>NC_087285.1:19951120-20622620 GCF_015220805.1 Pogoniulus pusillus
TTTGATTGGAAGGGACCTCAAGGATCATCCAGTTCCAATAGGCAGGGACACCTCCCACTAGAACAGGTTGCTCATCCAACCTGATCTTGAACAGCTCCAGGGAGGTTGTGGAGCACAGAAGCACCCAATGTGATCTTTGATCACATTGGGTGCTTCTGTGCTCCACAACCTCCCTGGGCAACCTGTGCCAGTGTCTCACCACCCTCACTGCAAAGAACCCATTCCCAATATCTAGTTTGACTCTCCTCTCTGCCAGTTTAAACCCATTACCCCTCATCCTGTTATTACAAGACCTTGTCAATAGTCCCTCCTCAGCCTGTAGGTCCCCTTCTGATATTGAAAGGCTACTATAAGGTCTCCTTGAAGCCTTCTCTTTTCCAGACTGAAAAGCCCCAACTGTTGTAACTTGCCCTCATAGCAGAGCTCCTCCAGCCAGAATCAGAGGATGGAAATTGCTCTGTTAGTAAATGTTTATAAAGGCATTGCAACGTTGGGAAGTATCAGCCACTCATTCTGTTTCCTCTTAAACAAAAGAGACTTGGTTTCATTCACACCTTATGGCAATAGTTTTGAGCTTGGATGGTTAATATTCCCCAGGAGTAGGAGTCTGGTACACAGAAAAGCTGTATCTGTAGATCAGTTGCAGTTTCTGGCATGTGATACCTGCTAGAGGAAGGCTCTGACAGCAGCATCTGAAAACACCTCTGAAGTGCAGTGTCATGCTGTGTGGCATCTCGTGGAGCTGCTGGTAGGGCTGCTGGTGTGTGCTGCCCACCATGACAGGCAGCAAAGCCACACCAAGGCTGTGATGCCACCAGGCTGCTGCGTCTGTCACCTCATCTGTCTTGTGTACTCCTGTGAGGACTGAAGTGTGTAGGCTCTGGCACAAAGTAGCAACAGCAAAAAGGCACAAGGATGACAAAGGGAAAAGTGAGGCTGAGCCTGTGCAGGCTGGGCTGAGACCTGGCACTGGCCAGGACTGCAACAAGCAGGTGCTGGTGATAAGTGGGAATAGTTGAGGGGGGTGATGGTTTGGGAGTTACCTGTATCCCCCCCCACAATGAAATCACCCAGACTAGACTCAGCCATCTGAAAGTTAATGAATGAAGCTTTCTATCCACAGCTTAGCACAATCTGCAAGCAGACATGTACAATATTTACAGTTACATGCAGCAATAGACTAGTTAAAGGTAGTACAGAAACACAGCAGCCCTCCCAGAAACCAGAGTCCCCAGGAGGGGCCCCCAACTGCCCTTCCACCTCCTTTCCACCCCTCTACCTTATCTCAGACTTGGCCTTTTGTGCAAGATGAGTTAGGATGATTGACAAGGGAGGTTACAAGCAGAATGATTAGTTGGGTTACACAGCAAAAGCTCAGGGAGAAAAGCAGAGACCCCAACTCTGACAGATAGAGACTCTCACACTGTCTTATCCGTGTTTGTGTCCTTGCTTTTAAAGGTCTCAGCAAGCCTGTGAGTGAAGTAAACATCACCATTGGTTTCTTTTTGCAGCCTATAGTCTAATTTTTCCCATTAAAATATTCCAGTTAGCCTCAAACCAGCACAGGGGATTTCATATTTCAAATTATAAAATAAGGAAAAATGCAAACAACAATCATCTGCCCTTCCACTTACAAACTGAATCTGTAAACTCAAAGATTATTTTTCATTTGGGGAGAAAAGCCCAGTTTAGGATTCTATCCCCTGAAGTTTGTAGAATCATAGAATCGGTCAGGGTTGGAAGGGGCCACAAGGAGCAGCCAGTTCCAACCTCTCCTGCCATGCCCAGGGACACCCTACCCTAGAGCAGGCTGCCCACAGCCTCAGCCAGCCTGGCCTGAAACACCTCCAGCCATGGGGCCTCAACCACCTCCCTGGGCAACCCCTGCCAGCCTCTCACCACTCTCATGCTCAACAACTTCCTCCTCACGTCCAGGCTGTATTTCCCCACCTCCAGCTTTGCTCCATTCCCCCCAGTCCTGTCACTCCCTGGTAGCCTAAAAAGTCCCTCCCCAGCTTTTTTGTAGGCCCCCTTCAGGTCCTGGAAGGCCACAAGAAGGTTACCTGGGAGCCTCCTCTTCTCCAGCCTGCACAGCCCCATCTCTTTCAGTCTGTGCTCACAGCAGAGCTGCTGCAGCCTCTGAGCATCCTCCTGGCCCTGCTCTGGACACTCTGCAGCATCTCCACATCCCTCTTGTCCCAGGGGCTCCAGCACTGGATACAGTACTCCAGGTGGGGTCTCAGCAGAGCGGAGCAGAGGGGGAGAATCCCCTCCCTGTCCCTGCTGGTCACACTTTTGCTGCTGCAGCCCAGGCTCTGCTTGGCTTTCTGGGCTGCAAGTGCACACTGCTGGCTCCTGTTGAGCTTCTCGTCCAGCAGCACCCCCAAGTCCCTCTCCTCAGAGCTGCTCTCCAGCCACTCATTGCCCACCCTGGATTTGTACTTGGGATTGCCCTGACCCAGCTGCAGGACCTTGCACTTGGTCTTGTTGAACCTCATGAGGTTGGCTTGTGCTCACCTCTGCAGCCTGTCCAGGTCCCTTTGGATGCTGTCCCTGCCCTCCAGCTTGTCTGCTGCACCACACAGCTTGGTGTGGTCAGCAAGCCTGCTGAGGCTGCACTCTGTGGATGACACGGCCAGAGGCACTAAGATATTGAACAAAATTGGTCCTAAGACTGATTCCTAAGGGAGTCTGCTTGTCACTGGCCTGCACTTGGCCATGGAGCCATTGACAGCCACTCTTTGGGTGTGGCCATCACGCCAGTTCTTTGTGCATCTCATGGTTCACCCCTCAAACCCATGTGTCACCAGCTTGGAGAACAGGATGTGATGTGGGCCAGTGCCAAAAGCCTTGCTCAGGTCCAGGTAAGACAAAAAGAATAACTGAGCAGCCATTCCAAAACTCATCTGTTCTCCTCTGCTTTTTATTAAGCCTGGCTTGCCACCTCTGCCTTGCTGCAGGCAGTGGCCATGGAAAGGACCTGGACTTTTATTTTCTACTTTGCCTGCCTTTTTTTTTGTTTGTTTCCCCAGAATGACTCTAGTTTTGGTTAACAACTGTTAAGATATTTAGTGTCTGGGCATTGCTCAGCACGCTGTGCTGGGGGTTTCCACAGTGCTCCACATTAATCAGTGGGCTTATTTAGTCAATCCTTAGTAGGGCACTTCCAACACGTTGCATCTAGTTGAAAAAAAAACCTAAAAAGCAAAGCAAAATAAGAAGAGGTTAACCAAGAGCACTCCTACTCTTCCACCATCCCTGGAGACAGCTGCATTGTTGCCAAGCCCCATAAATTTACATGTGATGAATTGTAACACTTGGACTATTTTTAAAGCTCCAGCCTCCAGGAATCTTATGAATATGTGATGATTTCCCCATCCCTGCCCCTAGGTGAGCTTCTGGCTCTTTTAGCTGTTGATTAAAAACTTTGTGGGTTTTGGCCATGTAAGTATTTTCAGGTAATGAGTAACACAAAGCATATGACAGCCCATAATTTGTAAGGCAGCATCTTTTAGAATCCCATCAAATGTTAATTTAATCCCATGGTTTGGGAGGGGATTGTGAGTCATGATTTTTGAATGCTTGGGTTTGGATAGATAGATAAAAAATTCCTTATAAATATTCCTGTCTCTGGCACTCCTCTGACAAGAAATAGGACAAGCTGTTCTCTCCCCAGTGAAATGGGAGCTGAAGGAATTGAAGGCTCCATGAACTCGGAGTTGGGTAGGTCTGGCATCATTCTGAGGCCTTGGGCTGTGCTCTGGGCAATGGGCATGCCAGAGCTTGCGTGGCACAAGGGCTTTGGGATTTGCTCCCACACTCAGCAGGTCCTTTAGGATACTACTGTTAGGAATATCTGTTCAGGTTGTCTCTTGCAGAAGTGTGGCTGGGTCTGTGGAGCAGAAGATCCCAGCTGGGTTCAGGGGGCATCCTCTAGTGCTGGGCATGGAGCTGTATGGTGCCAAGGGGAGCTCTTCGTGCCTCTTACACCCAGAAAGAAGCAAAGAGATCTTTGTGCCCAAGGTGCTGCCTGAGCAGGTAGCCTTCTTTAGTTATTTGAGACTTTGGGGCCCACTTTACTCTAACTTCAGGGACTTGGTCTCCTAACTGCAGATTTTCTGCATGGTGGTTTGTTGGAGATCTCAGCACCCTGAGACAATGTGCATGGCCCCATGGCTGCTCAGGCAGGGAGCTGCAGGACAGGAGAGGAGCTGATGGGCACCTTGTCTTCCCCCAGACATGGCTGGGATGGATAATCCATCTCCACTGCTTGTGAAGGTGGATGTATGCCTAAAGGAAGGAACCCAAACACACTGCATTTTCTCAACCATGCAAATAAATTCTGGCTTGTGCCAACAGTTATAGCGAGGTGAACCTGACAGCAGGGCTTGTCTGGCATTTTCCATGCACTATTAGCTTTGGTTTAGATTATACTGAGGGAAATTGAGATTTTATTCCATCTGTTTAAAAAATATGAACAAACAAAACCCTCAACCTCCTAAGCCCTGGAGAGATCAAGGTATGCATCTTCTTTTATGAAGGCCCTGCTGACGTGCTGGGCTTGAAGAAGTGGAATGTGCTGGGAGAGAACAAGCAGCAGAGCTCTGCTCTGGTTTCAGCCCAGGTTTGCTTCTGTAAAACACTATCAGAATATTGAGAAAAGTAAATACTTGTGTTGGCAGCCTGCATGGTTGTGTTTTGACTGCTGCAGGATTATCTGGAGAATCACAGAGTAAAAGGTGTAATATTTCTCCCTGGTTTCCCCCCCTTCTCGAGCAGTACTACTTGTTCACCCACTGCAAAAATGTAAGCACCATATTTTAGGCAAGCAATCATCAGCAGCCACAGCACCATGGAAATCTGTGTGAGCTCCCTATAAATTAGGCTAATTGTTTTGAAAGGAGCAATATTTTCAGGTAGTAGTTTGATACATTGCAGGTGTGGTAGGAATAAACTCTATTTTGTTTTGGTAACTGCTTTTACTACTTGCCTACATCGAGTAATTTATCTTCCTCTAGATAAAAATAAGCAGCAAGTTGAAAATGTTTTCATATTTCCAGTTGAATTCCTTCTTACAAAGATGAGAAATGTTGCTTGAGAGCAATAAAACTTCCTACAAGATAGAAGTAGAATTGACTGTGCAAGCTAGAGGAGGTTGTTTTCCCCTTGAAACTGCTGGGCTTTTGCTTTGATGTTTTTTAGGTGGTGAGTGTAGAGCTGGTTGGTATTCATTGATTAATTGGTCAGGCCACACCTTGAGTGCTGTGTCCAGTTCTGGGCTTCTCAATTCAGGAGAGATGTTGAGGTGCTGGAAGGTGTCCAGAGAAGGACAACAAAGCTGGTGAGGGGCCTGGAGCACAGCCCTGTGAGGAGAGGCTGAGGGAGCTGGGGGTGTGCAGCCTGCAGAAGAGGAGGCTCAGGGCAGAGCTCATTGCTGTCTACAACTACCTGAAGGGAGGCTGTAGCCAGCTAGGGTTGGGCTCTTCTGCCAGGCAAGCAGCAACAGAACAAGGGGACACAGCCTGAAGTTGTGCCAGGGGAGGTCTAGGCTGGATGTTAGGAGGAAGTTGTTGGCAGAGAGAGTGATTGGCACTGGAATGGGCTGCCCAGGGAGGTGGTGGAGTCACCATCCCTGGAGGTGTTGAAGCCAAGCCTGGCTGGAGCACTTAGTGCCATGGTCTGGTTGATTGTCTAGGGCTGGGTGCTAGGTTGGACTGGCTGAGCTTGGAGCTCTCTTCCAACCTGGCTGATTCTATGAAAAATCTTCTGTGGTGGTTGTGGTGAGGTTTGAAGAGCCAGCTTGGGTTTTGTCTCCAAAACCAATCTGCTTATCAGGCTTGTAACCTTTACTAAATTTCTGTGTCTGTAGTGTGGCTGAACTGAGAGGAAACACTTTTAGTAAAGCTTCCTTAAGGTTTGTCTTCTCTCTCAAAGTCACTGTGGAAATATGCTGCTCTGAGGGTTATTGTGTGGCCTGACTGATGAGAAACAGAAACTCAACTTGAGCTGACAGTTTTATCTACTGTGCAGATGAAAATGACCTTAGCTGAAGAAAAGCTTACCCAGGAAGGCAGAAAAGTAACTCTCTGCAAGTGTTCAAACCAGGCAGATTGCAGCTTCTTTTAACTGCTAATTCTGTCTCTTGGAATGGCCAAACCCAGCCTGACACAAGTTCCATCAGGAGTATGCTTTGAGCTGATGGGATGGACAGACTCAGTGTCTGCTGGAGACTGATGAACCCTTTCCATGGCAGTACCAGGGTTTGCTTGTGGTCAGCCCCTCAGAGGGGGTGGTGGCTTGGTGCTGAAGGATGTGATCATTTTGAGTGACCCTGTGAGGTACTTCAGGGAGCAAAAAATACCTGTTGTGGCTTTTTAATGTTTAGTGCTGTTGCCTTTTTTAATGTTGAGGGTGGCTGGCATCCCCTTGGCCATAAATACACAACAGTCAGGTAACAGGACAGAAAGAAGTTGCTGTTTGAGGGACAGGGACCTGCTTGAGAGAGTCCAGCAGAGGGCTACAAGGATGATGAGGGGACTGGAGCACTGCCTGATGAGGAGAGGCTGAGGGACCTGGGGCTGCTTAGTCTGGAGAAGCCTGAGAGGGGATTTAATAAGTGTTTATAAATATCTAAGGGCTGGGGGTCAGGACTTGGGGGGGGACAGGCTCTGCTCACTGCCCCTAGGATAGGACAAGGAGCAAGGGATGGAAGCTGCAGCACAGGAGGTTCCAGCTCAACACAGAGGGAGTTTCTTTCCTGTAAGGGTCCCAGAGCACTGGCACAGGCTGCCCAGAGAGGTTGTGGAGTCTCCTTCTCTGGAGCCTTTCAAGGCCTGTCTGGATGTGTTCCTGTGTGACCTGAGCTAGATTGTCTGGTCCTGCTCTGGGCAGGGGGGTTGGACTGGATGATCTCTTTGGGTCCCTTCCAACCGCTAACATCCTGTGCTGCTTCTATCAGCAGGTAGAAACAGTCAGCTCCCCTCTGACAGATAGCCAAACCTTGTCAGAGCAGAGCTGTGCCTTGGTCCTGGTACTGACATCTGCTGGCCCTTCTTTGATGCAGAAGGACAAAAATCTTTCTGCCATTTCACACATGGGATGTTTGAAAGTCCTGAGGGGCTGGTGGCCAATCCAGCAGCAAAGAAATCCACATCAATCCAAGCTGAAACAGCCAAGCACTAGAAGCTGTAGGAAAAGATGAGAAAGTTACAAGTGTGATGAAGTGGCAACAAGTGGTTTGCCAGAGCTGTGCAGATTGGAAAGATGGCATTTCAGAGGAAGACTCTTCCATCACAGTCCATCAAACTGTCAATGGCATTGATTTACTAATGTATTTAAATCACTTTGTAGAAAGCAGCATGCATCTGGTGTGTGTTTTTCTGGCTCTCCTGAAGCGATGCTCAGCTTGGCTGCAGGCTGGCTGGTTGCCATTCTCATCTACAGAAACTTTCCTCCTTACCTTTGCAGGGGAACAGCTCCTTCAGGAAACCCAAGTTTCTCCATATCCAATCAATATTTCCTCTCAGCATGTGCTCCTGCTGATTAATTGCCATTCCCTTATTTTGCAGGCAGTAAGGCACTGATGACAATATTTTTTGTCTCCTTCCTACATCATCTGTGCATGATAAATACATCTGTCTTCCTCTCCTGTCTTGGGGTTTCTCTGAATTTCACAGTGCAGATTCATGGGCCTGTGCTGGGAAGGGAAAGATTGAGAATTTAGCTGCTGAATAAGAAACAAGGTTATGCACTCATGAAAAGAGAAGTCTCCAGAGAGTGGTGGCAGGCCATGGGAGGTCACCCTTCCCAACTGGAGATGCAGCTGATGAAGCAGGCATTTGCTAGCACAGGCAGATAAGACCCTCACAGCAATTTCAGTATGAAACTTCAGGATAACTCTAAAGGTTTCTGTTTTTACAGCAGTGCAGTAAATCATCTGGGATGATTAGGGGAAAGCAAATGAACCTGTGCCTGGTGTGAGATACAAAGAATGGCCTCCTTTTCCCAGGGGGATGGAATTCTCTGCCATAGAGCTTCCCAGTGGGTGGTCTTAGCTGTACCATGGAATGCTCTCAGGTGAAACTGTGTCCAGTTCTGGGCCTCCCAATATAAGAAAGATGTTGAGGTGCTGGAAGGTGTCCAGAGAAGGGCACCAAGGCTGGAGCACAGCCCTGTGAGGAGAGGCTGAGGGAGCTGGGGGTGTGCAGCCTGGGGAAGAGGAGGCTCAGGGCAGAGCTCATTGCTGGCTACAACTACCTGAAGCAATGAGCTCTGCCCTGAGCCTCCTCTGCTGCAGGCTGCACACCCCCAGCTCCCTCAGCCTCTCCTCACAGGGCTGTGCTCCAGGCCCCTCCCGAGCTTCATTGCCCTTCTCGGACACCTTCCAGCACCTCAGCATCTCTCTGGAACTGAGGAGCCCAGAATGCTACTACCAAACACTGCTAACCGTAGCAGAACGGTAAGGAAGCTGCTGCTGGCCTGTGCAGCACCTCTCCAGTTCTCATGCAGACAGTGCTGTGAAATACTTGAGAAGCTCTGAGCAGAGCCTGGGGACAGTGCTCATTTTGTTGTTGCATTCTTCTGTCAGTGAATTCAGCAGCAGGGCTGGGTGAAAGCAAGCTTGCTTAATCACTTGTTTGTTTACGTTTCCATCTAGTCAACACTTGATTGTTTGTAGATGTGTTTATAGAGATGAAACATTTTGCAACAGATTTCAGTCAGGTTTGGTTTCATTCTTCCTTATCCCATCCACTGCTCACACAGTCCTTAATGAATTTATCCTCTCCTCCTCCTGGGAGGAAAGAGAGAACAAAATATTTGCCTTTTGGACAAGAGTAATACAAACCTTGTTTTTACTGAAAGCTGATCCTGTTTTCTTGCTGGTAAGAACTCGGTGCAAGAGCAGAGTTGATGGGAGCAGCAGTTCACAAGCCCAAGCGTGCCTTGGGAGCCCGTGTGAGCGCTCCCCAGCGAGCCTGCAGCCCCCCAGCCGTGCGCGGAGCCTTTGCTTGCGGCAGGGATGTGCCCAGCCACAGCCTCTCTGCAGCCTCGCTTTTGCTGGGGATTTTCCGTGAGGTGCCATCCTGTTGGGCTTTGTTTGTTTACAAGCTGTGGTCCTGTCGTCCGACCTGCTGAGAGAGACAGAGGATGGCAGTGATCCAGCGGGTCCTAATGGCTCTGTCAGGCGCAAAGAGGGAGAAACTTGTTCGCGGATAGACCTTAGTGTTCTGTCCTAACAAACTGGGAGTGTTCTGCAGCCTGTATCTCCACGTAGGAAATGGATTCTGGAACTGAGAACTCAAAACTCTGAGCAGCATCTAGTGTTTGCTGGTTTGTACCACGGGATTGGAACGCTGTGTTTAGTAACAATACACAAACTAGCATCTGCTGTGTGTCCGTAAAAGCAGCTCGAGTGGAAAACGCCAATAAGCAGCTCTGTTTGAAATGTTTTCTGACTGCAGGTGGCATAAATCTTCTTGTCTGTCCATGATAATCATAGAATCAACCAGGTTGGAAGAGACCTCCAAGATCATCCAGTCCAACCTAGCACCCAGCCCTAGCCAGTCAACCAGACCATGGCACTAAGTGCCTCATCCAGGCTTTGATTCAACACCTCCAGGGACAACGACTCCACCACCTCCCTGGGCAGCCCATTCCAATGCCAATCACTCTCTCTGCCAACAACTTCCTCCTAACATCCAGCCTAGACCTCCCCTGCCACAACTTGAGACTGTGTCCTCTTGTTCTGTTGCTGGTTGCCTGGCAGCAGAGCCCAACCCCACCTGGCTACAGCCTCCCTTCAGGTAGTTGTAGACAGCAATGAGGTCTGCCCTGAGCCTCCTCTTCTGCAGGCTGCACACCCCCAGCTCCCTCAGCCTCTCTTCATAGGGTTTGTGTTCCAGGCCCCTCCCCAGCTTTGTCACCCTTCTCTAGACATCTTCCAGCACCTGAACATCTCTCTTGAATGGTTTGATCAGGCTGAAGGCTTCAGGCATCATGACCTGAAGGCAGTGGGCATGCCCAGAGTTGCAAGGGAGGAGGATATCCCTCAAACACTGAAATCTCTGACATTTCTTTTCTGGTGAGGCCTTACAAAGTGGTGCAAGGATTGAAAATGTATTTTAGCTGGTTCCATCTATTCTCAGCTGTGTGAAATCTGCTCCTCAGTGGCCAACCACCAAAGAAGTCTGTGTGCTGCTGGTATCTCAGTGCTTGCAGAAGGGGCACTGGAAAGGTCACTGCATCTGCAGCAGTGAGAGACCCAGCTGGAGAACAAATCTCTTGGTCTTTCTCTGCAGTAATTTAATTCCTGGTGTCTAGGGAGCACCAAGCACATCCCCACAAGCAAACCCTGTAAACAACAGAAAACTCTGCCTTCAAAGTACATCAAGACCTCAGAGCTGGTGCTCTGCAGCTGGTTGCCACTGGGCATGTCTAAAGCAAAAGCCCAGGCAGCTCATGCTTGAAATCAAGGGCAGTTTGTTCTTTAGATGGCTTTGCACATCGTAGCTGCTGATGCAATGCCTTAGATCACTGCATTGCCACTGCTCTCTTTTAAAGGGTGCTCTTTCCAGTGCCCTAAACCCAACTCCCAGTATAGTCATGACTTCTTGTCTGGCCTTCTGGCCCCTCTGAAATCTCACATCCCACATGGCTGGGGCAAGATGCCAGTGGTGCAAACAGCTACTGCTTGCCACTGCTAACCTAGCAGGGTGAGCTGCTCGGAGGGTGAGGATGCAGAGCATTTCATTGTCCTTTTGTAGGCAGGGCGAGAGGGGGCTGCAGGTCTTTGGGCCTGACTCTTCCTCTGGTGTGTGCAGAGAAGCACAGAGCTCTTTGATGCTTCTGCTTTAGCTAAGCATGTGTTACGCTCTGCAGGAGGCTGGGGAGTGCACCTGTAGTAACCCAGCGGTTGGTATGGATTAGGTGCTTGGCTTACAGAGCCTTGGTTTATAGGAAGAGCCTCTGCTGGGTAATAACTTTCTGTAGCTCTTTTGTAACTTTTGTTTGTTTATTTGGGTTCAGTGCATTTTGAATTCCCTGAGCAATGCTTGAGGCTGCTTGGGTTCCTTGGGTAAAAAATAACTTTCAGTCGAAAAGCCTCAGCAGTGCTAAGTTTCATTTCAGCTAATGCAAGGCTCCTTCCCCCTGTGGTTTCCTGAAATTAGAAAAGGCAAGCAGATCTTAGCCTGGGAAAAAAAAAACA
Organism: Pogoniulus pusillus; assembly: GCF_015220805.1. Lineage (NCBI taxonomy): Eukaryota > Metazoa > Chordata > Aves > Piciformes > Lybiidae > Pogoniulus > Pogoniulus pusillus. Next base: position 19,962,327 of record NC_087285.1, read on the forward strand.
ACCCAAACCCAGAAAATTTTCTGATTTCAGTTGCTTCAAATCTGCACTTTGGTACAGCAGTAAATTACTTTCTGCTTGAAAAATGGGTGTTTTTCTCTGGAGCAGAAGCACTGTTCTGAAAGAGTGGGATAAAGCAGTAGCAGAAACTAAGCTGCTGCAAACTCTGAGCACAAACTCAGATTTCTTTCTTTTAAATCATCACCTTACAAAGTATTTTGATTCTATTTTTCTTCCCTCAGAGTATTTAGTCCTAAACTGTGTATGACACCAAGTCCCACATGCTGCTTTCCTGGTAATGCTTCTGATTTAATTGTCTTTGCTCATTTGAATAGAAACCTCAGGAGTTGTGTTCCCCAGAACCTGCAGAGTAGAACATCCTAAATCTATCTGCAGAGCTGACTTGGACCATGATGTAGTCTTAAGCCAAACAACAGTGAGGGTTGGACTCAATGATCTGAGAGGTGTTTTCCCAATGGAAAGGTTCTATGATTGCTTTGTTAACAAAGAGAACCACAGAATCACAGAATTTACCAGGTTGGAAGAGTTCTCCAAGAGCATTGAGTCCAACCTATCACTTAACCCTTCTAATTGACTTAAACCGTGGCACTAAATGCCTCCTCCAGCCTCCTCTTAAACACCTCCAGGGATGGTGACTCCATTACCTCCCTGGGCAGCCCATTCCAATGCAAATCACTCTTGCTGTGAAGAACTTCCTCCTAACATCCAGCCTAAACCTGCCTTGGCACAGAGACTGTGTCCTCTTGTTCTGCCCCTGGTTGCCTGGCAGAAGAGACCAATCCTACCTGGCTACAGCCTCCCTTCAGGTAGCTGCAGACAGCAATGAGCTCTGCCCTGAGCCTCCTCTTCTGCAGGCTGCACTCCCCCAGCTCCCTCAGCCTCTCCCAGGACTGTGCTCCAGGCCCCTCCCCAGCCTTGCTGCCCTTCTCTGGACATGTTCATTTCAGAAAGATTTTGAGGTACTGGAAGGGGCCCAGAACTGGACACAGTGCTCAAGGTGTGCCTGACCAGCACTGAGTATAAGTGCCTTCTTGGAGCAGAGCCATTTCAGTTGAAGGTCCAGACGTGAGCAGTAGCCACCAGCTGCTCCACTGCTCCACCATCACATGCTAGACGTGGCCTGATACTCTTGCTTAGTTCAAACCCTGCAACAGCTGCCTGCAAGACCTGCATCCTGATAGTCCACTGCTCAGACTCTGCTGTCATAGGGAGGACAAGGGTACGGTTCAATATTGCCTTGAAGCCAATCTAACATCATGCTGATGACAGACTAGGCCTTCTCCCTCTGCCTGGCCACACATTCCTTCTTCCAGCTGTTGCTACATGAGCCGCATGGGAAGGGACGCATCCAGCTGGAGGCTACTGGAGAATCCAGCAATGCCAAGGCAGGAGACTGAGTCATTGCATTGCTTTCCTCCCAGCACCTGTGTGGTCTCCAGTGGCTGCACATCTCTGGAGACCCTCACAGAGTGGCATGCTGCTTGGTTGGCCACTTGTCCCCTTCCTTTGCAAAAGGTGAGGTCTTCTGCAGCGCAGGAGATTGCTCTTGCACCATGTGGTGTGCAGCTCTCCAAGTGCTGTGTTCATTGGTGGGTTAAATGCCACCTACTTTTGTTTTTCAGCAGGTTCTTTGATCAAAAGCCTGGTGTGCAACTTTGCTCTTCCTTTTATCTGGGAGGTTTTGTGCAGTCACTTCCATGTTCCAGCTCTCTGTGTGTGCTCAGACCATCTGGCACAGCTCTCCTGCCCATCACCGTGCGATGCTTTCAAGGGGGAAAATTCCAAAGCACAATCTGGATGGCAAGGCTGGGTAGGGATTGGGTTTATTTCAACTCTGGAGCTGACAACCCCACAGGTAGGTGGTTCTTCAGAGGAGGTTTCTCAGCAGCACTGCTGATGGATCTGTGAGGGAAGGAGGGCAGAAATCCCCAAGCACCAAGTGCTAGGGAGGAGCTGGGAGCAGCAGCCCTTGGCGGCTCAGTCCCTCGCTGCCGGCCGCCCGGAGCCTGTCGTGCTGCAGGAGCCTGGCGGTGCTGGGGATGGCTTTCTTTAGCACTGCTGGCCCTCACACAGTTGTCCTTGGAACAAAATTCATTTCCTTGGGCTTTGCTCCATTTTGCAGGGTTTGGCCACCACAGACTGTCATTTCTAAAAGAGACATGGCTTTGTTGTTTTGCTTTGGTTTGCTGTTTTCTTTTTGCTGGTAACCCTAATATTTGAACGTGGCTTTGCCAATCGTAGCCAGAGAGTTTATTTACAGAACCTTTGAGGAAAGATTCTCTTTATTCAAAGGAGGAGTCACTCATGAGGCATGCTTAGGCCTAAAAACAACCTGAAAAGAAAAGCCCAATAGTGATTTCCATGAACTGTCATCTGAGAGTGTTGTTTAAACTTGTCAGGTGCCTGTGTACTTCGTGACCACGTCTGTTCTCCTGTCTAGGAAATCTTTCTTCCTTGCTATGCATGTGGAGGCACATGGCAGTCCTTGGAAGTGCTTGCTGGCTGGGAATAGAATCATAGGATCAAGCAGGTTGGAAGAGACCTCCAAGCTCAGCCAGTCCAGCCTAGCACCCAGCCCTAGCCAAGCAACCAGACCATGGCACTAAGTGCCCCAGCCAGGCTTGGCTTCAACATCTCCAGGGATGGTGCCTCCACCACCTCCCTGAGCAGCCCATTCCAATGCCAATCACTCTCTCTGCCAACAACTTCCTCCTAACATCCAGCCTAGACCTGCCCTGGCACAACTTGAGACTGTGTCTGCTCATTCTATTGCTGGTTGCCTGGCAGAAGAGACTAACCCCACCTGGCTACAGCTTCCCTTCAGGGTAGTTGTAGACAGCAATGAGGTCTGCCCTGAGCCTCCTCTGCTGCAGGCTGCAGACCCCCAGCTCCCTCAGCCTCTCCTCACAGGGCTGTGCTCCAGGCCCCTCCCCAGCCTTGCTGCCCTTCTCTGGACACTTTCCAGCACCTCAACATCTCTCTTGAATTGAGTGGCCCAGAACCAGAGACAGCACTCAAGGTGTGGCCTGAGCAGTGCTGAGCAGAGTAACCTCACTTCTCCTGCTGGCCACACTGCTCCTGAGCCATGCCAGGAAGCCATTGGCTCTCCTGGCCACCTGGGCACAGGTGAGACAGAGAGAAGTGTTTTATGCCTGCAGCAGCTGCCTCCAGAACATCCATCCTTGGGCCTCCCTTCAGAAGCCTCCTCGCACCTTGGCGACACAGGGATTGGTTTCTTTCAACTTTCAAAGCAGTGTGGCCTGCTTTTCTGCTTTCTCTCCCCAGTCCCTTTGTGTGTGTGAAGTCTCTTTCATTCTCTGCAATGAATTGGCAGTGTGGTTTGAAGTGATGGGGGGGTTTGAACAGGTCTCTGGAAGTGGGAAGTGGTGACATTTTGGAACCGTCAGGCTTCTGCAGGTCAGGAATCCCAGCTCATTTGCTGAGAAAGCATCTGGCATGGCCAGCAGTGACAGTGACTAAATAGTGAGGTGAGAAAGTGCCCCTTGACTGTCTAATAACATGTCTGAAATTCCCAGGCACTGAGAGCTGCATCTTACGAGCTGTGTTCTGTGTTGCTGAGCAGGCAATGCTCTTGTTCATCTACTTGAGCTTTGCTCTGTCATAGCATTCAGAGTTCATCCATTGCACTGAGTTCCTTTCTAGGGTTTGTCTTTTTTAGAGGGACAGTTAGTAATGGGCATGAACACATCACAGCCATTCACATCTTTCTCCTTGTGGAGTAGGTCTGCTCCTCATTTTGCAGAGCTCTTCTCCGAGTGCTGTCATCCCCATTTTACTGCTGCCAAAGCCTGGCATTCCAAAGCCTAGGTTTTGGAGACTTGGATATATTGGTTCCCTGCATGTTTAAAGCAGAATTGTATGTATTTTTTTGCTGTACATCAAAAAATAGGTTTCACAGGGATTGGGGAATAGTTCCTGTCAGGGATCTGAGCTTAAAAATGATGTATTGTCTAAAGCCATAGAATAGATCTTGAGTCCTTGTTCCCAGGCCATTCCTCCAGCCAGTTCAAATAAGCTTTTCCCCAGTCTCTGTTAAGAAAGGACAGACTAAAGAGTAGGCTGAGCATCATCCATTTTAACTTTATGTTCCCCCTACAAGCTGCAATATTTTTTTGCTTTGTTTTCCTTTAGGCAGAGTCTCTGGAGACTTGTTAACTATGAAATGCTTAGAAACAGGCAGCCCAAAGGCTCTAGCTGGGGGTATTAAATGTCCTAGGCAGCCCTAAAACACTGCTCAACCTTCAGTGTAAAATATAACAAAGAGGGAAAATCTGATTCTGAGTCACTGTAGGATGCCTTGAATATAATTTCTGCATTTCCAAGTGTTTTTCTTGGATATCCCAATTACATGCCTGCAGAGAAACTGATGCTATTGACATTTCCATGGCAACCCATTGTAGCATCTCAGATATTGACCTGCAGGTCATAAATTACTGAAGCAGAATATTTTTGGAAGGCTGGCAAAAAGCTATCATTCTACTTCCAAATGTACAGACAATAGCAGAGCACCAAAACACTGATGAGGAAGCACAGGCTTGGAAATGAATCCTGAGCTAAAGTTAAGTAGAAGTTGTGTTTAAGGCTCCACTGCTGGTGGAGCAACATCAAGTGATAGCCCTGAGGGATTACCTTCTGCCGTTTTCTGCCTGTGGATCTGGTTTGTGTTTGTGGCTGGAGGTGTGAGGCAGGTGAGATGGTTGTAAAAACGTTGTAGCAACATCCACACTTATGTGTGTACTACTACACTTGTGTTAGAGGTGCTAATGGACTGCAGCAGCACCTCACTTGGCGGCCTTCACGCTCGTTATCCTGGCTGTATGTGGTGCTGGTAGGGTCTAGCTTGGAAGGGTGCATGGCCTGAATTCTCTCTATGGGGAGAGATGTTTACTGCTCTTTTATAACTGATGGGGCTGCCCAGGGAGGTGGTGGAGTCACCATCCCTGGAGGTGTTGAAGCAAAGCCTGGATGAGGCACTTAGTGCCATGGTCTGGTTGATTGTCTAGGGCTGGGTGATAGGTTGGGCTGGATGATCCTGGAGGTCTCTTCCAACCTGGTTGATTGTATGATTCTATGATGGCCTGCTGTTCAGTTTGGGATCTCTCTTATCAGCCATCCTGAAGAGCTCTTGTGTGCTGCTGAAGCCCTGGTGGAAAGCAGGGGCAAAGGGCAGAGCGCTCTTTGCAGGCAAACAGGGATGTCTGAGCTCTGCAGCTTTGCAGCAGATCAGCCTGATTGCACGGGTAGGATTTACAGTCCTGCTGGGGCTGGGGGCAGACAACTGCAAAGCCTGCTTGTCTCTCCACTGATGGCAGGGGGCATTTCCAGGAAGCTCTGGAGAAAGAATCCCTGAGCTCAAGGCCACATTTCTTCCTTCAGATGATTTCTTTTTGGCTTGTTGAAGTTTTTAGAGAAGAGCTGAGAGTCTTTGCAATGTGAGATGGATCTGTACTCCCACCCAGTAAATTCCAGTGTCTCTTTCAGAATCCCTGTAGGCCACACGTGTTATGGGATAGCTAAATCTCAGACTTGGATCAAGGCATTTTCTGGGAACTGTCTTTGTAATAATAAATTACTGGCTGGCAAGTGGATAGGCTTCAGCCAAGCCACACACTTGATTTTTTCCCTGTTCACACTGATTTTGTTTTAAGGGAAGAGTTCCCAATGAGTTTAGTGGGGTGCAGACTGGTGCAAGGCTGTGGGAGACTGGGTGGCTGAATTTGCCTCAACTTGCCTCAACTGGGAAGGGAATTTCTCTGCTTCTGTTCTGCTTAGTTTTGTACTTTCTGGGTTTCATGGTTTACCTTGAGGTTCATTTGGACACAGTGAAACTTAACTTCAAGTTACAGATGAGAATTGGACACTGAGAATATGACCAGTGTGTTCCCAGTGATGGAGTGTAACTATGGAAGTGATGAAATGGACCCAAGCAAAGCTGCCCTATGCGACTCCTGACTCTCTGACACTCCCTTTATGTCTTTCAAGAGGCAGCAACATCTTTCATTGCTCATGAAAAAATGTTCAGACCTCCTTGAAAAAGACTCTTGCCATTGTCAGTTTCCCACTGTATTGCTGGGATGGATTTGTGTGCTTCTATGTGCTGGTTTACACTTGCAGCAGAGGTGCTTTCACTGCTGAGCACTCAGCCTTGTGACGGCAGCATCCACAGTCATGTCATTTGCCCAGCATTCAGGCAGAGGCTTTTTTTCTGCCTTTGGCAGCTTGGCCACTGTGAGATTTTATTTACTTTTTTTCACCCTCCACTTATGTTTTGTGCTACCCTTCCTTGTGTCAAGACACACATCATTAGTTTCAACCAGTTCAACCAATTTGTTGCTAATGAATCTGAGGAAGCTTCCAGATCATACGTGACCAAGTTATGTATCTTGGACTTTCAGAGCAAGCTGCTCCTTTTCCTTTTTAAGGAGCACAGGCTTCTTTCCTCTCACCTACTCAGGTACCCCTTCCTCCAGTGTTTGTTAGGGATGCATTCAGAGCTGGGATGTAGTTTTGCTAAGCTCTGTCTCTAATAATCACACCTCCATTCCTTCTGCTGATTGCTGATTAAGTAATTTTCCAAGTTTTCTTTTTCCAGCTCTCTTTGGGCATCTCATTGTGCTTAATCTCATTATGCCATGCATATTTTGGTTTAGATCCCATTTGGAGGATGTATGCTGTGCCTTCCTGTCCCATAGTGCTTTCCCCAAGTCACTGCTTTGTGTTCGTGTCACGGTGCCACCTCCTCGTCCTTCTGCTCCCATTTTAAGAGCTGCTCAGCTGGTTTCAGTAAGTGACTGAGTTAGCATTGGGCTGTTCTGTGTGCTTGGGCAGTTCATGGAATCATAGAATCAGGTTGGAAGAGACCTCCAAGCTCATCCTGTCCAACCTATCCCCCAGCCCTATCCAGTCAACCAGACCATGGCACTAAGTGCCTCATCCAGGCTTTGCTTGAACACCTCCAGGCACGGTGACTCCACCACCTCCCTGGGCAGCCCATTCCAATGCCAATCACTCTCTCAATATGCTTATAGAAACATTTTTTACTCTCCTTAACAGCAGTGCCCAACCTAAGTTCTAAATGGGCTTTTGCCTCTCTAATTTTTTCCTTGCAACGTCCTTGAACTCTTCCTGAGTTCACCCAAACTATGTCAGCTTTACAGTGTAACTGAGAAGCCCAACGTTAATTTCTGCTCCTCTGCCCTGTTGTTACTGCTTTGTTCTTCCATTTCTGTGTTTTGTTTCACCCAGCTGAGCCACTTCTTTGCTTTTTTTAAACAGAAGTTAGTTGGTCTCATTTAGATCTCCAGATGATGTCCTGCTGATTTCCACCTTTCCCAGATACCCTGATACCTTTCAGGCTTCTCATCCATGATTTTCAAGGAACCAGTCATACAACCTCAGCATTTTGACCTCTGTATACCAAGAAGTTCTGGAGTCCCCAACACAAGAAGGACATGGAACTGTTGGAGCAAGTGCAGAGGAGTCTGTGAAGATGCTGAGAGGGCTGCAGCAGCTCTGCTATGAGGACAGGCTACAAGATTTAGGGCTTTTCAGCCTGGAGAAGAGAAGGCTTTGAGGAGACCTTAGAGTGGGCTTCCAGTGTCTGAGGGGGGCTACAGGAAGGCTGGGGAATGGCTATTGGCAAGATCTTGTACTCACAGAATGAGGTGGAATGGGTTTAAACTGGCAGAGGGGAGATTTAAACTAGCTGCCAGGAATGAGTTCTTGACAGCGAGGGTGGTGAGACACTGGCACAGGTTACCAAGGGAGGTTGTGGCTGCTTCCTCCCTGGAGGTGTTCAAGGCCAGGTTGGATGAGGCCTTGAGTGACCTGTTCTAGTGGGAGGTGTCCCTGCCTGTGGCAGGGGAATTGTATCTGGATGAGCTTTGAGGTCCCTTCCACCCTAAACCATTCTATGATTCTAAGTAATGTTGCATGAGGCCTCCTGCTGCTCTCATTTTGTTTTCTTCCAATTCCTAGTGAAGTTGCTGGAAGAATTTGACCTCACTGTGTTAGCAATTGGGGAAGTTTCTCATTCATGGACAAATTTGACTCAAATCACAAACCCAAAAGGCAATCCTTGCTCCTCAGATCCTAAAATACCCATTAGATCTAACCAAAGCACCTCTCAGTTCTGTTGTGGCTGAGGAGGGTGGAGATGTACTTCCCTGGGCATGGCAGCAGCAGCCTGTTGCAGTATTGGTCTCTCCCTGTCCTTCCAGGATTCACTGTCACATGCAGGAACCTTTCTCACTTCAATGATAATAAATGCAAATACTTCAGGTTTTTTGAAACAAGCTTCAAGTTGTTTAGATACTCAGGAGAAATTGCAGCCTTCAGCCTCCACAGAGGGCTCTCCAGAAGGAAATTGTACTGGTGTCAGGATCTGAAAGAAGAATCAATAAGGCACCTACACACTCTGAAGCTTCTGGTCTGACCTCTGTATCCTTCTTAGCTGCTCTCCTCTTGTTTCTCCTCCTCATGAGTGCCTTTAATAACCAAGTCAGGGTAAGCCCTTGCACTTCATTTCATTTCACTTTTTGTTCTCAAAGCCCACACAGTGATTAAGAGGATGTTTCAGAAAGGCTGCCAAGAGCTCAGGGTGAAGTTCCTTCTCTTGGAAGTGCTGAGCTCATGCTGGAAGAGGAAGCTGCTGTGCAAATCCAGGCTGGGATCTGCTCTCTGCAGAGGGGTCTAAAGACACATGCCACTGCTGCAGGTGCTTTCATTGCTTAATGCTCTTGCCCTTTGCCAGGAAAAAAAATTGTGCTTAGATTATAGACATGCAGGACCCTGTCCCTGAAAGGCTGAGGGGCTCTGTAGGCTCCTGGGCAGGCTGGGTGAGGACAGCAGCAGAACTCACCTTATTCCCAGGGAAGAGCAGCTGTGGTGCACTCAGTGCCTAATGGTTGCATGCCAGGGTGGTTGGTAGGCAAGGTGGAACAGCACGTAGCAGAGTGAGGAAGTGGAGAAGGAGTGCCATTTACTGTCTGCTTGCAGGGAGAACTGTATGCTGGCAATATGTTTTGCCTTCTGCTGGCAGTCCTGGTGTGAAAAGCAGCACAGCTTAATTAAGCAGTGTCAAAAAACTCAATTCTGCCAATCTGCTTTCCAATCTGAAGTGTTGTTCTTTGCTGATTTAGCTGTATGTTGCAAGAAGTCTATATCCTTATGGCTAAATGAGCGAGTTCCATGCAGAATTGCAGTGACATCTGATTGCTGATGCATTTTAATAGCACTTGGGCTAATCTGCTAGGCCCTGGGTGTCATCTTCCTGTCCAGAATTGTCCAAACAGTTCTCTGTCTGTGCTTTGACCAAAGTGGATCTGCTGTGTCCCAAGTTTTGTTGGATTTAACGAGTAAGATGCGTGGGCTTTGGTGTGTGTGCCCTGTGCCATTGGTCCACCGTAAAGCCAGTAGATACCAGACACTGCTTGCTGAGTGTGCTCAGGAGTTTTTAGAGCATGTTCTGCAAATGTGAGACAATGCTGAAGGATGCCTTGAATTTACTGGGCGTGTGTGTAGCTCTCTTGTTCCAGTACATTGCAGCTGCACTAGATTTATTGCACGTACAGAGTTGGTTACCTCCTGAGCAGTGCTCTTCCATGGAGGAGTTGCTCCAAAACACCAGTAACTTGGTGAGACATCTGACCATGTAGAAATGTGAGACAAACAGCCAGTGTTCTCCATTTTCACCTGGGCAAAACTTCTGGGAAGATAAAGAGCAGAAGGAGGAGGAAACCTGGATGAACAAGCTAATGCCAGAACCTTGGTCTCATGGATGTACTGTTCTCGAGAGCTCTGCTAGGATTGTGTTTGATAAGAATCAAATTTCAGTGGGTTTTGGATTGTGTTCTTGAACAAGAGGAAGCTTTCTTGGCTAAACTAAACACGAAGAACACAAAAGGAACTTGTTATTGGGTAAAGATATTTCCCCCTCCCCCTTCTTACTAGAACTATCTTCCCCTGAAATATGAAAAGATCCTTTCCAAATGCAAAAGTTATGCAAACATGTCTGAATATAGAAGTAAAACTGGAGAGCAGTGGGTTTCTTCTGCCAGTTTTGCAGGAGGCCACCCACAAAGGTATATCTTCTTTTTTTTTTTCTCTTTCTGTTTTGGGTTTTGTTGTTGGCTTTTTTCCCCCCCTCTGGAAAAATACAATGAATTTGAGCCCAAACCAGAGCCTGTTTTGTTTTTATAACCATTCTTATCAAAGTAGAAGTGAACGTAGTTTGGCTGTTCAAATTCTCATGAGGGCTCTTGGTTCTTGATGGGACAGACTTATTCATGCTGGTAAGGCTGCTGTGAGTGTGGAGAAGCCGTACTAGCATCAATGTGGAGAAGCATTCAGTCAAACCATTTGGTTGAAGACATTTTCCTTGCTGTTAGTTGGTTTTGGCTGTGTTTTTCCCCCTGGCTTTGAGTGTTTAATACCGGTGTGCTGAACTAAAATGGAAGTCTTGTTTTGACTTGAGACTTCCAATCTATTTCTGGACTTGGTATTCTCCCATTATTCTTGCCTTGAGATGCTGTTTCTTTCCATTCTCCATGTTCATCCCTCTGACCAAATGGGCAGGAATTGTACTTCATAATGTCAGTGTAACCCAGAGGAACGGAGGGCTCCCTGCAGAGGGACGCTTGGCAATGCTTACAGATCATTCCTCTCTCCCCACATCTGTCTCCCTGCCTCACACTGCTCCGTGCTAGAATGTGAGATACTTTTCTTTATGATTCAGGAGCCAAATACTCCAGATCCCTGAGGTCACTCACATGGTGGTATCAGGTATTCGTAGAGTCAGACAGGTTGGAAAAGATCTCCAAGCTCATCCAGTCCAACCTGTCACCCAGCCCTGTCCAGTCCACTAGACCATGGCACTAATGCCTCACCCAGGCTTTTTCTTGAACACCTCCAGGGGTGGTGACTCCACCACCTCCCTGGGCAGCCCATTCCAATGCCAATCACTCTCTCTGCCAACAACTTCCTCCTAATATCCAACCTATTATTAGGGCCATGAAGATTCTCAGAGGGCTGGAGTACCTCTGCTATGAGAATAGGCTACAAGAAAAAGTTGGGGCTCTGCAGCCTGGACAAGAGAAGGCTTCAAGGAGACCTTGTAGAAGCCTTCCAGTATCTGAAGGGGGTCTACAAGAAGGCTGTGGAGGGACTACTGACAAGGTCTTGTAATGACAGGATGAGGGGTAATGGGTTTAAACTGGCAGAGGGGAGAGTCAAACTAGATATTAGGAAAGGGTTCTTTGCAGTGAGGGTGGTGAGACACTGGCACAGGTTGCCCAGGGAGGTTGTGGAGCACAGAATCACCCAATGGGATCACATTGGGTGCTTCTGTGCTCCACAACCTCGCTGGAAGTGTTCAAGACCATGCTGGATGAGGCCTTGAGCAACTGTTCTAGTGGGAGGTGTCCCTGCCTATGTCAGAAGCTGGAGCTGGATGATCCTTGAGGTCCATTCCAATCTAAACCATTCTATGATTCCATCAGTATCCTCTCTGTCTACTCTGGAAATGATCTCTTCAGTTCTCCAAGTGCCCCCCGAGCCCCTATACCACCACTTCCTCCTGTGCTTTGGTCAGACTTCAAACATCCAGGGAAAGAACTTCAACAATTGCATTTGGAGCCTACATGGTAGCTGAAATGATCTCACTGCTTTAAAAATGTTTTCTTGGGTCTAGGTTTAATAATTTTCCAGAGTCTCTCCTTTGCTGCTAGCCCTCACCCACTTTCTTCTTAAAAAAAGCCCCTTCCCTTCCATGTGCCAGTGTTTTCTAGACACAGAAGCTGTTAGCAGGTTGTCTCAGCCATCTTTCAATCAAGATGTACTTTTTAGTTCCTGGAGATGATTATTTTTTTTCCCCCCTTCATCTTTATGTAAATACACCCCCCCCAAAAAAACAACCCCAAACGTACTAATGTAACCTCCTGTAGCTAAAATGATGCAACTCCGCTTGGGTCGTTGTGTAACTTAGTTCTGTGGGAAGACAAATTCTGCTTGGGATAAGGCAACTTTTATCCCAGTGCCTATGGAGTTGGTGCTGATAGTCATCAGCCAAAGGTAAAGTGATCTAGGCCAATAAAGCAGAAGGATGCCTTGAAGTGAACAAACATTTCCACACCCTCAAGAAGAGAAAAATAAAGCAAATGGGTAGGCAGCTTGGCAGCAGAGTCTTCAGCTGAGGAAACGTGTGTCCTTGAGCAGGGTTCATGTGCTGCTGTGCTTCGGTGGTGCTTGGAAGGAGGAATGGCTCTTACTCATGCGTTTGTGTTCCCAAGGAAGCCTCGGTGATTAAAACATCCTGAGTGAGCGAGGCTGGGGTTTAGGTTGGGAACTGGGACAAAGCAGTGTTCGAGGGTGGAGGATGCCTTTTATCCTGCAGTGCTGTCCTGATGTTGGGTGGTGGTGTTTTCTTCAAGGCAGCCTCACTCTGAGCTAAAAAATGGCTCAGGGATATAATCACAGACAAGAATCTTAGTAACTTAGGCATTGAAGTCACAGAATGTGAGGGGATGGAAGGGACCTCCAGAAATCATCCAGTCCAGCCTCCCTCCCCTCCCGCCCTGCCAGGGGAGGATCACCTAGAGCAGGTCAGACAGGTTTTGAATGTCTCCAGTGAAGAAGACTCCATAACCTCTCTGGGCAGCCTGTTCCAGTGTTTTGTCACCCTCACAGCGCAAAAGTTTTTCCTTGTGTTCCCATGGAACCTTCTCTGCTGTAGCTTGCTCCCATTGCCCCTTCAATCACGGGGCATCACTGAGCAGAGCCTGGCTCTGTCCTCATGGTGCTTGCCCTTCACATAGAAGCATTAAGGAGGCCACCCCTCAGTCTCCTCTCCAGACTCTGTTTCATAAGGAGGCTTTTCAAGGTTTCCTGAGACAATAATTTCTCTGAACTACACTGGTGCTGCTCCAAAGCTCTTCAAAGCCATTGACTTCATTGAGATTACACTAAATATGTGTTGAGTGCTAATCATGTATTACATTTCACATGTTTTAAGTATCTTCTAGTTCTCTTTGGCTGCCCTGCAACTGGCTTCAGGTGCACTTACAGAGAGAACCACCCATTCCCTCGTGTAGTGTTGGTGACCTGAATTGGATTGACCTGAGGGGCACTTTTCAGTAAAAATCTTGTTTAATTATTACCAGTAATAAAAACAGAATCATAGAATCAACCAGGTTGGAAGAGACCTCCAAGCTCAGCCAGTCCAACCTAGCACCCAGCCCTGGCCAAGCAACCAGACCATGGCACTAAGTGCCCCAGCCAGGCTTTGATTCAACATCTCCAGGCACAGTGACTCCACCACCTCCCTGGGCAGCCCATTCCAATGCCAATCACTCTCTCTGGCAGCAACTTCCTCCTAACATCCAGCCTAGACCTCCCCCTGCCACAAATGGAGACTGTGTCCCCTTGTTCTGTTGCTGGTTGCCTGGCAGCAGAGCCCACCCCCACCTGGCTACAGCCTCCCTTCCGGTAGCTGCAGACAGCAATGAGCTCTGCCCTGAGCCTCCTCTTCTGCAGGCTGCACACCCCCAGCTCCCTCAGCCTCCCCTCATAGCAACCTGAGTGTACATTAATGCTCATAGAAGGTGCTCTGTCTGCTTTTTCTCCCTGTTCAAACCAAGAAGAGTTTGCCCCAGAGCAGGGCAGCCTCAGTGGTGCTCACTTGGGCAGTTGCCACCTGTGTAATCCTGGAGAAATCTACCTAAATCCCCAGATCAGGATTTTTATGCTCCCTGCTTGAGGCTGGGTGTGAAATTTTAATTTGTGCTTGTCAGCCTGAAGTCAGGGGAAAAGGGAAAGCAAAGGAGAAAAAAAAAAGACATATGATCCATTTCACACTTTCCCCTGAACAAAGTGACATGGAACTTTCCTCCTGGCGTCTCAATGAATCTCTGTGTGGGCAGTTTGGAGCTGGTGGTTTATCTTGAGAGCTGACAGAGTTGTAAGCAGAGTGGGTAGTATCAGCTACATGATGCTTCCTATTATTGAACTCTCGTTCCATTCTGCTTAAAAATTTGCCAAACTTCAGTGGTTTGGGTTGAAGAGGTTTTGTTTTTGCATGGCAGGCACCTGTCACTGCCACCGGAGACTGCAGCCAGAGGGGCTTTTGGCAATGCTTTCTCAGGTCCTGCTTGATGAACAGAGTGAAGAAGGCTCCCCAGTGGAGCATCTGCTCAGGGTTTTGTTTCTTTTTGCTGTTCAGACTCTCCCTTAGAGAATCCTAGAATGGTTTAGGTTGGAAGGGGCCTCAAAGCTCATCCACTTCCAACCTCCTGCCGCAGGCAGGGACACTTCTCACTAGAACAGGTTGCTCAAGGCTTCCTCCAGCCTGGCCTTGAACACCTCCAGGGAGGTTGTGGAGCACAGAATCACCCTATGAGATCTCTGATGACATTGGGTGATTCTGTGCTCCACAACCTCCCTGGGCAACCTGTGCCAGTGTCTCACCATCCTCAGTGGAACAAACCCATTTCTAACATCTAGTTTGACTCCCCCCTCACTCCCTGCCAGTTTAAACTCATTCCTCCTTCTCCTGTCATTACAAGCCCTTGTCAGTAGTCCCTCCCCAGCCTTCCTGTAGCCTCCTTCACATACAGAAAGGCTACTTTAAGGTCTCCTCAAAGCCTTCTCTTCTCCAGGCTGCAGAGCCCCAGCTCTTGTAGCCTGTCCTCAGAGCAGAGCTGCTGCAGCCCTCTCAGCATCCTCATGGCCTCCTCTGGACTGGCTCCTGCAGTTCCATGTCTTTCTTGTGTTGGGGCTCCACAACTTCATAGCCTCCTCTGGACTCATGCTCTCATTCCTGAGCGCTTATCACTCCCTGCTCTGGCTGAACTTCCTCCAGCATTTTTCCCTGATGCTGATCTCTGCCCTGCCTGAATGTTTCACAGTCATTAATGTGTCTGTTTTCATCTCCCCCTGCACGAAGAGAGCAGTTTTACCACATCTTAGAGAAGGGAACTGAGTAACCAGTGGCTACAGCTCAAACTTTGCTTGTATTACAGCTGGCCCATTTGAGGCACCCTTTTAAAACTGATTCCAAGATCCAAAGCACACTGAGCAACAGTAAGGCTCACTTGCAGATGGAGGAGCTTGAGGCTTTTGCAAATCAAAGGCTGCTGATTCAAGCCTGATGGCTACTAAATGAGGAGCATGTCCCTGCTGGTACCTGCAGAGGACGATCTTTGTGGCGCACACAATACAGCAGAATTCAGTTCTCCAGCACATGCCTTTGTGTTCCTTCCTTAGACACTTCTCAACACACTTCTCATCTTTTGCAGTGTGTCTTCAAAGAAATTCCACAGGAAACGATTCCCTGCCCTCTCTGGATTCCTGTTCTAGTTTGTGTGGTCAGGGGATCAGTGGAAAATGGAGTGTGTGAGCAGCTCATTAAAATCTGCATCATTAGATGGAGGCACCAGGGAGTGGGGTTAAGGTTGCAGCAGCAGCATCAATTAAAGCCTTTCCAGTAAAGGACTTTTGTAGCTGCCCCAACCTTTGACACTGCTGCCTTAGAAGTGCTCTTGCCACAGGGGATTTCTCTTTGTCTGGATTGGAGAGCTGAAGGACAATCTGGTCTCACTGCTGTTTCCTGCTGGACTTGATGTGTTTCAAAGTGCTTTCTGAGGGATACTTGGACAGCAGTTGATTCCTCTAATACTTCCAGTGGGAGTTAATCCAAAGCTTAGTGGAATCATTGGTATGCTCTAGTCTGCAGGCTCCTGGAAAAGGCCTGGCTAGTCTATAGCTATGCTATGGATAGAAATGCCAGGCTAGGCTTCTCTGACTGATTGCCCTGCTTTCAAGCAATGATGTTCTTTAAACTGCTATATAAGGAGACAATGCAGGAAAATATTAAGTCATTGAGGTTTTTCTTTGGCCTGAGAAGCTTGTAGAGGGTTTTATGACAGTCTCTGCTTCAATCCTGGGGGCAGGGCAGTTATTTGTCTTCTGGGATATGAATTGTGTCAATTTACACACAATTTCTATGATTCTAAGAGAGAGTAGCACTTGCCATAAGAGGCAGCTTGCTCTCCACAGCCTCTACTTTGAGTCATAGAATCATAGAATCAACCAGATTGGAAGAGACCTCCAAGATCATCCAGTCCAACCTAGCACCCAGCCCTATCCAGTCAACTAGACCATGGCACTAAGTGCCTCATCCAGTCTTGTCTTGAACACCTCCAGGGATGGTGCCTCCACCACCTCCCTGGGCAGCCCATTCCAATGCCAATCACTCTCTCTGCCAACAACTTCCTCCACATGATGAAAACCTGCTGAAAAACTAAGTGATGTCTGCTCTGCTGGAGAGACAGTGAGCCATGTTCTAGTGGTCATGGTGCTGTTGGCTTAACAGTTGGATTTGGTGATCTTAGAGAGGTATTTTCCAACCTGAATGATTCTGTGTTGGTTTACAGTTGTTAACTGAATGGCACACTGCTCACTAACCAACCAGGAGTTACAGTGAGCTCAAATTTGCTGGAGTTGATACTATGAGAACATCACTGAGCAGACACATGGATGCTGATGGAAAAGAAGTGATAACTGAACGTTTTTGAGTGTTCTGGATTGAAATAATATACATTAAAAAGTGAAAAGAGCAAATTTTGCTGTGATAATATAACTCTCTCCAACCAAACCACACCAGTGAAGGCCCCCAGAACACATCAGTGAATGGAAACAATGCCAAAGTTTGAACATCTATCCAGTGAAAGCAAGTGTGGGCTGGGCAGACCTTGTCTGTTCAGCTTTATTTCCTTCTCCCTTCTAGGCTTATTGGTTCTAAACACTGGGTAAGCATTAGGCAGCCTGCTGCTTACACAGCAGTGGCCGTACTTGTTCATTGGGCAAATACTGCCAGTAAGTGAACCTTGGGGTGCAGGAAAGGGCCTCTGAGGAGCTCCTCTTGTGTGTGGGAAGTTGTGGAAGCTGTAGTAGGGATTGCTGGAGTCTGTTCTGCCCCAAGTGGTGCCCAGGATGAGGTTCCAGCACAGCTCCAGCTGTTGGGCGGGTGGGGAGCAGGGATAGCATTGCCAGCAGTGTGGGCTCTAGAAGAAGGGGCAAGCATGGGAGCACAGTTATGTATGACTCATAGCAACAACCAGGTTGGAAGAGACCTCCAAGCTCATCCAGTCCAACCTAGCACCCAGCCCTATCCAATCAACCAGACCATGTCACTAAGTGCCTCATCCAGTCTTTCCTTGAACACCTCCAGGGACAGCAACTCCACCACCTCCCTGGACATCCAATTCCAATGCCAATCACTCTCTCTATGAAAAACTTCCTCCTAATATGTGGACTTCTTGAGTTTTGTTTTGCATGAATCATTCTGTAGCTATCCCCAAGGGTTTAAAATGAAGGCTAACATCATTTTTTTGCAGTCACTGTAGTACAAAACCGTCTTGCATAGCACCTGGCTCTGACACACAGCCACACACACCGTGTCCCTTGGCTTCTGTTTGAGTCAGCAGAGATGGAGAAACCCCTCTGCAAAAGCACTCAGAGCACCTGCACTGGTGTCTTTTTCTGAATCACTGTCTGGAGATGCCTTTTTATTCTTTGCTGTCTATTTATAGGGTCTAAGGTGAGTGGATTCCTAAACAGCTAGCTGCGTCGGGTGCTAAAGTTGGAGCTGATGACTCACTGCGTGGAAAGTGACCTAGTTTGAGTTGTCTGCAGGGGAAGGCTTGCAAGAGATGTAGAGAGTGCTGTAAGGATAACAGCAGCTGTGCAGCTGGGTGCATAAGGGGAATTCTACTACATCTACATGATTTTAATAAGAGAAACCTTTGGTACAGTGGATTCCAGGATGGGAAGGAGCTGATGAGTGCTGAGGATTGATAATTGCACATAAGTGGCTTGGCTTCTGCACCAGGTGTACTGGGAGGGCAGTTCTTAAAGGTGGCTTGTGCAACAAATACACAAACATGGGCATTTTTAAAGGGTTCCTTACTGCTGGGGGTGCAAGGTGGTTGTGCAGGATTTCAACCCAAAAGCCAGTTTACAGGAACTACTAAGCAAAGGCTGTGGATGGATTATGATTAAAAAGACAGAGAAATCAACCAGGAATTTCTGGTCTCCAGAAAAGAATGAAGGCAAACCCTCCTGTCTCATTTTCTGAGGGAAAACAAGACAGCTTCTCTTTGTCATTGCACACAGCTAAGATTGCTGGATTATGAAAGCTTATGTAGCCAGGAAGATAGCTTCATAAATGCTTGCCAGTTTTACCTGTCAAGAGCTATTAAAATGCTAACTGGTGAGGATCTCTTCTGCATCTAGTTACACAACATGCAGCCATGAGTTATTGAAGGTGAGTGGCACTAGGTTGCTTTTAAAGACCAGTTGAAAGCATAGCTCACCTGCAGTGCTGCCCAGCTGGGGGTAGAGATCTGTTCTCCTGTGTGTCGTGGTGAAGCAGCCAGCTGACAAAGGGCAGGAGCCAGCTAAGCCTTACCTTCCATTTCGTCTTGCCAGAAATTCTTTTCATTGGTTTCATTTTTCTCTCTTTTGGGAAGATGGAGGGGATTTCTAAGGCCATCAGGACACTGATTTGGAGAGGAGAGTGCATGTTTTAGCACCAGAATCCTTTTGTGGCTGCACAATAACCAAAGTCCATTCAGGCCTACAGAGAAGCAGTCCTGATCTGCTTGCTTGTTTTGCTATGAGTTTGACACAAGTCAAAACCCAAGCAGGGCTACAGGCTGGGGACAGAGTGGCTGAGAGCAGCCAGGCAGAGAGGGACCTGGGGGTGCTGATAGAAAGTATCTGAAGATGAGGCAGCAGTGTGCCCAGGTGGGCAGCAGAGCCAATGGCATCCTGGGCTGGCTCAGGAGCAGTGTGGGCAGCAGGACAAGGGAGGTTACTCTGCCCCTGTGCTCAGCACTGCTCAGGCCACACCTTGAGTGCTGTGGCCAGTTCTGGGCCCCTCAATTCAAGAGAGATGTTGAGGTGCTGGAAGGTGTCCAGAGAAGGGCAGCAAGGCTGGTGAAGGGCCTGGAGCACAGCCCTGTGAGGAGAGGCTGAGGGAGCTGGGGGTGTGCAGCCTGCAGCAGAGGAGGCTCAGGGCAGACCTCATTGCTGTCTGCAGCTGCCTGAAGGGAGGCTGTAGCCAGGTGGGGTTGGGCTCTGCTGCCAGGCAATCAGCAACAGAAGAAGGGGACACAGTGTCAAGTTGTGCCAGGGGAGGTCTAGGCTGGATGTTAGGAGGAAGTTGTTGTGAGAGAGAGTGATTGGCATTGGAATGGGCTGCCCAGGGAGGTGGTGGAGTCTCCATCCCAGGAGGTGTTGAAGCCAAGCCTGGCTGAGGCACTTAGTGCCATGGTCTGGTTGCTTGGCCAGGGCTGGGTGCTAGGTTGGACTGGATGAGCTTGGAGGCCTCTTCCAACCTGGTTGATTCTATGATTCTAAGTGATGTGAGTGGCAGGAGGCTATCTGGCAGTGTAGTAGGGCAGGCAGCAAAGTTTCCTGTGGGTATGGAAAAAGAAGATTTAGTCTTAAATTAGTTTTTTGGTAGGTCATTGCTAGAAATGCCATTTTTAATGAAGGTCTCATCTCTATTCTGCCACATAAATTTACCAACCTGCTTTCATAGTTGTTTTCCTAAAATGAATCTGTTTTTTTTTCCCAGTTAAAAATATTTTCTTCAAGTAAGGCAACCTGTGTCTAAGAAATGAAAAGGCAGTGCAAATGCTTCTGTTTTCTGTGGTTCAGTTAGTGAGAGCAGTGTATGTTGGATGCAGAGAGGAGAGGTGTTGGTTCTGCTGAATGTTAGCAGGCTGCAGAGTTTGACAGCTTGAATGTAGGTTACAGAGTTTGGGTTCATTAGCAAAACCAAGGAAGCAATTAGAGTTTCTGGGAGACAGGTATAGGCTCCAGTGGCAGACTTTTAGGCTGTTGGCATTTGTCTCTCTGGGTGGGTGAGAGACTCTTTCCTGGACACACATGCACAGCATAAAGAGAACCTTTTCAGCGAGAGGAAAATGCACAAACTGCCAACCAGGAGGAGAGATAAATGACTCCTTTGGTGCCTTTGCTAACTTTTTACTGTGATAGTTGCCATTCAGGAGCTAAATCTAAATTCTGATCTCTCCTCACCCTCCCCTACAGAGGGCTACAGAGTACCAACCAGATTATTTTTCCCTGATCTGCATTAGAATCACTTTGAAATGTGTTTGATGGGGATGGAAACTTTCCTGTGCCTCAACAGACAAAAGAGTTTTCGTAGTTGATCTTTCAGGCACTGACGAGCTGCAGGAGGCTTTTTGGCTGTGGACACTGCTCTTCAGCTTGACATCCTACAGGTCCTATACATAAAACATGAGCCCAGCTGCAAACACAGGCTGCCAGCAGGATAACCTGCACTCCCCATGCTGCCATGGCACAGCCCTGGAGTACAAGGCTGCTAAGCCTTGCTCAGGCTGCTGACACTGGGGTAGACAGCCATGATTTTGGCTGTTGTGCTCAGGATTTCATTGCAGCATCTCAAAGCTTTATCCACTGATACTGCATTTTCTGTTTCATCTGCTGCTACAAACTGCCAAACTGCATCACCTAGAATTTCCTCCCCCCCCCCTTGCCCTTCATCCCCAGAAATGATGCTGAGTGCCTCTTCAGTTCTATCCTGGGATGTCCTCGTCGTTGAGCCCAGGTTGGAGCCCAGGTTGGAGTGGATGATCTTGGAGGTCTCTTCCAACCTGGTTGATTCTATGATTCCATGAAATTAAGTAGCAGTACCTTGCACTGATGCAATTTCTGAGCCCTAAAGAAGAGCAGAAGATTGTTGTTTCCAGTTCAGGTGCACATGCCAAACCCAGACTGTGTAACAAAAGTGTCTGATTCTGTCCTCTTGCCCTGTGAGCAGGGTGGATCCTAATGAAGACCTAGGGAGACATCTCCTGTCTTACCACCTGCTATTTGCAGAAGAACTGACACTGGATGCTTTTAAGGCTGCTCTAAATTTGTAGGAAGCCTTATTTTTTTTGCCTGCATTTGAAGGCCTGACCTATTTCCCAGTGGAATCAATGACTTATTTTTCCTGATGGCTTCAGGAGGAACCAGTTTGATTTTTAAATCAACTTTCTGTTTTATTAACAGTTTCATTTTAAAACCAAGAGTGGTTATTCCCCCCCCTGCTTTATAACAAGCAATAGCATGAAATGATAAAATGATGATGCTAAAAACTTATGTGGAAGTGAGATGAGCTGCATTTGACTTTTTCCACAGTCCCTTGCAGTTCTGAAACTTTATTTGCTCATGAATAATGACATCTGAGCCTCTGACCATATAAACCTTTAAATGTAAGAGCACCACAGCAAGTTCTCTGGAGCTCCATATGTGCTTACAGATAAAGACATTAGTGAGCACTGTGTAGTTTTAAACTCTAATATGGCAAGAACTTCACTCTAGGTTTAACTGTTTTTTTCCCTGTGAAGCAAGTTCTGTGCCCCACAAAGCTTCCTTTTAGCCTTTCTGGGGTCTTTGGTAGGACTTGGTGTAGGTCCTGTCACAAATACATACTGCCATTGGAATGGGCTGCCCAGGGAGGTGGTGGAGTCACCATCCCTGGAGGTGTTCAAGAAAAGACTGGATGAGGCACTTAGTGTGCCTTGAGCTCTGTGGTAAAGGGTTGGACTCGATGATCTATGAGGTCTCTTCCAACCTTGTGATACTGTGATACTTGATTGGATAGGGCTGGGGGATGGGTTGGACTGGATGATTTTGGAGGTCTCTTCCAACTTGGTTGATTCTATGATTCTATGCATTGTATATTGGATCTGTGTGCCTTAGAGAAAGCATCTTGCCAAGTCCACAGGATGTTAGCCTCATTATAACCAGCAGAATACTCTACAACTTTACAACTTCAAAAGATGATCTCCTTTAATGGCCTTTCTGATCATGTCCTTTAGCACCATTTAGGTTTATGTGAGCAGAGTGAAACAGCTGAAGTGAAGAAGTAAGAATAAAGCCAAATTCAGCTGACTGGAAATGTGGCTGCCCTGTGGCTGTGTGTGCTGAGCTGGGTAAACACTTTGTGTCTTAGCATGGACTTCAGGGTAAACAAAATGTTTGTTCCTTCTGGAAAACTTCACTGGCCTAAGATATAGTTCACCTTATTTCAACTCAAGCTGAAAATAATCTTAGGAGCCTGTTGTTGTTCTTGGAAGCTAATAGGGAAGAACATATGCTAAGCATTGGTAATGTCAGTTAAGCCCCTAATTAGTGATGAACAAACCTCAGTTTTTCCCTGTGGTTCAGTTCAGCTGATGCTCAAAAAACCTCAGTGATTCTCCTGCTTTTAGCCAAGTTTTATGAAGCAGCTCAAGTTTTGCAGAACTGGATTTGTTGCTTGACAAAATGTAAGATTTTGATTGGTTTTCTGGCTTGGGACCAAGCTGTAAAATCCTCAGCCATTCCTTGTCATTTTTTGGGGCACTTTTGGATGAGGATGAGGAGGACAGAAAGAGGTGTTTCAAAGATAGAAGCACATTTAGATAGGAGATGATATTCTGCTCCATCCAATTGTCTGAACCTTAGCACAGGTGTAGAGAAGACCTTTGCATGTGCTCCACCAAAGCTGCATTCCTCCTCTGTGGAACCAAGTAGGTAAGGGTTTGGCTGAGCATGTGCAGTCCAAGGAAAGGGACTTGGGCTGTAGAGTTTGCACTGGGGGAGCAGTTCCTGCTCTGTAACCCTGCAATAATGACCAGATTTGAAGTGAGAAGACAATCCACTGGCTGCTTGTCTTTGTAACTATACAGTGAGCAGTCAGGGCAGCCTGAGACCTCTCAGAGACAGTGAGTATCTAGTGTCTGGTGAATAACTGCTTCCTGAGGGTACCCAGAGGTGGAACAGGGTGCCAAGAGGAAAGAGAGGGTTTGGTCATTTGTCTCTCTGTTGTGTCACCTAATTAAACATGGTACCACAAATAGCAGTCTGTACTTAGAGCAGGACAGGCTTGCCTCCATATCTGGAAGAGAAGTGAGAACATCTTCACAGAGCTGGAATGTCAGAAGTCAGAAAACTGTAATTAAAACCTTGCTTTACTGAAAAACACAAAGTATTTCAGGATTTGCTCTGTGCCATGTTTTTAGCAGAGTGGTTTTTAAAGTAGGACAGGAACCTCTGGTTGGGGTTGAGAGGAGCAGAGCTCCCAGCACACAACTAGGACCCTTTCCATGTTACCTTGGCTGGCCTTTGCTGCAGTGACTTATAGGCACAGAATTAAAGGTTATTTCCATTCCTGCTTCTTATCACTTTGATCTTTAGCCAGCTCTTAACATCTCCAGCAGATTTGCTCTGGATCTGCTGTTCCCATACCTACCCTCTGCCTGCGACATTCTCTGACATTTTCATCACTGCACCACCCCTTAGTTTCTTTCTCTCCCCCTTTATTCTTTGATGTTCATGTTGGTTTTTGGGTTTGCTGTTGTGTGCTGTTTAGTTTCTTAATTATTTGGGGTTTTATTTTTAGTCCTCTTTGGAACAGCTATGCCAAATTATTGCTATTTGCTTACAATCCCTGCTGAATTTAAGAGCCTCACCCCATAAATCCCAAAGCCATCAGACTGCTCAGAAGAGTTTTGCATTTTCTGGCTGCTTAGCCAAAAGAAGCTGAAAGAGCCCAGATAAAAATTGCTGTTTAATTCTTTCTGCAATACATCTTCCAGGTGGCTTTTCTCTGTGGCTTAATTGTCTATTAGCAGTGGGATCTTTTGTGAAATTAGAGTCACAGCAAGAAATGACAAAGACTAAGGCTCATTAAAGATGATGATGATGCCATCCAGAGGGACCTGGACAGGCTGGAGAGGTGAGCACAAGCCAACCTCATGAGGTTCAACAAGACCAAGTGCAAGGTCCTGCAGCTGGGTCAGGGCAATCCCAAGCACAAATCCAGGCTGGGCAGTGAGTGCCTGGAGAGCAGCCCCAAGGAGAGGGACTTGGGGGTGCTGGTGGATGAGAAGCTCAACAGGAGCCAGCAGTGTGCACTTGCAGCCCAGAAAGCCAAGCAGAGCCTGGGCTGCAGCAGGAGAAGTGTGACCAGCGGGGCCAGAGAGCTGATTCTTCCCCCTCTGCTCCACTCTGCTGAGACCCCTCCTGGAGTACTGCATCCAGTTCTGGAGCCTCCATTACAAGAGGGATGTGGAGATGCTGGAGTGTGTCCAGAGCAGGGCCAGGAGGATGCTCAGAGGGCTGCAGCAGCTCTGCTGTGAGCACAGACTGAAAGAGTTGGGGCTGTGCAGGCTGCAGAGGAGGAGGCTCTGAGGTGACCTTCTTGTGGCCTTCCAGGATCGGAAGGGGACCAACAAAAAGGCTGGGGAGGGACTTTTTAGGCTGTCAGGAAGTGAGAGGCCTGGAGGGAATGGAGCAAAGCTGGAAGTGGGGAGAGTCAGAGCATATGTGAGGAGGAGCTGTTGAGCATGAGAGTGGTGAGAGGCTGGCAGGGGTTGCCCAGGGAGGTGGCTGAGGCCCCATGGCTGGAGGTGTTTGAGGCCAGGCTGGCTGAGGCTGTGTGCAGCCTGCTCTAGGGTAGGGTGTCCCTGGGCATGGCAGGGGGGTGGTGGAATTGGCTGCTCCTTGTGGTCCCTTCCAACCCTGATTGATTCTATGATTTTTCCCCCCTCTTCTTCTTCCTCTGGGGAAAAAAACCCCAGCAACAGAACAAGGATATATTTGAGGAGGAAGAACAAAGAATGGAATGGATTAAAGAGATAAAAACAAATTAAAAAAAAAAAGAAGGTAAAAATGAGGGAAAGGGAAAAGGTTTTTTTGCTATTTTTGAGTTAATGCCTGTTGGTTTCTCTGCTAAATGTATTTTCCATGGATTAAACACGAGAATGGAGTGTGTGTGAGCTTGTAGCACAAACCAATATCTTTGTCTAATGGTCTACAGCCATAACCAGGAGGTAGGAGTCTTGTGCTATTCATTATTGTGCTGTTTCACCCTGCGTGCTCTCAGGCCAGTCATTAGTGGCATTTATCACTCTTCTTTCTCTGTGTAACACTCCTTACGGTGGGAGGGGTCTGGTAAATCACATTTGAAGAAGACAACACCCAAAGTGATAGGATTTACAGCCTTTCCCCTCTGGTGTACAGCATACCACACAATGTTGTATCCCAGCCTTTGAAGGAGGAATGCAGAGCCAGCAGAAGTGGGAATTAGCAAAGGGAATTTTGCAGCCTTTGCTGTGGGGAGAACCAGGCACTAAGCTTTTGGTGATGTTGAGTTTTCTTCTGCCCAGGTTCAGGATAGAATCATAGAATCACAGAATCAACCAGGTTGGAAGAGACCTCCAGTCCAACCTAGCACCCAGCCCTAACCAATCAACCAGACCATGGCACTGAGTGCCTCATCCAGGCTTTTCTTGAAGACCCCCAGGGACGGTGCCTCCACCACCTCCCTGGGCAGCCCATTCCAATGGGAAATCACTCTCTCTGTGAAGAACTTCTTCCTAATATCCAGCCTATACCCACCCTGGCACAACTTGAGACTGTGTCCCCTTGTTCTATTGCTGGTTACCTGGGAGAAGAGGCCACCCCCCACCTGGCTACAATGCTCCTTCAGGTAGTTGTAGACAGTAATAAGATCACCCCTGAGCCTCCTCTTCTCCAGGCTAAACAGGCCCAGCTCCCTCAGCCTCTCCTCATAGGATTTGTGCTCCAGGCCCCTCACCAGCTTTGTTGCCCTTCTCTGGACATGTTCCAGCACCTCAACATCCTTCTTGAATTGAGGGGCCCAGAACTGGACACAGATATAATGGAAGTCAGTAAGATCTGGAAGATCTGCTGTTATTAAAGGTGGAGAAGAGCCAGTAGGCACCTTCAGAGAACAAGCCTAGGTGACCTTTGGAGGTGCCTTCCAACCCTAACCGTTCTATGGTTCCACACAGTGGTGGAGCTGGGAATGTTGGCACAGGGCTGGGATGTCTGCTCTCCATTTGGTCACCTCATCTCCAGGGCTGCATTTTCTAGCTCTGTGCCACGATACAGATCTCTTCTAAGTATGTTGAGAACTGTAGATGAAAAATTTGGCTGCTGCTTCTGCTTTTGCTGCTGCAGATGTGCTCGTTAAGTCCACCTGGAAGCTCAGGCAGAACATATTGACTCCTTAAAACCCCTCCTGTGTGGTACCGGTTAGACAGAGCATCTCTGCTGTGGGGTGGGACTGGCTGTCACCTGCCCTTCGGGCAGAGCCCCAGGCACCCAGAGCTCATCTTTGCTGCGGTGTTTGGAGACTCCTCCTTGCTGAGACTTGTCTCTCACCTGGTGTGATGAGATGGCAGGGGTGGCTGAGCTGCAGCTCTGTTGATTTAAGCAGCAGATTTAAGACTCGCTGTCTAGACATTCTCCATGGTGGATTTTCGGCAGCAGACTTCTCCTGTCCCCTCTCTCCAGAGGAATTCAAACCGCCTGACCTTCGGGGCCTGTTGAGAGAGAGCTAATCTATCATTTCTAGGAGCTGGAGTGATATTTCTTTTGTGTACCTGTGATAAATGGCTTTAGCTTTCTCTTCTGTCTTGTTTGTTCTTAATTCAATCTCTCCAATTCATACTATCTCCCATCGCAGAGTCAGTGGCCAGGATGCTTGGGAGTGCTTAAACTGAAACCTGAGCCTTCAGCTCTTGGAAGAGTTTATCCCCTGCTGCAATCCCACTCTTCTTCAGGTTGTTTAGCTTGCAGAAGAGGAGGCTCAGGGCAGAGCTCATTGCTGTCTACAACTACCTGAAGGGAGGCTGTAGCCAGGTGGGGCTGGGATCTTCTGCCAGGCAAGCAGCAACAGAACAAGGGGACACAGCCTCAAGTTGTGCCAGGGGAGGTCTAGGCTGGATGTTAGGAGGAAGTTGTTGTCAGAGAGAGTGATTGGCATTGGAATGGGCTGCTCAGGGAGGTGGTGGAGTCTCTGTGCCTGGAGGTGTTGAAGCCAAGCCTGGCTGGGGCACTTAGTGCCATGGTCTGGTTGCTTGGCCAGGGCTGGGTGCTAGGTTGGACTGGCTGAGCTTGGAGCTCTCTTCCAACCTGCTTGATTTGGTGGTTCTGTAGCATAAGAAAAGCCTGTGGGCACATGGGGTCAGAGTCAGGTGTCAGGCTTGGGAAATGGTGCAGAACATGAAGTGCTGTTGGTCTCTGGGTGAAAGGGGGGATTGTTGAAATGGTGGTTAACAGAGACTGAGGTCTTCCATGGCTGTGCTTGCTGACGAACCAGTTGAGCTGCCTGGTTTTGGCAGGAGGAACCTGTGGCTTTATGACCCATGTTTTAATGAGAGTGTCTCAGGGCAGAGATTAACAAACTCTTGCTCAGACAGTTTTGCTTTATGGCGATGGCTGTGTGTATGCCTCTCCCAGGACTCATTTCCCTCTGTGCAGAATACAATCTCTGTTACTGCACTTAACTGCAGGCCATTCCTACTCTCAACAAAGCAAAGTGCTTATGCTGTTGCTGAGCCAACTTTTAGTTAATGTATGGGGTTGGGATAGCACAGGATATATCCCTGGGTTTAAATAGCAACTCATTAGCCACACAGGCAGCATCTTTCTGTGTCTGAGGGTGGATTAGTTTAACTTTGGTCTTTGTTAACAGCAATTTACTGGCTTCAGTTACTCCCGAGTCCAGTAGAAAAGAATCAGAGTAATTTTTGATTGGCAATGACATATTGCCAAAAATGACTCTTTTAACTGACATTGCAAAATGGGAGTGATCTGGAAAGGGATTGTGTTTCAGAGGTCATGCACTTACCCCTGAATTAGGAATAATAATAAAGGTGTTTATTAGAAATCCTAGCAGTTGATGACACAGAAATGCAAAACAAGTCTGAAACATCTATTTTCCCTTGAGACAGTGCTTGGGAAAGGTGGCAGAGATTTCTGGTGTGAGGCACCACCTGCCATCTTCTTGGAACTGCTGCTCTGATGCTGTGAGCACTGAAAGGGGAATGGCTCTGTAAAGCAGGGCTGGCACCCTGCTGAGTGTCCACTTGCCAGATATCTGAAGGTGGCCTCTTACACTGAGGGCTTTGTCCTGGGCAGTGGCAAAGTGTTGATCTAGTGGCAGGATATAATTGGTGGCATTTGGTGTCCTGTCCTGTACAAGGTACATCAGAAATTGCCATGCTGTGGGGGAACACAAGGATGTGGCTTTGCTTTGGGTTTGCCTTTTGTGGCCGCAGCAGTGATGCTCTCCACTGTGCTGCTGAACAGTCTGTGCTGAGCTGTTGTAGAGAGGAGGTCAGTGTGATTGGAAGTGCATGCTTTAGTTCTTCTGTGAGGAGACTTTTGTCTTTGAGGAATAACAGAGAAAAATGGTCCTTCATTACACAGAAGAATAAAAAGTAGCCTCAGATGCAAGTTCTGTGTAAGGGGGAAGGCTGAAGAGGACAGCTCAGTGAGAAGGAAAAATTATCTGGTGCCATATGCAGTGCCAAGGGTCTTGGAGGGCCAATTTTTAAGTTCATTTAAAACTGCAAATTAAAAACTAGGTTTGCTTCTACATTCTCAGGGCAGGATGATTCTTGGAGATGAAGTTCTGTGCCTTTGGGCATGACATACTGTACTCTTCAGATGAGGATGACTGAAGCTTTGCTCTGAGTTCCAGATTTGGCTCAGCCTAACAGAATCATAGAATCAAGCAGGTTGGAAGAGACCTCCAAGCTCAGCCAGTCCAACCTAGCACCCAGCCCTAGCCAGTCAACCAGACCATGACACTAAGTGCCCCAGCCAGGCTTTGCTTCAACAGCTCCAGGGACAGCAACTCCACCACCTCCCTGGGCAGCCCATTCCAATGCCAATCACTCTCTCTTCCAACAACTTCCTCCTAACATCCAGCCTAGACCTCCTCCAGCACAACTTGAGACTGTGTCCCCTTGTTCTGTTGCTGGTTGCCTGGCAGAAGAGCCCAACCCCACCTGGCTACAGCCTCCCTTCAGGGAGCTGCAGACAGCAATGAGGTCTGCCCTGAGCCTCCTCTGCTGCAGGCTGCACACCCCCAGCTGCCTCAGCCTCTCCTCACAGGGCTGTGCTCCAGGCCCCTCACCAGCCTTGCTGCCTTTCTCTGGACACCTTCCAGCACCTCAACATCTCTCTTGAATTGAGGAGCTCAGAACTGGACACAGCACTCAAGGTGTGGCCTGAGCAGTGTTGTGCACAGGGGCAGAATAACCTCCCTTGTCCTGCTGGCCACACAGTTCCTGAGCCAGGCCAGGCTGCCACTGGCTCTCTTGGCCACCTGGGCACACTGCTGGCTCATGTCCACAACATGTGGAATCCCAGTGGTGACTTCTGAAATGTCCCTCACGCCGGGCAGGTACTCACTGAACATACAGGGCAGATCCCCAAAGGATTAATTAATTAGCTCTCTGCCAAGTCTGGGGAAGTTCCTTTCTCTCACCTTGTGCTGGGATGAAAGCATCCACTTGGGCTGGGTTTGAGTTTTGCTGGGAGTTCTGTGTAATAGTTACAGAAAAGAGAAGCTTCTCTTGCTTAATTTACTGCCTTGCATTCCTGGATTCTAAATGCTCCTCCAGCTTCTGGTGATGAAACAGCAGTGCTGGTGTCTGGACAGGCCCAAAGGGCCTGGCTGTGCTTTTCTGGGCACAAAGTTCTCTCTGCAGTGTGCTCTGATAAATAGCCATTGTGCTGCTCCCTCTCTCCCCATTACCAGCGCTTCCATAGGAGCATCGCTCTGCTGAGAGCTGGAATGGAGCTTTGAAATAATCTGCTCAGGGAGATTTGAAATGGTATTTAACACAGAGTGGGACATGGATTGTGAGCTCTCAGCTTCTTGCTAGCAAGTTAGAAGCAAAGACTGTGGTTGAGGTTTTGAGCTGCTTTGTCCAGTAAAATACCCTGTGTCGGCTCAGCTAACGGCGTCTCCGAGCGTGCTAACAGAACTCTCTTCTGCTTGTCCTGGACAGCAAAAATGCAGGATAAATACCTCACAGTCCTCTCAGCAACAGGATTATCTCTGGCACAGATGATGTCTGCTTAGCAGTGCTTATGTTTTTAGTTGCATTGTGGTTATTTCCAAAGATTGGGATGAAGCTGTGGCTCTCTAAGTTAGTGAGGAAATCTCTTATTAGCAAGGAATTGGAAAAGTGCTTGTCTGGTTTGGAGGGGAGCTTTTGCTTAAGGACTGGCATTAAACTGGACTCAAGACAAGACCTTGATAGAGGAAGGAAGAGAACTATGGAGTGTCTTATGGGAACTGGAGGGGCTGAGCAGCTCTGTGATATTGTCCCTAATCTGGAAGATGTATTTAATGTGTAGCAGCCTGTAGGCAATCAGCTGTTGTCTCTTCCTTGTTCTCTCTTAGAATCATATAACCAACCAGGTTGGAAGAGACCTCCAAGCTCAGCCAGTCCAACCTAGCACCCAGCCCTATCCAATCAACCAGACCATGGCACTAAGTGCCCCAGCCAGGCTTGGCTTCAACACCTCCAGGCACAGCGACTCCACCACCTCCCTGGGCAGCCCATTCCAATGCCAATCACTCTCTCTGACAACAACTTCCTCCTAACATCCAGCCTAGACCTCCCCTGCCACAACTTGACACTGTGTCCCCCTCACTGCTGCTTGCCTGGCAGCAGAGCCCAAGCCCACCTGGCTACAGCCTCCCTTCAGGGAGTTGTACACAGCAGTGAGGTCCCCCCTGAGCCTCCTCTTCTCCAGGCTAAACAACCCTCTGTGCCATTTTTACCTGCATGCCAAGCATCTCTCCAGGATGTCTGCCTGTTTAACATTCAGAAGGCTAGATGATGGCATAAATCTGTTCATGAAGAATACTCAGCTGTGTCTGCCTGCATACAATTGAGTTCTATCTTTGTTAGCTAACAAAATCGAAGGGTGGATAACAGAATTGTGGCTGTTTTGCACTGACACAGAGCTATGGTGTGAGTGCAGCTTACAATGTCTGGACTGGCTTTGGTGTGTTTTTCTGCCTCTCTTGCTCTGCTGAGCACATAGCCACTTCTCAGAACTATTGACAAGGTTACTCCAATTCACCCACATATTTGGATTAGTTTTTTCACCAGTCTCCATGGTAAATAACAAAACTAAGGGCATGGCTGAATGGAAGTTGGGAAGTACAATGTGAGAACATCTGTGCTGCCTGCACATGTTATTTGAAAATCTCTTCTGTCTAGGTATCAAAAACTTCTGACAGCTGTGAAGGTCTTGCAATTCCTTCAGTGCAGCTGAAAGATTAAAACCCCAGAAAGGCTGGAATTTTACTTAGAGGAGTTGCATCCAAGAGCCTTTCTGAAGGCAGCTGCTGTGGAAAACATTTAAATGCTTTTTATGGTATCTCATGGAACAGGACTAGAAAGAAGCTAGAGAAATTAAATTTCTCTCTTGCTTGCTTTGGGTTTTCATCCCAACACCTGCCTGTCCTGGAAAGATGCTATTTTAACCACTGCCATGCTGTCAGCAAAGGAGAGGAGAGCTGAAATCAACACTGCTGTAGGGAAGTCACCACAGGATATTGCAATAACCTGGGCAGCTTGGAAACTTTCATCTCTATCCTAGAGAATCAGAAATACAGAATCAAAGAATCAGTCAGGGTTGGAAGGAACCACAAGGATCATCTAATTCCAACCCACCTGCCATGGGCGGGGACACCCTACCCTAGATCAGGCTGTCCAGAGCCTCAGCCAGCCTGGCCTTAAACACCTCCAGCCATGGGGCCTCAACCACCTCCCTGGGCAACCCATTCCAGCCTCTCACCACTCTCATGCTCAACAACTTCCTTCTCACATGCATTCTGAATCTCCTCACCTCCAGCTTTGCTCCATTCCCCCTAGTCCTGCCTCCAAACATCATGGAGAACATCTGATAAACAGCTTGTGCCTGATGGGACAGGTCTCCTCTTGTCAGGTGAGGCAGGTCAGACTCTGGTGTGGCACATTGGTGCATACAGGGGTGCACACACCACTGGTTGCTCTATGCCATCTTACTGTGGCAGAGCCTTGAGTGGACTGCTGGGATGGTTTTAGGAGGTGTCAGGTCCAGTGGATACCACCTGACTAGAGCTGATCACCTGAATTGCACCTTGTGCAGCTTCCCTGCCTTGTTTCTAGCATAGAAACCAGGTGAGACAAGCACTTACTGGATGTGGCTGCTTCAGTGCATCACTGCACTGTACCTGTTTGTAACAGATGCTGTGTCAACAAGTGTAGATGAAAATGCATAGTCAGACCTGAAGGGAGGCTGTAGCCAGGTGGGGTTGGGCTCTGCTGCCAGGCAAGCAGCAACAGAACAAGGGGACACAGTCTCAAGCTGTGCCAGGGGAGGTCTAGGCTGGATGTTAGGAGGAAGTTGTTGTCAGAGAGAGTGATTGGCATTGGAATGGGCTGCCCAGGGAGGTGGTGGAGTTGACTTCCCTGGAGGTGTTCTGGAAAAGCCTTTGTGAGGCATTTAGTGCCATGGTCTGGTTGCTTGGCCAGGGCTGGGTGCTAGGTTGGGCTGGATGAGCTTGGAGATCTCTTCCAACCTGGCTGATTCTATGATTCTAGTCTGTGACCTGCAGGATGTATGTGGGGTTTTTCTTGCTATGGAGAATAAACTCCCTGGAAAGTGTTTTTCAGATTGCCCACCATATCCATTAATGCAGAGAGCAGGATGAGAAAGGTAACTGTCAAGCTTGTCTGAAGGCTTGTTGGGGTGATAGGACTTGTGGGATGTGCAGGGAGGGTGCTTGGTGTCCTGCTTAATATATTGCTGCTCTGAAGCTGGGTGAGGGCAAGGCTGGGGACACAGCCACAGGCACCAAGGGAGCTCTGGAGAGGATGGATTCTCTCTTTCGTCTGCCTCGTGTTGCCCTCTCAAAGCAGAAGACTCCTCTGACCCCTGGTTGGTGGCACATAGGTGGGATCATCCCCCAGCTGCTGGCAGCCTGTGCTTCTGAAAGGCCAGCTGATTAAGGTGAAATTTGCTGTTATTTGATACACAGCATCTTCTCACAAAGTCCAAAAAGAGATGTGATGAGAGGTTTGTATCGTAGTAATTATAATGCTGCAGCATCCAGTGCAGGCAGAAATTAATCTATGAGGTGAAAATGTCAAAATAAAAGGTCAGGAAAGTGAATTGCAAAGAAAGTTGAACATTAGCTAAGAGGTAGTGTTTGTTGGCAGAGGCTCCCTCCAGTATAAAGGAGGTTAGGAAAGGGGCTTCTGAAAAAGTGAATATTTCACACACAATTAAAATTCTCTCTCAGCTCTCCTGAAGTGTCGTGGAGCATGGGTAAAGTAGGACAATTAATGTAATGAAAAATTCATCTTTATAGCTTCTGGCTTTTGCCCAGGGATACTTCATGAGTCAGAAGTGACCCTTTCCCTTGGAAGTGATTCCAAGAGCTTGACACAACATAGGTGGGGCAGAGGAAATCTATTCAAAGAAAACAGAGAATCCTTAAAATAATAATAATAGCCAGCAACTGGGAACACAACCAAGGAATGTTTGATAGTGATGTTCTTCAGAATAAAGCACCTTGGCCCTTCATAGAAGGAGGGGAGCCATGCAGCATTAGTGACTGAGTAGGGCTGAGAGTGAAGGAATCACCACTTTGAGAATCATAGAATCAGCCAGGTTGGAAGAGACCTCCAAGCTCAGCCAGTCCAACCTAGCACCCAGCCTTGTCCAGTCAACCAGACCATGGCACTAAGTGCCTCAGCCAGGCTTTGCTTGAACACCTCAAGGCACAGCAACTCCACCACCTCCCTGGGCAGCCCATTTCCATTCCAATCACTCTCTTTGCCAACAGCTTCCTCCTAATGTCCAGCCTGAACCTGCCCTGGTGCAACTTGAGACTGTGTTCCCTTGTTCTATTGCTGATTGTCTGGCAGAAGAGCCCAACCCCACCTGGCTACAGCCTCCCTTCAGGTAGTTGTAGACAGCAATGAGGTCTACCCTGAGCCTCCTCTTCTCCAGGCTAAACAACTATTTTGTTCTATTTAATTCTCTTTTAGCAATAAGCAATAATAATACATTGTTTAGGAGGGTACTACCCCTCCCAAAAAAAGAGAGAAGTGTTGGAGGAAATGTACAGTGATTTTTTAATTAAGACTTAAAGTGTGCAGTCATATTGAACCATTGAGCTCTTTGTGCTTACAGCTTCACCTGACTCTGGCTGCTAAAACTGGAAATCTGTGATGTCCAAAAAACCCCAAACCAAAACTGGCATAGCTATCAACTGCTATTCTGGGGTCTTTTAAAGTTAATCCACTTGCTTCCAGTATGCAACTGATTGTTCTCTGGTTTCCCTCAGTTGCCTCATAGAGGCAGTTGCCTGGATTTGCAGGTTCTCCTTCCAGCAGAGATTTGGAGCCTGAGCTGCTGTCCTGCTCTGTGTAGATGTCAAGGGTTAGTCATTCATTTACTTAATGTATTGTCCCAGATTACTTATGCAAAGTAATGCTGTTTAATGGTGGGGCTATTGATCATTTTTGCTTTGGTAGATGTACTTTAAGAAGGAAGATTAATCGAATCTTAACTTGAGATTTTGCTAAGTGCTGAAAAGACTTCTGCATTGGCAAGTTTCTGTAGGAAGTGTGCTCCAGACCTTGCATACCCTGGCATGGATTGATGGCATCTGGCGATGAACTGACTTTTGGGGGTGCTGCCCTAGCAAAGGAACTGTGTGTGGCATTCTGCTTGAAAGACTGACAGTGACTCTTCCTCAGGTGCACAGGAGCCTCTTGCACATGGTATCACTTTTGTCTGTCTTTATTGATAGCTGTGCCCAGCTCTCCATTGATTTTTAACACAGCTGCACTGTGTGCACTGTAGGAACCCGATGGCATCTAGCTAGGCAATCTCAGTAGGGCTTCTGGCTGCAGTGAGTCTGTGTCCTGGGTAATGCAAGTGCTGCCCACAAACAGGGGATGACAATACCAAGCCTTGTCTGTAGTTTCACACCAGCTGCACGTACAAGGTCCAAATCCAAACAGGATGTAGCCATTTGCTGTGATGTAATTCATTTATCTCACACCCAGTTCCCTCCTCTCTAGACCACCCTGAGTGACTGTTGCTGTTCTCACACCAGATCCATTGCTCCACGAAATATTAATCCCTGACTTATTTTAGATATTTCAAGGAGGTAAAGTTTGTCCATGTGTCTAACTCTCCTACTCCTGTTTTTCCATCGTCTGATTTCTGGAATAGAATCATAGAATCAACCAGGTTGGAAGAGACCTCCAAGCTCAGCCAGTCCAACCTAGCACCCAGCCCTGGCCAAGCAACCAGACCATGGCACTAAGTGCCTCATCCAGGCTTGGCTTCAACACCTCCAGGGATGGAGACTCCACCACCTCCCTGGGCAGCCCATTCCAATGCCAATCACTCTCTCTGCCAACAACTTCCTCCTAACATCCAGCCTAGACCTCCCTGGCACAGCTTGAGACTGTGTCCCCTTATTCTGTTGCTGGTTGCCTGGCAGAAGAGACCAACCCCACCTGGCTACAGCCTCCCTACAGGTAGTTGTAGACAGCAATGAGCTCTGCCCTGAGCCTCCTCTTCTGCAGGCTGCACACCCCCAGCTCCCTCAGCCTCTCCTCACAGGGCTGTGCTCCAGGCCCCTCACCAGCTTTGGCGCCCTCCTGTGGACACCTTCTGGCACCTCAACATCTCTCTTGAATTGAGGAGCCCAGAACTGGACACAGCACTCAAGGTATGGCCTGAGCAGTGTTGAGTACAGGGGCAGAATAACCTCCCTTGTCCTGCTGGCCACACTCTTTCTGATCCAGGCCAGGATGTCCCTTTCCCCAGCATCCTAACCTTTTAGCCCCCATTGGTGTCCTCATCCAACCACCCACCCACCACTTTCCTGAATTATGAAAATATTACTTGTAATTAAAAGCTTGTTGTTGCTGTTGCTTTTACTCTCTTGCTATCCCTGTGTTACCTTACTGGGATAGCTGTGATGTGTCAGTTTTTATTTGCCTGACATCCCTTGGGCTAGGTTGCAGTAGAGGAATTTTTGGAGGGCATGGTTCAGTTGCTGGTGCACTTCTGAAAAGTGACTTTGCAGGGATGACATTGTGGACTTCCATGTGCATTGCTGGGGAGCTGCTGCCAGATTTCATTGTGCTGTTAGAAACAGAGCATTTCTCTGAGTGCTGAGCTGTGGAAAGTCAAGCTTGGATCACAAAATCAAGTTGATTTCTCTCACAGAATTAACCAGGTTGGAAAAGACCTCTGAGATCTTTCAGTCCAACCTATCACCTACCCCTTCTAATTAACTAACCCATGGCACTAAGTGCCTCCTCCAGCCTCCTCTTAGGCACCTCCAGGGATGGTGACTTTCATCACCACCAAAGGAGTCTTTTACTCAGCATGTAGGTAATAATCTTGTGGCATCAGTCCAAGTACAACCCAGGTAATTTCTCTGTATGTGTCTTGATCCTGGAGCAAAACAAAATCCCAGCATTAATTATGGCCAGAAACAGATCAGCTACAAAATGCAGCTGGAAACAAAGGTGTGAGTTAAAATGTCTTTTAAAACTGTAAAGCCTGAACCTCCTTAAATTGATTTTTGACAGGATTGGTAAGCCCATGCCTTACATTACCTTGCTCATCTTTGGATGTCATATACTCTGTGGCAGGCTCTTGGGGCCCAGGCTGCTGCTGCTCTGTTGCAGCCCCACTGATGTGCCTGTCAGTTGGAGATTTGGAGAGAGTGGCAGTCTCTGTCCTTGGCTGTCCCCAGCGTTACAAACTCTTCGTTGCCAGAGCAGTTCACCTGTGAGGGAAGATGTTACCTTCAAGTGCTGAGGCAGTTGGTGCTGAGCTCTGCCGTGGTGGAGCTGGGTGCAGCTGGTGGCTGCAGGATTTTCCTGCACTCAGGCTGGCAGTGCATCCAGCACAGATTTAAGGGGAGGGGAGCAGCCTGGGAGGGGAGTGGGCTTGGTCAGGGTTGTTGGGGCTTTGATACAGCTTTTGTGGAATCTGGAACATCTGGATCTAGAACTGCAACAGTAAAAAAAGTAATCCAATGTTAATCCCTTTGATAGGAGCCTCTTAGTTGTGAAAGCTGCAAATTATGCCTGCACCTGGGTCGCTGCAATCCCAAGCACAGCTCCAGGCTGGGTGGGGAATGGCTGAGAGCAGCTCTGAGGGAGGAAAAGGCCCTGAGAGTCTGGGATGATGAAAAGCTCAACATGAGCCTGCAGTGTGAGTGCAGCCCAGACAGCAACCCTGTGCTGGGCTGCAGCAAGAGCAGTGTGGGCAGCAGGGCAAGGGAGGGGATTCTGCCCCTTGGCTCTGCTCTCCTCAGACCCCACCTGCAGTCCTGGGGGCAGTTCTGGAGCTCCCAGCACAAGCAGGACAAGGCAGTCCAGAGGAGGCTACCAAGATGCTGAGAGGGCTGCAGCAGCTCTGCTGTGAGCACGGGCTGAGAGAGTTGGGGCTGTGCAGCCTGGAGAAGAGAAGGCTTTGAGGAGACCTTGGAGTGGACTTCCAGTATCTGAAGGGGGCTACAGAGAGGCTGGGGAGAGACTACTGACAAGGTCTTGTAGTGACAGGAGGAGGAGGAATGGGTTTGAATTGGCAGAGGGGAGATTGAAACTGGATATTAGGAAGAAGTTCTTTGCAGTGAGGGTGGTGAGACACTGGCACAGGTTGCCCAGGGAGGTTGTGGAGCACAGAATCAAAGATCACCTTGGGTGATTCTGTGCTCCACAACCTCCCTGGAGGTGCTCAAGGCCAGGCTGGATGAGGCCTTGAACAACCTGTCCTAGTGAGAGGTGTTCCTGCCTATAGCAGGGGGTTGGAACTGGATGATCCTTGAGGTCCCTTCCAACCTAAAAACCATTCTAGGATCAACACTCCAATTACCCAAAGCATGAATAGACTCAATATTTTTGATTCTCCTCCTCCATAGATCATCCTTCTCATAATAAAATAAAAAATGTTCTGAACTCATCTTTGGATTTTACTCCATGATGCTTGAAAATCTTTTACTTCAGTAGCTGTAGTGAAGTGCTCAGCATCTCAAACCCTGTGTTTGGGGGAGAGGCACAGTGGCCAGCCTGGTAGCTGGTCTCCAGCCACTTACTCTTTCTGCAGATAGAAAACTGTTCCTGTCATTTTGTTTATCATTATTGCTGTTTAGTGATAAATGATCCAAGGGAATGCACAAAAATGAGGGAATCTTGGAAGCTTCTCCTCTGGGTGCTGTGGAGAGTGTATGTGGGAATGCACAGTTTAATTAAGAGTACCTGGCAGACGTTCAGGAGAGAGAGGTCATGCTTAAGTAATTTGCTGGAGTTGTCTGAGGATCTAACTGCCACAAGTGATAAGGGCAAGTCAAGAGATGTGGTGTGTTTGAATTTCCAAGGGGGTTTCTGCATCCAGAATGAGTGTCCATGCTGTGGCCTGGCAGGAAGAGCTCAGACCAGCAGCTGCACAGGCTCTTCCGTGCAGGACCAGATCCCTTGGGAAGTGGTCTAGGAATAGCAATGATCCTGGTAATCCTATGCACCAAGTCCCACCTGTATGACTGTGCCTTGGTGTAGATGCTGTATTGTAAGTAACCACCATGAAGTGGGACAGCTGCAGGTGTGGAGAGCATCCTTGGCCATCAGTGGGAGAGGAGGACAGCACATGCAAACAAGGGGACACTAATCCTGCCATGCTGTGTGCTCTCCTCCTGGTGTCTGCTGCCTGCCTCGTGTGAGAGGTGAGGGGTTTCTGTCTCCCTGGTGTCCTGGGGAAGGGACATAGGCAGTCCCACCTTGCCTGGGATGTAAAGGCAGAGTGCCAGGAGGCTGGAACCAGGTTCTGCTGGGTGATGTCCAACAACAGGACAAGGGCAGCTGAGGCATAGGAAGTTTCATTTAAACACAAGGAGGAATTTTGTTCCCTGTGAGGGTGACAGAGCCCTGGAACAGGCTGCCCAGGGGGGTTGTGGAGTCTCCTTCTCTGGGATATTCAAAACCTGCCTGGATGCATTCCTGTGTGATTCGGTTAGGAGATGCTGCTCTGGCAGGGAGCTTTGGACTGGATGAGCTTTTGAGGTTCCTTCCAGCCCCTGACATTCTGTGATTCTGTAGGCAGGTGGCTGAGGAGGAGCAGAGCCTTCCTCAACCTGCAGCTGGGTGGGGAAGCAAGGATGTATGGTATGTAGTGGGACCTGGAAGTATAGTGTATAGTATATAGGGAGCTAAATATAGCATATAGTGTAGCTGGATCCTGGCTCGTGTTTATTCTGTGCACAGGAGGTGTGCTCTGACCTGCTGTGCTTAGGTACTTGCACAGGAAAAGGCCAGAGCTAAGGGTCAGCCCTGGGCAGAGCCCAAGTGATTAACTCATGTGTGTGTAATGAAGCCAGCTGGGATAATCCCTTCTCCTTGGAAAACAAGGAAGGAATCAGCCATGGTATATATGAACTTCTCTCTGTGTGTCTGAGCTATGTGTATATGGAATAGGTTCAATCACTCATAGAATCATAGAATCAAGCAGGTTGGAAGAGACCTCCAAGCTCAGCCAGTCCAACCTAGCACCCAGCCCTGGCCAAGCAACCAGACCATGGCACTAAGTGCCCCAACCAGGCTTTGATTCAACACCTCCAGGGACAGCAACTCCACCACCTCCCTGGGCAGCCCATTCCAATGCCAATCACTCTCTCTGCCAACAACTTCCTCCTAAAATCCAGCCTAGACCTCCCCTGGCACAGCTTGAGGCTGTGTCCCCTTGTTCTGTTGCTGGTTGCCTGGCAGCAGAGCCCAACCCCACCTGGCTACAGCCTCCCTTCAGGTAGTTGTAGACTAGCAGGCAGTTGTATGAGGATGATGCAGGAGGATTGGCCTTGATTTAATGGGAACAGGTTTTTTGTATTGCTTTTAGACAAATTGACAGCTTAGCACTGGCTCCTTAGACATGGCAGCACTCATGCTAAGGCTGAGTGACAGAAGATTTGAGTAGTTGCAGCATTAAAACATCCAGAGAGGCTTTTCACAGCCTTGGACCCGCTAGACACGATGCTAAGAAGCCCCCAAATCTCAGAAGGGCTGTGAAGTTAAAGCATGGTGTTCCTCAGCTCTGAGTTTAAACTTTTAAATGCCAACCTGCCAGGCAGGCAGAGTAGGCCTTGTCTGAACTTAATTGTGCTTAGATGCTTTTATTAGAAGTGACTTTTCTCAGCCGCATCAGGCACGAAAGGCTGAGTATAAATAATGTGTTTAAAAGCTGCCTAGAACTGCTGTCTGTAAAACAATGTGTTCTGAAATTGCCAATTAGGGCTCCTCTTGGTTTTGCTGTGGAAGGCAGACACAAGCTCTGACAGCTTATCCCTTTTTCATTTGGATTTCCCCTCCCTCCCCTCCCCCCCCCAGATGAGGAAACACAAAATCCTGGTCATTTCTCACCTCTCTAATTGCCATTCTGCAGAGGCACATTCAGTGAAGGGATGTACAGGAGCTACTGACTTTTATTGGGCTTTAGTTATGGCTAATAAAACCCATTTTCTGCACAGTTATTTAATTTGCATCAGTAATTGCTGCAGTTGTACATAAATTAGACCTGCAGTGGGAAGGCTAATTCAGCTTTTCTGCTCCTCGTGCTGCATCTGTGAGCACAGAGCTGTGCTAGCTTCAGGTGAGGGGCCTGGAGCACAGCCCTGGGAGGAGAGGCTGAGGGAGCTGGGGGTGTGCAGCCTGCAGAAGAGGAGGCTCAGGGCAGAGCTCATTGCTGTCTACAACTACCTGAAGGGAGGCTGTAGCCAGGTGGGGTTGGGCTCTGCTGCCAGGCAAGCAGCAATAGAACAAGGGGACACAGCCTGAAGTTGTGCCAGGGGAGGTCTAGGCTGGCTGTTAGGAGGAAGTTGTTGTCAGAGAGAGTGATTGGCATTGGAATGGGCTGCCCAGGGAGGTGGTGGAGTCTCTGTCCCTGGAGATGTTGAAGCCAAGCCTGGATGTGGCACTTAGTGCCATGGTCTGGTTGATTGGATAGGGCTGGGTGCTAGGTTGGGCTGGATGAGCTTGGAGGTATCTTCCAACCTGCTTGATTCTATGATTCTATAATCTTCTACAGCTCTGCCAAATGGAGCAACTCTTCTCCTCCAGCTCCAGCAACCCTTCTCCTCCCTCACAGGTGTGCTTTGGCATGAAGCCTTTCCTTTCCCAGAACCTGTTGGGGCTGTGCCATGACTTGTCTTTGGGGAAGGCTGTTGATTTTCTGGAGGTTATTCATTCTGAGTCTGACTGATACCAGTGGGGCAGGATATTGTTCACAGGCCACTGGGTATGTTTTTGGCCTTGGTGAAATTAATAGCTGCAAGTAATGTCTGAACCAAGCTAGAGCCAGGCCTGGAAGACTGGAAAATAAAGAGAGTGGAGCTCCATTTGCAGCTGGATGAGAAAGTACATTTTTTTTACCCTCTCTTTGCCTTGACTAAAGGCAAGAGAAGGTTTCTACCACAGGCAGCAGACCTCCTGGGTGAATTCAGGACATATCTGCCAGACCACATGCTGCATTGTATAGGCTTTTGGGTTTAATCTTTTCACAAGGAAGTTCAATCACTTGCCTTAGTTTCTCTGTGCTGAGACTTCAAATAGGCCTGAAATTTGTGATGTTAAGGAATAATCCTGGCAGGTTAATGCTTCAGACATTGTGTTCTCTCCTGACTTTCCTCCTGCTTCAGGTGAGCCAAATACTGATGTCCTTTTTTGTCTCCCACAATGTTACCTGGCTTTCCAGCAGAGGTTTTTAAGCATAATTTTAGTGAAATTGGCTGAAAACATTTAGCCCCCTGAACATAAAACCCCCAGTGCAGAGCCCACAGCTGTGGTGGTCAGAAGAGGTAGCTGAATCTCAGGTGATGTGTAATGGTTGCTGCTCTGATCTGGCAGCAGTTTGACAGTCCTGCTTTGTGGTTTCACCTTGGCAAGGTTTTCCCTTTTGCTAGCAGCCTTGTTTCCTTTCTCTTCATATTGGAACTTGTTGTTGTTGTTGTTGCTGTGTTGGGGACTTTCTGTAAGGGGGATTTTTTGCTGCGGGGTTCCCCTCTCCCCCTTCCCATCTGGCTGCTCAGAATCGGTATCTCCTGATTTGTTAGCGATACTGAAAGGCTTTGTTACTGAGCTCCCATTCAGGTGGCCTTTTGGGTCAAGAAATAAGTAATGGCTTCAAGTCTTTACAAAAACTAAGCTCTTGGGCTGGAGGGTTGAGGATTTCCCTCATGTTGCCTGATTGTGTCAGGCTCCCACTGACTCCAGTCTCTTGGCAAGGTGCAGCCCTTCTGCTCTTTCTGTGAACTAACTCATTCAATGCGTATAACACTTAGAGAAGGCATGGATTAACTGTGCAACATTTGCAACTTCACAAGCTAAAGCTGCCTTCTGTCATTGGGAGACAAACAGCTCCAGCTACTGCCATTGTTGCATGTCCTCCTCTTTGCTGCAGCTTGAGCTGGCTGGGCATTTCCATATTGTGGAGTGCATGGCAGAATCATAGAATCAGTCAGGGTTGGAAGGGACCACAAGGATCAGCCAATTCCACCACCCCCCTGCCATGCCCAGGGACACCCTACCCTAGAGCAGGCTGCCCACAGCCCCATCCAGCCTGGCCCTAAACACCTCCAAGGATGGAGCCTCAAACACCTCCCTGGACAGCCCATTCCAGCCTCTCACCACTCTCATGCTCAACAACTTCCTCCTCACATCCACTCTGAATCTCCCCACCTCCAGCTTTGCTCCATTCCCTCCAGTCCTGTCACTCCCTGGGAGCTTAAAAAGTCCCTCCTCAGCTTTTTTGTAGGCCTCTTTCAGGTACTAGAAAGCCACAAGAAGGTTACCTGGGAGCCTCCTCTTCTGCAGCCTGCACAGCCCCAACTCTTTCAGTCTGCCCTCACAGCAGAGCTGCTGCAGCCCTCTGAGCATCCTCCTGGCCCTAACGTTCACTGAAAGCAGCATCAGTCCTTGCTCCATTATTCTCAATTATCCTTTTTCCTTTTTCAACCCTCAAAAAGCTTGCCCTTCACTTTGAACATCTTCAAAACAATCAAAACTTTTCTTGCCCTTTTTTTGGTGGAGCAGTTATTCAGCAAAACATAAGCGCTCTCCAGCTGCACTGCAGCATTTCAGACTCAGGCACCTTGGACTAAAACCAGAATGGAAGAAGCCTTTCTGGATGCTTCAGAAATGTGAGAGAAGATTAACTAGAAGTAGATTGGAAAGAGTGGAAAAGTAATAAATCAAAATTCTCTGGTTCTAAGAGAAGGAAGGTCAGATGGAAAACCTTGGACTGAAGGCAGCCTGGAGCTCGGATGAAGACAAACTGCAGAAGTAGGCAATGAGAGCACTTAGCATCTACCCTCTGCTTGCTTTTAAGCTCAGTGGGACAGTAGCAGTTGTTGATCTATTTTTTTCCTAATGAAATTGAAAGCAGTGAGGAAGTGATGGATATTCATTAGTGTCAGCTTCAATAAATACATGTCCAGCTTCCACACTGCAGAAGAGCATGCAGCATCCTGCAGGTCCAAAATAGTGCCTGGGGACTCAGGGGGGCTCCCAGGGCACCAAAGCCAACTAAAGTCTTTATTGACTGTGGTGCTTTCTACTTTCACCTCTTTTTTGTTAATGCTTAACTGTTGTTGGGCAAGTAAATGCTGTTTTGTCTGACTTTCAAAAGCATTACTTGTTATCACTGAGTTGTGGTCTCAGATCTGCCTGAGCAGATTCTATAGGTGGGCTGATGGAGGCAGAATCTGTGGTGCTGATGCTGCTTGAGGAGACAGGTAGGAAACTATGCTCTTAGGGTGCTATGATCTGTTAAAGAGACCTGGACACCCAAACTGTGCCTTCTTCAGCTACAAAGATGTGGTGCTTTTCCCTCCAGGCTTGCATCCCCCGTGCTACAAAGCGTCCCTTTATTTCTGCAGTTGGTGTTTAGCTTTGCTGCTTAGCTTTGTGGGCTTCACTTCTTTCTAAGGTAAGGGGAAAACAGAGGTCATTTTTCTGCTGCATAGCTGAAGGAGTTACACTTTCCTGCTCAGCAAGACCTGAAAGGAGGCAAGAGTCTGTCCTGGCTCCGGATGAGGCGACCATGCTGCTGTTCCTGTTAGCACAGTGTGTGTTTGCCCTGCAAGATTTTTAGGAGGTGGATGCACTGATGGGCAGCTTTTTGCCTTCTGGCTTCTAAAATGAAGCATAAGCTGTAGTGTTAGAGCTGATGACTTGTGGAAGGGTTTTGTGTTTGTTGCACTTCACTTTTCATCTGATCACAGGCATTTTCAGAATCACTGAACTTGGAGCAGCTTGTTTAGTTCTTAACTAGGTAGAAAGAGGTGATAGAAGGTTGGTATTGGGGTAAAACCTGTAACTCATAGTGGAAACTTGGATCTTGAGTGACTCCTTTTTTATCGGTGCTAGGCAGAAGGTGTTAATTACTGGCAGCCTTTACTACTTATGTCAGCAGGGCTCTCAGTTAACTTCTTGATTAGTCTAGCAACAGCTCTGAAGGCAATTTGAAAGGATTTTTTTTGGTGTTGACTTTGACATTTCCTGTTGACTCTGCAAAATGAACAAGTTAGAGGCCAAATGGTCTTCACACACTGTTCCAGTTCAAGAGGCAGAACCTACTTGAAGCTTTGGAGTAGCT
This sequence comes from Pogoniulus pusillus, assembly GCF_015220805.1. Lineage (NCBI taxonomy): Eukaryota > Metazoa > Chordata > Aves > Piciformes > Lybiidae > Pogoniulus > Pogoniulus pusillus. Next base: position 20,006,952 of record NC_087285.1, read on the forward strand.
GTCTGCTTTTACCTGTAAGACCTTCTCCTGTTTTTCTAACAGCCATGGACTTGTCTGGCCTTTTCAGCATTATTTTGAGTTAACATCACTTAAAGATAATTGAACTGAATTTTTAAACATTTAATATCTCAACTTGCTGTTGCTTCTGACAGTTTTCCAATATGTTTGACCCCTTTCACCTAACAGGTGAGCTGTCCACTGACTCTCCCCCCACAGTTATACCTTGCTAAAACAGAGTTACAATATGAACAGAGAGTATTAATGTATTGGTCTCTTAGGTATTTGATTCTCTGAGAAGCTTAAGTCAGACCAACACAGTCATAGAATCATAGAATCAACCAGGTTGGAAGAGACCTCCAAGCTCATCCAGTCCAACCTAGCACCCAGCCCTATTCAGTCAACCAGACCATGGCACTAAGTGCCTCATCCAGGCTTTGCTTCAACACCTTCAGGGACTCCACCACCTCCCTGAGCTGCCCATTCCAATGCCAATCGCTCTCTCTGCCAACAACTTCCTCCTAACATCCAACCTAGACCTCCCCTGGCACAACTTGAGACTGTGTCCCCTTGTTCTGTTGTTGGTTGTCTGGGAGAAGAGCCCAACCCCACCTGTCTACAGCCTCCCTTCAGGTAGTTGTAGACAGCAGTGAGGTCACCCCTGAGCCTCCTCTTCTTTCATTTTAGCAGTCATTACATGTGTTTTTATCTCTCTATGGGTGCACATCTATGCAAAAGGCTCCTAGCCCTCCTAACTGCACGTTGTGCATTCACTTCCCCAAGCCTGGTTTTCTTCTCCGTAGTAGGAGCAGAGTAGTCATTAACACTAAAGCAATTTTATAACGCTCTGCAAAGTGAATACAAATGCAATTTCTGACCACTTTGAGCCTTATTTACCCAAAGATGATACTGCCTTGAATTCAGGAGATAAAAGCCTTGTTGCATAATTCCTGGAAGAGTTTTACATTGAAGTGGAGCAGGTCTGACTTGTCCCTGTAAGAGGGTTCTCTGCCGCCTGCCAAGGAGCATTGCATCCTAGCAGCTACAGCTCATTTTGTAGACAAATGACCTCGGTTTGATTAGGCTGCAAGCCAATCTGAAGGACAGGGCAGACAGCACTGAGTACAGCTTGTTTGTTAATGATATGTGAATAACCCAACAAAAATGCAGAGCTCCTGAAATGTTGTTCCTTGGGGGAAGGGCCATAGGTGGTGGAGAGCAGCAGCTGAGTTGGGTGAATTTTTTGTATAGGTGATAAAGGATACTCAATTTTCACTGAATTTCTCACAGGTAAAGACAGGAGAAAAAAAACCCTAAAATTGGTGAAGGATTTCATGGCAGTGGGTGCAAAGCAAACAGGTTCCCTTCTTTCCCTTGAAATGTCTTGTATTTTTAAAGGAGTCTCTGAGTTGAGACTTGAAGTGCTGGGTTTCATATCAGAGGAGTAGAACATGATTTCAGGTGAACTGAAAGAATTTGTTTCTTCACTGTAAAAAACCAATTTGGTATTCAAATTCATGTGACTCAAAAGGAATTAAAACTATCTTGGACCTGCCAGGAAACTAAACAACTGCATGTTGACCTGCCTCTAATCCCCCTAAAGCCCACAGATATTTTTGTGCTAAATTTATCTTGAAAAAGGGACATTAAACCCCTGTCTGTAGTCCCTGGGGAGAAGGATTGCTTTGCCAGCCTAAGCTCTCAGCCCTGTGCTCCCTGAACCTCAGAGGCTGTTCCCAGGCTGCAGCTCTCAGGGCTGGGGGGCAGGAGGTGAGAGCCACCCCTGGCTGTGCTTTCCTGGAGAGAGTGGGAAACTGCAGCAGGGAGCCCAGCCATGGGTTCTTTTCACTTCTCCTCTTTTGAGTTTCTGGTGTTCTAACTTCTGCCCCTTGATTTGCCTTTTCCCCAGAGGGTTTTGTTGTCCCTCCCTAGAACATGTTCTTGCACAATGCTGCATTTTGGAAGCATCTCAGTCCTCCTCAGCACCCTGCCTCCCATCCACACTGCTGCAACAGGGAGAGCAGCGTTTAGCACTTTGCCTTTTATAGGGCCTGACAGCTTCAGAGCTCTCGCACAAACGACAGAAGAAGCCTTTGCCCTGGATATTGAAACGCCTTGGGACTAAACCTCCTCTGCTTTCACTGGAGCAGAGACTGCTTCTCCCTTCCAGGGTTTTTCACTGTCATTTTGGAGTTTCAGAAATTCCTGTGTCCTCCGAGTTAGCTTTTGCCATCTCTAATCAGCTGCAGCTGCTTTTGTTATTGCAGGGAGTCCAAGCAGATTTAGCAGCAAAGCTATTTTCAAAACATAGGTAAAAAATTGTAGCTCCTGCTTCCTCTGCTCCGAATCCTGACAGTGGAAGTGGCCAAGGTGTCGTGCATCACATTGCTATTGCTCAGGCTGCCCAGGTGATGCTTTCTTCTGCAACTCAGATCAACTCTTTTTTTATCTAACTGCTGATGTCTGGCGCAGCATTCAGAGAGGTGCAAGAAGTTGGCTGAACTTAAAGGTACTTCAGATTGCATGGATTTTTCACCTTACAATATGGAAAACTTTCCCCTATGTTGTTCTCTGGAAGGTGAAAGCAGCAGGCAGTTTACTTTGTCTAATTAAAAGATCATTATGATTATACAGAAGTGCAGGAGCTGTTTGCATTGCCATTTGTCTGATGGGTTATTTACACTGAGGAGGTTTATGCTATATCCATCATACTCAACTTCGAACTCAACATTTAATTGTATCATTTGCCACTTGGAGACTTTACCCCTGATCAAAGAGGTCCCCTTTTAAAAGGCTGGAATAATTGCACTCCAGGCAAGACTTGTGGTTCTCTAGTTATGGCTAAAAAGCAGTGTCCTTGTTTCAGCCATTATTTTCCAGCAGTAATTCCAATGATGCAGAGCTATTTTTATTACTATATATTACTACTACTTAGGAGGAAGTTCTTCACAGAGAGAGTGATTGGCATTGGAATGGGCTGCCCAGGGAGGTGGTGGAGGCACTGCCCCTTGAGGTCTTCAAGAAAAGCCTGGATGAGACACTCGGTGCTATGATCTAGGGCTGGGTGCTAGGTTGGACTGGATGATCTTGGAGGTCTCTTCCAACTTGGTTGATTCTATGATTCTATGATTTCCCCCCCCTCTCTCTTTTTATTCCCTCCACCTTCCCTAGCTGGGAATTTGTGGGTTTTTCCTTCCTCTTTTCAACCTAAGTGATTCGTATTCTTTGGTTCTTAAGCTGAAATTAATCAGCACTTCCCCTTCTTGCAGAATCATAGAATTAACCAGGTTGGACAAAACATCTAAGATCATCAAGTCCAACTTAGCACCTAACCCTTCTATTTAACCAGACCATGGCACTAAATGCCTCCTCCAGCCTCCTCTTAAACACCTCCAGGGATGGTGACTCCACCACCTCCCTGGGCAGCCCATTCCAATGCCAATCACTCTCTCTGCCAACAACTTCCTCCTAACATCCAGCCTGAGTGTGTCCTGGCACAGCTTGAGACTGTGGAGAAGAGCCCAACCCCACCTGGCTACAGCCTCCCTGCAGGCAGCTGCAGGCAGCAATGGGCTCTGCCCTGAGCCTCCTCTGCTGCAGGCTGCACACCCCCAGCTCCCTCAGCCTCTCCTCACAGGGCTGTGCTCCAGGCCCCTCACCAGCTTCATTGCCCTTCTCTGGACACCTTCCAGCACCTCAACATCTCTCATTGAATTGAGGGCCCCAGAACTGGGCACAGCACTCCAGGTGTGGTCTGAGCAGTGCTGAGTCCAGGGGCAGAATAGCTGCCTCATGGAGTGACAGCTGCCATCCTCTGTAATCTGTTGTTATTCAGGTCCTGGACCATGCTTTGGCATTTTGTTGTGTTAAAAATGCATTGGCATTGTTAGATGTGTCACCTACAAAGCTAGGGGGTCAGGCAGGCAGCTTACTTGATGTGCTAATTTGCTGTGATTTAATCCTGTTTGGAAACTGGATTGGACATTGGAGTATCTTGGTGCCAGACCTGGGCACAGATTGCTCGTGGGCACTTCCTTAAAGCTCAGAGAGAAGGGAGGGGGCTCCACATTTGGGGCATCGGGTGGCTTAGGACAGCTTCATGTGTGGCTCTGTGCTAAGAGTCAGTGTGGAGATGTGGCTGAACTCTGCAGTTTAATTAATTATGCATTAGCTGCAAATGAGCTGGAGAGTGTGGAGCTCCCTTCGTAGCTCCACCTGAGTCATGTAACCCCAAACAGGCGCTGCGCGGGCACACGTGCGGCTGAGGAGCTGGCAGCTTCCTGGGCAGGTGGGATGGGGAGGGTCAGGCAACGTGTCTCACAAGTCACAGGCTCTGCAATACAGCTGCTTTTTCACAGTGACTTGCCAAAATATTTGCAAGCTAAGCATTTTCCAGGTGCAATCAGTTAAATCAGTGAAAGTCAGAAGCTGGCCATACATCAGTTTTCTACAGAGTAGCTTTTTCTCTTTGTTTGGTCCCTTTTTGAGCTTACTGAGTGGCAAATGTCTTCCTCACTCTTTATTTGGGGCTAACCTGTGTTTTGCATTGGTGCTGACACTTTGCCAAATGATAACTTTTGCTGTTGGGAAAAAATTGTATATAAATAGAGTTCTCCAGGAGCTCCACTTCAACCAGGTCAGGCAGATTGCTTTGCCTGCCTGCTTTGCCATTCCTTTAGTTTCTCCTTTTTGACTGTCATGTTGTGATATAGAAGTTAGAATTGTGGCACACTGTGTTATGCCATTTTGCCCAGGGTATTTTATCCTTGACTACTGTGTCCAGTTCTGGGCTCCTCAATTCAAGAGAGATGTTGAGGTACTGGAAGGTGTCCAGAAAAGGGCAACAAAGCTGGTGAAGGGCCTGGAACACAAACCCTATGAGGAGCAGCTGAGGGAGCTGGGGGTGTGCAGCCTGGAGAGGAGAAGGCTCAGGGCAGAGCTCATTGCTGTCTACAACTACCTGAAGGGAGGTTGTAGCCAGGAGGGTTGTACCAGGAGGGGTTGGGCTCTTCTGCCAGGCAACTGGCAACAGAATAAGAGGACACAGTCTCAAGTTGTGCCAGGGGAGGTCTAGGCTGGATGTTAGGAGGAAGTTGTTGGCAGAGAGAGTGATTGGCATTGGAATGGGCTGCCCAGGGAGGTGGTGGAGTCACCGTGCCTGGAGGTGTTGAAGCGAAGCCTGGATGAGGCACTTAGTGCCATGGTCTGGTTGACTGAATAGGGCTGGGTGCTAGGTTGGACTGGCTGAGCTTGGAGGTCTCTTCCAACCTGGTTGATTCTATGATTTTATGATTCCCTCTCTCTCACTTAATCTTTTAACAGTGCAATTATTATCTCTCATCTTTATGTTATTCATTGTGTGACTGTGGCCTCTGTGAGATCAATCCAGTTTTCAACTTTCTCTTTTTATATTGTAATAGCTTTTCTCTCTGTTGTGACATGCCAGTAAATATCTCCTTGGCAACATCTAGTGGTGGTTATTCTTAGTGCCTCTCACCTGGCTGTGTGCCATGGCGTCCACCTGGCCGTTGGCACTGTGCTAATTGGTTTATCCTTCTGAAAAGACAATTTTGGGTTGCTCCTTTTTGGTTTTGTGGTTGTTTGGTTGTTTGGTTTGGTTTTTGTTTTCAGATTTGAAAGTTCTCTTCCACTTTGGGAGGTTTCAGCTTTGTTATTCTTTATAACTGATTCAGGCATGTCCTGAGGTTTGAAGGTGCTGTGATCAGGGGGTTGGAACACCTCTGCTATGAGGACAGGCTGAGGCAGCTGGGGGTGTTCAGCCTGGAGAAGGCTCCAGGTAGACCTAATAGTGACCGTTCAGTACCTGAAGGGGGCCTGCAGGAATGATGGAGAGAGACTGTATACAAAGGCCTGCAGTGACAGGACTGAGGGGCAATGACTTCAAACTAGAGTAGAGGAGATGTGGATTAGATGTTAGGAGCAAGCTCTTTACCACGAGGGTGGTGGAAACCTGGAACAGGTTTGCCAGGGAGGTGGTTGAGGCCCCATCCTTGGACATATTTAACAGGGCTCTGGGGAACCTCATCTAGTTGTCCCTGATCTAGATGTCCCTGCTGGCTGCAGAGGGGTTGGACAAGGATGACCTTTGGAGGTCTCTTCCAACCCAGACCATTTTGTGATTCTAAGTTGCATAGGTGACAAGGAGAGGGAATGGGAATTGTGCCTCTGTGTTCACCACAACGTGAGTCCATTCTGCCAACATGAGACAACTGCTCTGCTCTTAGAAGTTCACAAGAATTGCTCCTCCAAGGCCCAAATATGCAGTACTTGCAATCCTGTTGTGGAGTACTTTGAACTCTTCCTGATATCAGATGCCAGGGCCAGACCATTCCTGCTCCTGCCACACTCTTCAGCTGCCCTATCTGCTGGCCTTCTTGCAGCTGGAGTCTGAAACCTACTTTTGATAGCCCAACCCAGCTTACTCTGCCACCCGTGGCAAACTTCTCCTGGGCAGATGAAAGGTGGAGCAAGCTCTGTGTTGCAATGAGCTTTGACTGGAAATGGCATTAGCATAATTCGAGAGGCAGGGAGCTCATAATGCGATCATATGGTTAGCAAGGCGTGCAGCCCATAAGATCCCTTCTCAATTACTGCTGCTTTGTAGATAAGGCCAGGAGGAGGATTCCTAACCTCAGCCAGGATGCCTGGTGCATGCCTGGCCTGTAGACTGCTAGTGTGGTCTTGCTTTTGGTTTATATAAAAGAGTGGCAGAGGAGGAGTCTGAGCACACACCCAAAGTTGTGATAATTGCTCTTGGTTAGGGTTTTACCAAGCAGCAGCCCTTGTGTTAACCTGTGAGCCAAGAAATCACAGGCATCCTATGGAAACTGAGCTTCAAGTTCAAAGTGTGTTGAGGCAATGTCCTCCTGGGGTGCCTTTTGAACGGGGCTAACTTTGTATCATGTACCCAGTGCCCTGCATGTGATTTGCTTCTTGCATTCAGACCATTTGCAATTTGCTTTCCCCTCACAGGAGCTCTTTTCCATTTTAATTCACCTTGCTGGATTTATCCAGTTTTCATATGAATGATCTATAGCAGAAGGGTCCAAATGCAGACTCTAGTATGGGAAAGGGATTTATGAATTATGAAAGGCCAATGTGGCTGAGCAGGATGGTTAAAGGGAAGAAGAGAGACAAATAGAGGACAGCTGGAAAATGGAAAGCAAAGAGGAAGGTGAGCAGGGCTGTAAAGCCAGCAGAAATAAGTGCTTTAGAAAATGAAACAAATCAGGGAGATACCCACAGTGATTGTCTGCAACTGGAATGCAAAACCAAAGCCCCCAAAAAGGGAGGAAAAACTGCTGGTAAATCAAAAGCAAAATCTGTTGACTCCTCCTTGGTGCCTCCAACCTCCACAGACTGGACTCCAATGTACCATGGAAGATAAATGATGATGTTGGTAGGATACATGAGCAGGCTAACTGGGGGTAACTGGGGAGTCAGTTGATCACAGAGGACAGACATGGCAGAAGCCTCCAGCATGCAGGGAGTGTTGCAGGACAATGCCTGCGAGCTGAAGCGCAGCTCCCAAGGGAGCGATTCTTCTGCAAGCTGTTGAGGGTGCTTGATCCTTTCTCAGAGGTGCAGATGTACTTGAGCAGGGGGGAGCTGAGAGCTGAAGCAAGTCCACCCTGCCTCCTTCTGCTTCCCTACCACACAGCCTGGTCCTCCTGTGTTGGCAGCACCAAGTGATGGATGACCTCACACCTACCTTGCGGTCCAAGTCCCAGGCTTGGTGTGGCATTGCCACCAGCACAGTGCAGCTGAACAAGAGTGTGTGCCCCATGCTTCTGAGCTCTCTCAGCACTGCATGGGCAGGTGTGCTTGCCACCACAACAGGGCAGGCTCCAGCTGGGCTTCCCTGGTGTGTTCAGTCTGAGTCACTGGCCTTAAAAAGGGAGAAAAAAAGCCCCAAACAACAGAACAAACAAACCCCCAAACCTGTTGGTTTGCAGCAAGATGCATGAGGGAGTGGGAAGCTGGGGGTCCCTTCAGGAGCATGTTCCAGGAATGAAGATCAGCAGCAGAACAGCCCATCAGAAGTGCTGGTCCTCATGAGGCTGCAGAGAAGATGCTCAGCAGTCAGCTCAGGTGTTTGTCTGCTCCTGCTGTGACAGATGAAGTGTCTGCAGAAGCAAACAAGCTGCATCTGAAATGGTGTCTGGCCAGTCTGAGTGCTGCACGCTCAGGTTTGGAAAGAAAGTCCAAAGAGTTGCTCTTTGGACAAGCTGCAGATGATGGCTGTGAACGTGACCTGCAGTTCAGTCTGCCAGCTGCCCCTCCTGGTCTCTGCTCTGGGCTTGCACCCACCAGAACATCAGAACCTGCTTTGTTAGGACAACATTGCTGCTGTGAGACTGAGGAACCCTAGAGGAGCCAGTACTGCTGAGGTGCAGTAGCTTTGTAAGGGACTCTAGGTGCAGCCATGTTTCCCTGAGCCTTTTTGAAAGGGGTGATGAAAAGAATCAGAGCAAAATGAAATGGCAAACCAGCAACTGTGCTTTGGGTGGATGTCTTAAAGGGTGTGACAGAAAACACAGGGAGAAGTGGTTTCCGTGGCAGGCAGCGTGCTCATGCTTCAGTAACTCACAGCATCTGCTTGAGCTTTGCTGCCATGCTGAGGAAGGCAGAACCAGGAGATGTCATGTAATTAGGTTTCTGGAAAGCACTTGGTATCAAAGATTAATGAACAAGACAACATTTCCCAGAATATAAGGTGGTGTCAGACATCCCAAACTGTCACAGCTAGAGAATTCTTCCCAAGACCTATGAAGGCAAAACTGATACTTAAGTCAGTGTGAATTTTGCCTGCCCTTGAGGTGGGGATCAGAGCCAGGCTGCATGCTGTGAGGTTCTGGATGATCAGACCTCTAGCCCCAGTGAATGTGGAAGCTCTGGTAGAGCCCAGATACAAGAAGTGAAATGCCAGATCCAAAAGTGGAATGGGTTGGGTAAAAAGACTGGAATGTTGCACCTCGTTCAGGAGAAGGGAGCAGAGGAGAAGGATCCTGCATGATGCTGCAAGCAGTTTGCCTCTGCACGGTATAATGACCTGTCCTCTTTGGGGTTTAGTGTACTCCACATACATTAATGCATCGTTGGAGCTGTCACAGCTAGGAACATTGTTTACTTCTTGAGTCAGCAAACAACTAGGACTTTGCTGCCTGGGAGCAGCTAGGATCACTTGCTGCATTAACTGCCAGCAAAAATGGAGGAGACTCAAATACCTCCCCAGGCTGCAGTACCAAGCAGGGTTGTGCACACACTTTTCCCTTGGCAGTTTTGCTGCCCAGCTCTTGGCTGCCTTCTGCACCTCCCAGCACTGCAGGCAGAGCCTGAGGCAGGGGCAGGAGCAGGAGCACCAGCCAGGCTGCCTGGCTCCTAATTTTATGCCTAAACGAGGAGCAAAGGTTTTCCTTCTCTTGACAATTTGGGCACTTCTTATTCCTTTGCTGCAAGATGCTCTGCATTGTTGGGAGAAGATCACCAAAAGTAATCCTTAGCTGACTTTAGGAAAAAAAGCTGGGGTTTGAGGGGCTTTGGGTGACCTGCTACAGAGCTGCTGCCCTTTGGATTGATTCTGGATGAGCAGCACAAGAGAAAAATGCAGCCTTGCCTCTCGGGGGTTAGTTTTCACATATGTGAGGTTTTTCCTAGTGGAGCAAGGAGATGGTTTCAACACAGACTATTGTTAGACCCTGCTAAATGCCAAGTGTCTGCTCCTGGGAGATGGAGAATGAAGTTGGCACCAGTAATTAGTGGCTGATGCACTGATTTGGCAAAAGCTGCTAAAAATGAACATCTGATGGGGAGACCTTGGGGTGATTTAGTGAAACGTGGTGCAGTTTGAGATGACAGAAGGGCAACGAAGATGGTGAGGGGCCAGGAGCACAGCCCTGTGAGGAGAGGCTGAGGCAGCTGAGGGTGTGCAGCCTGCAGAAGAGGAGGCTCAGGGCAGAGCTCATTGCTGTCTACAACTACCTGAAGGGAGGCTGTAGCCAGGTGGGGTTGGGCTCTTCTGGCAGGCACTCAGTGATAGAACAAGGGAACAGAGTCTCAAGTTGTGGCAGGGGAGGTGGAGGTCTAGGCTGGATGTTAGGAGGAAGTTGTTGTCAGAGAGAGTGATTGGCATTGGAATGGGCTGCCCAGGGAGGTGGTGGAGTTGCCATCCCTGGAGGTGTTGAATCAAAGCCTGGCTGGGGCACTTAGTGCCATGGTCTGGTTGGAGGTCTCTTCCAACCTGGTTGGTTCTATCAAGGTGCACAGGTGATCAGAAGGATGGTGACATGGAAAACGTGAAGGAGGAGGAGTTTGGTGTCTTACTTCTTTGTTTCATTTTCATGAGCTGTTGTAGCATATTGCAGCCCAGTGCTGCCACAAAGTGACTGATGCTAGCTAAGAAAAGCCGAGGTGTTAAAACGTGACCGATTGCTCATGTGCTTTAGTGCAGCTTGGGTTTACTCCCTCTGCAGAAGTATGTAGGTATGAATTCGATGTGAATGCAGCTGTCCTTTAGGAGCAGATACAATTGGGTATAGCACAGCATGGGCCAACAGAGGCAGCAGTTCAGCAGCCAAGAGCCTGAGAGGCAGAACAGCGCTGGAGGGGGAGTCCGGGTGGTGTGTGGTTGGGCCGTGTGTGGAGGCATCCCTGGCTGTTCCATGGGAGTCTCCTGGGAAAGGACACTTTGTGGGAACTTGGGATATGAACCAGAAGTCTTACAGCTACTGTTGTAAGTGTTTTGAGCCGTGCTGCTGGTTTGGGGATGTTAGCAGTGCCAGCTGGAGCTGGTGTGGCTTGCTCCCTGCTGGGAAGCGCGTTGGGTCAGTGTCTCAGAGGTGCCAGTGCCCGCTGGGTATGTTGTCTTGAAGCAGTGGCACTCAAGAAGTGGAGGTGAGTGTGGGTGTGGGGAATTGTTGTGCTCCAACCACAATTTGGAATAGTTGGCTGGCACCCACTGGCAACACAGGGAACCTCCTGGTAACTTTTCTCAGGAGTCAGCAGGACTGTAAGGGCTGTGGTGTGACAGTGATGAAGTGAGGATCAGAGGAGGAGGACAGGCAGTTCTCACTGCAGGGTGGTAGGATCACATTTTGCCTCTGGCTGATTTGCTCACAGCAGTGATAAAGACACCGCACTAGGACTTAAGTTTGACTTTGACACATCAGAGAAAGAAAGGAAAGCACAAAACTTTAGATACTTTGACAGCCAACCACCCACCAAAATATCAGCACCCCCAGCAGCAGAGCTGGCTGGCTGCAGCTGCAGGGCTGGGCTCAGGCTCTTCCACCCACCCAGCAGCACTGCTCTGCAGCAGCAGGTCTGATAGCTTTAGCCTTGCTCCTGATTAGTGTTTGGTGAGCAGCAGACAGAGGACACAACCTGCAGCTCCTGCACCCAGGCTGTGCTTTTCTAGAGAACTTGTGAGACTATAGTCAAACTTTAACTGATTGGCCTCACAGGTCATGAATGTGTGCTTGCCCTAGAGCCATAGAACCAGCCAGCTTGAAGAGACCTCCAAGCTCAGCCAGTCCAACCTAGCACCCAGCCCTAGACAATCAACCAGACCATGGCACTGAGTGCCTCATCCAGGCTTTGCTTGAAGACCTCCAGGGACGGTGACTCCAGCACCTCCCTGGGCAGCCCATTCCAATGCCAATCACTCTCTCTGACAACAACTTCCTCCTAACATCCAGCCTAGACCTCCCCTGGCACATCTCCAGACTGTGTCCCCTTGTTCTGTCACTGAGTGCCTGGCAGCAGAGCCCAACCCCACCTGGCTACAGCCTCCCTTCAGGCAGTTGTAGACAGCAATGAGCTCTGCCCTGAGCCTCCTCTTCTGCAGGCTGCACACCCCCAGCTCCCTCAGCCTCTCCTCACAGGGCTGTGCTCCAGGCCCCTCCCCAGCTTTGTTGCCCTTCTCTGGACACCTTCCAGCACCTCAACATCTCTCATTGAATTGAGGGCCCCAGAACTGGGCACAGCACTCCAGGTGTGGCCTGAGCAGTGCTGAGCACAGGGAAGAAGAACCTCCCTTGTCCTGCTGGCCACACTGCTCCTGAGCCAGGCCCTGTTCAGCTACTCCCTACCAGTACCCCCAGGTCCCTTTCTTCCTGTCTACTCTCAGCCACTCTGTCCCCAGCCTGTAGTGCTGCTTGGGGTTGTTGTGGCCAAAGTGTAGAACCCTGCACTTGAACTTGTTAAATCTCATCCCATTGGCTTCTGCCCACCTATGCAGCCTGTCCAGGTCCCTCTGCAAGGCTCTGCTACCCTCCAGCAGATCCACTCCTGCTCCTAGCTTGGTGTCATCTGCAAACTTACTGATGCTGGACTCAATCCCCTGGTCCAGAACATCAATAAAGATACTGAACAGGACTGTGCCCAGCACTGATCCCTGAGGGACACCACTAGTGACAGCTGCCAACTGGATGTGGCACCATTCACCACCACTCTCTGGGCCCAGCCCTCCAGCCAGTTCTTGCCCCATACCAGAGTGAATCTGTCCAAGCCACGAGCTGCCAGCTGTGCCAGGAGCTTGTTGTGGCAGATGGTGTCAAAGGCTTTGCCAAAGTCCAAATAGACATCCACAGCCTGCGCCACATTCACCAGGTAGGAACCTGATCATGAAAGAAGCTCAGGTTGGTCAGGCAGGACCTGCCCTTCCTAAGCCCCTGCTGTGATAGCTACACCATTACTTCTGAGTGCTAGCAGGGATGAACACTTGGACCCTTCCCAGTGGAGCAAACCACGAAGTAGGGCTGGAGCTGCCTGCTAGGCAGGCTTTGAGCCCCGATAAAGAGCTCTCTCCACTGCTGCAAGGCCAGAGCTGTTCTCCCTCTGTGGCCAGGCTGGCAGCGACAGCTGGGCTGTGCCTGAGGAGGGAATGTTCATGCTGGATCCTTTGATTCTGAGCAGGCTCATTTCAAAACCTTGTGGCCTCGGGAGCAGAAGCTGCTGGGAGCCTTGAGGCTGGCAGGGGGAACACGCTGGTTGTGCTCGTTGGCCACAGCAAAGGCTGCTGTCCCAGGAGAAGGAGATTTTGGCTCTGTGCATGTGTAGATCCCTGCATGGGGCCTTCTGGCTGTCCAGTGAGCCAAGGAAACTCTGCCACTGCAGCCTGGTGGCCTGCAGCTGGAAGTCTCATGACAAGCATGTCCCTGGAGCTCGGTGGAGAAACAGGAGAAGGCTGCCCAAAGAAGTGTGTGTTCTGAGGACTGCTCTTTGACTGGGGGTTCCTTTCGGGAGGCTCAGAGCCAAGCATGGCATCGCCTTGTGCCCTGCACACACCAGGCAGCAACACAGGACGCTGAGGGATGCTGTGCAGGGGTCATGGGGCCAGGTCTGCATCCCTCCTGGCAGCCAGCGGCTGTAGAAATCAGGATGTTGTGGTCTCCATGGTGGGAAGCTCAGGCTGTGCATTGCCCAGGCCCTGCTCAGATGCAAGGCAAGGGCACAGACATTCTTGTACGAGCACAGTGACCTGGAACTCCTTCATCCATTCCCAGAGCAACCAGGTTTGATGTGAAAGCTTCAATAAACGAAGATGGACAATCCACTTCTGTAACGTTTCCAAGAGCTGTTTCTTATTCCTGCTTTGAAGGTGATGGCTTTAGCGTCCTCCTTTTGCTTCCTATTCTGTTTCTGTGGCCCGAGCACCAGGAGCCTTGAGTCAATGCAGGGCGCTCTGCCTGCCTTTCGCCTCTCTTTTCCAGACGTTCTCTGAAGTGAAGAGGTTCTCACTGGGGCTTGCAGTCCTCTTGTAATGCAAATGACGGTAACGATGTTAACGCTGATCATTGTTATTCCCTAGGGTGAGATGTCGAGAGTTCTTATTTCCATGTTAAGTTTTAGCAGGGAGGTGCCAGCTTAACCGTGTGCCACCCTGCCAGAGAAGTGCTTTTCATGTCACAAGGACTATTAGGAATCGTTGGTAATGATGTTGGCTGCTGTTGTGGCTGATGGATGGGGGTTTGACAGGCAGTGATGCAAAGCGATGTGGCCAGCTGGGAATGAAGGATGAGAAGCTGTTAAAAGCGTGAGTGTAGCTGTAAATGAATTCATTTAATACCTAAAATGTGTTTCTGAGCTGTAACAGTAAAGAGGGTCCCCAGCACTACTGCTGAAGTGTGTGCGTGCGTCTGGGAGGGGAGCTAATGTGTTGAAGTGGGACTGGTTTGTTACTACCCGCCTGGATAGAAAAAAGCTGCACTGGCAGCTGCTCTGCTTTGGAATGGGATTGTGTGAGCAGTAAGAGCAGCTTTAGAAGGAGGGTGCCTGCCTTTAATTGCTCTGAAATGGGTACCCTCGGTAGCACAAGACTCTGAGCGGTGTGGTTTTGCTACAGGCACTTTTAAGGCACAAGTATTTCAGTGCAGACAGCTCGTTCTTCTCATCAAGGCATTGGTGTGGCCTGCTCACCTACTGCCCTGGTGTGTGTTGCACAACATTGCTTTGTGTCACAGCATCACAGAATTAATCAGGTTGGGAAAGACCTCTGAGGTCATCGAGTCCAACCTATCATGGAACCATGGAATTCTGTGATGATCACCTAACCTTTCTCACTAACTGACCCATGGCACCAAGTGCCTCCTCCAGCCTCTTAAACACCTCCAAGGATGGTGCTTTCACCACTTCCCCAGGCAGCCCACTCCAGTGCCAGTCACTCTTGCTGTGAAGAATTTCTTCCTAACATCCAGCCTGAACCTGCCCTAGTACAGTTTGGGGCTGTGTCCCCTTGTTCTGTTGCTGGGTGCCTGGCAGAAGAGACCAACCCCACCTGGCTACAACCTCCTTCCAGGTAGTTGTAGCCAGCAATGAGCTCTGCCCTGAGCCTCCTCTTCTGCAGGCTGCACCCCCCCAGCTCCCTCAGCCTCTCCTCACAGGGCTGTGCTCCAGGCCCCTCCCCAGCCTTGCTGCCCTTCTCTGCACCTTTCAGCACCTCAACGTCTGTCTTGAGTTAAAGAGCCTAGAACTGGAAGGTGTGGCCTGACCATCACGGGGTACAGGGGCAGAAGCCCCTGGTCCTGCTCCTGCTGGCCACACTATTCCTGCTCCAGGCTAGGGTGCCCTTGGCTTTCTCAGCCACCTGGGCACACTGTTGGCTCACGTTCAGTCACCTGTCACCCAGTAGCTACAAGAGGGGAGCTGGGGAAGGTGTCACTCTTATTTGCAGAGTTCAGATCCCCTAGGTGAGGTTTCTTTCTCACTTAAGTATTTTTTAATTGAGTGAAGGGAATCTTATGCTGGTTTAGGACACAGAGAGCAGCGACCGTTGCTGCTTTGGATTTCTGCTAGCCTAGCTGAGACCTGAGCCTGCAGTGCTTTGGCTGATGCCTCCTTCCTCTGCTTTCAGCAGCTAACCTCACTCACCTGGATGGCCTCGGCAGCGCCCTGGGCTCGGTGGCAGGCGAGGTGCAGCGAGCGAGGCGGCGCTCCCGCAGGCATGCCGCGGACGACGATTACAACATCGAAGTGCTCCTGGGGGTTGATGACTCGGTCGTCCAGTTCCATGGGAAGGAGCACGTTCAGAAGTACCTGCTGACCTTGATGAACATTGTGAGTACCACCCTGGGAAGGCACTGAAGGGATGATGAATGTGGGTTGGTTTAGCCATTTGTGGAAGGCATGAGGAGGGGTTTGCTTCGTGGCAGGAGATAGAAGAAGTGTAGGAGGAAAATCCAGGCCACTCTTAGAAAAGCAAAAAGAGGAACAGAAGAAAAAAGGGCCAAGGAAGAAGCTGACTGTAGGACTCTTTAAAAATGTTTCAAGTCCTGCTTATGTGCTGTGGTGGATGGGGGCACAGGGTCAGGCTCTCAGGCTCCTGGAAGTGATTACATTCTAGCCATAAGTTCCCTTATCCTAAGCTCCCTGCTGAAAAATGGTTTGGAGAACTCTCTTCAAATCAGCTTCCACTAGAAAGTTTGAGTGGCTTACACATTGCTGAAACTACTCAGTTGAATTCTTTGATTCCTCAGCAACCACTTTGGGTCCCAGGCCACCTACCTACTCCTTGTTCACTCTGGAGTAAAATGTTCTGCAGCATATCACTGAGCTCCTGTGAGTTGATTTAGCATTTGTTCCATGACTGACAGCTCCAGATTTCCTTGGTTAAATATTTAATCCTCAGGACTGTAGTCTGTGCAGCAGACTGTATAGTGTGATGAAAGGAGAATATCAGATTTGAAAGAAACATTTTTTTCCCCTGCTTAGTCATAGAATCAACCAGGTTGGAAGAGACCTCCAAGATCATCCAGTTCAACCTAGCACCCAGCCCTAACCAGGCTTTTCTTGAACGCCTCCAGGGACAGTGACTCCACCACCTCCCTGGGCAGCCCATTCCAATGCCAATCACTCTCTCTGCCAACAACTTCCTCCTAACATCCAGCCTAGACCTGCCCTGGCACAGCTTGAGGCTGTGTCCCCTTGTTCTGTTGCTGCTTGCCTGGCAGAAGAGACCAACCCCACCTGGCTACAGCCTCCCTTCAGGTAGCTGTAGACAGCAATGAGCTCTACCCTGAGCCTCCTCTTCTGCAGGCTGCACACCCCCAGCTGCCTCAGCCTCTCCTCACAGGGCTGTGCTTCAGGCCCCTCCCCAGCCTTGCTGCCCTTCTCTGGACACCTTCCAGCACCTCAACATCTCTCTTGAACTGAGGAGCCCAGAACTGGGCACAGCACTCCAGGTGTGGCCTGAGCAGTGCTGAGCACAGGGGCAGAAGAACCTCCCTTGTCCTGCTGGCCACACTGCTCCTGAGCCAGGCCAGGATGCCATTGGCTCACCTGGGCACTTGGGCACACTGCTGCCTCATCTTCAGCTACTATCCACCAGTACCCCCAGGTTCCTTTCTGCCTGGCTGCTCTCAGCCACTTTGTCCCCACAGATATCAGCGCAGCAGCCCTGTTGTACACTGACAGGCAGGCAACAACTCTGTTTTGTGGGGAAAGAATCAAGCTTTGCAAAAATCATCTCTCTTATAGATCAAACTCAAAATATTTTCTTCTTCTGGCCCAAAAAATGGATGTGAGGCCCCTTCAGAGGTAACTTATCTTAGGGATGACTTTCTTCCTTCCTGTTCTCACCTGGAATAGGAATTTCTCCTCAATAAACCACACTTTTGTGAAGATTTTGGGTTCAGTGTTGTGTGCTCTTAGTGAAATACTGTTGAGTATCAAACTGTAGTCTGCTCTGGCCTTGACAAGTGGAGTGTGATTGCTGAAGTGTACAGCCATGGCAAGAGGCTGAGCATCTGTAGGTGACTTTTTGGCACCACAGAGCATAAAGGCAGATGCGTGGACCGAAATCCAGGCTATTAGGTACATTTGCCTGGGCTGTATTTTTCCCAAGATCTATTTTTTTAATTATGAAGCTTGTGGTTTCCTTTCTTTATTAATTTCATTTTAATCATGTGCAGAAAGCCCCTGGGTTCTCACTTTCAGTGGGAGGCAGGGTATGACTTAAGGAAACCTCTTGCGTGATGTAAATTCAGTTGCACTGACTTTTTATAGCAGACTGCTAAAGAGTTAACAACCTACCCTGACATTAGAGTTGCAGGCTGCTTGGTGTTTGCTCTGCTGGCTGTAAATACATGCATTCTACAGAAATGACAGAGTGAGCTCCATTTATTTGTGTGGTTCATTTCCTCTGAGGCTTAAAACAAAGTCTACAGTCAAGCAGATGGTTTTATACATCTCTAAATGAACGAGCCAAACAGGCCCGAGCAGGAGTGTGGCAGAGAGGCTGAAATAGATGAAAGAGGACTCTTCACTTATCATCTCACTTACATCTATTTTTAAGAAATTAAAGCACACAGTAATGGTAAAGAAGGCCTAAATGTTCCAGCTGTGGAATATACTTTTCCCTAATTTTAGCAAACCATCCAACACAGAAATGGTAAGAAATTACAGCTCCTGAGCATCCTGTCTCTGCGAGTGGTTTAGAAAGGGCAGCCTGGGTAAGGGAACCCACAGCTCTTGGCAGAGGCAGTGGTTGTTCTGCTGGGAGCTCTGAGGTAGGAACGTGTCTTCTGGGGGCTGAGGATATGTCCTTTCCCTTGTGTCCAAATAGGAGGAACCATTTGAAATCCCCAAGGCCCCTCAAGGAGGCTCTGGATAGTTTTGGGCAGTCACTAGTCCTGTTTAATGTCGTCATTGATGATCTGGATGAGGGTGTTGAGTCCAGCGTCAGTGAGTTTGCAGATGACACCAAGCTGGGAGCAGGTGTGGACCTCGTAGAGGGCAGGAGGGCTCTGCAGAGGGACCTGGACAGGCTGGGTAGCTGAGCATGGTCCAATGCCATGAGCTTTAACAAGTCCAGCTGCCGAGTTCTGCACATTGGCCACAACAACCTCAGGCTGGGGACAGAGTGGCTGAGAGCAGCCAGGGAGAGAGGGACTTGGGGTGCTGGTAGAGAGTAGCTGAACATGAGCCAGCAGTGTGCCCAGGTGGCCAAGAGAGCCAATGGCATCTGGCCTGCATCAGGAACAGTGTGGCCAGCAGGACAAGGGAGGTTCTTCTGCCCCTGTACTCAGCACTGGTCAGGCCACACCTTGAGTGCTGTGTCCAGTTCTGGGACAGGGTCAGGCCCCTCCATTCAAGAGAGATGTTGAGATGCTGGAAGGTGTTGAGAGAAGGGCAGCAAGGCTGGGGAGGGGCCTGGAGCACAGCCCTGTGAGGAGAGGCTGAGGGAGCTGGGGGTGTGCAGCCTGGAGAGGACGAGGCTCAGGGCAGAGCTCATTGCTCTTTACAAGTACCTGAAAGGAGGTTGTTGCCAGGTGGGGTTGATCTCTTCTGCCAGGTACCTGGTGACAGAACAAGGGGACACAGTCTCAAACTGTGCCAGAGTAGGTTTAAGCTGGATGTTAGGAGGAGATTCTTGCCAGAGAGAGTGATTGGCATTGGAATGGTTTACCCAGGGAGGTGATGGAGTCACCATCCCTGGAGGTGTTTAGGAGGAGGTTGGAGGAGATACTTAGTGCCATGGTTTAGCTAATGAGAAGGGTCAGGGGATAAGTTGGACTGGATGATCTCAGAGGTCTTTTCCAACCTGGTTAATTCTGTGATTAGTGTTGTCTTCTTCTTTCCTTCTTCATAACTCAGCTGGTTTCTAGAGCCTGTATTTTAGCAGAGGGATGGGTGATGGTAACCACTTCTGTTTCCAGCTAAGTGTCACTGCAGTATAGAGACAAGAGAGGTTTGTTACTGCAGAACTTTCTCCATCCCTTTGGCAGTCTAACTCCAGCTGGCAGCTCCTCCAGCTCTTGCCCTCATTACTAGGTAGATGCAAGGTATAGTTGTGTTCAGAGCATTACTTTGGGCTCATTTGCTGAAATTCACACAGTGTTTCTCCCCATGTCCTCTCTTCTGCTTCCTTGTAGAAACTGGGCCAGCCTTGGGATCTCTGGCTGTTACAGGTCAGGTGTGTGCAGTGGCTTTCTAATGAGATGTGTAGGTCCAAGGGCAGCTAGAAAAGAAAAGGCAGCTACAAAAAGTTCCTCTACCTTAAATCTGGTGGCAGATCCTCCTGGAACCGTCAGATTGTGTGTAGCCTGCTGGCTTTATGGATGTAATCAGTTCACCTAGCACAGCACCAAGGCCATAAGCATAGAATCAGCCAGGTTGGAAGAGACCTCCAAGCTCAGCCAGTCCAACCTATCCCCCAGCCCTATCCAATCAACCAGACCATGGCACTAAGTGCCCCATCCAGGCTTTGCTTGAACAACTCCAGGGACAGCGACTCCACCACCTCCCTGGGCAGCCCATTCCAATGCCAATCACTCTCTCTATGAAGAGCTTCCTCCTAGTATCACGCCAACCAGTAAGCTTCTTACAGCAATGAGGTAGTGAGGATGAAATCAAAGAGTGCATAGTAAGAGAATAAAATACTTGGGGAGTCTTTACTGGAGGTAAGAGTGTGATCAGGCAGCTGAATTCCTGTTGTTCCAAAAAGCAAGTAAATCCCTTCTCCTGGAGACATGACATCACTTTCCCAGCAGCAATTCCCAGTGTAGCTGCCTCTCCCCTCTGCTTGATTTCACTAATGATGTGAGCATTTGCCCTTAACTGACTTTTCCCAGGGATCCTGGGTGGAACCCTGCTACCAACCCAATCGAAACAATCTCTTTGTTTTCGAGCCCAGTGCAATGGCACACTCAGTAAACCTGTTCTGTGCTGCTTAAGTGATGTGTTACAGCCCACACCTAAAAGCCATAAAGTGAGGACAAACAGGGCCCGGGTGTCCTGGCTATCCTGCATAGCTGCTTGGAAATGAAGTCACTCCCAAATGGAAGGTGATTGACACCAGAGGATTCTTAACAGTGGAGGCTGCAGCCGCACATCGCCTGACTGCGCACCAGACGGTCACCGTGGCGAGCTCGGCTTCTTGCCACCTCTTTTTCATCCTCCAGTCATTTCCTCATACAGAAACCTTAGTTTCTCATGACACCCTCTCTTTTCTCTGCTCAGCACCATCGAGCCATTCAGTCCCTCTTTGGAAGAGCTGCCATTGTTTTTGCTTTAGAGGGCCTCGTCCATCTCTCGCTCGCTCGGTCTGCTGTCGGATGTCACGCTGTGTTGTCTCCTGCGAAGGATGTTAGCTCGCCCAGTCCTCTGCATTGCCAAGCATGAGCCCACACATTGCACAAGTTATAGTTACAGCAGGCAGGCAGGAGCATTGCAACAGAGGAGAGAGATTTGGGCAGTATCTTGCAGCTCTGTGTTTACTCAAGAAGGTGGAAGGTGATTTAATTTAGGCAAGAAGGCAGCTAAAATTCCCCAGGAGTTGAGCTGCTCAGACAAGAGTTTGGAAGTAATACAAAGAGAATTGTCTTGTGCCTTGGGAAACAAAAAGATTTCACTGCAGGACATTTAGGGAGAAGGAGCAGGGTGCTGAATGGGCATTACTGAGCTAAAGTAGATATTGGTGGTAGCCAGCCCCGGGGCTGAAATTCTGTGTTATGAGTTTTCAGCATTGTGCAGCCTGCTGTGGAAGAGCAACTGGCTTCAGCCTCCCCAGTGCATCTCCCAGGCTGGCACTGCACTACTGATTCGGATGACTCTTTCAGCCTCTGCAGTTTAGGGTCACATCCAGGATGGATATCTTCAAACCAGGCTTATTGAAGAGGCAGAGGTGCAATATGTGACCTCACAATAGCCTGGGCCATTCCAAATAGCAGTTCTTCATCTTTCATGACTTCAAGTCTTCAACTTTCATACCTCTCCTCCAATTGTGGGTTTTGTTGCCTTTTTTTTCCCAGTGAGGCCCCTCTTTTCATAGAATCATAGAATCAACCAGCTTGGAAGAGACCTCCAAGATCATCCAGTCCAACCTAGCACCCTGCCCTATCCAGTCAACTAGATCATAGCACTGAGTGCCTCATCCAGGCTTTTCTTGAACACCTCAAGGGACAGTGACTCCAGCACCTCCCTGGGCAGCCCATTCCAATGGGAAATCACTCACTCTGTGAAGAACTTCCTCCTAGCTTTTTCTTGTATCTTTCATCTATATTCCTCCACAATATTCCTCAATTCTTCAACTACCTCATTTTCTAGTGCTGGCAGTTGTCCTTCTTGTGTATATTTCTGGAATAATTTGTCTTTATGTAATTCTTTTTTAAGGGGGGGGGAGAAATTTTCAGGGGCAAAAGTCTTTAATTTCCTTTCTATGCCTTCCAAGGTTGTGACATTGCAATATTTAAAGCTTAGCCTCTGTTACATCCATTTAATAGATACAGCACTGTGTGATGCTAAACCCAATCTCCCAGAAGTAGACAGCTGCCTAATTGCCACTATTTCAAAGGGAGATAGACCTTCAATAGGATTTGTGCCTGACTCTGAGCTAGGTTTACCTGGATAGTTAGACATTTACCTGCTTTTGAAATCAGTAAGAACCAGTTTTTAAGATTAGCCTGTGGGTTTATGTCTCTCCCAGTCTTTAAGTGAACCTTCAGCTCTAGGACAAACACATTAAACAACTTTGCATTTGAATAATTGGAATCGATGGGAGTTATGCAGCTGGGGGGGCTTGGAAAGTCCCAGGAGTCTTTCACCTGCATCTTTCAGTACTACACATGGCTTTGAAATTGTGGCCCCGAGGCACTTTGGAATATGTTATTCATCCTCTTTAATAGGTTGTACATGATACTGCTGTTATAGATGAGATTTCTGCTTTCCTATCTCTGGCTGATGAGGGATGAAGATTTGCAGGTAGAGAACAGCAAGTCTCTAATGAGAGGAAAGGGCAGAAATGCCATCGGTTTCTGACTGGCAATGGGATGAAAACCTGCAAGCATGTCTAATTCAGGCTGTTAAAAAGAAAGTGGCAACTGAATACTTTGAAATAATGGTGCACCCTGGATCCAGAATCGTGCTTTGGAAGCTGTAAAGCATGGATTTGGGGTGGGAAGAACAGCTCAGTGCTATAGAATTGCCTGGACTAAAAAAGAAAGAAATCATTTCCAAGCACCAAATACTCAACACATCAAATCAGTTTATTTGAAAAGGCCCTGGGGGTCTGGGCTGATGAAAAGCTCAAGAGGAGCCTGCAGAGTGAATGCAACCCTGACAGCAACCCTGTGCTGGGCTGCAGCAAGAGCAGTGTGGGCAGCAGGGCAAGGGAGGGGATTCTGCCCCTTGGCTTTGCTCTCTTCAGACCTCACCTGGAGTCCTGTGTGCAGTTCTGGAGCTCCAGCACAAGAAGGACATGGAACTGTTGGAGCCAGATGGCTTTCTGTGTGACCATCATTTATTCACCTCAGGAACTGATATAATGTTACTCCTGTGGGATTAAGATGAAGTCTTGGGAATGTTAGAAATGTTAGTTTGAGGTCTTCAAAAGCATAAAGGAGGTGATGAAAATGGCAGTGAGTAGTGGTGTTTGAAGTGTGAACCCAGGGAAATCGAGTGAGAGGAGAGCACTTCGGGAAGGGTCAGATTACAGAAGTTTGTGCTCGGTATCCACCATGACATTTCTGGTTCCTATTCTGTAATGCAAACCAGCCATGTCTTACAGAAATAGACAATCACTGGATGCCCACCAGGCACCAAAGCTTTGCTGAAGATAATTATGATCTGATGAATGGGCTGCATCTCAGGCTGGGCTCAAACAATGGCTTGCCAGAAGCTCTGCCATCCCATAGGGAAGGGGCTGATGCTGTCCAGCTCCTCTTCTGTAACTGGCAGGCATCCAGACATGGTTCCCTTTCTGCCTGAGAGCACGTAGCCATCAGTGATTTGTGCAACAGCAGCTAAGTAAGGATGCTGGGTGATCAAAGGGCAGTCTGATTGGCTTGGATGGATCAGCAGTGTGTGGTGGCTGGAAAGCCAGATGTGCAAACCGCATCTGGTATCGTGCCCTCTCCGAATGCTTAGATATGGCCTCTGGTGGCTGCTGGAGCTGTGTCAGATTTGCTTGAGGTTGATGGCAGCCAGAGGTTGAAACTCTCAGCTGCTCTTTGGGTGTGTGTGCTGGGGGAGCCCGAGGAAGCAGCAGACACATGATGTGACGTGTGGAGCCGCAGAGGTTGAACCTTGGGATGAGCTTGGGCGCGATGGTTCACGGCTCGGTGGGCCAGAGCCCTGTTGTGATGAGCTGAGCTGGCTTTTGCAAAGCTGGTGCTAACAGCCCTTGCCAGGCTGGGAACTCCTTCAGACTGCAAGATGAGTTTGCCTATGATTCGCCAAAATATGCAGAATATCCTTTCTCCTGTTGGTTTAATGAGAGATTTGGGGCACCAGCTGACCTTCCTAAAGCTCCTGCCAGCTCTATCAGCAGGTAACTTGCTCTGCACCAGCACTAGCACAACTGTTTATTAGTATTTGAGTTACAGCAGCCCTCAAAGTTCCCTTTTAGTCCTGGGCCCTGCTTTGCTCAATAACAGACACCTTCAGAGTGCTTTTGCAAAGCAGGGTGCTCAGCTTTTCTTCACTTGGTTTCTCTTTTTGATGTATTTTAAGTGCTTACTGTGCTGACTTGAAACATGCTCAGGGCAGAAGAATTATAAAATAAGCAGAAAGGAACAGAAGAAAAAAAAAACAACAAACCAAATGAAGTCTTTGTTTTTCTTACATTGCACCAATCTGTGCCAGCCTGATTTCTGAAGGGAAACTTTAAATAGAAATCCGTGCTTTGCTTTGATGGAAGTATCCCAGAAAAATAAACCCAAGTTATCCCAAAATAGTGTGAACTACAGTAGCTTGATGAAGGTCTCTTTACTGTATTCCACCATGCCTTGAATTCCTTGAGATTTACCCAGCCTTCTTCCTCACCCTCCATAAATGCTGAATCACTGTAGGACATCTAACAAGGTTTAATGCATTCCCTGCCTTCTGTTCAGGAGCTGTGATTTTGGGGATGGCCTCTCTGTAGTTTCTTTTCATAGCAGCAAAGTAGTTTTAGACTTACTGATGGAAGAACACCAGGAGATTGATTCTGATGTTGTTGGGGTTGATATAAACCAGGATATCCTGCTGGAAAAGTACCAGGCAACCATTTTACCATTTTCACATCTGTGTGTCTTTATTGCAGAGCCATCTGAACCCATACATCCATTGTATGATTATCTCTGCTTTGAAACAGTGGTGCTGGGTGAGAGCCTGGAGCTTTCCAATTGCACAGGCCAGTTGGTCATTTTGTGCCCTGTGCACTGAACTGCATTAACTTACCTCTGCTTGCCTGTTGAAATAAGCAGGTGGAAATGTGGAGACCCTTTCGCTGTGTGCACTGTTCATGAACCTTGGAGAACACAACATTCAGTCTCTTAGATCTCATAGCTTTGATAACTTCCTGAAACAAATAGGTGCAATTTAGGCCATGCTGGAAGAAAGCAAAGCATCTATTACAGCATATTATCTAGGTGCAGTGAAGCCACTGTTTAGCTCAGAGAAAGGCACAGAGGCTCCAATTCAGCCGCTGTGTGCAGAGGGGTTGGACTCATCCTTGTTAATAAAACCAAGCCCTAGAGCTCTGAATTGACCCAGTGTCTTACAGAAAATGCAGTATCCCTAGAGAACCAAGCAGCTTTTTACACTGCTGGTGCTTTTCTCTTCATTCACAGTTTGTTGGTTAGATGTCATTTGCATGAACAGTCAAACAGTGTCTCTGTTCTGCTCCGTCAAGGTTTCGAAGCCAAGTTTTGTCCTGGCAGGCAGCAGCGATAGGGCTGTTCCTTTGCTCCACTATTGTTAACAGAGGCTTAGGTTAAATTCTGCAAGTTAGTGAGAGAGCAGTCTGCAGCAGTTGGGATTATGCTTTATGAACTAATTAAACACTTATTTACATGCTGCATTTGCTGCCCTCTATGCACAGGAGCTTTTCAGCGCTTATTTCACCTCTAGGTACTTTACAGCTTGTTTCAGCCTCCTGTTCTTGATGGGTGTGCTCTCTTCCCACTGTACAAAGAAGGAGGCACATTAATACCTTTACCTCCCCTGACAATGTGCAAGGGTCTATTTCCTGGGTGAAAGGATTTTTGTGAAGCTAAATGCATCTTTGTGTTTGACCTCTTTGGGAGTTACTTGCCCTGCCATGCACAACGAAATCACCCAGACTAGACTCAGCTGGCTGGAAGTTGAGGAATGAAGCTTTGTATTCACAGCTTAGCACAATATCCAAGCAGGTGTTTACATAATAGACACAACTATTTACAGTTGTAATCAAGGTAAAGGTAATCCAGAAACACATCAGCCCTCCCAGAAATCAGAAGCCCCAGGAGGGGCTCCCAACCACCCTTCCACCTTCTTTCTGCCCCCTACTCTTATCCCAGAGTCTGCCTTATGTGCAAGGTGAGCTGGGAGGATTGGCAAGGGGGTTTAGAAGCAGAAGGGTTAGTTGGGTTCCACAGATCCAGGCAGAGCAGCAGAAGCCCAGGGAGAAAACACAGACACCAAACTCTGACAGATAGACACTGTTTGTGTCCTTGCTTTTCTACATCTCAGCAAGCCTATGAGTGAAGCAGACATCACCATTTGCTTCCTTTTCACAGCCTAGCATCTAATTTCTCTCATTAAAATGTTCCAATTAGCCTCAAACCAGCACAGCTCTTTATGGTCCTCAACATAAAAGTCAAAGATTGTTTTTAAGCACAAGAATATAAAGTTAGTCTTCTAAACTCTTATTTGGACTTGGATATAAGTGATCTAGTTCCCAGAGGTACTGTGTACAGAGCAGATCTGAACAGATCACCTACTTCTACACTGCTGTGAATATAATGGCCCCTGAAGCCAGTCAACCACCCTCTTGCAGCCAAGGATGTCAGCCAGTCACCAGTAACAAGCTGGAACCAGGCTGCCCACAGCATGTTCCCCAGGTGCCTGGGCAGAT
Source organism: Pogoniulus pusillus (assembly GCF_015220805.1). Classification (NCBI taxonomy): domain Eukaryota; kingdom Metazoa; phylum Chordata; class Aves; order Piciformes; family Lybiidae; genus Pogoniulus; species Pogoniulus pusillus. The sequence goes on from NC_087285.1 coordinate 20,033,281, forward strand.
GCAGGGTGTGAGTCTGCTCCTGGAGCTGTGCTTCAGCCACGTTGTCTCTTGAGAACAGCCCAAGAAGCTGAGGACTTTGAAAAGCTGGACATTTAGCAGGCATAAAATGAGACTTTTATATCAAAACATACTGATAACATTAATTAGGCTTCACTTTAAAATGTCAGTGGGGATTGCTTAACAAAAGCTCTGCTGATGTGTTTAGTTGTAATGATTTTTAGAGAGATAAGAGATGGGCCATTAAAAGCAGGGCTGGCTGAAGAAACAGGACACTGTTTACTACATTTCCAATGAAAGGTTTTCTGAAAGTTACTTATTAGCTTGTAGTAATGAATCTCTTTTGTAGGAATAAATTACATTTTAGGTCCAGCCAGCAAAGCAGCCCAGTGTGGTGCAGCCTTTGCCAAGGGAAGGAGGTTTTAGGAAAGACATTTGCCTCGCAGGGAATCTCATCTGCCTCTTCTAATTTGTAAAGCTAAACCCCTGCCATTTGGCTGAGTCTGATGCAGTCTTCATCACCAAAGGCCTCAGTCAGCCTCTTTAACAGTTCATATTTGCCTAGCTTGCTTGCAGCAGTGCTTCCTAAATAATCTTCACACAGCCACATTGCATTCTTTACATGTTTACCCCTGTTCCTAGGGTGACTTCTCCGTGCTCAGTTACCCAGTTCTAATATATATATTAAAGAAAGGAGGGGTTTTTAATTTGCTGGCATGTTGTAGCTTTTGCTCTGCTTGCAAACTGTGACACTGATGAGTTGTGATGCACGGTGAAGCCAGCCCATGTGCCCGACCCTGCTTTGCTAGGGAGCTGGATCCTCATGTCAGTGTGATGTGATGGGTCACAGATGGAAGACTTAGAGGGTTCAGCTGAGCTGATGCAGCAAATGGCTCTCAGGAGAGAGGTCCTGTCCTGCTTGCTTGTTCCCCTCCCCATGAATGGGCTCGACCAACTGTTCAGGGTTTTGCTTGGGTTACTAGGATCTGGGCTCCAACAAGCACACATTGCTGGGATGAGGTAGGAATCATGGAATCATAGAATGGAGGTAGCTGGGAATATTCCTTCTTAGCAACAGCAGCTCTTAGAGCAGCTCAGCTGCATGGTGATGGTGTAGGTGCACCATGATGCCTGTAAGTGCCTTTGGACTGGCACTTAAATACCTGTTAATATGTACCAGTTAATAGCCTGGAGAGGAGGAGGCTCAAGGGTGACCTCATTGCTGCCTGCAACTATCTGAAGGGAGGCTGTAGCCAGGTGGGGTTGGTCTCTACTGCCAGGCACCCAGCAACAGAACAAGGGGACACAGTCTCAAGTTGTGGCAGGGGATATCTAGGCTGGATGTTAAGAGGAAGTTCTTCACAGAGAGAGTGATTGGCATTGGAATGGGCTGCCCAGGGAGGTGGTGGAGTCACCATCCCTGGAGGTGTTCAAGAAAGAACTGGATGAGGCACTTAGTGCCATGGTCTGGTTGACTGGACAGGGCTGGGTACTAGGCTGGACTAGATGATCTTGGAGGTCTCTTCCAACCTGGTTGATTCTATGATTCTATGATCCTGCTCTGGCAGGGAGTTTGGGCTCATATATCTCCAGAGCCCCCTTCCAATCCCTAATATCCTATGATCCTGTGATCCCCTCTCACACTGGTGGAATTTTCCTCAATTTATATGGGATCACAAACTGATCTATGGCTTAATGACAGCGCATGAAGGGTCCTGCAGCATCACTGCTTCGTAGCTGCCTCTCGCCAGCGCCGTGGTTAAGGTGCTGAACTCTTTTGCAGGTCAATGAAATTTATCACGACGAGTCCCTGGGTGCCCACATCAACGTTGTCTTGGTGAGGATAATCCTGCTGAGCTACAGCAAGGTAAGCAAAGGTGAATTTAAATGGAGGGTACCAATATCTCTGGGCTTCATTCCTGTTATGATAAATGGAGTTCCTGGGGACAACTGTTGGGTTTGTATTTTAATTCATAGCTTGACCTCGCCAGTCTGTGGATAGAAATGTTTTGTTTGCATACATTTGGTTATCATTTGAACTTCACATTGCCCAAAGTTTCCCTTTCGTCTGGGCTTTCCCTGTGCTGTTTGAAGTTGTTGCTTAGCTCTGGCAGTGTGCCTTTCCAGATCTCTTTGGAGTTATCCATGGAACGTAGGGAACGTTTGTTTCCTGAAGAGAACACAAGGTAATGTAGATGCTCAGGGGGATGGAGCACCTCTGCTATGAGGATAGACTCAGGGAGTTGGGCTGTTCAATCTGGAGAGGAGAAGGCTCCATGGTGACCTTATTGTGGCTTTTCAGTATCTGAAGGGGGATATAAGAAAACTGGGGAGGGACTTTTTAGGCTGTCAGGTAGTGATAGGGCTGGGAAGAGTGGACCAAAGCTGGAAATGGGGAGATTCAGATTGGATGTTAGGAAGAAGTTCTTTAGCATGAGGGTGGTGAGATCCTGGAACAGGTTGCCCAGGGAAGTGCTGGAAGCCTCATCCCTGGAGATGCTTAAGGCCAGGCTGGATGAGGCTCTGGACAGCCTGATCTAGTGTGAGGTGTCCTTGCCCATGGCAGGGGAGTTGGAACTAGGTGATCCTTGTGGTCCCTTCCAGCCTTGACTGATTCCATGGTTCTAAGAACTGTGTGTAAGTAACAATAAACACAAGTTTTGCAAGATGCTGAGGGCTGCAACCTCATTCCAAGAACTCATTTAAACTTGTGTAGTGCTGCTAATGTTAAACACAAGTGCTTAAAGTTGAGTGAGTTCTGTGGGATGGGGGCCAGAAGGCAAGAGCTCTCAGATCCTGCCTGTATATACTAAGTGCTCTTTCCCTCCCTGTTGCTATGGAAGGGGTCACTCTAGAAGCAAAACTTGGGTAAAGAGAAATGAACTGCTAAATGGTTTTCAAAAGTATTGAGCTGTTCTGTACCTGCAACCTGGTTTTAGCCAAATTAACATCGAATTCCATGGAAACAGGAACAAGGGCAGGCAGTGCTGTGTAATCTGCTCACGCATTCTAGATCTGTAATCTGCTCAGGACGAGGTTTAGTTCTTGAGCTCTCCTGCTGGCTTCAGCAGGGCATGGTATGGGATAATGCTGCTATCACAAGCTTGCCCCAGATAGCCATGAAGGTCATTTTTTCTTGCATTTCTCTGTCTGGGTCTTATTTGCATGAAAGGCAATTGATGGCCCTCTGGACGAAGTGAAAGCATGTGAGCAGTTTCAGAGCTCTTCCACCTGATGGGGGAGGACCTGCATGCTCTGGCTGTGGAAGAATGTTGGGGTTATATCTTCATGTCTTAAAAGTTCCCTGCCAGAGGAGTAGTATCAGAGAGTAGAAGGAGTCCTATGTGCAGTTCTGGAGCCCTCAACACAAGAAGGACATGGAACTGTTGGAGCCAGTCCAGAGGAGGCCACCAAGATGCTGAGAGGGCTGCAGCAGCTCTGCTGTGAGGACAGGCTGAGAGAGTTGGGGCTGTGCAGCCTGGAGAAGAGAAGGCTTTGAGGAGACCTTGGAGTGGCCTTCCAGTATCTGAAGGGGGCCTGCAGGAGAGCTGGGGAGGGACTATTGACAAGGTCTTGTAATGACAGGAGGAGGAGGAATGGGTTTAAAGTGGCAGAGGGGAGATTGAAACTGGATATTAGGAAGAAGCTCTTTGCAGTGAGGGTGGTGAGACACTGGCACAGGTTGCCCAGGGAGGTTGTGGAGCACAGAATCACCCAAGGTGATCTTTGATCACCTTGGGTGATTCTGTGCTCCACAACCTCCCTGGAGGTGTTCAAGGCCAGGTTGGATGAGCCCTTGAGCAACCTGTTCTAGTGGGAGGTGTCCCTGCCTATGGCAGTGAGGGTCGGAACTGGCTGAGCTTCGAGGTCCCTTCCAACCTAAACCATTCTACGATTCTATAAGGTGAGGAGGTTTCAGAGAGTTGGGATGATTTAGCAGAGGAAAAGCAGGGACAAAAGGTGAATAATTCTTACTTCCTGACCCTGTTCTGAGGAATGAGAACAAAATCTTGAAATACTTTACTATGCCACACACCAGCACTACCAGCTTTGAGGAATATGTAGTCAAAGTCTCTTCTCCCAGCCAACCAGCAACAGAACAAGGGGACACAGTCTCAAGTTGTGTCAGGGGAAGTCTAGGCTGGATATTAGGAGGAAGTTGTTGGCAGAGAGAGTGATTGGCATTGGAATGGGCTGCCCAGGGAGGTGGTGGAGTCACTGTCCCTGGGGGTGTTCAAGAAAAGCCTGGGTGAGGCACTTGGTGCCATCCATGATCTACTTGACTGGCTAGGGCTGGGTGCTAGGTTGGAGTGGATGATCTTGGAGGTCTCTTCCAATCTGGTTAATTTTATGATTCTATGAAAGTACCTAATAAAAGGAAGAGCACCTGTGCAAGTTAAGGCAGTGCATGAATGAAGCAGCCTGCTTGGCTTCACAGGGTGAAAATGTAATCTCAGTCTTGCTGCAGTAAGCATTTCTTTTGAAAGTCTCTAGCTGATATCTTCAGATTCATTTGCTTCCTTGTAGGCAGTTTAATGTATATTATCAAGGGTGCCATTTAAATAATCATAATAATTACATTATGGCTCTGTAATTGATGAAGTATCTATCATCAACGTCAGGTTGATGACAGCACTCTGAGCTACTGCCAATTCCCCCCTCCCCCCCGAACAGCCTCTCACTGTGTTTGGGGTTTTTTGAGCAGGATTATAGTATTTTATACAATATGTCAGCTGTTGAGAGGGATAATATGGGCAACACTTGAGTTGCATAGCAACCAGCTTTTCAGTGGTTCTTGCTTGAAGGCTCTCCATTCCTTGAAACATACTTGTTTCAGGGAGGTGGTGGATGTTAGGAAGAAGTTGTTGGCAGAGGGAATGGGCTGCCCAGGGAGGTGGTGGAGTCACTGTCCCTGGAGGTGTTCAAGAAAAGCCTGGATGGGACATTTAGTGCCATGATCTGGTTGGTTGGCCAGAGCTGGGTGCTAGGTTGGACTGGCTGAGCTTGGAGGTCTCTTCCGACCTGGTTGATCCTAAGATTCTATGATTTTCCTTGAGATAGAGTTGTAGGATCATAGATCACATTCAGTGATTCTGTGCTTCACAGCTTCTTGAGGTGTTCAAGTCCAGGTTGGATGAGTCCTTGGACAGCCAGTTCTAGTAGGAGGTGTCCCTGCCTATGGCAGGGAGTTGGAACTGGATGAGATTCGAGGTCCCTTCCAACCTAAACCATTCTGTGATTCTCATAGCCCACTTCAGATGCTGGAAGGTTGCTATTAGGCTTCCCTGGATCCTCCTCTTCTCCAGGCTGAACAAGGCCAGCTCCCTCAGCCTTTGTAGCAGAGGTGCTTCAACCCCCTGATCATTTTTGTGGCCCTCCTCTGGACCTGCTCCATCAGGTCCACATTCTTCCTGTGCTGAGGTCTCCAGACCTGGGCACAGTACTCCAAATGATGTGAAGGCTTCTGCCATGCCTGGCTACTGCCTGTTCATTTAATGGTTCCACCACAACATGTCCTGCAAAGGCAGCTCCATGTCCATGGTGGCTCCAGAAGCTCCTGTGCATTTCTCTGTGTTTCCTTTATGTTGGCTCCCAAAGCCACAGGCTTCTTTGATCTGATGGGATACTGCAAACTAAGAAATGGGAGTACCTGTGGTGTATTGCTCTTCAAATAGGAAAAAGATGAGCTGGCTTGTTCCTGCCTTTTTGACTTCAGTAGTAGGAAGAATGATTCCAGATCTTGGGAACTGCAGCTACATTTCAGATGAACAAAATTGTATGTTTGGGCAAATCATTCCATTTAGACCTATTTTGGTTGTAACAGCTCTGTAATCCAGCTAGCTCTAGAGTACTCAGGGGAATAAGCAAAGCAGCCACCCTCTCCAGCTGCAGAGGAGGAGGTGGCAAGAGTTGAGCTGAGAATGGCTTAAAAACCCCTGACTGCTTATTAGAAACTCTGTTTGGAAACACTGAAATCCCGAGCACTGCATAAAATCCTCTCATCACCTCTTTGAGGTGGATGAATAAAGATTATTATTGCCTTTTCACAGCTAAAAAAACAAAGATGTTAAGTGTTATTTTCCAAGGCCACATGGAAGGCCACTGGCAGCCTGGGGAGAAGACCTCAGATATTCCTGGCTCTGGCCCCATGCTCTGTCCATTGACAGTGGTGACTTTGTGTGCGGATGAGCTGCCCTTGCAGAGCAGCAGAGGGAAGCACCCCTGCTAGCTGGGGTGGGGGTAATTGACACAGTTATTAATGATCAAGTAAAGTCAGACAACCTTTTGCAGAAGGTTTGCACTAAGTGCAACCATCTGAGGATTTCTGAGGGTTATTTCTTGGGAAGTGTGAATGTGGCGAAGCAGGACAGCTCTGAATGCTCCTTTGGAGCAATATGCACAGCTTGAGTCGCCTGTATTCAAACTAGAATGGGGTGGGGGTAGGCTGGGGGGTGGGGGTGTGTGTGCTGTATGTATCTGGGATGGCAACCAGAGGAAATCATGGAATCAATCAGGCTGGAAGAGACCTCCAAGCTCAGCCAGTCCAACCTAGCACCCAGCCCTAGCCAGTCAACCAGACCATGGCACTGAGTGTCCCATCCAGTCTCTTCAACACCTCCAGGGATGGTGTCTCCACCACCTCCCTGGGCAGCCCATTCCAATGCCAATCACTCTCTCTGTGAAGAACTTCCTCCTAACATCCAGCCTAGACCTCCCCTGGCACAACTTGAGACTGTGCCCCCTTGTTCTGTTGCTGGTTGTCTGGCAGCAGAGACCAACCCCACCTGTCTGCAGGCTCCCTTCAGGTAGTTGTAGACAGCAATGAGCTCTGCCCTGAGCCTGCTGATCTTGCAGTGTGCTGTACAAAGATGTCTGAGGATGGAGTTCTTGAGCCTAGCCTCTGACCATCTCCTCTAAGCCAATTCTGAGGAGGCTGAACTGGCCAGGAGCTACGTATTGTGTAACATTTTACATAGCATTTAGACTGCTGTTTATCTTGTTGCACTATTTTCCTGTGTTTACTGTGGGGATAAAGAGGAAAGGAGATAGTGTCCTTCTTGGTTTTGTCTGGGCAGATTGCTGAATTGCCTTTTTTATAGCTCAGACTCCTAGCTTATCATTTCCCAGTGTGTTTTGTTGGGACTCTGAAGAGTGTGGAGCTGGCAGATCATGTAAACAGTACTTTGTATTCCTGATCTGCTTAGGTTTAGACAGAATTAGAGGCTGAGAAATGATTACAAACTGCTGCCATGAGGAAGCCTTAGAGACCCTTTGTATGCAAAGTGGGAGTGTGCTGCAGGAGCTGGCTTTGTTAGTTTGGTTACCATGGACATTCAGTAAGTTGTATGTATTTATGTTTTGCTTGTCTGGTTCAGGGTGAGAGAACAATGTCAAAGACCTAATCCAGTAAACACCAGGAGCCATAGAAGTGCCAAGTGGCAGCAGTGTAAACTGTGTTTTGCAGAGACTTTGCACATTCAAGAAGGGAAACTCCTGTGTTCAATTGTTTCCCAAATGCTTGCACTGCTGGGCTCCAACTTTTGCTGCCATAGTTTGAAGCCTATAAAGTTAAGCACATTTCTGCTCCTTCTGGAGCTACCGAAGAGCCCAAAGCCTTTTCCGTTGGTACTCTTGGAGCACCACCTAATGGATGAGATAGGAAAGGTCCTTTTCCAGCAAGCTCCCGACCAGCTTCAATGTTGTGTGTTCCTCTGATCGAGTCCCTGCTCATCGGCATCATTGCGAGGTTATGGCAAAGGGCAGGCAAACAAACCAGCTGGCTAGGGAAAGCTGCCGTTCCCGGGGTGGAACCACCGTGTCTATCGTGTGTGCTGCTGATGGGAAGGGTCTCAGAAACCCTGGGGAGAACATAGAGGAAATCTGCAGTTTTTCTCTGAGATAACTTTGTGTTGAAGGCCAGGCTGGATGAGGCTCTAGACAGCCTGATCTAGTGTAAGGTGTTCCTGCCCATGGCAGGGGGATTGGAACTAGATGTTTCTTGTGGTCCCTTCCAACCCTGACTGGTTCTAGGATTCTGTTTGAAATTGATAAAGAACAAGAACCTATCTCTTGCTTTCCAAACAATCTCTACAAGTATTTGAAGGCCCTTCCAGTCAACTTCACAAATGACTTCTACATAACAGAGAACTGGACATCACAGTGATAACTTCCAAAAAGACAAGCAGCAAAGAAGGCTCAAAAGATCTCTGGATCTGCTTAATATTTACTTGTAAGCATTTCTTACAGTCCTGCTTTGCCTCAACTCAGTTGTCTGCTAGTTTTGTTTAGTTATTTCTGCTGCTTCCATCTAAGAAGTAAGAGAGTAGAGCAGGAATGAAGGCAGAATCAAAACAGAAGGAGAATGGAAGGCATTAGTAGATGTATCACTTCCCAGAGCCAGGATCTGGGCTGATTCTCTAGGGCAAATTGTCCTTGTAACCCTCTGCAGTGTCTCCTCGCATGGGGGACTTAATCCCAGCTGAGACCTTTCCACTTCTTGGCCAAACATCTCCATCTGTTTCCATCAGCAGTTCTCTGAAATGCCCACAGCTTTTTTACTTTTCTTGCTGTGAAAAGGAAAAGTTTCTTTTTCCATTGGCAGTTTTCCTGCTGATCAGCTGAGTAATGCTCTCCACAGGCCTGCTGTCCTGTTTGGAAAGAGGTCCTTCCCAGCCAGGTCTGAGCTCCCAGCCAGCTGCAGGACCTGCGTGTTCCTGGCAGTGCTGGCCCTTTGCTGGCCAACAGTAACACCTACACCTCCTCCTATGCAGCCTGCTAGCCCCCAGACTTTCTCTGCAGTCTGGCAAAGAGAGATTTTACCTTCACTTACAGTCTTTAGGACTGCACACTGTTCATTGCTTTGCCCATCAAAGAGGCTGGGCTCTCCTGCCTCTGCTGAAGGCTCCTCATTGACTTGAACAGCAAACATTGTCAGTTCTCTGATAACTCTACAAGAGTAAAGTTCTGCACAAGTTCCTTGTAAAACACATCATGTCTGTTCAGTCTGCTAACAAGCTGTGCCTGCTCCCATCATTTCCGAAGCCTCTTTCTTGCAGGACAACAGCATTTGTCTGGCAAGGTGAGGTAGCTGGAAAAGTGAATGAGAATGCAGCATGAAGATGTGTCTGGTTCAGGAAATCTCTGATCCAAAGGTTATTATGGAGGTTATTTAAAAGGAGATAGAATCAGTCAGGGTTGGAAGAGACCACAAGGAACATCCAGTGCCAACCCCCCTGACATGGGCAGGGACACCTCACACTAGACCAGGCTGGCCAGAGCCTCATCCAGCCTGGCCCTAAACACCTCCAAGGATGAGGCTTCCACCACCTCCCTGGGCAACCCATTCCAGCCTCTCACCACTCTCGTGGTGAAGAACTTCCTCCTCACGTCCACTCTGAATCTCCCCACCTCCAGCTTTGCTCCATTCCTCCCAGTCCTCTCACTCCCTGACAGCCTAAACAGTTTCTTCCCAGCTTTTTTGTAGCCCCCTTCAGATACTGGGAGGCCACAAGAAGGTCACCTCAGAGCCTCCTCTGCTCCAGCCTGCACAGCCCCAACTCTTTCAGTCTGTGCTCACAGCAGAGCTGCTGCAGCCCTCTCAGCATCCTCCTGGCCCTGCTCTGGACACTCTCCAGCATCTCCACAGCCCTCTTGTCATAGGAGCTCCAGAACTGGATGCAGTACTTCAGGTTGGGGTCTCAGCAGAGCACAGCAGAGAGGGAGAATCCCCTCCCTGGCCCTGCTGGCCACACTTCTGCTGCTGCAGCCCAGGCTCTGCTTGGCTTTCTGGGCTGCAAGTGCACACTGCTGGCTCCTGCTGAGCTTCTCCCCCAGCAGCACCCCCAAGTCCCTCTCCTCAGGGCTGCTCTCCAGCCACTCACTGCCCAGCCTGGATTTGTGCTTGGGATTGCCCTGACCCAGCTGCAGAACCTTGCACTTGGTCTTGTTGAACGTGCTATGATGGAGGGCAGCTATAAACTAGGGGCTGTTGAGAAAGGATGGACTTTTTTATATGCTCTGCTTGTTTGACAGTCATGCAGAGATTCAGGTACCCTTAAAGAAAGCACATGTTGATAGTCTGTATCTTTGGTTTGCTTTCTGATCAATGCATCTGGTAAGATGTGATGATTTTCATTGGGTAGAACATACAGGAGATCAATATCAGACAAAGAACTGCTAGCAGGTGATACAAATGATGAGATTTCTCATCATTTTACAGCATGCTTTGCTTTTTGAGTCTTCTGTAAGATTTCTCACTGAGCTCCTTCAAAGGATCAATTTCTTTTGTGAAGCTTTGGAGAAATGAGAACAAAGAGGAGATGGTGTAGATAGGAGGGGGTTTGTGTTTGCTTTTGTTTTACTACAGAGAGGTGTTATTAAAGACCTCAACAATGGACAAACCTTCTTTAACTGAATAGGATTTTTGCCTGAAGATTTTGCCCTGCATGATGGTTTGGGAGTTACCTGCCCCCCCACCTCTTATGAAATCACCCAGTCTAGACTCAGGCAGCTGGAAGTTAAGGACTGAAGCTGTATTTACAGCTTAGCACAATTTACAAGCAGACATGTGTATATAATGCACACCAGGATTTACAGCTATAGACAGAAATATGCAAGTCAAAAGTAATACAGGAACACAGCAGCCCTCCCAGAAATTGAAGTCCCCAGGAGGGGCTCCCAACCACCCTTCCACCTTCTTTCTGCCCCTCACTCTTATCCCAGAGTCTGCCTCGTGTGCACGGTGAGCTGGGAGGATTGGCAAGGGGGGTGAGAAGCAGAAGGATTAGTTGGGTTCCACAGATCCAGGCAGAGGAGCAGAAGCCCAGGGAGAAAACACAGACACCCAAATCTGACAGATAGACACTGTCTTTTCTATGTTTGTGTCCTTGTGACCTCCAAGACCTCCAAGATCATCCAGCCCAACCTAGCACCCAGCCCTGGCCAATCAACCAGACCATGGCACTAAGTGCCTCATCCAGTCCTTTCTTGAACACTTTCAGGGACAGTGACTCCACCACCTCCCTGGGCAGCCCATTCCAATGCCAATCACTCTCTCTGGCAACAACTTTCTCCTAACATCCAGCCTAGACCTCCCCTGGCACAACTTGAGACTGTGTCCCCTTGTTCTGTTGCTGGCTGCCTGGCAGAAGAGCCCTGGCTACAACCTCCCTTCAGGTAGTTGTAGACAGCAACAAGATCACCTCTGAGCCTCCTTTTCCACATCTCAGCGAGCCTATGAGTGAGGCAGACATAACCTTTTGTTTCCTTTGCACTGCCTAGAATCCATTTTTTCTCATTAAAACATTCCCATTAGCCTCAAACCAGCACACCCTGCAACAGTCACTCCCAAGTTTATTTAAGCCTGTTCTTACAGATGCACAAAGATGCACTAAAGACACCACAACTGCCCCACCATGTAAATAGGGTTATTAGTTCAATTTCCAGGGGAATTACAGCTGGAAGCACTACGATCCAGCACGGGATTATATGACAACTTCTTTCATTCCAGAGCAGTATCAGAGTCCAAACTGTGCCTCTCGTTGGTTTCTTAATTTGTTTTTCTGAACATTTGCAGAACTGTAATGTCCCAATGTTGCCAAAAATCAGGCCTCAGTTTGGCAGTCACTTCTTTTCTCAATTCCAGTTGTTCTTCCACAAGAGGATTTTCTTTTTCATGTAGTGGATGCTGATGCACTCAGTCAGGGGGCACATCAAACAGAGCTGTAGTTAAGCACTGACTATAGAACTTCTCTCTTAGTTTTGGCCCAGGCTATGTTTTGCTCTGCTTTAAGTGTTCTGGAATGACAAATGCATAGAGTACAGTATAGCATCTAAATCCTAGTGGTTTGTGTTGTGATTACATTGTTGTCATGGTGATATCATTTTTGCAAGTGGAAAGACAGGGTAGTGCTTACGAATCCTGGGAAGCCCAGGATGGGTCACTTAGTCAGAGATCTGATAGCATCCCATGTACAGTAAGCTGTCCTAAGTAGAATTATCTGGGAATTCTTCATAGAATCATAGAATCAACCAGGTTGGAAGAGACCTCCAAGATCATCCAGGCCAACCTAGCATCCAGCCCTATCCAGTCATTTAGACCATGGCACTAAATGCCATTGGAATGGGCTGCCCAGGGAGGTGGTGGAGTCACTGTCCCTGGAGGTGTTGAAGCAAAGCCTGGATGAGGCACTTAGTGCCATGGTCTGGTTGACTGGATAGGGCTGGGTGCTACATTGGACTGGATGAGCTTGGAGGTCTCTTCCAACCTGGTTGATTCTATGATTCTATGAGTCTAAGGTCTTGTAATGACAAGAGGAGGAATGGGTTAAAACTGGCAGAGGGGAGATTTAAATTGGATGTTAGGAAGAAGTTCTTTCCAGTGAGGATGGTGAGACACTGGCACAGGTTGCTCAGGGAGGTTGTGGAGCACAGAATCACCCAATGTGATCTTTGATCACCCTGGGTGATTCTGTGCTCCACAACCTCCCTGGAGGCATTCAAGGCCAGGTTGGATGAGCCCTTGGGCAGCCTGTTCTAGTGGGAGGTGTCCCTGCTTATGAGGAACTGAATTCAGTTGGAACTGGCTGAGCTTTGAGTTCCCTTCCAACCTAAACCATTCTCTGAACAGGCTTTTAACAGAGATGGGAAGTTTGAACAAGCTGGAAAGAAAACTGCCCAAGCTTTTACTAAATACCTCTTGGTGTGCTACTTTGTGTGTGTTTTTTGTTCCCCTGCACATGCCCAGTCCATGAGTCTGATAGAGATTGGGAACCCCTCGCAGAGCCTGGAGAACGTGTGCCGCTGGGCTTACCTCCAGCAGAAGCCTGACTCGGGCCATGCAGAGTACCACGACCATGCCATCTTCCTCACGAGGCAGGACTTTGGTCCATCTGGCATGCAAGGTAAGATGTGCATCAGGTTTTGGGTTGCATTCATGTCTAGCACTTAACAAGGCTAATCATGCAAAGTTTAACTGGGTGTCTTTTGCTTTGCTGTGGTCAGTGTTTTCTGTCCCCAAGAGCTCTGCAGAGAAGCATTTTCCATTGTAACTGCTTTACTTTCTCTGTCCTTTCCCAATGGTGGGATGATCAGAGGGCTGGAGCACCTCTGCTCTGAGGGAGTTGGGGCTGTTCAGTCTGGAGAGGAGAAGGCTCCCAGGTGACCTTATTGTGACCTTTCAGTGTCTCAAAGGAGCCTACAAGAAAGCTGAGGAGGGACTTTTTAGGCTGTCAAGTAGTGACAGGACTGGGGGAATGGAAAAAGTAGAAATGGGTAGATTCAGATTGAATGTTAGGAAGAAGTTCTTCCCTGTCAGGGTGGTGAGACCCTGGAATGGGTTGCCCAGGGAGGTGGTTGAGGCCCCATCCCTGGAGGTGTTTAGGGCCAGGCTGGATGAGGCTCTGTCCAGCCTGATCTACTGTGAGGTGTCCCTGGGCATGGCAGGGGGGTTGGAACTGGCTGATCCTTGTGGTCCCTTCCAACCCTGCCTGATTCTATGATTATTTATTGGAATATTGATTTTCTCTTGCTGAAGCCCAGAAAATGGGATCCCTTTGTAAACAGCCCTGAAAATGCACAAAGGTTAAAGAACAGATTTTGCATTTTCAGAGTCTCCAAAGCTGTTACTGCTTTCCAGCAGGATTGCCAAGAAATGCTGTTACAGAGTGGTCTGGAAGAGCAGGACAAGTGCTTTCCTTCTTACTCTGCTTCCTGTGAGATCAGGTTTGCTGATTGGAGGAGATAAACCTCAGAACTCTCCCATTGCTTTTGGAAAACTGCTGGGATCTGCCAGCAGAGAGCTGAGGCTTTGCTCACATGCTCTCTGATTGGTGAAACTGCCTGGAGCTCCTGGTGGGCTGCAAGGCTGCTTCTGGTGTGCTTTTCCCCTGCTGTCTCATGCTCCTAGAGAAGGCAATTGCCTGTTGCACGTAGAGGTGACAACAGTTTTCTTAATGAGCCAGGAATGCAGTTTCAATTTGTTCAGTAGGTTGGTTTCATCTGTTTCACAGACAAGGGGGCATATTATAAAATGTTATGGGGCAGAGACCTCTTGAGAGGACCACTTCAGCTGTGTGTGTGTCACAAGAGAAGGCAGGTGTTTGTCCTAGAGCTTCCACCCTTGTACAACAGATATGGGCGCCAGGAACTGAGGATCGGGCAGAGGAGGATGGAGGAGAAAGTCCACCTGCTCAGTTGCCCAGTACGTGTCAGCCAGCACCAAGAATTAGGAGCAGTGCAACAAAAGGAGAGTGATAGTTGTAGGGGATCCATGTCTGAGTGGAACAGAGGCACCAATAAGTCGGGCAGAGCCCTCTCACAGGGAGTGTGCTGCCTACCGGGAGCCTGGGTTAGGGATGCTGCTAGGAGAATTCCTAGCCTGGTGCACTCTACAGGCTACTACCCATTACTGTAGCAGGAGAGGAAACAATGGCTGTTAGTCCCAGAACAATCAAAAAAGACTTCAGAGCTTTGGGAGCAGTGGTACAAGCCTCAGGGGCACAAATCATCTTCTCTTCTATTATTCCAGCCGGCGCTGGATTAAGCAGCTGCATACAGTCTATGGTGGGGGGGTTGGAACTGGCTGATCTTTGAGATCTCTCCCAACCTAAACCATTCTGTGATTTCTCACCACGCTGCTCTCCAGACTTGTTCATTTTCTGGCCCACTTGGTGTTTCTCACAGGCTATGCTCCAGTCACTGGAATGTGTCACCCTGTTCGAAGCTGCACTCTCAACCATGAAGATGGTTTTTCATCTGCGTTTGTGGTGGCTCATGAGACTGGACATGTGTAAGTAAAGCTGTGGATGTCCTGTGTCCTACCTTCAAATGTCACTGGCACTGACAAATACCAAGGATGCTAGAAAGGTGCAGTTCGTGTTAAGAAACCATCTGTGGTGCTAGGTCTGGCTTTAGGTCTCATCTTTCTCAAAGCTTTCGTTAGGATCTTAACTAAGCTTTGTATTTTTGGTCATTTCAAGTGGAAAGAAAGATCTAATAGCAAAATACCTTTCATAGATGCTGTGAGGGTAGATTGGATGACAGGACAAGGGGAGTTTCAAACTACATGTTAGGAAAGGCTTCTTTACACTGAGGGTGGTGAGACACTGGCACAAGTTGCCCAGGGAGGTTGTGGAGCACAGAATCACCCAATGTGATCTTTGATCTTTGATCACATTGGGTGATTCTGTGCTCCACAACCTCCCTAGAGGTGTTCAAGGCCAGGTTGGATGAGCCCTTGAACACCTCCAGGGAGATGTCCCTGCCTATAGCAGGGGGTTGGAACTGGATGATCTTTGAGGTCCCTTCCAACCTAAACCATTCTATGTATTATAGTCTCCTGGTGGAAATGTAAAGTGCTTATAATCCTGAAAGCAATCCCTATTAAATAAGCATGTGGTCTGTGTCTGTTATGGCTGCTGAAAGGTACAATGCTGGATAGAGGCTGTGCTGGTTTGAGGCTAATTGGAATATTTTAATGAGATAAATTAGATTTTTGGCTGTGAAAATACAGTGATGTCTGCATTACCCATTTAGAATCATAGAAACAACCAGGTTGGAAGAGACCTCCAAGCTCAGCCAGTCCAACCTAGCACCCAGTCCTGTCCAGTCAACCAGACCATGGCACTAAGTGCCCCAGCCAGGCTTTGCTTGAACACCTTCAGGGACAGCAACTCCACCACCTCCCTGGGCAGCTGGGACATGTGAAAACAGGGGCACAAACACAGATAAGGCAGTCTCTGCCTGGCTGTTGCACTGTTAACTCTTCTGCCTGAACCTGCACACTTTCCAACTAATCATTCTGCTTCTAACACCTCTTGCTGACCTTTCCAGATCACCTTGCCCCTAAGGGAGATTCTGAGATAAGAGAGGGGGTGTCAAGAGATGGAAGGGTGGTTGGGAGCCTCTCCTTGGCACTCTATAAGAAGAGGCTGAAGAAGCTGGGGTTGTTTAGCCTGGAGAAGAGGAGGCTCAAAGGTAACCTCATTGCTGTCTACAACTACCTGAAGGGAGGTTGTAGCCAGGTGGGGTTGGTCTCTTCTCCCAGACAACCAGCAAGAGAACAAGGGGACACAGTCTCAAGCTGTGCCGGGGGAAGCATAGGCTGGATGTTAGGAAGAAGTTCTTCACAGAGAGAGTGATTGGCATTGGAATGGGCTGCCCAGGGAGGTGGTGGTGTCACTGTCCCTGGAGGTGTTGAAGCAAAGCCAGAATGAGGCACTCAGTGCCATGATCTGGTTGACTGGATAGGGCTGGGTGCTAGGTTGGACTGGATGAGCTTGGAGTTCTCTTCCAACCTGCTTGGTTCTATGATTCTGGCTGCTAGGAAGGGTCTCATGTTTCTGTATTACTTTTAACTTGTAGATTACTGTATACAGTTGTAAATATTTGTAATATATTGTATATATATGCTTGTAACTTGTGCCAGCTGTAAATACAAAGCTTCATTCCTTAACTTCCAGCGGGCTGAGTTAGTCTGGTTAAGCTAGTGTGTGTGGGGGAGAACTCCAAAACCACTACAGAAGAATCTAATGTGTGTGTGGGAGAACTCCAAAACCACTACAGAAGCGAGGTGCTGAGCACTGAGGTTGCAACTTCTCTATGTAGTTCACATTAAAAATGCAATTATTTTGCTTATTGATGTGATTAGAGCCAATGGCTGAGCAGCAGTTATCAGAGCTTTGCTTTCTCCCAGGGCATTTGAGTTTCCCTGCTTGCAGAGAACTCCCACTGATTTCCCATTTTCTCTTTGGTACAACAGCAGCTCCCTGAAGGCTCTTTCTGAACAGTTTCAATTTGCTCTCTTTTCCCTAAGAAAGCCTGCAGACCTTTTTTTCTTTGTTGTATCAGAATGATTAACAGCTTTGAAGAGAAAAAAAATTGCCAAAGTTGATTGCAGTTGCTCTAAATGTGTCTTACTTAGACAGAGGACACAGAATTGATATCCAGATGATACTGGATTCCAGAATTAGGATTAAAAAGAAAACATAGGGAGCTGAAAAAGAGATAGCACTGCAAACTGTTTGTAACCCCTCAAATCACACTCAGCCCCAGCCTGTTAACTTGGTTTAGATTGTGGACAGATATTGCCCATTTCAGTCAAACAGTGCTTGTTAAAAAACACCCAAAACACTAACGACAGAAAGGAGAAAACAGGTTTGTGGGGAAGTACCAAAGAAATGTCCAAGTATCTGTAACTCTGAGTCACAGAATGGTCCAGGCTGGAAAGGACCTCCAAAGGTCATCCAGTCCAACCCCACCCTGCAGTCAGCAGAGGCATCCTTAACCAAATCAGGCTGCCCAGAGCCCTGTTGAGCCTCTCCTTGAGTATCTCCAGGGATGGGGCCTCGACCACATCCCTGGGCCACCTATCCCAGTGTTGCACCACCCTCATGGTGCAGAACTTGTTCCAAACATCCACTCCAAATCCGCTCTGCTCTAGTTTGAAGCCATTGTCCCTTGTCCTGTCACTGCAGGCCTTTGTAAGCAGTCTCTTTCCTTCCTTCTGGTAGCCCTCTTCAGGTACTGGAAGGCTGCTATTGGGCCTCCTCCAGGCTGAACACCCTCAGTTCCCTCAGCCTGCCCTCATAGCAGAAGTGCTTCAACCCCCGACTATATTTGTGGCTCTCCTCTGGATCTGCTCCATCAGGTCCATGTCCCACATGAGGGTTCACAGCTGACTCCCATGATGGAGGAAGCCTCTTGGAGTAATTTTCCAGAGAGCACCAAACACTTTCCAGGCTCTTTCATGATTAAACACTGGGAAATTGCTGCTGGACAGTATCATAGAATCAACCATGTTGGAAGAGACCTCCTGGCTTGCAGTGTGACATCTTTTTTATTTCCATGTCTGCAATTGCAGATGACTGCAAATTAAGCTGAGGTGTGGTGGTTTTTTTTAAAGTGAGCTAAACTCCTGAATTCCTTCAGACTGGAGCATGAATAAATTTCTCTGAACATCTCTGAACACCCTTTACCATGAGGGTAGTGGGACTCTCTAACAGGTTGCCCAGGGAGGTGGTTGTGGCCCCATCTCTGGATATATTCAAGGTGAGGCTCAACAGGGCTCTGGCAAACTGGTCTAGTTGAGGATGCCCCTGCTGACTGCAGAGGAGGTTGGACTGGATGAGCTTTGGAGGTCCCTTCCAACCTAAACCATTCTATGATTCTATACTCCTAGAGGATGAACTAGATCCTTAATCCAGAGGTGGAACGATATAGGCATGGTAATCACAAGTGTGGATGTGTACAGAAGTCCAAAGAAGGCCTTTTTAGTCTGTTTTGAAAGTGGATTAAGATAATCACATGAAAGTACTCTCAAGGGTCAGTGCTCCTGTGTGGGAGCTGCTGCAGGTTACTAGCTTCAGTCTCACCCTCTCTCATTTCTCATGACTTCTCTCACGTCAACAAGGGTCATGGGACTTAAGAACCTCGCTGCAATCAACCACTGGTGGCATTTGCAATGCACTCAGAGTTCCCCTAACTGTGCTGTCTTTCTCCTGTGTGGGCAGTTTAGGCATGGAGCACGATGGCCAAGGGAACAGATGTGGGGATGAAGTCCGCCTGGGGAGCATCATGGCCCCCCTCGTGCAAGCTGCGTTTCATCGCTTCCACTGGTCTCGTTGCAGCCAGCAGGAGCTGAATCGATATCTCCAGTGAGTAGCTGTTAAGCAGCCTCTCTCCCCTGCTTCAGAAGGGTGTAAGAACAATTGGGCACCTAGCTTTTGTGCCTTGTCCTTTAGTTAGCTATTCCAGTGGGGATGAATAAAACAAAGCATCCCTCCCATCCTGGTTGGCAGGAGGAGCTTTCGTGTCAGCTGCAAATAATAACGCAAGTTCTCAAGCAGCGTGATTTCTGTCAGCTTTGATTCTTCTCATTTCATTTCCATCTATCCATTTGCTGAGCACTGACAGTCCACATGCTGTCCTCTCAGGGCTTGTGAGAAAACACCATGGTGTGTATCCCATGGGTAACTTACTTCCTCCCTAAAGTAACCCCTAGCTAGAGAAGTGCCCTTGCTGCCCAGCGGCGTGGTGTCTGTCTTACAGATACCACTTCTGGCTTCAAGGGCTGTTTGTTGCTCATGATGGTGCTGCCTAAATAGGAAAATCTGCTCTTCAGGTGCTCAGGGCTTTTCTTACTTGGAGAGATATCTAAAGAGCTTGATTCTAGAATTGATTCTTTCATTGTTTTCCTGTAACTCTCCTAAATGCAGAAGCTACTGAAGTGGCTTTGTCCATGTCCATTGCCTTCCCTTTGGACTCGACACTTTGGGAACCAGACATACACTGACTAACTCTGATGGTTTTGACCATATTTTTGCTAGCTTGAGAAAAAAAATATCTTCCTTTGTTATATGAAGTTGTGTGGAAGAAATATGGGGAAACTCCTAGGATACTGAGGAAAATGTGTAAAGGAAGAGGAGTAAATGCAGCAAAATGCAGGAAGTAAATGAGTCAATATTTTTATTAGATACCTTAGCTATGACAATAAGGAATTAAAATCCTGGGAGAGAAGTGTGTTTCAATTAGCAAAACCCTTTAGAACTTCAGCTATTAAATCAAAATCATCTGGCCTAGAGGGCTGCTTTGCATTCCTTTGGATACCAGCTATATTTAAGTACCTTATAACAAAGCAGAACGAGGGCTTGCTTTGAAGTCAATCTAGCCTCAAAAGTCTCCTCCCAGCAATTGGTGTCTTCAAGGCAACCTGAATGATTGCCAGAATAGACTTGTGTATGGTGTCCTCATGTCTGTTAAATAACCCAGAGACATTTCAGGCACACTGTGGACCATGCTGCTCTTGAGAATTAACCGTTGTGTGTTAACCATTTAGTGATGTTAGTGTCAGTCCCTTGTCCTCCTCACCACTTAGCTGTGATTGTCTCATGTTGCTGGCTGTCCTCACTGTTTGTAAGAGCAGAAGCTCCCATATGCATCACACAGAGAGGAAACTTGGGTGCTGAGAGCTACCAGGAGAAAGAGAGAGAGGAGACAAACTTGAGCCCTGAATGCAGGCAGGAAAGTACCCATTTGTAAATGAGTCACTGCCAGGATACAGGCAAACTGCAGCTCAGTGGTAATCTGGGGTGGTTACCCTGCCCTCTGCTTTCAAACCTGGACTTGAAAGACAGTTGTATGCAGTAAGAAATTCCTCAACTGCAACATTAATTAAACTTTCTTTTTTCCTTGGTCTCCTGTGGGTTCTTCCTTTGATTTCCTTTCACATAAGGAGCCTGGAGACCGATAGGAATTTACCTGCAAGCTAAATGGAAATTAGAAAGGAAGGACTTCAGGGAAAAAAAAAGCATAGAATCCTTTAAAGGTGGCTACAAGGTGGTAAAGTTACTGTGAGCCTAACTGCAATGGCAGCAGCGTTTCAGACATGCAGGTTCTGGTTTGTTTGGAACAAAAAGGCAGGGGAAGCACAAAGACTCTGCAAGTCTCACAGCTGCTCCTGTGACTTCTGCCTGCTGCAGTTCCTATGACTGCCTGCGTGACGATCCCTTCGAGCACGACTGGCCTTCCCTGCCCCAGCTGCCAGGAATTCACTACTCCATGAACGAGCAGTGCCGCTTCGACTTCGGTTTGGGCTACATGATGTGCACAGCTGTGAGTACTTCACCTTCGCTCCTGCTGCTTCTCAGCCCGGCAGGGTCGTGTCTCTGATCTGTCCTTACAGGGGCAGTGTGGTGAAGCCCACAAGGAAAGACCTCTAAGCAAGGAATAACAGCTGAATGTTGACAAATATGTTATCTCTGCTTTGGTCTGGGGTTTGGGTTGGGTTTTTTTTTGGTTGCTTGGGTTTTTCTTGTTTGGCTTTTGTTTAGTTGGTTGGTGTTTGATTTCGTTTGGTTTTTAAACTGGAGGGACAGAAATGACAGCTCCAGACTTCAGGCAAACGAGGTTGCAGCAGTAGTGAGCCTCCTGTTGCTGGCAGCTGGTTGTTTCCCACCCAGACGTTCAGGAGATGGATTTGGTAGCGTATCTTGTGGTGCCAACATGGGACATTATGCTTTCAAGATCCAATTTTATGGAAAGTGTGATGCATTTTGAAGCCTAGCATGAGAAAATAAGCGTGACAGTAAGCAGAGCAACTTGCAAGGACTCTTGATGATATGGTTGGCTCTCCTCTACCAGCAAAACAAGAGACAAAGTCTAAATTTAAAACAGGTCAAGATTACTGCAGTTCTCAGTGGCTTGGCCTCAGAAAGCAGAGTCTTCTGTGGCAGAGCTGTGCCTCCCACCTCCAGCTCCACAAGTAGGGCAAACTATTAACTGAGAAGCGATGTTTTCAGCTGGTGTGGCAGCTGCTAAGACATAACAGCTCTGCTTTCATTCCCATCTGCAGGGATATGTGTGCTGAGCAGTGTCTCTAGATAGTACCTTCAAAGCATCAACTGCAGTGTTATATCCTACCACAATTCCCACTCATGCTGCCTCGGAAGAATGTCCTGGCCAAAGAGAGTCTTTTCTTACAGCTGTTCTCCAGAGCCTGGGAGACAGAGGCTTTATGTTGTTCTGTGTTCAGAACAGCCAAACTCAAGTGCAGACATCATGTGTCAGGATGTTGTGTGATGGGAGGTTCTCATCCCCTCCTGTACAAGCTCTTACAAAGCAGGTGAAATGTTTATTTGTTCACTGGATCAGGATCCTGGGCTCAAATTTCCATCTTGCTAAGGCATCTTCAACAGCTGAGCTACAGCCTCAGCAGCTCATTTCCTTCCACAGGGCCTCAAGGGTTTTTTGTTTTGCTTTGCAAATGAAGCAGCAGCCTTTGGAGAAGCTGTAAGAAAAGGAGGTGTGCATCCTACCCTGTGTGGGAACTGGTTTCTCCCTCACCCAGTCTGCCTTTGGTCACTAGTCTAGAACTACCTTTGCCCAGCACGATTGTGTGGCATACAGGTGAGATCTCACCACAGAGTCACCGATGGCTTTACAGGAAAGCTCAGATATGCTCAGTCCCCAGACACCAAAGAGGTCGTCAGGAATTTTACAGCTGGGGAAGGAGAAACCCCCAGGGTGCTGCAGCTTCTGTTGCAGGTTCCAGTGGGAGCTGTCTCAAAGCATAGCCCACTCTGCTTTCTCTTGTGTTGCAGTTCCGTACCTTTGATCCCTGCAAGCAGCTGTGGTGCAGCCACCCCGAGAACCCCTACTTCTGCAAGACAAAGAAAGGGCCTCCGCTGGACGGGACCATGTGTGCGCCAGGGAAGGTGAGAGGGGGGTGCCTGGACCCACCTGCTCAGCTCCCTCCACGTGTGTGTGTGTGTGTGTGTGTGTGTGGCTGGGGATGTTCCCCTTACAGCCAAGCAGAGCGTGAGAGAACCTATCTTGAGGAGCTCAAGTCCCCTCGGATGTGGGTCAGACTCCTGGCAGCTGAGCAGCGTGAGAGGAGGAGACATGGACCAGGGCTGATGTGTCCTGCATGGCAGCTCTGTGACCAAGAAGTCTCATCCTTAGGTGAAGTCATGGAAGTATCTGGAGATTGTTCTGTGCTTCTTAGCAACTCTGTGACAGAGCCCCAAGTGGGGAAATTTCCACTTGCCTGTGACTCTTGTGAGGTCAAGGAGGTTGTGTTTGTGTGGGTGATGTTGTAGTAACGCTGACTGCCGTTCTGCTTGTGGGGGTACAGAAAGCAGTGATGTCCTGAAGATGACAGCCAAGCTAAGGCCACTGTTGGCTGCCCTGAGGGAAAGGATGGATGTGGGAGTTGAGTGCCAGCTAGAGAGAGCCAACATGACGGCAGAGAGGGGCTGTGGAGAGAGAAGGGCAGATTTGTGGAGGTGGATTTGCTGGCTTGGTGGGAGTCAAGGGAGACATAAGGAACTGTGGTGGGAAGGTGCGAGGTGGCAAGGGCCAAACAGCTTCGACCCTTCATCCACCATGCCCTAGGTTTCAGCTGTCCTTCTGTGGAGGTCACACTGTGCTCATAGTGTATCTGAACAACAAGTCCTTTGATGTCTGCTGAAAAACTCTGGCTTGCCTGGGCTTTGGATGCAGTGACCGAGGGGGAGAGGAAGATGTTGCTCCTTGGAAAGATGTTCTGTAAAGCCCAATGGATGACATCATTTGTGTGATGAATGAACTGGATAAGCAGCTGCTGTTGTGGCTTGAAATGTTAGGGGGGTTTATGAAAACATAGTGCAATGCTAAATTAATTCCCAGGCTCTATAGAAACCACTCCCTAGTGGTTTTCTTTTCTTTAGATTGTTCCTGTTCTAGCAGCTTTTTCCCTTGTTGCAAAAAAACATCTATGTATAGTTACTGAAAGTCACAATCCAAAACTTTGTGCAGCTTCTTTGGATTCACTTTTCTATGTCGTGAGTTTTTGCACTGAAAACATTCATGAAGCCTCCCCCCAAAAAAATACAGCTCCATTCCAATTTGTTGCATCACCCTTTCCCCCAAGCCATTCATTCATCTTACTGTTTGCACAGAAATGAGAATGGAGATGGGGGTGAAAGCAATTCTTTTGTCAAAGAGAAGTGAGGGGTGGGGAGGGGAAGAGTGAGACATGAATATATGCAGCTACAGGCTGGGACAGAGTGGCTGCAAAGCAGACAGGAAGAAAGGGACCTGGGGGTATTGGTAGATAGTAGGCTGAAGATGAGGCAGCAGTGTGCCCAGGTGGCCAAGAGAGCCAATGGCATCCTGGCCTCTATCAGGAGCAGTGTGGCCAGCAGGACAAGGGAGGTTATTCTGCCCCTGTGCTCAGCAATGCTCAGGCCACACCTTGAGTGCTGTGTCCAGTTCTGGGCTCCTCAATTCAAGAGAGATGTTGAGGTGCTGGAAGGTGTCCACAGGAGGGCGCCAAAGCTGGTGAGGGGCCTGGAGCACAGCCCTGTGAGGAGAGGCTGAGGGAGCTGGGGGTGTGCAGCCTGCAGAAGAGGAGGCTCAGGGCAGAGCTCATTGCTGTCTACAACTACCTGAAGGGAGGCTGTAGCCAGGTGGGGTAGGGCTCTTCTCCCAGACAACCAGCAACAGAACAAGGGGACACAGTCTCAAGTTGTGCCAGGGGAGGTCTAGGCTGGATGTTAGGAGGAAGTTGTTGGCAGAGAGAGTGATTGGCATTGGAATGGGCTGCCCAGGGAGGTGGTGGAGTTGCCGTGCCTGGAGGTGTTGAAGCAAAGCCTGGCTGGGGCACTTAGTGCCATGGTCTGGTTGACTGGCCAGGGCTGGGTGCTAGGTTGGGCTGGCTGAGCTTGGAGGTCTCTTCCAAACTGGTTGATTCTATGATTCTATTCTATGTTCTCCACACCCAGGCAGCATGGCCATGTGCTTCCTGAGGGAGCCAGGCTGGAAAAGAAAGGTCCAAACTACTTCTGACCAGGCTCACACTGTTATCTAAAGATTTGGAACACTGTCCTCAATTTCGAGTTGACTTGCAGGGGCAGAGGTGACTGAGAGGAAAAAAACCTCAACAAACAACCACCACCTAGAACTTGTAAGCATACAGTTAAGGAGCTGTCAGTGCTTCCATTAGAAACAGCTTGTCAGGATGTTATGCAACTCAGCTGTAAAAACTTTCTCTGGACTGGAACTTGGGCTCCAAGGCTTCAGCAGAGCCTGCAGCCAGCCAAGGCTCTTTTAGTTCAGTGGAGATGCACATTGTGCGCAATCTGAAGTTTCAGTAGATGATAGGAATATGACTGTTGTATTCCCAGAGGAGCTGCCCCACTTCTTTTTTGGTAAATAAACTTATTGAAACCTTCCAGGAGGACCTGAGAGAATGATAGAAAATGGAAAGTGTTTTGTTAGATAAGGCTCAGCAGTTGGAACTAAACCTTGTGGGTTTTTTAATAGCATGAGTGATGAAGGTTATACAACTGCCTTGGTGTGTCTGAGCTCAGTGTTTGACTCATACAATCATAGAATCAAGCAGGTTGGAAGAGCCTTCCAAGCTCAGCCAGTCCAACCTAGCACCCAGCCCTGGCCAAGCAACCAGACCATGGCACTAAGTGCCTCAGCCAGGCTTTGCTTCAACAGCTCCAGGGACAGTGACTCCACCACCTCCCTGGGCAGCCCATTCCAATGCCAATCACTCTCTCTGCCAACAACTTCCTCCTAACATCCAGCCTAGACCTGCCCTGGCACAACTCCAGACTGTGTCCCCTTGTTCTGTTGCTGGTTGCCTGGCAGAAGAGCCCAACCCCACCTGGCTATAGCCTCCCTTCAGGTAGTTGTAGCCAGCAATGAGCTCTGCCCTGAGCCTCCTCTGCTGCAGGCTGCACACCCCCAGCTCCCTCAGCCTCTCCTCATAGGCTTTGTGTTCCAGGCCCCTCACCAGCTTTGTTGCCCTTCTCTGGACACTTTCCAGCACCTCAACATCTCTCTTGAATTGAGGAGCTGAGAACTGGACACAGCACTCAAGGTGTGGCCTGAGCAGTGCTGAGTACAGGGGCAGAATAACCTCCCTTGTCCTACTGTGTTTCTATTAGCTGTTGATGTTTTTAATACAGGCACATCAGATCAGTCCTTTTCTATCTGTTCCTTTTTCATCCCTGCCTTTGATTTGGCCTTCCCTCGTTCAGTCTCTCCAACAATTTGGACTATACCAGAGACTCACCCTCAAGATCAGGGGCAGTAAAATGCATTTATTGCCCAAAGCTGGGGCTCACATGCGTTGTGGCAGCCTCCTTTAAGGCTTACCTCCCATGATACTTCATCAGCACACGAGAAAGAGGAAAATTACTTCAGACTTGATCCACTGTTGTCTCTGGAATAACGCCAGAAGAGAATAGAAACATAAGCAATTAAAGATGTTGATTCAAAAAGATCCATTTGTTTCCTACTTTTAGAGACTTGCAGTTTTCATCATTTCATACCACTACTTCCCAGGGCCTATTTTAAGCTCAAACCAATCACAACACTGCTGATGTGTCAAAGAAACATCCTGGCTGCTTTGCAGCAGCTGAGGGGACTGAATGCCAGAAACGAAAGCGATGTTCAGGAGACAAACACAGCGTATGGTGTTTAGATGTTCTCACCTCAGCCTGGCGTTCAGGGAACTGACAAATGGGCTCTTCACTTCCCCAAAATTAGCACATGCTGTTGAGGAGCATCTAGTCCAGCTGCCTCCTTCCTAGCTGAAGATCAAGCAACAAGAACACCTTGGGCAGGCACGAGATCTGTAGCACATTTTCAGCGGTCGCACTGATAAGAGCTGGGTCTGTTCACAGCCAGGCTGTGTCTTGGACCTGGGCACTGACCCTCAAGTGGAAGGCAGATTAAGGCTTCCAGTGCTGTCCCTCTGTGTGTGTGTATATGCAAACCTGCATATAGAATGGTTTAGGTTGGAAGGGACCTCCAAACTCATCCAGTTCCAATCCCTCGCCATAGGCAGGGACACCTCCCACTAGAACAGGTTGCTCAAGGCCTCATCCAACCTGGCCTTGAACACCTCCAGGGAGGGAGCAGCCACAGCCTCCCTGTGCAGCCTGCTCCAATGTTTCACCACCTTCACTGTGAAGAGCTTCTTCCTATGTACCTGCATATACACACATCTGTGTGTGCAAGTGAATGTATGGAAACGCATGCAAGTGGTTGTTGTAAGTAAGTTGCCAAAAGAGTGAGGTTCTTCCATTTCCCAAAGGTTTCCATAAGTCTCCTTGTGCAGAGGGAGACACTGAGCAGCCATTATGTTAACTGGCAGCAAAGAGATTTTGCTGGATTTAGGGATTAAAAAGACAGATTCTCTTGGAGCTTCCCAGCCAGAGAAGAAAGCTGCTGTTTAGTTAGGACAACCCTCTGCTGGGCTGCAGCAGGAGCAGTGTTGCCAGCAGGGCAAGGGAAGGGATTCTGCACCTTTGCTCTGCTCTCCTCAGACCCTACCTGGAGTCCTGTGTGTAGTTCTGGAGCCCTCAACACAAGAAGGACATGGAACTGTTTGAGCCTGTCCAGAGGAGGCCACCAAGATGCTCAGAGGGCTGCAGCAGCTCTGCTCTGAGGACAGGCTGAGAGAGTTGGGGCTGTGCAGCCTGGAAGGCTTGGAGGAGACCTTGGAGTGGCCTTCCAGTAGCTGAAGGAGGCTATAGGAAGGCTGGGGAGGGACTATTGATGAGGTCTTGTAGTGACAGGAGGAGGAGGAATGGGTTTGAACTGGCAGAGGGGAGATTGAAACTGGATATTAGGAAGAAGTTCTTTGCAGTGAGGGTGGTGAGACACTGGTTGCCCAGGGAGGTTGTGGAGCACAGAATCACCCAAGGTGATCAAAGATCAACTTCCCTGGAGGTGTTCAAGGCCATGTTGGATGAGCCCTTGGGCAGCCTGTTCTAGTGGGAGGTGTTCCTGGCTATGTCAGGGAATTGGAACTGGATGATCCTTGAGGTCCCTTCCAACCTAAACCATTCTATGGTAGTACATAAGGGTAGGGAATATTTTCTGTTGCTCCTGGCCTGCTTTTTCAGGAGCTAGGTTGACTTTTCAAGAGCCAGAGGGAAGAGTCTGTCACTTTTGTGAAGCTTTGCTGGTGCAGCAGCTTGTGATTACCTCTGTGTCTGCATGGTCACATCAGCTTCCCTGAAATAACTCCACTGTGTAAAGTAAAGCACATGGAGGGGCAGAGCCTTACTGGGAAGTCACAGATGCTCCATAAATTGCTGTGCCACCCCATGCAGATGAGGCATAACTCACAGCTTTCTGTGGATTAAAAGAAAACATCTGCTCTCAGCTGATAATTTATTTACTTTTGTATAGTGCTGTCAGGACCTTCTGAAGCCAGGGACCCTTCAGAAACAGAATCATCGAATCATAGAATCAGTCAGGGTTGGAAGGGACCACAAGGATCAGCCAGTTCCAACCCCCCTGCCATAGGCAGGGACACCCTACCCTAGAGCAGGCTGCCCACAGCCTCATCCAGCCTGGCCTTAAACACCTCCAGGGATGGGGCCTCAACCACCTCCCTGAGCAACTCATTGCAGGCTCTCACCACTATCAAATAATATGATTGGGTTTTGTTCCACTTTTCCAAACTGTTACTCTTCTGGAGTGACATTTATATTGGCTGAAGTAGCTAACTGCTCTCTGCAGGACAGAAAGAGAACCTGGAGCCACTGAGGCAAGGAGATTGCATGCTCAGGTCCATCTGCTTGCTGCAGTGACTAACACACAGCTTTGTGCCGCCTCAGCCTCCTTTGTTTCTTTTCCTGGAGAGAGGTAGGAGCCTGGTACCAGCCTTGGCCAGCTGAGCTGATGTTGCTCTTGGATTTGATTTGCATGCTGAGGACCCAGCAGGATCCTAGCAGGTCTTCTCTTTCCTTGCACTATGCTAATGATAGAATCAAAGAATCAAGCAGGTTGGAAGAGACTCCCAAGCTCATCCAGTCCAACCTAGCACCCAGCCCTGGCCAATCATGAGATGACCTGAGATGAACTCAGACAAACTTGGAATGATTTTTTTTTCAGTCTGTCAGGAGAGGAAGGGGATGATTAAATACTGCAATAAATAGGTATTGTTGAGAACCAAAATGGACCAAGAAAAAGAGGTTTCTGAAAACCCTAATGTGTGCTCAAATAACTTCCCACTGAGAAAGCTGACCTCAGCTTCTCGCAGAGACAGGAGACAGATGGGTGAGTGTGTGCTGTGTTAGTCACCACAGAAACAGTGAGAGCACTTGATTCTCTACTGAAGAAACTTCAACTGGCTCAGGGTAGAGACTTTAGTGTTAGAGATTTCAGTTTATCCCTTGCAACTAATTATTCTCCAACAGATGGGAGCAGAGCAGGCCAGCCTGCGTGTGATGGGAAACACAAATGAGTGAGTAATCCTCTCCTGGTATGACCTCAGGAGAGCAGGGGGAGCTGAGGGCCACCACCATGATGCAGTAGCTGGTAGACAACAAGGATGCCATGATGGGAATGAGGAGAGCTGCCAGTTGGTGCCCCATGTGAAGTAGGCAGAGATCCCCACGAGAGACCTGCAAGTCTTTCCCTGGAACATTAACTCGCAGATGCACGAAGCCCACATGAATACACTGGCTCTTTTTTTGGCATCCACAGCAGTTGTTTCAAAGAACTGCTGAAAACAGCAGTGGAATGTTTTACTGCAAGAGATTTAAGCTTCCTCTCCTGGAAATTGCACTTGTTTTGGACTGTCCTGTTTGCCAGAAAAATAGGCGAGACTGCGAGAAGTCATCTTGCCTTCCACTGAGAAAACAAATTGCATTCACCCAGGGTTCTTTTTCCTCCTGTGAAAGTCACAGTTGTTTTCATATGCTTTGCTTTTTAAATTAAACCCTCTGTTAATGAAGGGAATAGTGCTTGAAACAGGCTCTTGCCCTCCTCATTGTCTAGTTAATGTAGAAGCAATAGGAAGGGTTGGCTCTAGCTTCCCCTATCACACTGGACACTGCTCTGTCTCTGGGTTTACCTTCTCACAAGTTTTCTGGCATGCATCTGCACAGAGTAAGACTCAGTTGTGAGTCATTTTGTTGTATGTAGAGTCATAGAATCAACCAGGTTGGAAGAGACCTCTGCGCTCCTCCAGTCCAGCCTATCACCCAGCCCTAGCCAGTCAACTAGATCATGGCACTAAGTGCCTCATCCAGTCTTTTCTATAGGCTCCCTTTAATCCACAAACAAAAAGGCAGATCTAGAGATGACTCATTTTACACAAATGCTTGCCTCCTAATAGCTCTGCCTGGGCTCCCCAACAGTCTGCATATGACCAGCTTCTCCAGTAAAGAGCAGTGCTGCTCTTTCCTTTGCACAGCAAAGCCAATTACACTTTTCCATGTTTGCCTTCCAGTTCAGGGACCAGTCAGTGTCAAATAAAGTGATGGGGCTTTCAAATGGTTGTTGAAACCCACAGCCCCCTGTTCCTGGCTGAAACAGGGAAAAGAGATTGGAAAACACATCATCACATGGCTCTCCTCCACGGCTTCCAAGAGCTGGGTCCTGGATCATCACATAATGAACTTACACTCCGTGGCTCTTGAAATGCATCTGGTGATTGCTGTGGAACTTACACCTGGGGCATGCAGACCCTTGATAAGAGAATGTTTAAGCAAGAACAAATCAGGAGCTGTCACACCTCATCTGCTTCCAGGCCCAGCTGAAATTCGTATTGACAAGCTGATGCATTGCAGCTTCCCCTGCATCTCTGAGCAGGGCTGTACAGGGCTCGACGACTCAGGCTGCTCATTCCAACAAGCTTCTCTAAAGCCAGAAGCAAACAGTCCCTGAAGGGTACAGCGCCGAGCTTCAAAACCCAAGCAAGCAAAGGACATATTAGCATTTTGCATTTCTTTCATGCTTTGCTAAATTATCTCTTGTTCTGTCAAACAGCTAAGAGAAATCTGCCCATTACAGCTCCGGAGCAGGATTGGTATAATTGGCTTTGTGGTAACTCAGCTGTTTCATAGGCTTTGACTTTGAGGATTTGAAGTCATGAGAAAGAACAAAGAGTTGAAACCCAATTTCTGCTGCCTTTCCCACTTCCTGCCTAACCCAATGAACACCAGAATAAACGGCAAGAATAAAGAGACAGTCGTCCAGCAGATTAGGGAATCAGTAAACTGTGTCTTGTCACTGTTTTACTAACGACCCTCCCTTTAAATTCAGCATTGCTGATGATTATCCACCACGTTTGCATTTGTCTCCCAGCTCGCTCACCGCTCTGCGCTTCGCAGCGCTCTCCTGTTGTATGCCTTCTGATTTTGTTTTTGCTGGCAGCTTGCATTTAGCCATATGCTCAGCTTGCACTGCCTGCCAAATTCCTGCATTCCAAGGCTTGTTAAGCTGTGTCAAATGTTGTTGTTGACTTGAATGTTAAGGCAAGTAAGTGACTGATTGCACTTGCTGTTATAGCCATCTGCGCGCCGGAGCCGCAGCGCTGGTCCTGGCGGTAGCGGTTAACGCAGACAAACTGCCACCGGCTCAAGCAAAGTCATTTGTTGGACAGGAAATATTTTCCAGCACCCTCACTTCATCAGCAGACTTTTATGGAAGCGTAGAAAGAGCTAGAATCTGTGTTCCCTGAGAAGAATTCAGCCTGACTTTAGCTGAGGGGGAAAAAAAAATACCTGAGATTAGAGACTGAAGAAATTAGTGGGGAGGTCCTGACTGGTTTCTCTAATGAGAGGAGACAGAAGAGAGTCCCAGCACTGAAACTGTGGAGGCTCCCAAAGGAATGTGTACATACCCTGGAGGTTTGGGGGCTATAGCAAATTGTGTTTCAACCTCTGTAGAGTGACTGTACTGAAATACTGGAATGTGTCCAGAGAAGGGTGACAAAGCTGGTGAGGGGCCTGGAGCACAGCCCTGTGAGGAGAGGCTGAGGGAGCTGGGGGTGTGCAGCCTGCAGCAGAGGAGGCTCAGGGCAGAGCTCATTGCTGTCTACAACTACCTGAAGGGAGGCTGTAGCCAGGTGGGGTTGGGCTCTGCTGCCAGGAAAGCAGCAACAGAACAAGGGGACACAGCCTGAAGTTGTGCCAGGGCAGATCTAGGCTGGATGTTAGGAGGAAGTTGTTGCCAGAGAGAGTGATTGGCATTGGAATGGGCTGCCCAGGGAGGTGGTGGAGTCACTGTCTCTGGAGATGTTCAAGCAAAGCCTGGATAGGGGCACTTAGTGCCATGGTCTGGTTGCTTGGTCAGGGCTGGGTGCTAGGTTGGACTGGCTGAGCTTGGAGGTTTCTTCCAACCTGGTTGATTCTATGGTTTTATGAAAAATCAAGCAAAAGGAAACCCAAAACCTATTTTGGTCTGATTAATTGTGCAGATGTGGGACTGTGCAGGGCTGCTCCTTGGTGAATGCTTCCCGGTGGTTTGATCAGGTTTGCTGTAAGATCTCCAGGGAGACTGTGGGAGTTCTGTATTTAATCTCTCTAACGTCTGAAATGTGAGCTGGCTTCAATTTGGTGCCACTTTGCATCGATGGCAGAAGTGTGCATGCCGAGTTAGGAGCTGCTAGGAGGGATGGTGCTGCTCAGCAGCTCTTGCTACTGCTCCTTGACAAGGCTGCACACAGAATTTTACCTTGTAGTTCCAAGATTTGGGATTCCACCATTTCCTTTAATTAATTGTGTTGAAACCACTGCTGCAGGCTTGTGATGAGAGAATCTGATGCAGCAGTTTAACAACCTTAGAATCACAGAAGGGCTTGGGTTGGTAGGGACCTTTGAAGGTAATCTAGTCCAACCCCCCAGCAATGAGCAAGAACATCCCCAGCTAGATCAGGTTGCTCAGACCCTTTTGAGCCTGACCTTGAATATCTCCAGGGATGAGGCCTCTACCAGCTCCCTGGGCAACCTGTGCCACTGTTCCACCACCCTCATAATAAAGAAGTTCTTACTTATGTCCAATCTAAGCCTACCCTGCTCTAGTTTAAAACTGTTGTCCCTTGTCTTAGTGCTACATGCCCTTGTAAAGTCTGAATTTGAATCCCACAAGCATATATGTGCATAAATAGCACAGGCAAGTTTATGGAATCTGGGTGAGTTTGGGATCCTGGGCATGATCTGACAGTGAGCCTCACTGTTTTCTGCTGGAGAGGTGAAAAACCCCCCAGAATTTATGCCCTGAATGCAATCTGTTGCACCACAGCTTTGCATGGAGAACAGAATCATCTCATTGTTTTGACATCTCATTTTCTCTTGTAGCATTGCTTTAAAGGTCACTGCATCTGGCTGACACCAGACATCCTGAAGCAGGATGGACACTGGGGGGCGTGGAGCAAGTTTGGCTCTTGTTCTCGGACCTGTGGCACTGGGGTGAAGTACAGGACACGGCAGTGTGACAATCCACAGTAAGCACCCCCTTGTCTGCTTGTCTGATGTGGTGTGAGTGGATGGTGCAAATCCTTACTGAATTACTAGTGCAGGAGTGCAGAGAAAGGTGTTGAGTGGTGCTTGTTAAACCTGACCTATAGTGTATGCTGTCAGCAATTCTACTTTTGGCCCTGAGCAAGTCATGAATCATCTTTATTTCCCTGTTTATCCACCCATTAAGCTGCTTATACAGTTACAAGGAGCCTGAAAGTGCTCTGACACTATTGCATAAAGCCTAAGTAAAGGTTTAAGGCCCTGTGCATGTCTTCTTTTACTGTGTGAGTGTGAAATAATGGCAATGGTTTGCTGGATTTTAGGAAAAAAAAATGCATGCAGCATTGTAAAATGTTTGTTTAATTCACCTATTAGAACATTTCAGCGTTGAAAGCCTGGAAATAATTCCAAGCTGTTTTCATTCCAAGTTGGAACAAAGCTTTCCCAAAGTTAATTTTAAGGATATGAAACTGGTTTTGCTTCAGTGACCTATTTGAGGCTCATCTAGAATGATTTAATTGCAGTAACACTGGAAGTGTATCTCAGAGGGACTGGTATGTATGAAGACTATGACATGGATCATTATTGCTGTTTTATTGCCATGCCCCAAAATGTCAAGATCCTAACAGCAAGAACTGAAACAATTGTCAGATTTAAATGATTTTGCCAGGCAGAATATTTTCAGCATTGACTTTCTTTTTGTGCTGATTGAACTTGAGCAGTGTTAAAAATAATCTCATCACTGATCAAAGGGGAAAAAAAAGCCCTAGTCAAGCTGTATGAAGCAGCATGTTCTGATGGGAATTGCTCTGGTAAGAGAAAGTTTACCAGGGCTAATTTCAGCCTTTATTACTTTGGCAGCATGGAAGTGAGCGTAATTGTGGGCACAGTTTTAGTTGTAAACTCTGTTTTCATGTAGGAAAAGCCTAAGGTGCTATTAAAAGTGTCTGCTCCTGGAAGAGAGTGCAAAGCCCACTCCAACTCCAGGTCTGACAGTGATCTGATGATGCACATCTGCCTGGGGGCTGCATCATCATAAAGTCATCATCATAGAATCAACCAGGTTGGAAGAGACCTCCAAGATGATCCAGTCCAACCTAGCACCCAGCACTATCCCTCCATCATGGAGCTGGGCTCTGGCTGCAGATGTGCTGCTGGCATAGGGGGTGAATGTGAATGAATTGCTGCACCTGTGTGTGCTTTCCTTTCCTGGGCTGCACCAGGACAAGGACTTTTCTTGTCTTTATCAAGTGATCTGAGGCTCTATATTGCAGAAGTTGCTTTTTAAGAGCTAGTCTCAGCAGGTTCTTCAAGGAAAGATGTATTTCCTTTATCAGAAATACATTGGTAGCTTCATCAAGTGACTACTGACAGGCTGGGAATTAAATCACTCCTTCCAAGAGTTGATAGACAATTAATGCATTGATGGCAAAAGTAACCATGGGCTTCTCCCCCCCACTGCAGTCCTGCCAACGGAGGCCGCACGTGTGTGGGGCCGAGCTACGAGTTCCAGCTGTGCAACACTCAGGACTGCCCTAAGGACTTTGAAGACTTCAGAGAGGAGCAGTGCAGGCAGTGGGATCCATACTTTGAGTACCAGAACACGAAACACCACTGGCTGCCCTATGAACACGTGGATGGTGAGCAGTCCCTTTGTCCTATGAAAAGCACAATCAGCTGCAAACACAAGTAAAGATGAGACTTCTGGGCCAGTCATGCCTCACAAGTTGTTTGAAGGGGTCAGTGTATATCAATGGATGAGGGATCCAGTTCATATCATGGATTTGGATTAGCAAAAGGCTTTGGACCCTGCTCCTTAATAACTGCTCTTAAGCTGAGTGATGGTGAGATAAGAGGGAATGGTTTTGTGTGACTGTGTCCCCCTCAAGGATGGGTGCTGGGAGTAGGGTGCTGCTGAGCATGTGTGGCTGTGACCAGGGGAAGGGAGCAAACAAGGTGGCAAAAATCTCCAGGCATACAAAGTTACTCAGGCTAATTAAAAAGAGCTGTCATCTTGTGACACTGAATGTGGCAAATGAAGTTGGTGTCGAGAGATGCCAGTAGTAAGAAGAAAAGTGATGTGCACATGTATGGGTTTGTACACAGAGTGGGCTCTGAAGAGAAAGGTGAGTGAGCTGAAAACAGCTTTAGGAGACCATCAGCAACTGCTGGGAGAGGGATGGAGAACACTGATCTGCCTCTGTTTACCTGCATTCTAAACCCTCCACCAGGGTAGCTCATGTTGTGCCCATCTCGCAGCTGCCCCCAGTGCTAAAAACCCACAGCTGAACTTGGAAAGGCTCAAGTGAAGCAAACATAAGCAATGACTTCTGAATGAGTAGAGTTTGGGTAAACTAGGACTTTTCAGCCTGAAAAGGTGATGATTTAGATTAAAAGAATACAGTGTTACAGACTTGTGAGTGTCACATTTGTTGGTGCCATGGACAGTGGCATTGAGTGCAGCTTCAGCAAGTTTGCTGACGACACCAAGCTGTGTGGTGCGGCAGCCAGGCTGGAGGGCAAGGATGCCATCCTGAGAGTAATATGATCCATTAAGAACTGATAAACAAGCTCCCACCGTGGCTCAGGAAGTCCCCAAGCTGCACTTTACCAGAAACTTGGGTACTACTCTGCAAAAAGTCTCATGTTTGCTCTTACATCTTGCAAATGCTGCTGGCAGGTGCTGGGTTGGGTGAGTGCTGGGTCTGGGCTAGCACAGTCAGGCTGATATTTTTGGTATCCCAGCAGAGACTGACTCTGAGTACAGAAATGTTCCTTTTTTTCTCTTAATGGCTCTGCTTTGCTGCCCATGAAAGTCCAAGTGGCTGATCTGGGTGGTGAGGGCTGTTGCTGGGTTATTGCCACCTTTTGTTGGAGACACCCTCAGGAGTTCTACCAAACGAGAAAGTGGAGGACAATGATTCCCAACTCGTTTGATGAGCAGTGAGAGCTGCTTGCTGATTTTAAACCTGGTTGCCCCATTTGAGTGATGAGTTCTTCAGGGCAGGGTTAGCCTGGCAAAGGGCAGGTAGCAGGCACCCAAAATGTCCTCGGCCAGGCACCCATTTGTGGGAGGGGAAGGGTGACTTTGGGTAAATCATTTTGCGTTCCAGCAAGAGGATACTCAGACAGAAGTAAAGAGCAGCTTCCTTGTCATTAATTTGCCTGACTTTCCTCCCAAGCAGTTCTCAGGGTTCCCTCATTCTTCTCATGCCATCTTGTGCAGTCTGGACTTTGAGAGGCACAGACACAGCCTCACAGCTTAATTTCATGCAATAGCTTTGCTGGCACAGGGAGAGGACCGAGTGCTGTGACCCACAGGACCTTTGCTTCTATTTAGCCTTTGGAGCAGTCAGCTGCAAATACCACAGAAACTAATCAGATGTTTTTTCTGTTAAATTCAATGGCTTCTGGACCAGAAACCTGCTCACTGCTGTCTGAGCACTGGTCACTGGGCACTGCTGGTTTCCCAAAGAGCTGTGGTGTAACTGCAGCCACCTTCAGAGTTACATTTACCCGTGCAGGGTCATTAGAGGGAGCAGCTTTTACGTGGAAACAGGGCCAGAGGGTGGCTTGTGCTCGAACTGTTAGTGTATTTTAAGCCCCCTTTTATAAAGGTAAGGCATACCAGGGGCATTCTTTGTGCAGATAATGCAGCCATGGCTGAAAAGTGACATAAATCTGTACACTCCACACGCAGCTGGATGTGTCTGATATGGAGCAAAGCTGGAGATGAGGAGATTCAGCCTGGACGTGAGGAGGAAGTTGTTGAGCATGAGAGTGATGAGAGGCTGGAATGGGTTGCCCAGGGAGGTAGTTGAGGCCCCATCCCTGGAGGTGTTTAAGGCCAGGCTGGATGAGGTTGTGTGCAGCCTGCTCTAGGGTAGCGTGTCCCTAGGCATGGCAAGGGGGTTGGAACTGGCTGATCCTTGTGGTGCCTTCCACCCCTGACTGATTCTATGATACATTGTGTGTGTGATGGGAATAGGGAGCAGCATCTCACCCCATGGCCAGAGAAGACCAACCAAGCTGGGGTACACCCCAGTGTGTGCTTGAGCACCCTGATGCCGTGTGGTGCCGTGGGCTGTCTCCTGCTCCAAGCTCCCTGAGCACCCCATCTCCCAGCCCTGACTGGGCTCACATACCCCTGTGCCATGCATCTGCCAGAGCATTATAGAATGACATTGGTTATTAGTTCCCAGGCTCAATTAAATGGGAAGGAAACAGATGGGAAGCAGGAAAGAGACAGGCATGTGGTCACGTCCATGCTCCTGCACCTCTACTGTGCCCAACAGCAGCGTGTGAAAAGAAAGTAATTCTCTGCAATTAACAGGGCCCAATTTAACGGCACTTGCACATTTACTGTTCCCATGGAGCAATGGGAAGAGAACCCCCTCTAGAATAAAGCCCTTGTGCAGGGCTGCTGGCACCCAGTCAGCCCTTCCATCGCGTGCAGTGAATGCATGGTATGCATGGGGTGCTGAGGGTATGCACGCAGGGGGTGTGCATGTGGGAGGGCTGTGTTTTGTGCACAGCTTAACGTTTCTCATCTATCCAAAGGCATCAGGTTGGTCGTTATTAGCATCTTTACACTTCCTTAGTAAGCATCTGCAGAAGAAAAGTGAAGGACCTGCTGTACCAATCTAGACCCTGCAATTTTAGCTTGGCGTCTCCGCGTCGTCGAGGAGGAGTAACAAAGGTCTCTGGTGTACCAATACCCAGTGGCCATGTGGACACCAACGGCAGTAACAAGGACTTTATGCAAAGAAGGCAGAGGCCTTGGAGCTGGGGGGGGAGGAAGGCAGAGAGCCTGTGAAGATTTACATTACTTGAACTGCTCTAATGCAAAGGTCGTTACCGTTTGAAACGCTGGGAACGAGGGTCCCTGCTTTTAGCCCCCTTAAAAGAGCATTTCAGTTGTTTCATCTGACAGAAAGGCCTTTTGCTCTTCACTGCCAAGGAAGGCACAGTGTATCCTGGTATGTGTGTGCTAGCTTGAAGCAGGCTAGAAT
The DNA here is from genome assembly GCF_015220805.1 of Pogoniulus pusillus. Lineage (NCBI taxonomy): Eukaryota > Metazoa > Chordata > Aves > Piciformes > Lybiidae > Pogoniulus > Pogoniulus pusillus. The sequence goes on from NC_087285.1 coordinate 20,071,046, forward strand.
GTTTTGGTGAGAAGAACTAGATTACAGGCTGTGAAAGGAAAGTGATGTCTACTTCACTCATAGGCTTGCTGAGATGTATAGGAACAAGAAATAAAAACATTAACTAACCACTCTCACTTGGGCTGCTGGCTGAGCTGCATCTTACTCTCTAACCTCACCCTCCAGTTTGGACTAATCCACTTTGCTTCCTAACCTCCTGGCCAAACCTCCATTCTTCCTTGGGACTGGGGTAAGGTTGAGAGGGGCAGGGGGAAAGTGAAGGGGCGGTTGGGAGCCCCTCCTGGGGACTCAGGTTTCTGGGAGGGCTGCTGTGTTTCTGTATTACCTTTTACCTTGTATACATCTGCCTTTTACCTTGTGTACATCTGCCTGTATCTTGTGCTAGCTATAAATACAAGCTTCATTCATATTTCCAGAGCCTGCTGAGTCTAGTCTGGGTGATTTATAAAGTGTGGGAGGGGCAAGGAACACCCAAACTATCACATACGTGGCAGGGGGCAGCAAGAGATAGGGGTAAAATGAAATGCACTGATGGGATACAGCTCCATCCAGCCACTGACCAGTGATTTCAGCTGGTTTGATTTTGGGTTTAACTCTTTGTTACAGATGAGGTGAAAGAGGTACACTTGTCTGGCTATTTGTGCATGTCTAAGCAGTGAAAGCACGGATGTCTTCCTCAGCCTCTTTGACATCTCATCCTGTTTAATGACTTGAACTCTCACAAATGCAAGTGCAGCAATGAGTGAGAATTAACTATGCTTAGCTAAGGTCCAGCTGTCTCTGAAGACTGGATGCCAGACTCAGTGTCAGACAGCTGCTTTTAATGGCAAAATCGGTTTACTTTCCTCAGGTTTAAGTGCAAAGCAGGAGAAGCTGATGCAGAAACCTGCATCTCTCACAGGTAGCAGACTATGGAAACCTCTGCCAGATTGCACCATCTGCCAAAGGCTTAAACAGAGGCCTGGCCATCATAGTAAACGATCTGTTAGATTTCAGCCTGTTCCTAATGCTGACACAGGGGTGCTTTGTGAGGCAGCAGTTTCCAAACAATGGCACAGCCTTTGAAAGGGGATAAGCATTGATGATTTATGGGGAATCCTACTGCTCTCTGTGATGTATGTAAGAGGAGAGAGGCAACACTGCTCAAAGTGCTGTTCACAACCTCAGCAACTGAACTGCTAGAGCTGAGCATGCATGGTTTGGGTCTTTTTGTTTTTCAGCTAAGGAAAGGTGCCACTTGTACTGCGAGTCAAAGGAAACAGGGGACGTGGTGTATATGAAGAGGATGGTGCACGACGGCACCCGCTGCTCCTACAAAGATGCCTACAGCATCTGTGTCAGGGGAGACTGCTTGGTAAGCTTTTGATGCCTTGTTTCAGAACTTAGTATTGGGGAAACTATTACAATAGTATCTTGAGTGTTCCTCTCTAAGAGAGACTCTTCAAGCGTAGCAATGCTTTGGGCCAGGAGGAGATTTCATTAGTGTTGTTGTCACCTGTGATATTCACAGTTGCCATCACACTGTGACTCAATTCCATCAGCACCTACCTGCACAAGTCATGTCTAATGCAGTATTTTCATGGAACCATACAACAGCTTAGGCTGGAAGAGATCTTAGAGATCATCTAATCCAACCTCCCTGCTATGGGCAGGAACACCTCTCAACTGGACCGGGTTATTCAAGGCCCCATCCAACCTGGTCCTGAACATCTCCAGGGAGGGAGCATCCTCAGCCTCTCTGGACAATCCAGTCCAGAGTCTTGCCACACTCATAGTGAAGGATTTCTTCCTAAGATCCAATTTATATGTATTCTCCTTCAGTTTAAATCCATTATCCTTGTCCTATTGGTGAGCACTCTTGTAAAAAGTCCCACTCCAGCCTTCCTGTAGGAACCCTTCAGGTATTGGAAGGCAATTGTAAGGTCCTCACAAAGTCTTCTTTTCTCCAGACTGGACAGTCCCAGTTCCCTCAGCCTATCCTCATAGCAGAGGTGTCTCAGCCATTTTTAAGATGAACTATTACTATTATGATTAGCTCTCAATAAAAGCTTTTCCTGTTGAGGTTTAGGGAGCATGCACAATGGAACAGGAGCATGCAGCAGCTCGCAGGGGCAGTGGCATTAAGTTGTGGCTGCTGGGCATTGCCTCTGAGTTTGGCCAGGCTATTCTTAACAGATCAGTGGCAGTTCCTCTAAGCTGCGACCTGCCACAGGTCATCTTGCAACAGAATTAGAGGCTCTTGATGGGTAGAGGTGCTTATCCTCACACAGATGCCTTGATTCTCTTGGAATTTAAGCATCTGCTTTAAGATAAGCTGGGGCTTAAAAGCTTTTCCTTAACTATGCTGCTTCCTTCAGTAAGATGCCTGCTGTGGACCGTAGTATAAGACTCAAACCACCTGACTGACAGCTGTTACAGTAACTGGAGGTATTACAACCTGTCGAGATGTTGATCTTCCAGGAAAATACTACACTCTGCACCTCTTTGCTGAAGCAAAAGTCTGGGGTTTGGTGTCTCAAGTGAGGGCTCCTTTGGGTTGCAGTGTGGATAAGTAACAATTGCTCGTTTTTGTGCTCAGAAAGTCGGGTGCGACAGGGTCATAGGTTCCACGAAGCAGGAGGATAAGTGTGGTGTTTGTGGAGGAGATAACTCCCACTGCAAAGTGATGAAAGGAACGTTTTCAAGAGTGCCAAAGAAACAAGGTCAGTGCATTCCATCTCCTCTGTCCTGGGGAACTCAGGGTATTTTGGTTTAATCTCTTCTGAGCGATCACAAATCGTTTACAGCATCACTAATTCCATAAACTCTCTGAACTTTGCAATGAGATATGTCTGGCATTTGAAAACAAGACTTCTGTAGTCAGCTAAGGCTGCTGACATCAGGACCCATGCAGGCATAGGTGAAGTCTTATTTGTGCTGCTGATGCCCCTCAGCTGCTCCGTGCGAGTCGCTGGAGTGCTGCAGTAATGTGGCATCGTCATTCACTGTCAGACAGGAGCTTGCATGGCCTCTCTCCGTGGGTGATTATAGAGCTCAAAGCCCATTTCACTCTGAAGAAATGCCTGATATTGGTACTTAAAAGTAGTTTTATTCTGACCCCAAGGCTTTTGTCCCTGTTACGCTCCATCATCTGGCACAGAAATGGGGATGGGAAGGGATTAGGTTCCACTTGCTGTAATATACCCTGCTTTTGGAAAATAAGATTGATAGATAAACCTAAGAGATGCTCTTCCTGTTTGTGGACTCCTAACCAGTTACAACCTTTTTTAAACACTCCCATAAAGGGCACATTAAGATGTTTGAAATTCCTGCTGGTGCGAGACATTTGCTTGTACAGGAAACAGACGGCACCAGGCATAACCTGGGTAAGTACCTAACAAGGAGGAAACTTCTCAGTTAGAGGGTTTGATTCTGCTCTTTATATTTGCCTCTGGAGCCTGAGCAATGTGCTGCTGCATTTGTTTATACCTGGTATCCTCTCACTCCACATACCTCCTTTCAGGATGTTAAATTAGGAAACCCTGTGCTGTATCCCTGGTGTCCCTGCGTTGGGGGGTGTGTGTGTCAGCTGCTGCAAGAGTTGCTGAGTTACACTCTGGGGTGCAATATATTAGAATAGAATCATAGAATGGGTTAGGTTGGAAGGGAACTCAAAGGTCATCCAGTTCCAACCCTCCCTGCCATAGGCAGGGACATCTCCCACTAGAACAGGTTGCTCAAGGGCTCATCCAACCTGACCTTGAACACCTCCAGGGAGGTTGTGGAGCACAGAATCACCCAACGTGATCTTTGATCTTTGATCACATTGGGTGATTCTGTGCTCCACAACCTCCCTGGGCAACCTGTGCCAGTGTCTCACCACCCTCACTGTCAAGAACCCTTTCCTGATATCTAGTTTGAATCTCCCCTCTGCCAGTTTAAACCCATTCCTCCTCGTCCTGTCATCACAAGACCTTGTCAGTAGTCCCTCTCCAGCCTTCCTGTAGCCTCCTTCAGACACTGGAAGACCACTCTGAGGTCTCCTCAGAGCCTTCTCTTCTCCAGGCTGCACAGCCCCAACTCTTTCAGCCTGTCCTCAGGGCAGAGCTGCTGCAGCCCTCTGAGCATCTTGGTGGCCTCCTCTGGACAGGCTCCAACAGTTCCATGTCCTGTTTGTGTTGGAGGCTCCAGAACTGCACCCAGGACTCTAGGTCTGAGGAGAGCAGAGCCAAGGGGCAGAATCCCCTCCCTTGCCCTGCTGGGGCTGGAGTCTCTGTTCCTGAAGATGTTTAAAATACATCTGGATGAGGTGCTTAGGGACATGGCCTAACAGTTATGTTATATTATGTTATATTAGATATTAGGTTATGGTTGGACTCGATGACCTTAAGGTCTTTTCCAACCAGGCAATTCTATGCTGAGGCCAGAGCCGAGGGAGCAGTGCTAGAAAGAGGAGGGAGTGCAAGTAACAAACAGTCCCTGCTCTTGTAATGAGGAGAGCAAATCTTCTGTCTTGGGAGAAAGCCAAGCATACAAAGGTGCCTGAAGTCTCTGCAGGATGAGGGATGGGGCAGTGGTGACATGACCCAGATGAGCTGGGTGCTGTGTGCATCAGCAGGAGCTTAGGCAGGGCAGTGTCAGGGCTGCATCTGAGCAGGAGAAGTAACACAGTTTGTGGTGTCTCCCTCTCTCACTGTGGGGACCCGCTGGGGCTTAGCCCAGTAGCCTTTCTCTCATGTAGCTGTAACAGCCCCCTGAGCTGCTTCCCAGCACGTGAAAGAGCTGAGTAGCCATGGGACCCCTGCCATGGGACCCCTGCCATGGGAGCCCTGCCATGGGAGCCCTGCCATGGGCTCTCAAGGTGGCTTGGATTTGGCCAGAGAGTTCAGCAGTTGTCAGCCAGGAGCAGGCAGACAGACGCAGGCGGTGCGGTCGCTCTGGCCTCATTTCTCTGGCAAGGCAGGCTGTGAAAAAGGGGCAAAAAGGCTGATTGGTGTTTCTGGAGCTGTTGGCAGCTCAGCGAAACACCTGAAAGAGTCTTTCCAAACCTGGGAGGGATCAGAGGGCGAAGGCAGCCTGGCTTCTTCTGGTTCCTCCCCTGGGACAAGAGCAGAACGAAGCTCAAGGAAAGAAGCAAACCTGCTGACATTCACTTCTCTTACGTTATCCTAGCAATTAAAAACCGTGAAACAGGGAAGTACATCCTGAGTGAAGACAACTATGTGCCAGACTCCAAGGTTTTTATTGACATGGGTGTGGAGTGGGAGTACCGGAATGACGACGATAGAGAAACGGTGCAAACCATGGGACCGCTGCGTCATGGGATAGTTATTCTGGTAAGTCAAATGAAAACCATCTCCCCTGGCACACAGAGTCAGGGCTACAGGGCTGCCATGTGCTATAACATAGTTTATGTTCCTCTTGTGAGTTACAAGAAGACATCTGCTTCCATTATAAGACAATAGGAGATGTCTTTTAATTCCTTTCTCCTAATTCATTGCCCTGTACGAGAGTTGCTGTAGCTCAGGGTTCTGTGTGGATGGCCAGCAAATGGCTGTTGTGAAAGGGATTTCCAGCTTACTCAGCCTACCTGACCTGTGAGCCTTAGCTGTAAAAAGGTCAGAATGGTCCATATTAGAGAGATTTAATAGCTCCTCCTCCTCTCTCTGCTTTGAAAGAGTATCCTGCAAAGGCAGATGCAGGGTTCTTGTGCTGCCAGTTCTGCAGCCTCAAACTCAACTGGCTGTATTCTGTGAAAAGGATTTCCAGCTTACTTGGCCAATCTGACCTGTGAGCCTTAGTTATGAAGAGGTCAGAATGGTCCATATTAGATTTAATAACTCCACCTCCTCTCTCTGCTTTGAAAGTGTATCCTGCAAAGGCAGATGCAGGGTACTTGTACTGCCAGTTCTGCAGCCTCAAACCCAACAGGCTATACACTGTGAAAAGGATTTTCAGCTTACTCAGCCTATCTGACCTGAGAGCCTTAGCTGTAAAAACGTCAGAATGGTCCATATTGGAGAGATTTAATAACTCCTCCTCCTCCTCTCTCTGCTTTGAAAGTTTATCCTGCAAAGGCAGATGCAGGGTTCTGGTACTGCCAGTTCTGCAGCCTCATACCCATCTGGCTGTGTTCTGTGAAAAGGATTTCCAGCTTACTCAGCCAGTCTGACCTGTGAGCCTTAGTTATAAAGAGGTCAGAATGGTCCATATGAGAGAGATTTAATAACTCCTCCTCCTCTCTCTGCTTTGAAAGTGTATCCTGCAAAGGCAGATGCAGGGTTCTTGTTCTGCCAGTTCTGCAGCCTCATACCCATCTGGCTGTATTCTCTCATTGCAAACCAGCAAAGGGTAGACTACAGCAAGAAGGTTGACTAAGAACTCCTCTGAAAGCAGCTGTGCTGTGTTGATCTACAGCAGCAGAACATCAGAGGAGGAATAAATATTAGGTTTTCATGTTTTATGCTTTTTTCCACACTGAGTTCCATTTTCTTGCATTTGCTGTGTGATAGCAAAACCTCTCTCTAAAGAGTTTGTATTTCTGTTAGGATTAAGTAAAAAGCTTCATGGAATTCTTAGGATTATCCTAAGTCTATTTGTGGTTTATCAGAACTCTAAGCAATTTTCTTCACTGCTTTCAGTTATCTGTGCATTTGAATATGCTTTGTCTTCTGTGGAGCTCTCCATTGTCATTTTAGTACAACATTTCCTTCCTTTATGATGGGATATGGAAAAAATTTAGTGTCGTGAAGTCAGTCCAATGCTGGCAAGAAAAATCAGTCTAAGTCAACCACAGTCTTTCTTAGTATGCAGTTTAGAAACTCTGTATCATAAAAATAGAGATACTTTTTCATCAGGGGGACAAAATAAAACCCCCAAAACATGGTGAGTGCAGCTAAGAGATTGAAATCCCTCCTGGGATGGTTTTATATCTAAGCCATGATGACTGTGATTTCACATCATCTCACCTAGCTTCTGACATCACTCTGTCATATCTTTTTTCCCCTGTGCCTGTTTGGCTAACTAGGTGATTCCTCACGGTGGTGCCAAGATCTCTTTGACCTACAAGTACATGATCCATGAAGATTCCTTGAATGTTGATAACAATAATGTTTTGGAGGAGGACTCGGTATCGTATGAATGGGCTTTGAAGAAATGGTCTCAGTGCTCAAAGCCTTGTGGAGGAGGTAAAAACATAAGCCCAGAGCATTCAGAATGGATTAAAACTGCGAGAGTGAACATCATGTGTGGAATTCGTTGCCATCAGGGAGCCCAGGAGTATGGGAGGGTTTTATTTAAGATAAGAAGTAGCAAAATAAATAGCAAAGGGAGGTAAAATACTGAATTCAATGATTCTGGGGACAGGCCAGGGGTGGCTCATGACTGATGTTTGTGAAACTGAAAAATTATACAGGTGTGCAAGATTTGGATGGAGGTTTCCAAACTGTGAGGATGCCAAACCTCAAGGTGCTACAGGCAGCACTTAGTAAACCTGCATCCTGTAATGTGGCCTTGCAGTATTGGACCCCTGCTCTTGGGGCCAGAAATAGACTCTGATGCTGTTCATCTGGCTGATGGTCAGGCTGCAGTGATGGAGTGTGGCTGTGTAGGTTTGGAGAATGCTTTTCAAATGCTAGATGTTGTTCTTCTCATTATAGCCTGCTGTGAAAGGTAAAGGGCTTGAGCCACTTAGCTGGATGCTAGATGTACATGGGAAAATGTTTGTTCAGAGCAGTTTGGCTCCCTTTGCAGCATGTTTATCTGTAGCTGGAAGTGAAACCTGTGACTGCAAGTGCAGTGTGCTTGAAAGCTGAGTGCTGTGCAGGATCTACCAGTGGTGAAAATAAGCAGAGTGTCTTTTCTGCAGGCTACCAGTTCACCAAGTACGGCTGCCGGAGGAAGGCAGACCACAAGATGGTTCACCGGAGCTACTGCGAGCTGATCCAAAAGCCCAAGCCCATTCGCAGGGTCTGCAACCTCCACGAGTGCTCCCAGCCCATGTAAGCATCACTGCCCAGCAGTGCTGTACCCAGCCACCACCTGTCACCTGGGAGGAGGTGACTTAAGCTTCATCTCCAGAACTGTGAGGAGGTCATAGAACCGTAGAAAGGTCTGGGTTGGAAGGCACCTCCAAAGCTCATCCAGTCCAACCCCCTCTGCAGTCAGCAGGGGCATCCTCAACTAGATCAGGTTTGCCCAGAGCCCTTTTGAACCTCATCCTGAATATCTTCAGGGATGGGGTCTCAACCATCTCCCTGGGCAACCTGTTCCAGTGTTCCACTGCCCTCACGGTAAAAACTTGTTCCTTATATCCAATCTAAATCTGCTCTTCTGTAGTCTGAAGCCATTGCCCTCATCCTGTCACTACAGGCCCTTGCAAACAGTCTCTCTCCATCCTTTTGTAGCCCCCTTCAGGTACTAGAAGGTCGCTATTAGGTCTCCCTTCAGTCTTCTTGTCTCCAGACTGAGACTCCAGACTCCAGTCTCTCTCCATCCTTCTTGTAGCCCCCTTCAGGGATTGGAAGCTCACTCTTAGGTCTCCCTGGAGCTTTCTTGTCTGCAGACTGAACGAGCCTAGCTCCCTCAGCCTGTCTTGTAGCAGAGGCTGCTATATGCTGCTTGTAGAAATACTATTTCTGGCACTGCTGGTTCCTGTTACTTTTGCAATAAGTAATTGCAAAAGTAACTGGACTAGAAGTCCTGTCTTGGTACAGACATTTGTGTTCAGGCTGTCTTAAGGTAATAAAAAGTAGTCATAAATTGAGTTTCTAGCAGTTGATTTTACACAGTGTGAATTAACTGTTTAAGAAGAAACTTACCAAGCATTACATGAGAAAGCCAACAGCATAGAGCCTCCCACATCCAAACCTTCTTAAAGTTCATAGCATATTTTTTGGACATTTGAGCACTGTGGGGAAAACATTTGGCCTGTTAGATGTCTCTGGCTGCCCTGGTGCAGCCTGGTATGCCTGCTGTACCTTGCTCTTTGCTCTACCTAGGTGAGGGTTGTAAATAATTGCATCCACGTTTGACAGCTGCTCTTTTGGACTGGCAGCAGGCTGCTCCTGCCACGTGTAGGGCTCATGTATTCCTCATGTTGCTACTGCAGGAAGAGAGGAGTCTGTTGATCCCAGCTTTACTCTCTGAGGAATAAGTCTAGATTGCAGGAAGCACAGTCAATAAGTAGAGCATAGAATCACAGAATCAGTCAGGGTTGGAAGGGACCACAAGGATCAGCCAGTTCCAACCCCCCTGCCATGCTCAGGGACACCCTACCCTAAAGCAGGCTGCACACAGCCTCAGCCAGCCTGGCCTCAAACACCTCCAGCCATGGGGCCTCAACCACCTCCCTGGGCAACCCATTCCAGCCTCTCACCACTCTCCTGCTCAACAACTTCCTCCTCACATCCACTCTGACTCTCCCCACCTCCAGCTTTGCTCCATTCCCCCCAGTCCTGTCACTCCCTGAGAGCCTAAAAAGTCCCTCCCCAGCTTTTTTGTGGCCCCCTTCAGATCCTGGAAGGCCACAAGAAGGTCACCTGGGAGCCTCCTCTGCTCCAGCCTGCACAGCCCCATCTCTTTCAATCTGTGCTCACAGCAGAGCTGCTCGACCATAGCCTCGATCATAGAATCAAGCAGGTTGGAAGAGACCTCCAAGCTCATCCAGTCCAACCTAGCACCCAGCCCTATCCAGTCAACCAGACCATGGCACTAAGTGCCTCATCCAGTCCTTTCCTGAACACCTCCAGCCCTCTGATCATCCCTGTGGCCTACCACTCCATGTTTCCTAACTTGCTTTCAAAAAAGATTTGAAAGAGAGGAGAGTCAAGAAACTCTGCTCCATAAACTCAGTGTGGGTCAGGATTTAACAGTGATTGTTGGAAAACCAGAGTCATCACCTAACTGTATCTTGGGCTCTTTGGAAAAGACTCTGTTCTTCTTTCAGCTGCAAATATAATTGGTCCCAGGTATCACAATGACTCATTAGGAACCTAAATTGTCCTTGGACTCCTGAATGTTTCAGTCACCTCTGTTTCCATAGAACAGCTTTGGAGCATTCTTCACCTGTATATAGGAGAGGCAATTATTGAAGAGATCTGATGTAGCTGTGTGACACCCACTGCACTAATACCTGCTCTCAGAAAACACTGTAGGATTCATGGCTTTGTGCTCCACATCACTCACCTTCCTCCACAGCTGTGTGCATTCAATGGGCTACAAAGAGAAAGTTGGGTGAAATTGCCACTTTACTTCTCATTTAACTCCAGTGTTTAGTGCATGACCTTGTGGCCCTGCCGTGGCTCTATTTCTAAACCCAGGGTTTTGTGAGTACTTTAGGACAGTTGCTTGGAAGTCAGGATATTGCCTTAGGCTCTGTAGAGTTTTTGGTGAAGTTTAGCCTGTGAATCCTGTTTGCATTGATCAGTGTTTCCTTCTTGCAGATCTTTGCATTCCAATGCCAATCACTCTCTCTGCCAACAACTTCCTCCTCACATCCAGCCTATACTTCCACCAGCACAACTTGAGACTGTGTCCCCTTATTCTGTTGCTGGTTGCCTGGGAGGAGAGCCCAACCCCACCTGGCTACAACCTCCCTTCAGGGAGTTGTAGACAGCAATGAGGTCACTTGATTATAACTAAGTGACTACATAATATTCTACATGGAATGGGCTACCCAGGGAGGTGGTGGAGTCACTGTCCCTGGAGGTCTTCAAGCAAAGCCTGGCTGGGGCACTTAGTGCCATGGTCTGGTTGACTGGCTAGGGCAGGGTGCTAGGTTGGCCTGGATGATCTTGGAGATCTCTTCCAACCTGGTTGATTCTATGATTTCCTCTGGTCCTCTCTGTTCTTGCTGCTCTTCTCTAAGTTTCTTACAGTTTGTTGCTGCAACCCTTTAGCCAGTGTGGATGATCAGCCACTTTTTCGACTGGCCACATTACAAACCATAGGCTTCGTTTCTCAGTGGCCAAAGTGATGTAGATGTTACAAACTCAGACCTTCTGGTTGTCAGTGGAGTGTTGCCTTACCCAAACACAAACATTTGTGATGCTGAGGACACTGATTTGCCCAGACTCAGTTCACGCAGCACTGACAGTGTAGCTGGGCCTGCCAGTGCTTCAGCAGGGGGTGTCTAGCATGGACAGGGATGATCCTGATCTGGGCAAGATTGGAGCTACATTTCTTGCCAGGATTCATTCCTGTGGGAACCAACTGTGGGATATGCTACATTGTGAAACAAGGCACAGCTCATGTGCCAAGACCTGGGAAGCTCAGCAGCAGCCTTGGGTGACTGTACTGACATAAAACCTACCAGATTTTTATGTGCAGTCTTGGAAAGGCCTTAAAGACCTCCAGGGATGGGGCTTCCACCACCTCCCTGGGCAACCTGTTCCAGTGTCTCACAACCCTCATGGTGAAGGACTTCTGACATCCAATCTGAATCTATCCACTTCTAGTTTTGCTCCAAACCACATCTGGGTTCTCCTACCTTCTTTTCCCATGTAAGAAGTGGTATTAACCTTCTCTTAAACCTGCATTTAGGAGTTACAGTTCTACAAACAGTTTGAACTGGCCTCATTTAGGAGAAAGGGGTTTACTCAACCTTATTCTCTTTTCACTGTGCCAGCTGGGTTACAGGAGAGTGGGAGCCTTGCAGCAAAAGCTGTGGGAAAACAGGCTACCAAGTCCGCTCTGTCCGCTGCATCCAGCCCCTGCACGACAACACCAATCGCTCTGTCCACACCAAGTACTGCAGCAACGACCGCCCGGAAGGCAGGAGGCCTTGCAACAGGGAGCTTTGCCCAGCACAGTGGAGAATAGGACCCTGGTCACAGGTCAGTCTCTTGCTGGAGGTCTCAAGTGACTAAGTTCTTATAATGCAGGGCAGAAAATCTTGACGCTTGTTCTGTGCTTTCTGTTCGAATGCCTTGAAACAGTAAACTGAGACCCACACAGATTGTGCTGCTTCCTGCTACTAATGCCACAGAAAGTGAGTTAGATGGAGAGGTGGTGGCAGTGAAATAGCCACTAAAGCTGTCCTGCAGTGGTGCTGGGTGATCCAGACCTCATTGGTCACTCATGCTAGATGCCAGGAAAGCTGACTTGGTTCTGGATGATCCAGACCCCATCAGCCACTCATGCAACATGCCAGGAAAGCTGACTTGGTTCTGGATGATCTAGACCGTATCAGCCACTCATGCAAGATGCCAGGAAAGCTGACTTGGTTCTGGATGATCTAGACCCCATCAACCATTCATGCAAGATGTCAGGAAAGCTGACTTCATTCTGGATGATCCAGACCCCATCAGCCACTCATGCAACATGCCAGGAAAGCTGACTTCTACCTGCTTTTTATTCTGCCCACAATCATTTACTTGTTGACTTAAGCCAAGAGAAGGGCAGTTAATTATTTTATCACTACACTACTTTCTTTCAAGTGAAGAAGACTTTAAAGTCTTCAGACACTGTGCTAGGCATCAACACTCATGGAGATCCACAGATGTGAGCATCTTCAGTGTAGAGGCTTCCAGGAGATTTAGCTGCTGAGTCTTGTGAGGTCTGTCAGTAAGCCAGAGGACAGAATTTTTCACCTAGGGTACACAGCACACCTGTTCAGGGAGCAAATTCCATTCTGCCTATTTTGTTTGCCCTTGCTATGGGCTAAGCAGGACTCAGTGCCTGCCCTAACAGGTGCCAGGAGCTCAGACCCTAACTGCTTTCTCAGAGTGTTTCACAAGCACTGGTGTGCCACCAAAAGCAGTGCTCAGTTACCATAGGTACCACTGTGGTTCAAAGAGCATTCCATAGCAGCCCAAACCACAAGCAGGGGTTTAACATGTAAAAATGAGTTTTTAACCCAGTGTTTCCAGAGGGTGCCAGGGATCTAACTGGTGCATCTCCTTCCAGTGCTCTGTCAGCTGTGGCAATGGCACACAGGATCGCCCGGTCCTGTGCCGCACCAGGGACAACGCCATTGGCCTGTGTAAAGAAAACAAACCAGAGGCTGTAAGGGTTTGCAGACTACCTCCGTGCCCAAGTAAGTGCTTGTCTTCTCCAGCATGTAGTGTTTGCTGCAACAAATTATGTTGGTTGTACTTATTTGAAATGCCCTCACTGTGTTTATGCTTATGTGCCGTGGCTGCCTGGGGCGGCTGCTCTCCATGGCCCCAGGTTTGAGCAGACTCCAAATGGAGAGCTGCTGTGTGGCCCATGGGCCATGTGGGCATGTGGTTGGCTGATCCTCATGGTGGGGAGCATCTCAGGACAGCAGGAGAGGCTGTGGCAGACCTCAGCACAGCAGTAGTGGCTGGATCTAGCCAGCAGCCAACAGCTGCCCTGGGTGAGGAGCACTGCCTGAATCCAGCTCCATGCCCCTGAGATGTGCTGGGCTTGGCAGGAGGCTGCTAGGTTGTGCCTAATCAAGGGCATCAATGTCCAAAGATGCCTCTTTGCTTTCCCCACCTCCTGTGACAGTTCCTGGTTTCTTTTCCACTCTGTCAAGCATGAGCTGTCTTCAGAGGTTACCTAACTCCATTTTTTAAAGCTACAATAAATTTGTTCCTACTTAATCCAGGACACTGATGCCTTTGTCCTTGTTAGCCTCTCAGCTGCTTGCAAGTGACACTGGTGAGATCAGGCCACATAGTCCTGCTACTAAGTAATGCATATTTTTCTCTTACTCCTGTATCTCAGGGTAGGGTTTGATTCCTAATTAATTAGAACCAAGCTGTCAATTATGTCTCCAATACAAAGATTTTAAAGAGGCAGCATAATTAGGCTGGCTGTGTCTTAGAACATAGTTGATGCTGCTGGGAGAGGTGCTGCTGGGGAAGTGGCCTTCATGCTGCAGTGCTGGCTGGCAGGTACAGGACACAAACTGGCCACACAGCACCCTCTGCCCTGAACTACAGAGCCTGGACACAATCATAGAATCAACCAGGACACAGGGTAATGGTGGATTTGGCTGTGCTGGGTTAATGGTGGGATCTGATGACCTGAAAGGTCTTTCTCAACCTAAACAATTCTATAATTCTATGATTAGTCACCTCCTATGCACAGCCAGGCCACCAAAAGCTAAAAGCACAGATGTGACAACTACAATCATAGAATCAACCAGGTTGGATGAGACCCAGCCCTAGCCAATCAACTAGACCAATCTTGCCCTGAGCTCCTTCATGCTGCAGTGCTGGCTGGCAGGTACAGGACACAAACTGGCCACACAGCACCCTCTGCCCCAAACTACAGAGCCTGGACATAATCTTGCCCTGAGCTCCTTCATGCTGCAGTGCTGGCTGGCAGGTACTGGCCACAAACTGGCCACACAGCACCCTCTGCCCCAAACTACAGAGCCTGGGCATAATCTTGCCCTGAGCTCCTTCATGCTGCAGTGCTGGCTGGCAGGTACTGGCCACAAACTGGCCACACAGCACCCTCTGCCCTGAACCACAGATGCTGGACATAATCCTTCCCTGGGCTCCTTCACCACTGCAGTCCCCTCACTCTCTTGGCTTATCAACTTCTGACAAGTCAATTACATGATGCTAACATCTGTTACGTCTGTTTTTTTCCCCTCTATTCAAGGAAACGTTTCTGATCCTTCCAAGAAAACCTACATGATACAATGGCTGTCAAGACCTGATCCAGACTACCCCATCCAGAAAATCTCTTCAAGTAAAAGACCTGTTTATAACTCTGCCTTTGCCCTTAAATGCATGCCACATCGAATGTGGACTTTGCCTTTCGCTCTCTTCTTCTCTCTATGCGGAAAGTTCCCTTGACTTTGCCAAGTTCAGATCTTGGGGCTGAATCTGTTTTTTCACACCAGGCACTTGGTGCTTGGTGTCTTTCTTCTCTGGAGCTTGCGTAGCACTGGTGGTGGAGGTCTCCAAGTGTTGGATGTGTGAAGTTGGATCTCCACAGTATGTTGCAGTCCTCTGAAAGGAGCTGGGATCGGTTTGCTTGTTGCTTGGTGACGGTGAAAAAAGGCTCTTACTGGTTCATGACGTTCAGTTTGATAGCAAAACTGAGAACTTATTGTGAATGTGATCACATCACAATAATGACACCTTGTAGTGCTGAAGTTCTCCTTTCTCTCAGAAACCTGAACCTGCTAGCTCTAGTTTCAGTTTGCTGACAGGGTAGCCTGACGAGCGGAAGAGGTTTTCCATTCCATTTTCCTTTGCGGTGCCGTTGTTTTCCTCGCCTTTGCTGCTCTCCTGGGGCTCTTTTACTGCCTGCCCCTCACGTTGAAGGTTGAACGTGTGGAGGGCTGACTGGGAAGCAGAAGCTGAGTGTGTGTCTGTGCTTTCCCTGCTGCTCTCTCCCGGTGGTGGTTTGGACCATCTTCCCTTTTCCCCGGCGCACAGTTTTTGCCAGCTTGGCGTCCTTTGGAGATGAAAGGGAAGCAGGACAGGCGTGGTCCTTGTTGGAGGTTGCCTGGTGGTGTTTCTTTCTTAACCTGGTGGAGGCAATAGGATGTGTTCCATCGAGCACAGTGTCTCCAGCTGCTCAGCACAGAGCTGTTTCTACTCATGACATCTTTGGTCCTTTTTCACCACGTGCATGTCTGACGTGAGTGGTGCGGCCGTGCGTGTGTGCGTGTGCTCTATAGACGTGTCAACATAACAGTGTGAACTACTACAGAATTACCTCAATTTTTATTGCTTTGTTTGGTTGTTGGGGTTGGTTTTTTTTTTTTGGTTGGTTTGTTTCTGGTTTTGTTATTTTTTGGCTTAGAAGAAGAATTTTGGAAAAATGCCTTAATGTTGAACTGTCAATGGCATTAATTTACCAGGTCCAGCTTTAAGTGGGAACAGGACACTGGTAGCTTGAGTTGATCTTCACGTGGAGTGTTTTTACTTGAATGAGAGCTATGAGAAGGCAGTAAATTGGATCTGAGGTTAATTTGCACAGTGCATATCCATACCTTCCTCGAGACAGGAGTGTGGCCTGACTTTACTGGAGTTTAAGTGGCATTCTTGCTTCACCTTACGTGTTTGTGTTGAAGATTTGGGACTCACGAGTCATAAACCCATTTGTGACAGTCAGTACCGATAGTAGAAGCCGTATCTATTTTAGACCTGCAATTTAACTACCTTACTGCATTGATCATGTTCTTGGGTGGGGAGGGTTGGGGAAAAGTGGCATTTGGAATCTTTGGGTCGTGGCCAGTGTAGCACTTCAAACTTGTCATTATCATGTGATCACATCCTTAAATTTTGCTGTTGGTATGATAATTTCCTGCAACACGTTAATGGCTTACATGACAAGGTGAAAGAAAACAGCAACATCAAAAACAAAGACACATACCTGGCACTGAATACTGTTATGTAAAATAATTGGTGTTTAACTGTATAAATATATTCATGACTGTTACCTTTAAATAGACAACTGTTTAGTGATGTTTCAAGAGATGGGTGGCTATAGAGAATGGTGCAATAAGGTATCTGGGCATTGTGCACTATGTCTATATGCACTTTGGTTTATCAGGGATATTTTATTAGTGTTTTGTATGTACTTAACATAATATTAAAGATGTGCCAATTCAGTTTGCTTTCCAATATTTTTTTATGAGACTAAATGTGTACCAAAGTGACTGTGAAACTGATTTATTTTTTCTTTTCTTACTGATGTTTTGAAGATCTACTTCCAGTCTGTCATGCATACTGCGACTAACAATAAATAAAAGTTCAGCAAATCTGGGTATTTTTTTATGGGGGGGGGTTGGTTAGAGGATAAATATTTCACTCTGACATTCATGCCTTAAAGAGTGCATTTATAGAACCTAGCAGTTGTCACTAAACATATTCTAGGATGCAGCTTTAGTTTCACCTGGTTTTAAGCTTGACACTGTGTCCAGTTTTGGAGCCCCCATTCCAAGAGGGATGTGGATGTGCTGGAGCCACTGAGTTGATCAGAGGGCTGGAGCAGCTCTGCTGTGAGGACAGACTGAAAGAGTTGGGGCTGTGCAGGCTGGAGAAGAGGAGGCTCCCAGGTGACCTTCTTGTGGCCTTCCAGGATCTGAAGGGCACTACAAAAAAGCTGGGGGGAGACTTTTCAGGCTATCAGGGAGTGACAGGACTGGGGGGAATGGAGCAAAGCTGGAGGTGGATAGGTTCAGGCTGGAGTTGAGGAGGAAGTTGTTGAGCAGGAGAGTGGTGAGAGGCTGGAATGGGTTGCCCAGGGAGGTGGCTGAGGCCCCATGGCTGGAGGTGTTTAGGGCCAGGCTGGCTGAGGCTGTGTGCAGCCTGCTCTAGGGTAGGGTGTCCCTGGGCATGGCAGGGGGGTTGGATCTAGCTGATCCTTGTTTTCCCTTCCACCCCTGACTGGTTCTGTCATTCTGTGGTTTTTGATAGGAGGAAAAAAAGGCATTTTTCTAACCATGGTTGTAGTGATTCTTACAAAGCCAGAACAGATCTGCCTGGTTGAAGCTACATTGAAATGTTGCAGCTGTTGGCTTTTACTTTGCCAGCAGTTTGGAGAGGCTTGCTCTAAGGTCACAGAACACAAGGCAAAACATTCAAATGGGACTTGATGTGTGTGTAAAAACAAATGTGAAGCTGTACAGACAGATACTGTCCTTTCTATGGAGCTGTGCACACAGGTACAAACAGTTCCAGCTCTTAAATGCTGCTTTGAAAAACATCTCCAAGCCCCAAGGTATTGTTCTTAGGTTCCTAAGGGAAGAGTTGTGGTTTTGTTTCCAGCAGCATCTCAGTTTAGCATTTGAGAACGATGAAAATGAATTGACACATGGGAAAACAGGAGCCAGAATTTTGCTTTTCTGCAACTACCTGAAGGGAGGTTGTAGCCAGGTGGGGTTGGTCTCTTCTCCCAGGCAACCACCAATAGAACAAGGGGACACAGTCTCAAGTTGTGCTGGAGGAAGTATATTCTGGATGTTAGGGGGAAGTTCTTCACAGAGGGAGTGATTGGCATTGGAATGGGCTGCCCAGGGAGGTGGTGGAGTCACCATCCCTGGGGGTGTTCAAGAAAAGACTGGATGGGGCACTTAGTGCCATGGTCTGGTTGACTGGATAGGGCTGGGTGCTAGGTTGGACTGGATGAGCTTGGAGGACTCTTCCAACCTGCTTGATTCTATGGTTCTCTGAAATGCAACAATTGAGGCATAAGGACAGGGCAGGGGAGGTGTTTGCACCTTGCTCAACCAGCAGCAGTGTTTTAGAGCAGCAGCAGTTAGTTTGTTTTAGACTGATGTGTTTGCTGAGTCAGCACCTAGAATGCCCGATGTTGTTCACTGATGGCGAGTGAAGAGGTGGCACCTACACTTGCTGAGTTCACTTGGTATCTCTGAGTCTGCCGTGGTCCTCTGCTGTGAGGTTGGTGATAGGCCAAGCAGGGTGGTGAAATATGAGCTCCAGTAGCATGCTGACTGTCTGCCCTCAGCTACGCTCTAAATAAAGGCAAGTAATTGGAGTTACTCATCCTTACTGTAAGAGATGTAGCAAGAGCAGGGAGAGAGGCAGAAGTGGTTTGGTCTCTGGTCACAGAGGAAATGTTTTGTAGCTGATTATGCCGGGAGTTGGTCAGTCTGCTTTTCTCCTCAGTCCTCTCCTACAAGCCCTCTGACTCCTCTTTCTTTCAGCGTGGGCTTGTGTTGGGATTTTTCACTCGCTGAAGTACCCAACAGTTCCTGGCTCCATCGCTACAGCTTGGAAGAGCAGGAGCTGTAGAGCATGTATGTAGGACAGAGGACAGGTAGCTTCCTCACCAAGGAGCTTGCTAACCAACCCTTCACCATCCATCTGCTGCCACTCATGTGTTCCTCCACCGCCTCCGAGCAGAAATCACAATGGCTTGAGCAATGTCTGAGCAGGCTTTGGGTATGTTTCTCAGGCAGTAATGCAGCCTGCCCAGTCCCCCTTGAATGTCTTAACGTGCACTTTGCTCCCTGTGTTTCGAGGAGATTAGGATCTGCCATAACAGCTCTATCCTCGTGTAGATTGTCAGAACAGCTACTGTAAGCTCAGAACCTTTTGATTTTCCTTTTCCCCTCTTTGATTGCAGTTTTCCAGGCAATGACACAAGTCAGGATTTGCCACTGAGTCTCCCAGTCCTTGACTGCCTGGCAGAGTGAGTCCAGGGGAAGGCCACAAAGATGATCCAAGGGCTGGAACACCTCTGCTGTGAGGACAGGCCAAGGAAGCTGGGGTTGTTCTGCCTGGAGAAGAGAATACTCTGGGAGGGTCTCATAGCTCCCTTCCACTATCTGAAGGGAATCTATAGGAAGGCTGGAGGGAGACTTTTCATTAGAGTGTCTAGTGAGAGGACAAAGGGGAGTGGTTTGAAGCTGAGGGATGGTAGATTTAAGCTGGATCTTAGGAAGAAGTTCTTCAGTATGAGAGTGGTGAGACTCTGAAACAGCTCACCCAGGGAGGTTGTGGATGCCTCCTCCCTGGGGGTGTTTAAGGCCAGGTTGGATGAGGCCTTGAGCAGCCAAGTTTAGTTGTGAGGCATCCCTGCCAATGGCAGGAAGGTTGGAGTAGATGATCTCTAAGGTCCCTTCCAACCTAAGCCATTCTCTGATCACGCTGGAGTTTGTTGTTCTGGAACAGCTCTCTTCTAGGAGGAGCAGAGAAAAGCCTTGTGCTAAAGGTGCCACTTCTCTCTCGAGCAAGGGACATGCTCAGGCAGTGCTGCTGTTTTCAGAATAGAGCTCACCTGGCCAAAATACCACCCCAAAGGGAGGTGGATCGAGCCTGAGAGCTACACAGTGCACATCAGAATCAGGTTTTACTCTCTCGAGATGCTCAGGATAAATCTGAGTTACCCCTGGCTGTGAGTAGTCACTGTTGGATTGCAGAAAAGACATTAAAGGGAGCAAAGAGGGAGACAAAAGATTTCCCTGGGTGACTTTCTGGGGGTTTCATGCAGCTTTAGCAGCAACGTGGCACTGTTGGAGTGTTGTGGCCTCTGAGCCAAGGCAGGAACACAAGTCATTGTGGCTGCATGGTCTGCAGGTGCGATGCCAGAACTTTGAGTGTTGCTGTCTGTAGGGTGGATGGGGCTGGCACAGAGAGTTCAGCTTGGCTTGTGCATCCCATCCAGTGAGTCGAGTCTTAGGTTTCATATTAAGCCTGCTTCTGCTTGTGGGTGCCTCGTTTGCCGTCTTCCCATCCCACTCTAAACACTGAACCCTCTGCCCCAGCTTCAGCTGTGTTTCTTTTCCTGCTGAACGTGAAGATGACCTTTATTTACCTGTCCCCTTTTTCTCTTTCAGAAGAGCATTGTCAAGGAGACAAGTCCATGTTCTGCCGCATGGAGGTTCTCTCCCGTTACTGCTCCATTCCTGGCTACAATAAGCTGTGCTGCAAGTCCTGTAACACCTACAGCAACGTCACAGAGGACAGCAATGTCACCCATTCTAACGTAAATAAGAGTAATGCCATCGAGGAGGAGCTCCACACAACCCTCAGCCCTCCCATAGGGGTGTTCACCACGCAGCCCAGCACCACCAACCCTCCCCTTGTCTCCAACGCCACGGAGGAGCACGCAGAGACCAACGCAGTGGATGTGCCCTACAAAGTGGAGGGGTTGGATAACGAAGTGTCACAGCACAACATCATTCCACGGAGGAGGATACCTTACGAAAGGACAAGGAATCAAAGAATTCAGGAGCTGATTGCTGAGAAGAGGAAAAAAGAGACGCTTAGGAGAAGACCCTAAATTGGGAATACGACACAGACCATGGGTTTTTTTTCTCTTATAGAGATGTTACCAACATCATAGCGTTGCCCATGTCACAGAGACTAGAAATGGGGAAAGAGCAAAGTGGTGCTATGGCAGAGATGCCACACTCTAATGCCTACTACAAATGGAAAAGACAGGTTGTTCCCTAAGGGCTAATCTGAGCACGCTGCAGGCTAGGTTGTACAGGGTACAGTAGAGTATTAGTGCAATATCATTACAGCCTTTCACTGAGTCCAAGTAATACCTAGGCCAGGTTAGCAGGTTTCTGGTTTGTAGGCTCTTGGAAGTCTTATATGCCTGTGTAAAACTGCTTGGGAATAGCAATGGGAGTTAGATTTAGGATGGAGCAGAAGAGTCCCAAGACACACTCAATCCCTTTGACACTGACAAGCAGGAGATGAGCAGTCCTGTGGTGCTTCTGTGCATTGCACAGCCCCAGGCACTGGCTCGGTCCCCAGTCCAGGAAGGTGTGTAAGGATGTGGCAGAGCAGGTTCAGCTGACTGGTGCAGCTGCTGCCGTGCTAACAGCTGGGCAGCTGCTTCCCTAGCTTCCTTAACTGGGGCTGCTTGAGAGAATATATAGAAGACTCCCTAGCCAGGTATTGATGTGTCAATTAAAAGCTGGCAAAGAGTAGTTCACATGGTGCCATTAACACCATCAAAGGATGCTCCTGAACTCCTGCACATGTGCAAGGCTTGTAGTAGGGTAGGTCCAGCCGACTTGGACTGACAACATTCTGGTCTTCCTGTTTACAATCAACCACATCTTCTATAGTCCTTAATGCCACAGCCTCAGAGATCTTTGCTGGTTGGTGCTTTTTTTGTTTATTGGTCTATTTTTTCTGTCCACATAACTGTTTTAACTTAAAGATGACTGCATTCCTGTTGTCTTTTTCCTTTGGTGCTTTGTTAAGAGGATTTTTCTCCCATAGGATGAGGTTACTCTGGGGGAAATAACTGTGTACTCTCTTCCTTTCCTTCGGACAGCTTTTACTGGTGCTGAAGTGGCCAGCTATTTGCTGTGCCCTTACGTGTACACTTACATCCACACACACCTGTGCTTCCAGTACCAGGTCTGCTAGGAGCTCTTAAGATGCGTAACCTGACAACCCTTTGAGTACTTCCTTTCCCCTCAGGGTCATCATGGTTTTCACAGGTCGTTTTTAATTCCTGGTTGGAGATCAGAAGGTGCATACAGCTTGGCTCTAACACCAAAGAGATGGGGAGCATAGACTGGTTTCCGAGAAGTTTTGCTTCTGTCTCCTGTCTTGGATTCTTCCATTTGTTCCCTCTTTGCTGGTAAAGCTCTTGCAGACTCCAGGGCTTCCCTGAAATCCTCCTTTTGCCACTAAGTAGGTCTGATGGCTCTTAGTTCAGATTTTCCAGCCTGAGCTGGTCTGAGTTGGAATCAGGCCTGTCTGCACAGCCACAGCGTTATTGGAAACGTGCTGAGTTGCCAGCAGTGTGTAAGCTCTTCTGTGGCCCAGCTGCTGGCAGGGAGCTTCAGAAGGATTGCAAGGTGAACCACACATGGTTTCCTGCAACCTTGCCTTCTGCCCGTGTCTTGAATGAGCTGCTCAGTCTCCTCTTCAAACCAAGCCAGTCCTGCTGGGAAGATGGCAAAACCCTGCAGGAACAGCAGACTTTGCAGCACTGCTCTGACCACAGCCTTGGGAGGACATGACCTGGGTTAAGAAAAATACTTCCTGGAGATGGTAGCCACAGCAGAGAAGGGATGTTTGCAGCTGGTGTGATGGCATCAAGTGTCCCAGGGTGATGTGCTTGGGTGAGGGTTTAGAGACAGCACAGATACAGGATTGGGTGTTACACTGGAGACCACGAAGGCTGGGAATAATAAGGCTGGGAATAATAAGCCTGGTAAAAGTCCAGCCTGCTAGGAAGCATCTCCTGGGCCAAGCTGACGTGGCTGCAGATGTGAAGGAAACAGGCAGTGCAAGCAGCTCTTTGTGAAGAGCAGAACTAAAGCTCCACAGCTTGGCAGCACTGGCTGGGGCAGTTGCCTGGGGTGGCAGCAGGAGTCTCTGCTATGATTTTAACTTGTGAGACAGTGTTTTCTTGCAGCTGAGGCTTGCTCATCTTTAGCTGCCTGCATGGTTGGTAGCTTCTGCTCCCCCAGCCCTGCCTGCCATTGCTGAGCCACGCTGCACAGCCTGGTGCCAGCCCCAGGAGTTTTGTGCCGAGCGGTTTGTGGTTGCCTACAGAGTGGACAAGTTTTAGTAGCAGTGTAGAGTCAGGTCACATCTGTGCAAGGCAGAGCAATGCAGTAATGAGCACTGAAGGGAAAAAACAATTCTGTGGTTCTATTTATAAGCAAGGGAGACGTGTCTAAAGCAGGATCATTCCAGCTGCGGTGCCACGGGAGATGCAAGCTGTAGCTGGGCTCCCAGCCTGCAGACGTAGCAAGCAGTTCTTGCCTTCCACATTTCCTTTGCACAGATGTGCTTAGTGTAAAGCTCATCTTTTCCCCTTCAGGTTATTAGCCTGCTTTTAGCTCTGTGGGCAATAAAACCCCCACAAACCCAGCTTTTTCCTGGCCAAAAGCAGATCCAAGTGGGTGATGAACTTAGGAAAACCCTCCCAAGCCCAAAGGTAGTCAGGGGTTGGGGCTTAAAGTTACACAGGTGGAGAGGTAGAGTTTTGCTGCCTGGGTGGTGCTAGTCTTGCTCTCTGGGACCTTGTGAACGCCCATTTCTCTGACCTCCAGAAGCCTGAGGTAACTCATCTGTTTCTGCTTCTGTTCCCCCACGGCTTCTGGAACAGGCTTAGCCAACCAGGCTGTGTGAAGGAATTCCAGAGGAGAAAATGCCCACAGCTCAAACAGCCTCTTCTATCCAAATGGCTCCTAAGCTGTGCCCCAATAGCAAGTGGGACAGGAGTTGATTTGGTGCCATTTCAGTGACCTTTCTGCAAGCAGCAGGAGGAAAGGTCTGTTCCAGTGTAGTGACCCAGCTTTTGGAAAGGACTGGGCAGTTCTGTGCTGAGCATTTCCAGCCAGGTCAGCTGTCCACCAGGACAGCTATAGGCTGGGCAGAGATATGGTCACTTACACCTGGCACAGACACCTTGGCAGTTTGCAATCAAACCCACCAAAATCCCAGGTAAGATGGAAACTTCTGCTGCATCTTGGAGCAGGAGCAGCCTCCCAGGTGGCTGGTGTGGTGCTATGCTAGGTCTGCTGTTCATCAGCCTGGTGGCATCTGCATTTACAAAGGGCTTGTTCTCAGTCTCACCTTCTGAGAGATTGAATTTGATTTATTTCTCACTAGTTTTGATTCTACTAAATATTTCTTCAGCCATTATCTGGGGAACCTGGTTGATTCTATGATAACACTGAGCTGATATTTGAGGGAGCAGCTTCAGTCTAGATTGCTTGAGACAGAGGCTGATGGACACAGAGCCACCAACTCCCTTCTCTTTGCCATCATGCTGTATGAAAGGAAAAAGTCAAAGCCTCTTCAGACCAGGAAAGTTGCCGTCTTTTCAAGCTGGTATGAGCTTTTCACAAGGTGCCCTTTTTCTAAGCAGTTCCACATGAGTTTTGTTTCCTAAAAATGTGCACCTCATTTCTACTGGAAAGCACAGAGCAGAGCTCTGTTGGTGCAGAAAAGGCAGCCCGAGGCAAGAGGTGTGGGTTTGCTCTCAGCTCATCTCCATTCCATGTCATGCAGTGGACATTTTGGTAGTTCTTTGGTTGGTTGAACTCTGACAACCATTTCCTCTTTGCTGCTGTTGGGCAAGAGCATCATCTTAGTGTTTCCTGTAACCATTTTGCTGTTGCCCAGGTACTGCATTTTGAGACAGTGAGCAGAAAATGGGGGGTTAAAGTAACCTAACCCCCAGAAACTAAAGCAGATCTCTAGGTTAGTACATTCCTGCAGAGCCCATCTCAGAGGTCAGAGAGCTAAAGCAGGCTGCAATCCCATTAAGCAATGCATTTTATGAGCTAACCATGCAAGTACCCAGCTTTCTAAATTGCCATTTTCCTCTTGGTTTCAATTTAAAATCCAAGTGGCAGCCCTTCCTGGAGAAAGAAGGAAATCTCAAACCAGGTCTACTTGCTTTGGCCCCAGTTTGCTGCCATCTGTGTCACCAATATCCCTTTACAAGGCTCCCTAATCTGCTGCGAATGCATCGCTTTTTGTAGTCATTCAGTACTTAGAGTCTCACAACACCTCTGTGGGTTGCTTTCAGATCCTTGGAGCATTCTAGCCACGGTGCTTTCCCGGTACTCAGAGGGGGTTTATGTTTTATTTTACTAGGTACTGCATTTAAAGCCTTATTTACTCACCTACAGCGCACAGCTGAGTATCTGTACGCAGCTCCCGTTCACTGGCGTGTGCCTCACCAGAGATTGCAATCCGTAGCCATGCCTTGTGTATTAAAAATGTATATACAAATTAGAGTCTTTAATTTTATAATTTATTAAATTCAAATGTCTCTGTTCTTTTTGCAAAGTGTTTGGCTTTTCCCTGTGACTTTCATTTGTTTCTCTTTTCTTCCCACTGAAGGGGTGCTGCAGAATCACAGAAGTTCTTAGATTGGGAAAGAACTTTAAGATTGGAGAGGAGGAGGCTCCCAGGTGACCTTCTTGTGGCCTGCCAGGATCTGAAGGGGGCTACAAAAAAGCTGGGGAGGGACTTTTTAGGCTCTCAGGGAGTGACAGGACTGGGGGTAAATGGAGCAAAGCTGGAGGTGGGGAGAGTCAGCCTGGAGGTGAGGAGGAAGTTGTTGAGCAGGAGAGTGGTGAGAGGCTGGAATGGGTTGCCCAGGGAGGTGGTTGAGGCCCCATGGCTGGAGGTGTTTGAGGCCAGGCTGGCTGAGGCTGTGTGCAGCCTGCTCTAGGGTAGGGTGTCCCTGGGCATGGCAGGGGGGTTGGAACTGGCTGCTCCTTGTGGTCCCTTCCGACCCTGACTGATTCTATGATTCTATATCATTGAGTCCAATCATTAGTTTCACACTGACAGGTTTTTGACTAAACCAAAGCCCTCAGCACCACATCTAAGCACTATGAATTGCTGTGGTTGGAAAGGACCACCAGGATCATCCAGTCCAACCTTCATCCCAGCATCCTTCGTCACTGGACCACAGCCTCAAGCACCACATCCACTCTCCTTCTAAATACCCCCAGGGATGGTGACTCCACCACCTCCCTGGGCAGCCTGTACCAGTGCCTGACCACCTGCTCAGGAAAGAACTTCCTCTGAAGTTATGCAGAGATGCTGGAGGAGGAAGCAGCAGCATCTTCAGACTCAAAACTTATTGCATTTCTAGAACTTTGCCTTAACGAAGTGAGGCTGGGATGAACTTGCTGCCAAAGTCCTGCCTCCTCATAACATCCATTATCCAGGGCAAAATATCATGAAGGCACTGGACCAAAGCCTCAGCTGCAGAGAAATTAATCAAACTCACTTAAACATGCCTAAGGCTTTCCTCCTTCACATTCAGCTGAAATCCATCCTGGGCCATGTATCATCTCCTTAAAAGGCTCAGTTACTTGGGCTGCTATTCAGGCCTGATGAGCAAATTTCACTTTGCATGTCTCATTGATAAAATAATTGCTCCTTTCCATGAAATTCTTTTGCATTCCTTTTGCTGCCACATCCAGCACGCTCGTAGCCAGGTTCCCTTGAAAGCATAATTGAATCTCTCCCATCTAATTGAAGTTTGTTGCTGGAGGAGTTGAAAGATCCTCACTTGCCTTGATGATTTGGTTAGCACCATGCTGTGTGTTTCAAGCCCAGCCTGCTCTTTAATCAGGTAATGAACCACCTCAGCAGCTCCAAGATGGAAAAGCCATTTACTGACTTAAACGTCCTGATGAAAGGGTGGAGCAGGCAAAACCTGGGTTTCAGTTAACTGTAACAATTCCTGTAGAATCTAATTTACAGCTGTGATAAGGTTGTACTCAATTGGCTTTCACTTTCCCTGCCCAAACATTTTGAGTCTTGTGGAGTGGCTTTGTGAAAGGTCCTCACATTCATGCCCCAGACATGAGAGCTCCCCATGGTGGGATGAAACTCATCCAACACCCCCCCTGCTCCCTCAGTCTTCCTATGTCTTAAATACCTCAGGGTGGCAATTACTGAAGGGCATCTCTTCATAGAATCAACCAGGTTGGAAGAGACCTCCATGCTTCTCCCACCAGACTTAGGTGATGAGATGCCTGCACTTTGGATCTGTGCTATCCAAGCAGCACTTGGGTCCCTGGAGGGTAGGAAAGCCCTGCAGAGGGACCTGGACAGGCTGGAAGAGTAGGCAGAGGGCAATGGGATGAGACTGAACAAGGCCAAGTGAAGGGTTCTGCACTTTGGCCACAACAAGCAGCACTACAGGCTGGGGACAGAGTGGCTGAGAGCAGCCAGGCAGAGAGGGACCTGGGGGTGCTGGGAGAGAGGAGATGAAGATGAGGCAGCAGTGTGCCCAGGTGGCCAAGAGCCAATGGCATCCTGGGCTGGCTCAGGAGCAGTGTGGCCAGCAGGACAAGGGAGGTTCTTCTGCCCCTGTACTCAGCACTGCTCAGGCCACACCTTGAGTGCTGTGTTCAGTTCTGGGCTCCTCAATTCAGGAGAGATGTTGAAGTACTGCAATGTGTCCACAGGAGGGCGACAAAGCTGGTGAGGGGCCTGGAGCACAGCTCTGTGAGGAGAGGCTGAGGGAGCTGGGGGTGTGCAGCCTGCAGCCGAGGAGGCTCAGGGCAGAGCTCATTGCTGTCTACAACTATCTGAAGGGAGGCTGTAGCCAGATGGGGTTGGTCTCTTGCACACACCCAGCAACAGAACAAGGGGACACAGTTGATGGATGTTAGGAGGAAGTTGTTGGCAGAGAGAGTGATTGGCATTGGAATGGGCTGCCCAGGGAGGTGGTGGCCTCTCTGTCCTTGGAGGTGTTGAAGCAAAGCCTGGATGGAGCACTTAGTGCCATGGTCTGGGTGATTGGGCAGGGCTGGGTGCTCGGTTGGGCTGGCTGAGCTTGGAGGTCTCTTCCGCCCTGCTTGATTCTATGGCTCAGTGATGCGCTCAAGCGGCTCTGCCTCTGTGGATGCGGTTTTCGGTCGAGTCACCACTAGGTGGCGGCAGGGCACAAGGGAACGGCGCTAGAGCGGCCGCGGGGCTCCGCTGGCAGCGTTAAGCACCCCCAGAGCTGCGGAGAAGAATCTCCCTGTCTCGGTGGTGCAGGAAAGACCTGCAGATGGAGTAGAACCTGCTCAGCTCAGCCCCCAGTGCAGCATGAACACGTTTGCAGGTGCTTCTGTAGAGCTCTTAAGAACAAGCATGAAGCCTGGAGGACAGAAACAGAAAGAGCAGCAGCAGGGGAGGAATAGAAACAGAAAGAGCAGCAGCAGCAGGTGAGGAATAGAGAGGTGTGGTCAGTCCTGCCACTCAAGCCACGGAAAACAGCTCAAGTATGAAGTTCTTTTCAGGCAGTGCCATTTGTTGTGGCATCCAAACACAGCCCAGCTCCAGCTAATCACAGAAAGCTGAGAGGAGAGTAACAGCACTGGGTTCTCCACTGGTGGTTGTCCTTAACTGGTCTTGCAGGCTTTTTGCAAGCAGGTGAAGCTCTTTTGTTAAATAAATGCAACAGCTATGGGAAGAGGAACTGGGCTGGGGTGAGGCAGCAGCTTGGATTAACAGCCACAGGCTGAGCCGTTTGTGACGGATCACTTACAGGGCGAGAGGAGGCTCCTTTCTGTTTGCAAGGGACTGAAGTTGGTGGCACAACAGAAGTCGTTTACAGAAGATCCACACCCATGGGGTGTGCCCCTTGTGAGCTGTGCTGGCAGAAGATGGAGATCCCAGGGAGAGAAAAATGAAGGCTGAGCTTCTTCCTGTGCAGGTGAGGTCTTTAGAGAAAAGGAAGGCAAACGTGGCTTTCGTGGGGGCTGAGCAGCCCCCCTGTCTTCTGCACGGCCTGTTTGTACCTTACCTAGCTCTGCCTGGGCTTATCTTCAACATGATGAGGTGGATCAGAAGCAGGGCATGTTTACTCCCCTTTCCTCTCCCAGCCATGCCAAAGTGGGGTTGGAAAGGAGCTGTGCAAATGAAACACAGTTGGAACACAGCTCTCCTGCAAGGCCTGGCCAGAAGGAAATGGCTCCTTGCTTGCCATACACAACAGCATTTGCACAGCTCACTGCCTCCCTTGGGATGGGCTTCTCACATTTTCCAGCCACCACCACATTCCCAGGCCACCAGCTCCAGGCAGCCACTGCCAGCGTCTCGGCTGCTGGTGGCATGGGACTTTTTATGCCACCCTCAGGGGAGGAGAGGACATTAAGTGATGGCAGCACAGTGTCTCCAACAAGCCCTGCCATGAACAACAGCATGCAGCATCCCAGCTTCTTCATGGGGGACATCCAAAAGGGACAAATCTGCATCAGCATCCAGGCACTTTGGGACAGGGAGGGGATTTGAAGGAGTTTGGATGGGAGTCTTCAAGAAAAGACTGGATGAGGCCCTTAGTGCCATGGTCTAGTTGATTGGTTAGGGCTGGGTGCTAGGTTGGACTGGATGATCTTGGAGGTCTCTTCCAACCTGGTTGATTCTATGATTCTATGAGCATTTCTGTAATCCAAAGTGACATCAAACCCTTTTCTCCACCCCTGGAAACATCCAAGGTCAGGCTGGATGAGGCTCTGAGCAACCTGAACTAGTTTAGTTGAAGCTGTCTCTGCTGAGACCACACCTGGAGTACTGCATCCAGTTCTGGAGCCCCTATGACAAGAGAGATGTGGAGATGCTGGAGTGTGTCCAGAGCAGGGCCACGAGGATGCTCAGAGGCTGCAGCAGCTCTGCTATGAGGAGAGACTGAAAGAGTTGGGGCTGTTCAGTCTGGAGAAGAGGAGGCTCCCAGGTGGCCTTCCAGTATCTGAAGGGGACCCATGACAAGCTGGATGGGGAGCTCAGCTGCAGCAAGCAAGCCTTGTGCTAAATGGCCCTGGGCTGCAGTAACCCAGCCCTTGCAGTGACTGGTTCCATGCTTGCAAGAGCTACCTGGGAATTTCCAGGAACTCTGTGTGCATCAGTCACAGAGTCTGCACAAGCAGCTGCCACCAGTCACTGTGTGAGCTGCAGTCAAGGCTACAGCTCTGGGTGTGCCATTGCTAACCCAGCTCTGGGTAGTTAATACAAACCCAGCTCGTTAATGCTTCACTGGAGAATCTTCACTGCGCCTGGCAGCGGCTGCTTGCTGTAGCACGAGGGAGAAGGATAACAAATCATCTGGAATCCAGCACTAAGCAGGTCAAAAGCTCTTGTCATTTCCTGAACTTTTAATGACAAACGTGGAGAAGTAGCCCTTCATGGAGGTGTGGAGATGATCAAGGACATGGTGACCCTGTCCCTCATCCCTGTTGAGAGCCAATGCTGCAGCAACATCCAGCATGAAACACATAGAATCATAGAATCAACCAGGTGGGAAGAGACCTCCAAGCTCATCCAGCCCAACCTAGCACCCAGCCCTGTCCAGTCATCCAGACCATGGCACTAAGTGCCTCATCCAGTCTTTTCTTGAACACCTCCAGGAACAGAGACTCCACCACCTCCTTGGGCAGCCCATTCCAATGGCAAATGACTCTCTCTGTCCCCCCTACACTCCTCCACCCCCTCCCAAGAAATAAATATCCCTTGCAGCATTCCAAAGTAAAAGTTATTTCTGAAGCAGCCTTGGCAGCACCTGTGGCACGCCAACAGGTAGGCAGTGGCTTTAGCCAGAAGCGCTGGCACCGTCCCAGAGCCCCTGTTTGGCAGGAAGAAGGTGGTTTGTTTTTTTCCTGAGAATATCCAACATGGAAATTGACTTTGGTGTTCATTTAGGGCTCCCAAAGGTTAATTGGTTTGTTTATCTGCACATCGACAAGCTTCCAGAAGGGCCTGAGGGAAAGCTGCCAGCTGCACCCGTGCAGCTCTGCCACACAGTTTGATTCCAAGGCTTCCCCCCCAGCTGCAAGCATTAAAACCCAGAAGGCTGCCAAAGAGAAACCCAACCAAAACATTGCTCTGCAACACGGAGCAGCTCTCCTAGGAGGACAGGCTGAAAGAGTTGGGGTTGTCCAGTCTGGAGAAGAGAAGGCTCCAAGGAGACCTTATTGTGGCCTTCCAGTATCTGAAGGGGCTACATGAGAGCTGGGGAGGGACTGTTTAGTGTTGAGTAGTGACAGGACTGGGAGGAATGGAGAAGAGCTTTAGACTAGACATTAGGAAGAAGTTCTTCACTATGAGGGTGGTGAGACACTGGCACAGGTTGCCCAAGGAGGTGGTGGAAGACTCATCTCTGGATGTTTTGAAGGCCAGGCTGCATGTGGCTCTGGGCAACCAGATCTAGTGGGAAGTGTCCCTGCCCATGGCATGGGGGTTGGAACTGGATGGTCCTTGAGGTCCCTTCCAGCCCTGACAATTCTGTGACTCTGTGATTTAGGTCTCAGACACTCAATCAAGCCTCACAGAACTAATAACCTGTGTTCTCCATAGCAGCTTGGCAACTGCTACTGTTGCTGGGTTTGCCTTTAATCCCATTCGGTTCCGGTTTTTCTGCCCTCAGGAATGTTGATTCACTGCCTGCTCCCCGGGGGGGTGTATGTACAGGAGGCCAGGGGGGTGTGACCAGAGCTGTCCTCAGAATGCTTGGAAGAAACCAAGGGCAGTTCAGCAAAGAAGAGCCAAGCAAGTGTTCAGAGGTGCAGCTCCAGGGGGCTTATTGTTTGAGCAACCAGGTGATGACAAAAACCAACCCTGTGCTTGAGATAACCCCAGAGCTGTTGCTGCAAATTGTATGTGGTTAATGACAGCTACCTTTAGAGCTCTATCTGGTGCTTTTAAGTTTATGTTTTCATCTCCACCTCATCAAGAATGTGGAAAGAGATGGCAGAGGATAAGTCACTCTAACACTGGCGTTGTCTGAGTAGTTCTAGCAACAGAGACTCAAACAAATGTGATTTTCCCCCACAGTGCCACCTGGAAGAAATCAATTGCAATAGGTGCAAGGCTTTTTATTGCAAACCCTTATTTTTAGTACAGTTTCATAAAGCAAAACCTTACTTAACCACATTTTGTGAGGACCCTGAGCACTTAATCTCTTTAGAGGCTCCTGGGCAGCTTCTCAGTGTGAGGCCTGAGGTCTCTGCAGTCCTATCCCCCTGCCTTGGGGAGGCTGCCACAGCCTGTTGGGCACCAACAAAGCTACACAGAGGGACAATGATATGGAAAATCCTTAGGAGGGGGGGGCCTGACCCTGTTAGACAAACAACCCAAACCCTCAGCCTAAGTCAGCTGCTCCTGGGGCTGCTGCTGTCCCACGTAGGGTAGCACCTTACAAGGCTCCAGCTCCACTTGCTCCACCAGAGCACACAGCATTTGAGAAGGAGCTATCCCCACCTGGGAGGAAGGACTTGCAGGGAAGTTTTGTAAGGAGAGCATTTCCATGCACACCTGTTTGCCCTTTTCCCAGGTCAGTGGTTCTCCTCATGAAATGGCTTTCCCAAGCTGTACACTGCAGCTGCTTAGCTGGGGTCTGAGGGGTTTTTCCACTTGGTAATTACGATGCCTGCAAGCAAGAAGGAGGGATCCAAGCTCTGAGTTGCTGCTGCAGCTTGATCACAGCAGATCGTTGCTGCCAGCAAATCGAATGCCTGAGAGCTGAGAGCCTTTTCAGCTAACTTCAGCTGTCTGGCATCAGAAGGCCAAACAGCTTAAGCCTGCACACCTTTTACATGCTAAGCAAAGGCTATTTCCAGAAAGCAAATCATCTCTGCTTTAAATCATATCCTGAAGGGGTGCACAAATCTTTTTTGCTGCTTAATTCTATCTACTGGAGAAAGAGAAAGAACCTGCCTGATAAGTGTGGGCTTGGGCAGGCAAATCAGCAGTCAAAGCCTGCATGTTGGCAGCATTGAGAGTTCTGCATTAAAGCTAAGGCTGTGAGTTTTAATTTAGGCTTTCTGCTTTTCTTTCTGCCTCCCCCAGCAGCTCAAGGACAGATGGTGTGGGGAGCAGCAAGGCTCAGGAATAGCCTTGGTCACACAGGGATGCTATGCATGCTCCTCTGTAAGGTCAAGGGAAGGTCTCCTCCCCCTCTCTACCCTGGTGAGGCTACACCTGGAGTGTTGTGTTCAGCTCTGGGCTCCCCAGTTCAAAAGGGACAAGAAACTACTGGAGAGAGTCCAACAGAGAGCCAAGAGGATTAGAGGACTGGAGTGTCTCTCTTAACAGGAGAGGCTGAGAGACCTGAGACTCTTTAGCTTGGAAAAGAGAAGGCTGAGAGGGGATCTTAGCAATACAAATAAAAATCTAAAGGGTCCTGAGGATGGGGCTGGACTCTTTTCAGTGGTGGCCACTGATAGGACAAGTACAAACTAGACACAGGAGATTTCATAGAGTCACAGAATCAGTCAGGGTTGGAAGAGACCACAAGGACCATCTAGTTCCAACCCTCCTGCCGTGGGCAGGGACATCCTACCCTAGAGCAGTTTCACTCGAACTTAAGGGGAACCATCTTTAATTTGAGGGTGATGGAGCACTGGAACAGGCTGCCCAGAGAGGTTGTGGAGTTTCCTTCTCTGGAGGACTTTAAAAACCTTGCTGGAAGTGTTCTTGTGCAACCTGATGTAGGTGAAGGTGTGTTAGCAGGGCAGTTGGACCAGATGGTCTCTGGAGGTCCCTTCTAACCCCACCACTCTGATTCTGTGGCCAGCAGCTGTCGAGGCTGCCTCTAAGGACACTACTGGGAAATCAGGCAGGAGGAAGATTCTGCTGCAAAACAACTCTTCACCTCCTCCCTGCAAGAGAGGCTACTAGAGGGACAGTGGAACTGCCACCAGTCTGTAGCACGTTAGCAAGCCAGAAAACAAAGGCAGCTCCCTGCTGCCCACAGCCCCGCCGGTGGGCACCGCCGGTCCTGCTGGCACAGCCATTCGCCGCGGTGCTCTGGTGCGGGCTCGCTTGGCGGGTGCTGGCTCAGCAAAGCATAGGCAGGGGCGATGCTGGGGCAGCGGGGAGGGGAGAGGAGCGCAGCAGAGCCCGGGGGGACAGGGCTGGCGGCGCAGCCGTGGGGCTGGCTGCCGCAGAGCTGGGAGCAGGGAGAGAGGAGAGCGGCGGCGAGGAAGCTCTGAGCACCACCACGGCTCTCCTGGGCGCACCTGGGCGTGTGGCACGAATTTGCCGATGAACTAAGGCAGAGAAGGAGCAAAAGCAGCCTAAAAATCCACAGACTGCCCTTCCAGCAAGGAGAAGGTACTAGGGCTCTCTTTCCGCCCCACCCCCGCCGTGCGAAGCCGGTGAACTAAGGCAGAGAAGGAGCAAAAGCAGCCTAAAGAGCCAAAGAGTCCCTTCCAGCAAGGGAAAGCACAGGCAGCCCCTCCTGCGGCAGCCCCTCCTGCGGCACCCCCCCGGCTCCGCACCCCCCCGGCTCCGCACCCGCGCTTGGCGTGGGGAGCTCTAACGAGGCAGCAGAGCTGCGGCGTGGCCCATCCCGCTGGGGCCAGGCTGGCCCTGCCTCCCTGGTGCCCGCTCGCTGTCCCCATGCCACACAGCATTTGTCAGCTGCGGCTGTGGGGCAGGGCAGGCAGCCAGATGGCTATATTTAGCCACAGCAACAAACCAGGCAGTGCATCAGCTGACTGGAGGCAGGGAGCCTGGTGCACGTTTGGCTCTGTGCTGGAAACAGGCAGGGAGGGAGCAGGGCAGAGCCGTGAGAGCCAGGGGAGCTGGAAGCCGCCACCCGTCCCTGCAGAGCAGGCAGCAGGTAAGGGGAGGGCATGGCAAGCGATGGGCTCTGAGCGTGGGCTGTGTCCTGCCCATTGCCGGGAAGGATCCAGGACGGCAGCAGCTGGGGATGCTCCAGGCGGGGCCGGGAAGGGCAGCCACAGGGTAGGGGGTTTGTGCTCTCCGGGGGCTCTCTGGGAAGGTGACCTTGGCACGGAGCATGGACTGCCGGTGTGCGGTGCCTGAGGCAAGGGGGCTTGCCGGTGTGCGGTGCCTGAGGCGATCCAGCCCCTGGGAAGGGTTTGTCTGTGAATAGGTAATGTCAGGTCCTTCCGGAGGAAGGGCACACTGGCAGGGCTCAGTTAATGATCAGTGCTGGCGGCAGTGAAGGTGACACGCCCGTGGCCGTAGCTGGAGCATCCGGGTGTCCCCCTGCACAGCGGGGTCACAGCAGGCCTGCATCCTGACCCTGCAAGGGGTGGGAGAGGAGGTGGAGGAGCAAGCCCCTTCCTCACGCTTAAAGAAAGGAAGAGAAGGAAGCAGAAGGAATAAAGAGAGAGTAACAAAAAGGCCATCAGGTTTGAAACAGGCACCTCTTGCTCTCCGTTCAGCAAATCCCAGCTGGGCTGGCTTTACCAGTAACACCTGAGATAAAAACCAGTAACAGCCAGCAGGGAGGGATTGACACCCCGGGCTCGGTGCAAGCTGCTCACTTGTGTGATCTGCAGCTTTGCAGGGAGGCTCAACAAAGCAGGTTCATTTCAGCAATGACAAGCAAGGCATCAGTGCTAGCAAAGCACTTCTGTGCTTAATCGCACAACAAAGCCTTGTCCTGTCGGCAGATTACTCTCACACACACGCTCCATCGGGGAGAGACAGGGAAACAAGGAGCAAACAGGGATCCAGGCTATGTGCTCACTGCTGCTGGCAGGGGAGCTAAGCAAAGCACAAGGAAGAGAATTTTGGAGCAAAAAGAAAGAAGTAAGAATCAGTACCTTTAGCAAGCAATCCAGCAGAAAAAAAATCTCTGTTTACAAGTCTTAACTTGCCAGTGGGAGCAGGGTGATGGAAATCCACCCTAACACATTGATTTGAATTAAAAGGACAGGAATGAAACCCTTCTGGCTTTACATAAGCACTCAGGGAAGGCTGTCTCACTCCGCAACTACATTTAGGAACCAGTGGCAGAGGAGAAAAGGAACTTTTGTAGAAGAGATCAGCTGCAATGTGCCTTTGTTCACCTGATGCCCCTCCCCGGGGGTAGGTCAGCTCCTCTCCTGTTCTTGCCTGCTCAGACAGCGTGAAGTCAGAGCCCTGTGACAGTGACCAAACCAGCACAGTATTAAATAAGGACAGCAGCTTGTCCTTTGCTGCCACAACCTGGACAGCAAGATGAGTCAGTGCACCTGCACCACCCTGCTTCAGCTGCTGCTGCCTGCATTGCTTCAGCTGGGGCCACTGCTGCTGGGCTCTTTAATGAAGGTTTCCTTTTCTACTGCACTTCATCACTTGGCTGCTTTTGAATCCAGGGGCTCTTTGTGAAGCCATGGGTGCAAAAGGAGTGCCAGTTTAAAAATGCAGTTTCTGTTTGCCACAGTAAAGCAGTGAGTGGCTCAGGTAGCAAGGGCAAGCCCCCAAATGGCTTTCACATGCTGCGGGTGTCTGCTCTCTCCTCTGCAGCCATGGCACCCCGCATAAGACTGGGCCTTTCAAAGCCTCTCCCAACCATATGTGAAACCCATGAGGAAGCAGTGGAAGATTCAACCAACAGCCTGAAGGGCTCTGGAAGCACTGCAGCCAGCCCAGACTTGCACTCCAGTGACGATTACATTCAGTCCATCTGCCACCTGGCCAGACCTACCTTCCCAGGCCTTCCTGAGAGCAGCAGTAAGGTTGAGGGCAGGAGAATCCTGAAGAGCTCTGAAGACATGTCATGGTCTGCAGCCCTTGGGGGGATGCAGCAGGAAACACCTGAACGTAAACTGAGCCATTTCATCTCAAACGTGGTGCCACTGGGAAAAGTGATGTCTGCAGAAGCTGACTTCTGGGCCAGAGAGGACCCCTTGGCTCAGATCTACACCTGTGCAGGAAAGCTCTGCTCCTCCAAGGCTTCTTCCTATGGTTCCAGCACTAGTTACTCACGGTACTTTTCCACCCCAAACAATGAACTTCATCCCCCAGCCACGAAAGGAAAAGCCACAGAGAACCCAAACTTTCCAGGAGTGTTCAGTTTCCCAAGGCTTCCCTCCCCAAGACCTGCACAGAAAGAAGCAGTCTGCTCGGGGGGGAAAAACCTGAGGAGAGATGAGGGAGCAGTGCTAGGGAACAACCAGAGGCAGAAGGGACACAGCACCTCGCTCAGTACCAGTGAAGAGCCACCCTCAGGGAGAGGCAGGCTGGTAGGAACCCCAGCCTGGCACTCGTCTGTAGGAAGGCAGGGCTCTTTGTCCAGTACAGCAGGCACTGCTGGAAAAGAAGGGAGAGGAACACCTCACTGTGACCAAGATGTAATGGGTGATGTCCCCACCAAGCAGAGATACTCCAAGCTTTTCC
The DNA here is from genome assembly GCF_015220805.1 of Pogoniulus pusillus. Lineage (NCBI taxonomy): Eukaryota > Metazoa > Chordata > Aves > Piciformes > Lybiidae > Pogoniulus > Pogoniulus pusillus. The sequence continues at coordinate 20,108,005 of NC_087285.1, forward strand.
AGGTACCTAAGAAAGCCATGATCCATAACTGGATTGCAGAGCACAGATGCATTTGGAAAGAAGCTAAGGTAAAAGCTTGTTTGCTCCCAGCCATTGCTGAAGTGTGAAGAAGAAGCTGCTCAGATAATTTCATTCACAGGATATAAACCTCCTGTGCTCTAGAAGCTCTCCCTGGGGTCCTTACACAGAAACATGTGCATGCAAGTCAGGCAGACTTTTGTGACCCATCATCTCCCTCATCAGTGAGCAAAGGGACAATTCAGTCTCATCCCCTCAGGAAACAATCAGTTCTCATTTTGGAAAGGCATCTCCCCCACCTGTTGCCTGGAACTGCCCTGACCTTGAAAAGAAGCTGGAGAGAGGACAAACTTCATCTGTTCTAGAGGAGAAGCAATGTGTGATACCATCAAAGCACTGCTGTTTTCCAGCAGAGGCCAAGCAGCCAGACGTGGCTCACACTTGGGTCTGGCTGCTCTGAAAGGGACCTTTTGAGCAATGCTTGGGCAGTTCTAAATGTGCTCCCTCCAACGTATGTGCTTAGGAGGAGACCCAGCTGCAGACCGCTCCTCCAGCACCAGACACCACAGCACAGGTCACCTCCTAGTGCAGCACTGCAGAGAAGCTGCTCCTTGTAGTTACAAGGAGTCTTTCACTGGGATTTGCTAGAGGGCAGCATGGAGGATATGACAACTCTTCCGGGAGAGGATTTTCCTGTTGCTTACCCTGGCACTACTTTGTCACTCTTACTCCTTGATTTCCCCTTGGCAGGAGACAAGCTAGGAGCACTGGGTGGGCATGGCTGTGCCACTGCTGCAGCTCTCCTGGAGCTGTAACATCCTGCAATGCCAGCTGTGACAAAGACAGGTATTGTGCTGGTCTCTGCCCTGTCACACCCACACCAGTCAGGCTGCACACCATGAGCACCCACAGCAGCCAGGCTGTGCACCATGAGCACCCACAGCAGCCAGGCTGTGCACCATGAGCACTCACAGCAGCCAGGCTGCAGACTATCAGCACCCACAGCAGCCAGGCTGTGCACCATGAGCACTCACAGCAGCCAGGCTGCAGACTATCAGCACCCACAGCAGCCAGACTGTGCACCATGAGCACTCACAGCAGCCAGGCTGCACACCATGAGCACCCACAGCAGCCAGGCTGTGCACCATGAGCATCTACAGCAGCCAGACTGTGCACCATGAGCACCCCACAGCAGCCAGGCTGTGCACCATGAGCATCTACAGCAGCCAGGCTGTGCACCATGAGCACCCCACAGCAGCCAGGCTGTGCACCATGAGCACCCACAGCAGCCAGGCTGTGCACCATGAGCACCCACACTCACAGCAGCCAGGTTGCACACCATGAGCACCCACAGCAGCCAGGCTGTGCACCATGAGCACCCACAGCAGCCAGGCTGCAGACTATCAGCACCCACAGCAGCCAGGTTGCGCACCATGAGCACCCACAGCAGCCAGGCTGTGCACCATGAGCACCCACAGCAGCCAGGCTGCAGACTATCAGCACCCACAGCAGCCAGGTTGCACACCATGAGCACCCACAGCAGCCAGGCTGTGCACCATGAGCACCCACACTCACAGCAGCCAGGTTGCACACCATGAGCACCCACAGCAGCCAGGCTGTGCACCACAGGCACCCATGGAGTTTGGGTGCAGGAGCTCCATGAGCTCCTACATGGCTCTGCTGGCTCAGCAGCCCAAGAAGAGCAGCTCTGACTGCCTGGGGATGCTAGGCTGATATTCACCGGCCCTGAGCTTGAAACAATCCTTTCTGGGGTTCTCTTCATATCTGTGCTGCTATGTCCTTCCCTCCCTGACCACGCCAACGATGCTGCCTGGGGCTGTGAGACCGAAACACGACAAGCCCGCGGCCAGAGCTCACGGTGCAACCGTCCGGCACACAGCCCACGTAAAGCAGTCCAGCTGATGGTAGTGCTGCACATCTGCAGGAAGAGAAGCATTCCTGTGCCGCTGTGAGAGCCCACTGTGGTGTGGTGAGCACAAACCTGCTGCGTGGAGACTTCCCTGCCCAGAGAGGCCACCTGGCATCGGCGCTTCCCTGGGCAGTCAGAGCAACTGCTCACACCTGCGCCTGGTGCCGCTCTCTGCACAGCCAGCCGAGAGAAGCAGGTGAGAAAACTGCAGAGCACTGCTAGCCCAACCATCAGGAGTCTAGCTAGGGCAGGACTCTCCTGGCACAGAGGCACAGAGGCTGTTTGCTCAGCAGCAGCTAGGCTGGGAAATAGCCTTGCAAAGCTGCAATTGCAAATGGGCTCACAAGCGCCTCCTAAGCCCCCCTCGAGCAGATTAAATCAGAAGGCAACTCCTGCTCGGTACCAACACGAATGTAAATAAGCTTGAGGATCAAAAGAGAAGCTTGTTCCAGCTGCTCATTCTCACCTCTCTTACCTCGAGTGCTTTTTTCCTCCTGTTGAAACTCATTAGCACTGTGGAGCTCAACTGCTTCTCGTCTTCGTTTTGGACCTAACCACACAGCAAGAAGAGAAGTGAAGGTGGCTCCAGCATTTAGAGCCAAGAGAGCTGCACTGTGGGGATGCCAGCCTGCTCTGTCTCCTCAATGTCTTCCCTTTCCTTCTCAGGTTGAGGTTGGGATTCAAGTGCTGCTTGTCCTCCTTGCCCTGCTGACGTTCAGACATCTCTGTGTGTGAACCTTTGCGACGCTAATGCCTAGCAAGTCTTGTGCCAGCTGCATGTATCACTGCTCTGTCAGAGAAAACAAATAAAGCCACTACACTGAGTTGCTGCTTCCATTACTGCAGAGCCATGGGGGATAACTTTCAGTGCAGGGCTGGTCCATAGCACAAGGGTTTATGGCTTACCACCCAAACACCTGCTCGTGCCCACCACGTCACCCACAGAGGCAGCTCCCAGGTTCTTCCCACACACTGAAGGCCTTGCCAAGCTTTTCTGCCTTGTCAGGGTCAGGCCCTCCATGCTCAGGACCCAGACAATTGTTTCCCCTAAAACCAGCCAAGCTGTGTATCAGCAGATCCCCTGGGGACAACCACTGTAGCTAAAGTACCTATCCTCATGGCAGAGGCACTGAAGAGCCTTCACATCTCACCTCCTTTGCAGCTCATGCCCAGCACTGATTCCTCCTGAGCTGCCATAAACCCTGAAACCCACCAACTTCTCCAGCAGAGCTGCCTAGATGTCTAAAACCTGCAAGCCAGGACCAGAGCACCAATGTGCTGTGTCCAGGGGAGAGCCCATCCACGGGGCTCACAGCTCAGCAGTTCCTGCTGCTCCTGGCTCTGCAGATACTGCAATGCCCAGAACAAAGAGGTGCAGGGACAGGTGTGAGATGCAAATACTGCACTGCTCAAAGCAAAGAGGTACAGGAACAGGTAAGAGATGCAACTCAGGGCACTCTGGGAAGAAACCCAAGCTCCTCTTATGCAGGGCAGGGAGCAGAGCCATGGTCTGCAGGGTTCCTACCAGAGGAAAAGCAACTGGGAGCACTCCTCTCCTTCTTCCCCTGCTTTGGTGGCCACACTGCTCCGTGGATGTACACCTGGGGCCACCAGGAAATGTTCCACTCTGTGTTTTCCTCTGTGTGAAAAGAGCAGCTGAGGAATTGCCAGCAGAGATAAACCTGCAGAAGTCAGAGCCTGTTCAGAAGGGCTTCCAGACAAGAAAGAAAACCTTACCTAGGAATTTAGGTCACAGAGTGAGATAAAAGCCATGCTGCTTCCATGGCCAATCTCACGACAGGTTCTACATTTGAAGTCACTGGCAGAAAAATCTCATTTATTGAGATCATCAGAGCTGCTGAAGGGATTTGGATTAATTTGAATGGGGAATTGATCTCCAAATCCCACTGGCAGCTCCCAGTCTCAGCCTTCACAACCAGTTCACAGCAATCTACAGGCTAAGGTGCAATTTTGCTCACATGATCCTGCAGACTTTCACTGCTGCAAAGAGTAAATGCATTGGGACACAGGAAACCATGGCCAGAATTTACAAACCAAAGGCATGCAGGCAGAAACAGAACTGTCCTGCTCCTTCCTCACATGCTTGTCCTTTTTAGGCTGTCAGGTAGTGCCAGGACTTGGGGGTATGGAGCAAAGCTGGAGGTGGGTAGGTTCAGAGTGGAGGTGAGGAGGAAGCTGTTCAGCATGAGAGTGGTGAGAGGCTGGAATGGGCTGCCCAGGGAGGTGGTTGAGGCCCCATGGCTGGAGGTGTTTAAGGCCAGGCTGGCTGAGGCTGTGTGCAGCCTGCTTTAGGGTAGGGTGTCCCTGGGCATGGCAGGGGGTTTGGATCTAGATGATCCTTGTGGTCCCTTTCAACCCTGACTGATTCTGTGATTCTAAGAACTTCCTCCTAGGCTGGATGTTAGGAGGAAGTTGTTGGCAGAGAGAGTGATTGGCATTGGAATGGGCTGCCCAGGGAGGTGGTGGAGGCACCATCCCTGGAGGTGTTGAAGCAAAGCCTGGCTGGGGCACTTAGTGCCATGGTCTGGTTGCTTGGCCAGAGCTGGGTGCTAGGTTGGACTGGATAATCTTGGTGGTCTCTTCCAACCTGCTTGATCCTATGTGACAAAGATATTGACCAGCCCAAACCAAAGGTGAGGAAGCAATGGCTCTGTGAGTCTCACTAATGGGATCTGGTGATCACAACAGGGCAGAAGCAGCTCAGAAACCCCTGACACAGCCACAGCCCACTGAGACCATCACCCCTGACAGGAGCACCATGCCTGTGCCAGCATGGACAGCCAGGAAGACAGAGGTCAGTTAGAAACTAAAGCATGAGCCAGTACAAAGTGGTCACAGAAAGGGACAGGTCATCAACAGATCTCTTTCAGCAAGGGAGTGCAAGGAGCAGGAGTGGCTTTGAGGGCTGCACCCGAAGAGGGAGGTGCAGGGGTATGAGTGAGGTGGGCAAAAGAAGTTTCTGAAAAGGCCTTTCAGTCTGAAGTTAGGCTAAAAGCAGCTGGTTTGGTTTGAAGAAAAGCTGCAGCTCTGAATGGGGCCAGAGAAAACCTGGGGCATGGTTTAAGGGGATCAGACCCAAGGCAGAGCACAGGCTCCCTCCTCTTCAAGCAGAGGCTTTGTGAACAGGGCATCAGGCTGTCCCTGTGCCCTGAAGAGCCTACACTGGGGCCTAATTGCTCATTCAGGGTATAGTTTAATTGACTTTGAGCCTTCCTAAGTGGAGGAAAAAAAATAGATGAGGCACAATAAACTCTGTTTAGTGACTGAGCAGGAACCCCTCAGCTTTGAGTGAAAAGCTGCTCTGCCCCCTCAGCAGCACCATTAAAGGTGAAGTGTTTTGCATCTGCAGCTGTGACCATGGGCAGAAGAGAGCTGAAATGCCAGCTGAGAGCTTTTCTGCATGGACAACCCATGCAGGGCTCTCTGTGCTTTTGGGGCTTGGCACCACCAGTGTGGGCCACAGTTGACAGCAGTGATGGCCTCTGAAGCACCACAGCTCAGGCTGGTGACCTCTCCTCGGGCACTGGGACTCTCAAGTGTAAAGCAATTTGCCTGGCATCAGCTTAGAGCTGAAGCAAAATACATATTGTGCAAATATAGATAGAATGTTCCTGGCAGCTGCAGCCTTCCTGGAACCACTGCTCCTGGAGGCAGCACTTCCAGGGACTGCTGTGAGTAGCTGTAGGAAAAATGGGCATTTTTGGAATACACTTCCAGTTGCTCCATGTGATGGATTGGGAGTTACCCACACCCCCTCACACAGTGAAATCAGCCAGCTGGAAGTTGAGGAATGAAGCTTTATAGCCACAGCTCATCACAATATACAAGCAGGTAGTTACAGTATATAGCCAATATTTACAGCTGTGGACAGCAAGATGCAAGTCAGAAGTAATGCAGAAGCACAGCAGCCCTCCCAGAAATCAGAGTCCCCAAGAGGGGCTCCCAACCACCCTTCCACCTTCTTTCCACCCCCCACTCTTATCCCAGAGTCTGCCTTACGTGCAAGGTGAGCTGGGAGGGTCGGCAAGGGGGTGAGAAGCAGAAGGGTTAGTTGGGTTCCACAGATCCAGGCAGAGCAGCAGAAGCCCAGGGAGAAAACACAGACACCTGAATCTGACAGGTAGAACTCTTACCTTGACCACAGATACTGCCCTTCCAGGAGCCCTCTGGAAACATTTTATGGCTTCTCAGCACTTTTAAATTGTCAATGGGGAGGCCAATTTCATAGAGTCATAGAATCAACCAGGTTGGAAGAGACCTCCAAGCTCAGCCAGTCCAACCTAGCACCCAGCTCTGGCCAAGCAACCAGACCATGGCACTGAGTGCCTCATCCAGGCTTGGCTTGGACACCTCCAGGCACAGCAACCCCACCACCTCCCTGGGCAGCCCATTCCAATGCCAATCACTCTCTCTGTGAAGAACTTCCTCCTAACATCCAGCCTAGACCTCCCCTGGCACAACTTGAGACTGTGTCCCCTTGTTCTGTTGCTGCTTGCCTGGCAGAAGAGCCCAACCCCACCTGGCTACAGCCTCCCTTCAGGTGGTTGTGTCCTTGTTTTGATTCATCTCAGCAAGCCTATGAGTGCAGCAGCCATCACCATTTGTTACATTTTCACAGCCTATCATCTGATTTTTCCCATTAAAATGTTCCAATGAGCCTCAGTCCAGCACACTCCACAGTATTTGCCCACATGCCATTTGAAATTAAAGGGAGCCTCTCTAAGTCCTTTGCAATGGGCTTGCAAAGGGCATCATTTTCTGCTGCACCAAGAGCACAGGCTTCTAATAGCAGCTGATGAGGGAAATCAAATTATCAGTTGATTCCTTTGTGTGCACTGGCATTTTGTCACCCATTTCTTGCCTTTGTTTTCCAATCAATCCAACTGAGAGCCCATCAGCCTTTGGTGAGCTTAGCAAAGGCTGTGTCAGCCACAACAGTCTGCCTGTGTGCCCTTCACACAGTGGCTTTTCCCCTCTGTGCTCTGCCAAGCAGGGTGGTCACGCAAGGTGAAAGCAGAAGTAGCCAGCAGGGAGCCTGCCACATCTCATCTGATGCTGGAATATGACAGCCACAAGTCAGCTGAAGGCTTTGATGTTTTTCCTTTGGTCACAAGTATGTAGGAGAGGAAAAAAAATGGCTCCTAGGTTATACCAGTGGTGCTGGGCTGCAAGATTTCTACTTACCCAGCTCAGTGGAGGATCAGGTGGAGCTATCCTGGGTTGTAGCTCAGCTTCAGAGGAGAAGGGAGATTCCAGCCCTCCAGGCTCCAAAGCAGCAACACAACAAATATCAACTTGGCTGAAGATCATAAAATGGTTTAGGTTGGAAGGGACCTCAAAGATCATCCAGTTCCAAGCCCCTGCCATAGGCAAGGGCACCTCCCACTAGAAAGCTCACTCAAGGCTTCATCCAGCCTGGCCTTGAACACCTCCAGGGAAGTTGTGGAGCACAGAATCACCCAAGGTGATCTTTGATCACCTTGGGTGATTCTGTGCTCCACAACCTCCCTGGGCAACCTGTGCCAGTGTCTCACCACCCTCACTGCAAAGAACTTCTTCCTAATATCTAGTTTGAATCTCCCCTCTGCCAGTTCAAACCCATTAGCCCTCATCCTGTCCTTACAAGACCTTGCCAATAGTCCCTCCCCAGCCCTGGTGGAGAGCCAGGTGGAGCTATCCTGGGTTGTGGCTCAGCTTCAGAAAAGGGAGATGCCACCACACCTCAAGTGTCCAGGCTCCAAAGCAACAACACAAGAAACACCACCGTGGCTGAAGATGCTTTTCACGTTTCTCCTCAGCTCATGCTGTAGAAGCACTGAGCAGCTACACAGAGAAAATGGTGATGTTTGCTCACAGGTGGCCTTATGGAGTAGCAATGCCCAACTTCCCCTCAGCTGGGTGCTGTGCAGATGCTCAGGGAGCAGCCATCCTGACTTGCTGAGCCCATGAGCCCTTCAAACCTTGTGAGATCAGCCAGCTGCTCCAGATGAAGAGCCACGAAGAACCTCTGCATGGTCCTTGCTCACAGCAGAGCCATAGAATCATAGAATCAGGCAGGGTTGGAAGGGACCACAAGGATCACCTAGTTCCAACCCCCCTGCCATGGGCAGGGACACCTCACACTGGGTCAGGCTGGCCAGAGCCTCATCCAGCCTGGCCATAAACACCTCCAGGGATGAGGCTTCCACCACCTCCCTGGGCAACCCCTTCCAGGGTCTCACCACCTTCATGCTAAAGAACTTCTTCCTAACAGCCAGTCTGAATCTACCCATTTCTAGCTTTGTTCCATCAGTGGCAGTCAAAAACATTCCTGGTCTTTAGGGCAAATAAATATCAGCACAGTCTCTGTGCTGCCCAGGTTTGAAGCCAGCAGCAGCCAGGTTCCCCACAGGAGCCCTGTTTAAGGGCAGGTGGATGTTGGAGCAGTTGACACAACTTGCATCAGTTTAACAGTGACAGCAAAGCAAGTTTGTGGTCCTGCCCAGGAAGAGCAGGTCTAGGATGAGCTGGAGAAGCTGCAGCTGGGGCTCTGCTGCTGTTCCTGGGCCTGCTTCAGCCTCAGCACACCCTGAAACCTCTGCACTGCCACTTCTGCGAGGTGACAGGCAGGGAGGCCAAGGTGCTGTGATGCTTGAGCTGTGCAGCTGAGGTGCAGCTTTCCCCCCACTCACTGTGGCTGAGTGCAAGGCACCCCAAGCCCTGCAGGGACCACAGCACGACCTCAAGCTTGGAGGCTGATTGCTGTGTACCTGTACAGAGCTGCCTCTGCTCAAAACCTGGCTTGCTGAATCCTCGGTGCAGAGGCAGAACGTGAGAAGCAGATGACTCAGAGAGCAAACATCAGGCCTGCTTGCAGTGCAGGGTCAGCTCCTGGAATTAATTGCTGCAGGATGTCAACAAGATAAAATTCAGCAGGATTCGAGAGAGGATTAGACAGTGCTGTGATCAGGAACATTTGTGCAACCCTAACTGGGTCAAAGAAATACGAGAGACACTAAGTGCTGAGCTTCCCTGGAGGGCTGAGGCTGGTACCAGGTGGATTTGAAACGAATTCCTTCCCCATCTTCCCTTCCCAATCTTTTTATAGCAAGAAGCAAATTGCAGGATTTATTGCAAAGTGTCTTCTCTTTCCTTGGGATAATAAAGCAATGTCTGCTGTAAGGAGTCCCCAGGAGCCACAGTGATGAGCTGCAGCATGTGCTGAGATCCTCCCCTTGTGATTTTCTAGACAGGAAATGGAAGTTTTACCTCCTCTGCTATCTCTGAGCTTCAGATCAAATCAAGAACGAGATGCACAATTAAGTGGGCTGCAGATGAGGCAGTCAGGTCCCCACCCTGAAACCCTTCTCTAAATGCACTTAATCCAATTAATTATTTACCTATGTGACAGCAGCAGCCAGAAAAGTGTGGAGGGGTAATCATAGAATCAACCAGGCTGGAAGAGACCTCCAAGATCATCCAGTCCTACCTAGCACCCAGCCCTAGCCAGTCAATCAGACCATGGCACTAAGTGCCTCATCCAGGCTTTGCTTCAACACCTCCAGGGACAGCAGCTCCACCACCTCCCTGGGCAGCCCATTCCAATGCCAATCACTCTCTTTGCCAACACCTTCCTCCTAACATCCAGCCTAGACCTCCCCTGGCACAACTTCAGGCTGTGTCCCCTTGTTCTGCTGCTGCTTGCCTGGCAGAAGAAACCAACCCCAGCTGGCTACAGCCTCCCTTCAGGTAGCTGCAGACAGCAATGAGCTCTGCCCTGAGCCTCCTCTTCTGCAGCCTGCACACCCCCAGCTCCCTCAGCCTCTCCTCACAGGGTTTGTGTTCCAGGCCTAAGCATGACAGGGAAGTGCTGGAGGACCAGTGGAAGTGGTGGCTTCTCCTGACACGGAGAGAAGGAACCAGGTCTTGCTGACAGTAAGCCAAGAAGCCCAGCTCTGCGTGGAACAGAGACGTCACTCTTGCAGGCAGGCAGATATGCACCAGCTGCTCCCCGGAGGTGGTAGCTGGCTGCAGGGGTGCCCAGTACAATCTTTTCATCATTTTTCCTGCTTCATTAGAAAGATGCTGACAAAAATCTGTGGTCTTTGCACATTTTTCTGACAGTGTGAAAATGCTGCTGGCACAAGTGGCCAGAAGGCACAACACATCGCGTGTGACAGCTCCAAGCTCATCAGGTCACTTCAGTAAGCATCACTGTCTGCAACAAGAGGATTCTGAGAGAAATCTCTCACTAAGGCTCATGCTGGCAGCAGAAACCCACCTGGAACGCTCAGCCTGGCAGCAGAAAGCTTTGGATTCTGTGCCCAATGACAAAGCCCTCTTCCTGCAGGCTAACGCAGGACAGGAAGGACACTGTGCCCACCTTTACATACCAGCCCACCTGGCCTGGCAACAATCATAGGAGCATGGAACTGTCAGGGCTGGAAGGGACATGAAGGATCATCCAGTTCCAACCCCCTGCCATGGGCAGGGACACCTCACACCAGATCAGGTTGCTCAGAGCCACATCCAGCCTGGCCTTCAAACCATCTAGGACTGGGGCTTCCATCGCTTCCCTGGGCAACCTGTGCCAGTGCCTCACCGTTCTTAGAGTGAGGAACTTCTTTGTAATGCCTAATCTGAATCTCCCCTCCTCTAGCTTGGATCCATTCCCCCCAGTCCTATCACTACCCGACACCCTAAAAAATCCCCCACCAGCTTCCTTGTAGGCTCCCTTGAGGTACTGGAAGGCCACAATAAGGTCTCCTTGGAGCCTTCTCTTCTCCAGCCTGGGCAACCTCAACTCTCTCAGCCTGTCCTCATAGCAGAGCTGCTCCAGCCCTCTGAGCATCTCCATGGCCCTTCACTGAGCCTGTTCTTGTAATTAAGGCTTCAGAACTGGATGCAGTACTCGAGGTAGGGTCTCACCAGGGTGTAGGGGAGGGGAAGAATCACCTCTCTCAACCTGCTTCTCTTGATGCAGCCCTGGACACAGTTGGCTTTCTGGGCTGCACTTGCACACTGGAGGCTGCTGTTGAGCTTCTCATCAACCAGTACCCCTCAAGTCCCTTTCCTCAGGGCTGCTCTCAAGCCAGTCACTGCCCAGCCTGTACTGGTGCTTGGGATTGCCTGGACCCATGTGTGGGATGCCCTGTGAAGTGTAAGGCTCTTCACAGTGAACTTCCAGCACTTTTAAAAGCAATGAGGAGTCAACTGACACCCCAGGCAGATTTCACCTTCCCATCTTTAAAAACTAGTAACCTGTAAGGCTTATTTAGGGGCAAGAAAACATTCAATTGCATCGAAGATCCCCACAGCTTGATTAGCTTTCCTGCCTTCCATGCAAGCAGTAGTCAAACCTTTAGAGAGCCAACAATCAGTGAGGAGAGGAAGATGAAAAGGAAGCAAGCAAGCAGAACACTCACCTTTAATGAAGTGTGGCTTCTCCTCAAAGGTCACCTGATGTACTTTGCACACTGTTGTCCTTTTTATTCATCTCTTTCTCTCCTTCCCTATTTTTGGGCTCAATTCCAGATGTTTTAAGGCTCCTTTGCTCCATGTGTCAGTAGAAAAGAAATGCCACAGTCACATGTACCAAGTGGGACATGCCCACCCTGTACGGCACACACTCAACTTTGGTTCTGCCAATGAAGTGCCAGCACACACAGGAAGGAGCAGTAACCAGAGTCTGGCCAAGGTAGGTTTGTGTTCAACTCTATTCCAACAGCTGTAATTATTTTACTGCAAGTTAAGTAAAGACAAAGTTTTCTCCCACCTGGCTCAGAAGCACTGAACATGAGCTCAGCTCAATCCTTTGCCTTTAGATGCTGCTTCCCATATAGACTCCCTGGACAGGACATCAGGCTGTCCATTTAGCTTGGCACAGAATTTCCCTAGAGATAGATCTTCCCATGCCAGGGTAGCAGATACTACTTAAAGAGCTCAAGAACTCCCATTTGGAACCTTGTAAGAGCCCTGCTCATCTTACAGTACATTAAGTAGATTAAATGCAGCAAGCTAAGGCTGAGGATTACACCACTGAAGACCAACCAGGTCGTTTTTATTCCCATCATGAAAGCTGGGTTCACAAAGCCAATGTTTAACTGGCATGGATGCTACCAAACCAACTGTTGCCACTGCAAAAGGTTCACTCCTAGGCCTGAAGTTCCACAAAGCCTCCAAGCCTCACTTTCCATCAGCATGTTCACTAGAACTCAGCAGATGAAGCCTGTGTTACCCACACCATCTAGTGGCAAGACTTCAGATGTGGTGGGAACTAAAACTTCACCCAGGAGACAAAACCAGAGAAATCACTGCTTAAGTCTGCCGTGGACTCAGTAGACACAAGCTGAGCACTCTGGGGCATGTGGCATGGATAGAAACGCTGAAGGAGATGATTCCTGCCACAGCAAAGCAGTGCTGGCCTGCTGCACTGGGCTCTGAAGAGAGGTCTTGTGTGCTTCAGTGCTTCACACAGCAAGAGGGCTCAGGGCTTCCAGATTTTCTGCTGCCAGAGATGGATACAAACCAGAAGAGTCTGGACTGCTATGCATACCCTCTGAGACAGAAGAATGTGATATTAAAATAAACTAAGGACTTATTCTGGGAGAGGGAAATGAATAAAAGATGCAATGAATCTTCACTTTGTTCCCCTTCCATGGTACATTAATGAAGTCTTCTACTCCCTCCCAGCTGCCTCCACTGAGCTTTCTGGGGTGGAAAGAGGCATAGTGTGAGGTCTACAGGACCCAGACAAACACGTCTGGACCTTACATATCACAACTGACCTTGCTGACTGGGGAAGGTCAGAAGATGGCCAGATTGATTGAGATCTGAGTAGGCTGGGCCAGGAGTTTCCCACAAACCTTACAGGCATTACTAATCAGGTTCATTTTGCAATCCAAACCCAACTGATTCAAGCAGCTTTCTGGCCTGTGGATCTATAAAGTCACAGAAAGTCCTTCTGGGACGATCAAGTTCCTTACAGCTTCCATTCTGCCCTTGATACGTTTGAGTCATTCACTTTGGCTGCAGGCACAGCTTTTCAGGAAGGGCTTTAAAGGAATTAAAATAGGAATTAAGACTTCAAGAAGGTTTGAAACAGATATTGGATTTATTGGTCAGCTATGAGTAGGAAAATACATTGGTAAAGAAAAAAGAAGACCCTGTATATATAAATATAATACTAACTAGTTAAAATTTGACCAAGAAGAAAGTTCCACTGAAGAGAACAGTAAAAGCCCTTGTTTACCATCAGACCATATTCAGTTTCCCATTGATCTTGTTGAAGAGCTGCCTATAGACAAATGCAACATTCTTTGAGCTTAGTGCAGATAATGTGCTGGTTTTTGTGTTACATGAATGGTAAACAAGAGTTAGTCCAGTGCATTACACATTATACAGAAGTACTGTGAATAAAGACTAAGATATTCTATTTTAGACACTACTTAAACATACCAAAGACACTTAAGTGTTACAAATTTATGCAACCAAAAAGAAAATAAAAGGAGTTAACATACTAAAAAATACTGTGTCTGGCTGGATGAGAAAAGGCTTGCTACAAAAAAAAAGCAGTTAACTGAATGGTTTAAAGGTTTACAGTGTAATTAAGTTTGCTTTCCTATTTTCCTCCCCAACAGTGCTGTAATTATTTTGTCTTTTGTACAGGTTTGTGTGGTGGGGAAAAAAACAACACAACCAAACACCCAAACAAACAACTCGAAGCTATTGTCAAAGTCTGCCTTCAATAAAAAAAATAACCAACCAACCCCAAAAGCCACTTGAGAGATTGGATAAAGTTACAAAGATGCATTCATGCAACGTTTGGTCAAATGCCAGCCAAATTTGACCCTTTTTGTTGTTGGTTTTTTTTTTTGAAGACCAAAAGGCTGCTAAAAGCCCAAAATAATTACAACACACCCCAGCTCACATATGCTCTTTCCCCTCCCTACTCAGGCTGTGTTAAAAGCAGTAAGTCGTGGTGTTAGTCTTGTACTCTAATCAATCCTTCTTAGTTAAAGGTGTAGTTCCATTGACACTTTGACACCCAAAACTCTTGGTAAAGGTAAATCAAAACTAGACAAGATATGGCTGACTGTACTCGAAGTGAAAGCTTGGCCTAACCTAAATAAAACCTCTCAACCCCAAGGGCTGGGCTGTGACTTTTGCTAGGTGTGCTTTTACAACAAGAACACTGAAGGTTATGTTATGGCAAACACCCAAACCCACCTCGGGTAAAAAAAAAAAAAGCCTTGCAAAGAACCACTTGGACATCAAAAACTATGAAGCAGAGGTTTGGATTTTTGTGAAGACACAAGTTTATTGCCTTGTTCTATCTTAGAGCTGGAAATTGAGACCTCAGAGTTAGATCTGGTTTTGACACAGGAAGGTATTTTCTCGGAGAGGTGGCGTGAGTAAAGTTTCTCTCAGCTCTGTTTCGGTGCCATCTGGGCCTTCCCTAATACTCAGAATATTTCTCCACCCCCTTCAGCCCCCAAGCCATAGCTGCTGCAGTCCAGTTAAAACCCAGTGAAGTCAAAGGAGTGTCTTCAATGTGTTCAGTGGGTTTTCAATTGGGATATGATGGACTAGAAGAAAAGCTGGAGGGAACCGATATTAAAGACGCACCCTTAGCCTGTGAGGTGACCGAGCAGGAACGGTTGTGTCTCCAAAAGCACAAGGGGCCACACTTCCACATGCTGTCATCAATTCCAATGGGTTTTAAGACTAAGCAACACAGGAGAACACATACTGGATAAAGCTCAAACCTTTTAGAATCTAACAAGTGCACTCAAGCTCCAGCATCTATTAAAAGTAAATGATCCCCCTCTAAGAAATACAAAATGAGTTAAGTGCTTCCCTTCCCCTTCCGTAAAGCTTTCTGGACTCGTTACACAATCCAGATCATCAGAAAACAACAACCAAAAAAACTGAGATTAAAAAATAAACCAAAACAGACAACTTTTGCTCGGTCTGACAGGCTCAAGTGGCTCATCAGCACTGGAAATTGCCATGATGTACATTACCGAGACATCATTAAGGAAACAGGAGTAAAACACCTTTTATTCACACTTTACAAGAGAAAAAAATTAAACCTCAAGGGAACAAAAAAAGAACCAAACAGAAAAAAAATTAACACTACTCATTAAAGTCTACTACAGCAACACTAACCAGAGTTTCAAGGTACTGATTATGAACTGGACACGTTTGGTGTTGTCACAACTCAAACCAAACCGAAGCAACCCCAAGAGATCAGGTCCCAGACAAGGATTCGAGATCAAAACTTCTCCTAGTGAAATCTTAAAACCTGTACATTTGCCACATCCCAGCTGCTCCTCGCTTCTTCCAGCCCTAAAGCAGACCAGTTGGAGCAGGTTGGTGTGTGCTGATGACTCCTCAATAAAAAATTTGAAGCATTATTACCAATCCATTTCTCTTATATATATAAAAATTCACAATACTTAGAAATTTATCACCTTAATGCTCAGTGTCCTTTTGCTTCCCTGCCCGCAGCTGAAACAAAAGCTGTTTTAAGACCAAGCTGTCTCTGTTTTTAAAACTCTTTACATTGATTATTCAAGTTGTATTAGTTTAAGGAGATGATAAATTCTCCCCTTTTTTAGGCTAACAAATAGATTTGTAAGTTGTTAGGTACTTGGCTTCACGACACAAATGGCACTGAGGGTACACTCTTAACACTTCTAGATCTGAAGAATTGTCTTTGGGACCTGTATTGAAAATGCATTTATTTTTACACTGCTTCATCAATAAAAAAGAAGGAGGAAAAAAAATATATATATAATGCAGGATTGTGTTTTGCTTTGTTTTCTTTTTCTTCAAGGACTTACACTTTCTGAAACCAAGGAACACACTTCAAGAGAACTCACATGATAGCGATTCTTAGTGGGGAAAAGACGGCACTGTGCAATGACACCGAAGGAAGCAGTGCACGAAGCTAGAAACTGTGTACCCATAACCTGAACATGTTCCCAAAAGTGTGAGAGTCAAAAAAAAAAAAAAAAAAAAAAAAAGAAAGAAAAAAAATAAGCCCCACAAGAGATGCCACAGCTTATACAAAAGTAGCTTCATAAAATCTTCCACAAGTGTTAACATCGGTTAAAAAAACGAAAAGAGGATGCACAGGATCTCTCTGCATGCACAGGCAGTGCTAAGTTGAGAACAAATTGAAGCAGGCACAGTGGAGAGAGGACAGAGATTTGAAAGAGAAATGAAGTCGCTGTACACATTTCACTTCCAAAGTTAGAGATGGGAAACGTTTCACTTTGGAAGTTAGAGATGGGGCAAAACGTTTGGAGCTGTATACACTACACAGCGGCAATCGTTTTGGGGCCGTTATAGAGTCACTGCTTAGCTTATCTGTTCTGCAAGAACTCCGTTTTGCTCTTAGCTCTAAAAGAAATCAGAGCCAGACAGGATGCATTTAGTTCCCTCTGGAGGACACGAAGATTGTATCTCTGTAGGATATTAAGATTGTAGAAGCTTGGATTTTAACAGCAACGCTCTGGGTTGAACATAAAGTCGTAGAGAAGGGCTAAGGAAACCCTAACAGTGCAAATCGTTAGCAGAGAAAACCTGTGACAACCTCTTTTACAAGCTGGCCTTTTTGTAACACATGAAAACAGATAAAAATTTAGCCTTAAAGTTTACAATACAATCATTTTTTTTCCAAATATGATGATTTTTTTTTCCTTTTTTTTTTTTTTTTTCTTCCTTTTAAGTACAAAATCTCATAAATCAGGTTTGGTTTTTGTTTTTTTCCTGTTGTTCATATACAATCAATAAAGGCTAAATTCAAATTCTATACTTTTTCCTCTTTTTTTTTTCTTCCTTTTTTTTTTCCTTTTTCTTCTTTTTTTTTCTTTTTTTTTTTTAATTTTGTTTTATTTATTTTTTTTTTACAAACAAGTCTGAAAAAGGAAGGAGTGAAGTACAGGGTGGGGGTGGAGAAGGGGGAAACAAAAGAATGTTCTGTGGATGTTCCTACTGGCCTCAAAAGAAGTAGTGCTACAGATAACTGTGCAAAGAGAATATCCTGTATAACAATTCCCTATTTTCAAGGCATGGAAAAAAACAAACCCCAAATGTCAGGTTGGAGAAAAAGAAAAGAGAGGAAGGTTGAACTGTAAGCTATTAAATCGCTATACAAAGGATGTTGGGCTCAGAATTGTGTCTGTTGATAGCACCTGGCTTTTACTATGTCTTTAGCAAATAATTAGATTTAAGATTAAGATTATTAAGAAAACAAAACAAACAAAAGAACAAAACAAAATAACAATCCCTGTTGGCCATACCTCACTCCTCTATATTCAGATTTTACAATTGTACAAGTTAAATTGAGGTTGCCCTCTAAAAATGTACTTGACTACCTCCTGCCAGGGAGATGGATTCCATTTACAGGAGGCAGGAAAGGCAGCAAAAGCTCCAGTTGTGCAAAAAGTGAGAAGTGGTCAGAAGGGATGAGTGGATGTGGACAACCACTTATATTGTTCTCTATTAACCAATGATGATCCAAAGGTCCAAGAATGCCAAGTATGTTTAGCTGAGGTTTAGAGTAGAAGATGTAGTCAATAATACCCTGAAACGAGAAGAAATGAAATTATTAGTGGAAGATGCAGTCAATAATATCCTAAAACAAGAGAAGAAACTAAATCATAGAATCAAGCAGGTTGGAAGGGACCTCCAAGATCATCCAGTCCAATGATTAGTGGAAGATGTAGTCAATAATGCCCTAAAATGAGGGAAGAAATGAAATGATTATTGGAGGATGTAGTCAATAATACCCTAAAACAAGAGAAGAAACTAAATGATTAGTGGAAGATGTAGTCAATAATACCCTAAAACAAGGGAAGAAATGAAATGATTATTGGAAGATGTAGTCAATAATACCCTAAAACAAGGGAAGAAATGAAATGATTATTGGAAGATGTAGTCAATAATACCCTAAAACAAGAGAAGAAACTAAATGATTAGTGGAAGATGTAGTCAATAATACCCTAAAACAAGGGAAGAAATGAAATGGTTAATGGAAGATGTAGTCAATTACACCCTAAAACAAGGGAAATGAAATGGTTAGTCGAAGATGTAGTCAATAATACCCTAAAACAAGAGAAGAAACTAAATCATAGAATCATAGAATCAAGCAGGTTGGAAGAGACCTCCAAGATCATCCAGTCCAATGATTAGTGGAAGATGTAGTCAATAATACCCTAAAATGAGGGAAGAAATGAAATGATTATTGAAGGATGTAGTCAATAATACCCTAAAACAAAAGAAGAAACTAAATGGTTAGTGGAAGATGTAGTCAATAATACCCTAAAACAAGGGAAGAAATGAAATGGTTAGTGGAAGATGTAGTCAATAATACCCTAAAACAAGAGAAGAAACTAAATGATTAGTGGAAGATGTAGTCAATAATACCCTAAAACAAGGGAAGAAATGAAATGGTTAATGGAAGATGTAGTCAATTACACCCTAAAACAAGGGAAATGAAATGATTATTGGAAGATGTAGTCAATAATACCCTAAAACAAGAGAAGAAACTAAATGGTTAGTGGAAGATGTAGTCAATAATACCCTAAAACAAGGGAAGAAATGAAATGGTTAGTGGAAGATGTAGTCAATAATACCCTAAAACAAGGGAAGAAATGAAATGATTAGTGGAAGATGTAGTCAATAATACCCCAAAACAAGGGAAGAAATGAAATGATTATTGGAAGATGTAGTCAATAATACCCTAAAACAAGAGGAGAAATGAAATGATTAGTGGAAGACGTAGTCAATAATACCCTAAAACGAGGGAAGAAATGAAACAGGAGAAATAAATACAGAGAAATAAACACAAGAGAAATAAATACATAAACCAAGAGACATTAAATGATTAGTGAACACTCTTGACTAAAGGGATTCTTTCAAATCAAAGGTGAGCTCAGCATCACAGGTCAGTAAAACGCTCCCAGTCCTTCTCTGGAGCACATCACCACCTTAGGAGACTTCTTCCTGAATGCCATGGGCTGTTCAACACACATCAGGAAAATAACAGTCCACCCTGTATCACTTCTGCTAGGCTCTTGTGGGCTGCAATCTGCAGCTCTCTACACAGCTTCAAATCACACTGGTGCAGATTTGAAGAGGAAAAAAAAGCCATCTTTGTTTCCCTCAGGCAACAGAACACAATTTTCCAGTAGCAACAAGGATTATTTCCTTGCACTTGACAGCTCAAGTGCCTCTCTTGTGCTATTTCATTCAGCTTGGAGTATTTAAAAACACAAAATCTTCCTATTTACAGGGAAGGTTAACAGCACCCAAACTCTTCTTTGGGCCAACAGGAATGGGATGAGTTTCAACAAGGCCAAATGACAGGTCCTGCACTTGGTCACAACAACCCCAAGCAAGGCTACAGGCTTGGGGCAGTGTGGCTGGAGAGCTGCCTGCAGAAAGGCATTTGGGGGTTGTAACAGACAGGCAGCTGAATAGGAGCCAGCAGTGTGCCCAGGCAGCTGAAGAGGAGGCAGCAGTGTGCCCTAGAGGCCAAGAAGGCCAATGGCATCCTGGCTTGGATTACAAATGCTGTGGCCAGCAGGAGTAGGGAGGTGACTGTCCCCTTGGACTCAGCTTGGGTGAGGCCACATCTCAAGTGCTATGTGTTCAGTTTTGGGCACTGCAATACAAGAGAGCTGTGGAGGTGCTGGAGCAGGTCCCGAGGAAGGCAACAAAGCTGGGGAAGGGCCTGGAGAATAAATCTTATGAGGAGCAACTGAGGGAGCTGGGGATGGTTAGTGTGAGGAAGAGGAGGCTGAGGGCAGACCTCACTGCTGTCTACAGCTACATGAAGGGACATTGTGGAGAGGCTGCTGCTGGGCTCCTCTCACAGGTCACTGGAGACAGAACAAGGGGGAATGGCCTCAAGCTGAGGCTGGGGAGGTTTAGATTGGACATTAGGAAGAAGTTTTTCATGGAGAGAGTGGTCAGGGACTGGAAAGAGCTGCCAGGGGAGGTGGTGGAGTCACCCAGGCTGGATGTGTTTCAGGGTGGTTTGGATGTGGTTTAAGGTGAATCTTGTAGAGCAGGGTTCTAGGTTGGACTTGGTGATCCTGAGGGGCTTTTCCAACCTTCATGCTTCTGTGATCCTATGACCTGTTATGAGCTACTAATAAGAAAAAGGACAAGTTGCTTTCTAGGAGACTCAAGTGTTGGGCTCTCTCATTTCCAAGTTTTCAACATAAACTTGGAACATTTACTGTTAGCTACCCAAATGAACTTCTTTCCTCAACAATTCTGCACAGCAAATCACAATGGCTAAGCTTCTAACCAGAAATCTTTCCCAAAATATCAGCCAGGTCCTCACCTTGAAGTCAAATGTGTAATTGGTATAAGGCATTAGACCATTCTCATAGGCACTCTTCAACTTGAAACCGTGTGTAATCCTTCCATTTGTTGTTCCATTTTTCCCATTGCAGCTGAAGTTTGTAAGACTTTCATTGTATCTCAGTTCCTTAAAATCTTTGTGGTTTGTTTCCACCCCACCAGTGCTCAAGTACTCAACAACACCTATTAGGAGAGACAGAGACACACAAGAAGGTGTTAAGAAGGATTCAGCAAGTAGGAGTGTGTAGGTACCTGGGAGACAAGCACCTTTATGCTGTAGATAAGCAAGATCTTAACACACATCCAATACAACTCAGCAGTAAAATATTGTAAGGCAATGTCAAGAACAAATGTCACCTAGAATAGAGAGAGGCTTGGAATAGAAATCCCAGGAGGATTAGTTATCCCAGGATGGTTACTAAAGAACAGACATGGGTGGGAAGAGTGGAAAAGTGGATGTAAAACTCTACAGAAGCTGGGTAGTCAGCACCCTCCTCTCCTTGTCTCTATGCTAAACAGTTTTGGCTCTTTGTGCTCTTCAGCTGAAGTGCTGCAAAAATGAGCAGTCAGCTTTGGTTACACTACTTCAAGTACAATTAACTCTAAAGATGCTGCAGAGCCAAACTACCAAGATTTGTGTGTCCTAGGTCAACTTATCATGCCTCAACTTCAGAATAGCCATGCTGAGGTTCTGGGAAGCAAAGGCAGCAGTTAGCTGTGTGAAGACACAACCAGACACAGGAGCTGGTTACTGCAGCAGCCCTCTGGGATCAAAAAGGAACAGACTGGATTTATAGTGCTGCTGAGGAGAACTGCTCCTATCAACCCTAACAGATGTTAAGAATTGCCAAGCAGAGGTCAGTAGGAAGGGGAGGCAGGAATGGAGATTATTCTATTGAACAACTAGCAATAAGGATGGCTTTTGAGTTCTGCACTTCAGGTAGGTACCTGAGAAAGCCAGAGAGTTATCTCTGAATCTGTTCTTCTCTTGTGCTTCATAAAGTTGCCACCAAGTGAAGAAAGAAGTTGTCTGCTGGTCAAAAGCTCTGAAGCATCCTCTCTGGTAGGAGATTATTGAATTTACAGAGCAGTGAAACATTTGAGCTGCAGAAAATAAAGTCTATGGTGGCAACTTTAAAGAGAAGAACCTATCTTCTCACCCTTCGACTGCAGAGAAGCCAATTACCACAGAACCATCAAATCATCACAGAATGCTTTGGGTTGGAAGGAACCTTAAAAATCTCATGCAGTTCCAAGCCCTCTGCCACAGGCAGGGACTCCTCCTACATTTCCAGTTATTTTTGGAAGGTATTTTCTTCCTTTCCATCCCTGTACTATAAGATAACAACAAAATTGCTCCTGAAAGACTGGACACAGCCACACTGCTGCATAAACACTAAGGTCACTCACAAAAAGAAACAGCTCTACCTTTTTTCTCTCTTATTTTCCTCTACCTTGAGAGTTTATGACATCAAACAGCAAATTTGAAATGCCTTTAAAAAAGGTAAAACCTTAACATTTCATTTTACATACTTCAAGCAGCCAAACAAAAAAAAAGAATGAGACCAAATCTGTAAGAAATGGAACACTTACCAGAGTCTGGTAGAGAATTGAGATCTGCACACAGTACAAGTGGAATGGTTCCAAGTTCTCCTGACACACCAGGTTTGAGACTACGAGAAGCTTTATCAATGATGTTCTTTACCTCTGACAGGAACATCATAGTCTGAACCAGCTTCACATCAGAGTAATCTGGGTCCCAATGCATATGTGCATTAGCTACAAGGACTAGCTGCTTTTCCATCCCAAGATGTGGCTTTCCAGCTAAAATTCAAAATTCATTGTTTACATGAGATGGTCAGCAGCAGACAACACTCCTGCTGGAGGTTAAAGGAGGTATTTGAAGGGAGGGAAACAATAAAATGCAATGCCAGTGTAACTTCAAGAAGGTCAGTACCATTTCATTTAAGAGGGTCATACAACTCCTCTCACACCTACTAAAGGCTTTAGTCAATACAAAGGATTAGGAATGTTTGAGTTTCACATTCAAGACCAGTAACAGACAGGCTACCCTGATAGAGGTAGGTATAGGGTTAAACCTCCAGGGGGAGTAACCTTCAACCTGACCCTAGGTGGTCTTGATCCCCCCCAGGGGTGGGTCTGAACAGTACCAGGTGATGGTTAGCCCACTCCCCCTTCCTGTCTAAAGATCCCTAAAAGCAGGGGGACTTCCTGTTTCACACTCTCTCTGCCTCCCTGCTTACCAGCATCACCATCCTGTTCTTGGTTCTCTTTGTTTCACCACATGGCCATCACCCAGGAGGCAGACAAAGCCATCACCATCCAAAATCTGGTTGTATTTACACATTTTGCATTTGTTTTCCCTTCCCTACACCTTTGTAGCTTCCTTACCTCAGATACCTTTTTAATTTACTGTTAAACTTTTCTTTTTAACTTCCAAATTGAGTGAGATTTATTTATTTGGGTGTGCTTACCTTTCCTCTCTCTCTCTCTCCATCTAATCCCTTTCTTTTGGGAAAGAAGGGAGAAGAGGGAAGGGCACTCTATAAATTGTTATTTGGTTCTATCAAATTTATTTGAGTCTCTGGGAATTTAAATCAGGCAACACTTCTGTGTCTAAGAACACTGTGAATTAACATAACTAACAGATAATCCTAATTGCAGGCAAACAGGGGTGTCATAAAGTCACACCACTTTTCCTCAGGCTCTGACAGGAAACAGGCACTGCTCAGACCTTCTGAGGCAATGAGCTCTGCGTTTTAAACTTAGCCATGCTGCGATTTACCTCTCCTGCTAGAAGTGCTTCTCATAAGGCTTGTTTGGTAAGAATTTGAATTAATAAAAGATCATTTGGATAAATATAACACAGGCTGAGTAGGAGCCAGCTGTGATGCTTAGAGAGCCAATTTACACTTCCTAAATTAAGGATGACAGGGCAGAACAAACAGGTTGTATAAGCACGACAGTGAAGAATGTAACCAGCTAAAAAAAAGAAACCAGCAAGCAGATACATGACCCAGAAACACCCAGCTAACACCAACTGATCCTTTGAGATCTCTATGTAACTTCAAGCAAAAAGAACTCAGACTTTGTACTTTTTCAGCCAAAAAACCAAAAAAATCTAATTGGGTGAAAAATACATGAAAAAAAATCCTAATTTCCTCAAAGCATCTCCTCTTTGGAGATACATCTGTTTGAGCACACAAAGTGCAAAGTTAGCCATCTGTAGAACCTCTTTTCTCTGACTTACTGTAGCAAAACTGGTTTGTTGGTGGTTGGTTTTTTTTTTTTCCCTTCTCCACTTGCAAAATACAACCTGTTAAAAAATTAAACCAAGCAGGACTTACATGACATTTCTATCAGCTCCTTTCGCAGCTCTAACAACACGGCGACTCCAATGTTATCTTTTGTCATCACTCTGTTCAGCATCGCTTCTGACCCTTCAGAGTTTGCCATAGCTAGTTGATTGAACTCAACAGTATGTTTTTGAACCAAAGTAAATCTGGAAGAGAAACAGCCCATGGGTTTTTGTTTCAGCAGCAGACACAAGAAGAGATGGTACACATGATCCTCCCCTTTAACGACAGCTCAGATGTTTAGGATGTGAAAAACCTCAGCCAAACACAGACTTCCAGAAAGCCCTGAGACTAACTGAAAGGATAGTTTTCCTAGCAAGTTTTAAGTTCATTATACTACTCCAGTGTCCTCCCTTTATACTACTCCAGCATCTTCCTTCTATACTACTCCAGTATCCTCCTTTTATACTCCAGTGTCCTCCCTTTATACTACTCCAGCATCTTCCTTCTATACTACTCCAGTATCCTCCTTTTATACTCCAGTATCCTCCCTTTATACTACTCCAGCATCTTCCTTCTATACTACTCCAGTATCCTCCTTTTATACTCCAGTATCTTCCCTTTATACTACTCCAGCATCTTCCTTCTATACTACTCCAGTATCCTCCCTTTATACTCCAGTATCTTCCCTTTATACTAGTCCAGTATCCTCCTTTTATACTACTCCAATATCTTCCTTCTATACTACTCCCATATCCTCCTTTTATACTCCAGCATCTTCCTTCTATACTACTCCAGTATCCTCCCTCTATACTACTCCAGTATCCTCCCTCTATACTACTCCAGTATCCTCCCTCTATACTACTCCAGTATCCTCCTTTCAGTTTCAAAAGAGACCAATTTAATTTGGTCCCTTCTCACAGGTCACTGGAGACAGAACAAGGGGCAATGGCCTCAAGCTGAGACTGAGTAGGTTTCAACTGGACACTAGGAAGAAGTTTTTCGTGAATAGAGTGGTCAGGGACTGGAATGAGCTGCCCAGAGAGGTGGTGAAGTCACCCAGCATGGATGTGTTTAAGGGTGGTTTGGATGTGGTGCTTAGGGAAGGTTTAAGGTGAATCTTGTAGAGCAGGGTTCTAGGTTGGACTTAGTGATCCTGAGGGGCTTTGCCAACCTGCCTGTGTCTGCAATTCTGTGGCTGTTTTCAGATGAGAGAGAGAAAAAGGGAGGGATGGAGAAGCTACAGGAGTGCTCATTTCTAACTCTGCACAAGATGTTAGGTCCAAGATGCAGGTTTCACAGAGAAAGAGTACATTTCTCCAGCCAAATGGTATCAAACCCAGTATCTACACTTACTTGTGGACAGAGGACTGGAAGCAGGTTGAAGGGAATGTAACATCCTCATAGCCAAACAGCTGTACAAGGTCACACAATCATAAAGCAAAAGATGAGCTGCAGCACTCATCAGAAGGCTAAGGTATTAAAAAGTCAATGACCTCTGAGGTCTCATTTCAGCAGTTTTGGGGATTATTAATGCCTTTACTCAAAAAAAAAGAGGCAAGGAAAGAAGGCATTTGATTCATTTTTCACTGTTAACACCTAGTGGTCAGTACACACAAGTGAAGTGTACTTGAGCCAAATCTAACCTGTGCTGCACAGCCAGAATGGAATTTCAAACTGAGGGCAAAATTTTCTATTGCCAGGTACACAGAGCAACATTTCTCTCAAAGACCTCTCTTACTAACTACAGGATCCCTCTATTAGAAACACTGAATGGCTACCAAAAGGACAGAGAACACCAAACTGAGCTCCAGCTTGACCTGAGGAATGGTATGAGACCAGGAGACAGCTTTGGTTGGTTCACACAAGTGAAGGATACTTGAGCCAAACCTAACCTGTGCTGCTCTGCCAGAATGGGATTTCAAATTGAGGGTAAAATTTTCTATTGCCAGGTACACAGAGCATCATTTCTCTCAAACACCTCTCCTGCTAACTACAGGATCCCTCTATTAGAAACACTGAATGGCTACAAAAAGAACATTTAATGCCAAACTTTGAGCTCCAGCTTGACCTGAGGAACGTTGTGAGACCAGGAGAAGGCTTTGCAAGAACACAGCACTTACTTTTCTGTTTTGAAAAATATTGCACAACCATCAACATGTTTTCTTTCCTGTTCTGACATTGTCCTAGCTCTAGATTTTGGACTGAAGAACCCGTTGTAGCCACGTTCTTTCAATTCCACCAGGAAAAAACTGTAGTACTGCTCCGTTTCCACCTCCTAGAAAGTTACAAGACAGCACAGCATGAATGTAGTGTTAGCAAAATCCACAAGGCTGATATTATTTAGGCTCCTCAGAAGTGTAAATCACTTTCAAATTAGATTTAAGGGGGGAGGGGGGGCAGAAATTGGGAAGAATTAAGTGAATCAGAGAATGCAAATTTCAGAGCACTCTTCCTATTTGAAGGAAACAGAACTGAATTTCTGTAATCCCCCAGAGTTACGATCAGCTCTTTGAAAATGTGTCAATTGCAGCCCCACATACACAAGCAGGCACAAAGACACCCCCACCTACATGCCTTTGATCAGCAGCTACTGGTTCACATTCCAACTGTGTGGGCTGAAAAGCATTCTTTTGATGTCAAGCAACAAACAGTGCCCTAAACACCACTTCTTTTAGCTTTTTGTTTTCAGGAGGTTTTGAAAACAGATCGTTTAGGGTAAATAGAGAGAACCCAGCAGATGGGAACAGAAAGAGGAAAAGGAGGAACAGCAGAGCTTTTACCTGGAGGCTTATGATGTCAGCATTGCAGCTGAGGATTTCCTGCATAATGGCTTTCTTTCTGTATTCCCAGTTGAGTGCCCAGGACGGGCAGTAGCCATAGAGCTGCCGGGTGGCGTATTTATCGCAGAGCACGTTGTAACACATGACAGAGAACAAGGCTGCAGAACAGGAGTTTTACTTACACACTGACAGGTTTAACAGCAACACCACCACAATTACACACACACACACAATTATTCAGATGATGATAAACTCAGTATGAGCTGGCAGTTTGTGCTTGAAGCCCAGAAAGCCAACAGTGTCCTGGGCTGTATCAAAAGAAGGGTGACCAGAAGGATGAGGGAGGTGATTCTGCCCCTCTTCTCTTCTGAGACCCCACCTGCAGTAATGCTTCCAGTTCTAGTGCCCTCAATGTAAGAGGGACATGGAACTGCTGGAGCAGGTCCAGAGGAGGGGGCCATGAAGATGATCACGGGACTGGAGCAACTCCCCTATGGGGCCAGGCTACAAGAGTTGGGGCTCTGCAGCCTGAAGAAAAATAGGCTCCAGAGAGACCTCCCAGTACCTGAAAGAGGCCAACAAGAAAGCAAAAAAGGGACTTTCTGCAAGGGCTTGTAGTGATAGGACAAGAGGGAATGGACTGAAGCTTCAGGAGGGTAGATATAGGCTGCATATTAGGAAGAAATTCCTGACAGTGAAGGTAGTGAGACACTTGGAACAGGCTGCCGAGGGAAGTTGTGGATGCCCCCTCCCTGGAGGTGTTCAAGTCCAGGTTGGATGAGGCCCTAACAACCTGGGCTAGTGAAAGGCATCCCTGCCCCATGGCAGGGGGGTTGGAAGTAGATGATCTTTAAGGTCCCTTACCACCCAACCTGTTCTATGAATCTATGAATTAGTTTCTTCCCTTTTGTCTTTTGCAAATTTATCAACTTGTGCTTTACTTGAGTCAACCAAAACACAGCAGGGATATCTCTACTACAGAAAATGACCTGTTAACCCTTTTAAGAAGTAAAAGACAAGGTTGGATTTATGGCAGCTGTCTGCTCATACCCAGCCCATGGTTAATGCAGCAAAGGGCAGATAAATGGACTTTATGGAAGTGATTAAGTGATGCTCTGCTGTGAAAAGCCTGTAACAAGGTAAGTGCATCTGAACACTTCCATTTCCTAGCTATACAAAGATCTGCAAACTCTTCAAGGAGATGATCTGAAGTCTACCTTGATTACTACCACCATGAACTGTGACAGATCCATAGGCAGGGTAAGGATCCCTTTGCACAACAAAAACAAGTACAGGAAAAATAAAGCCTCAGATGTTTCACCTCAAGCTTAGAATTGAGGTGTAAAGGTAAGGAACTTCTCTCTATGCTTTAGCACAATGAGACAGTCTGGGGCACCTGGACAGGTAGTGCAGCAGCAGGGATTTGGGCTTTGGTTTTGTTGCCTTTGTTGTTTGTTGTTCTTTTTTAAGCAGTAAGGAATTTGCAGCACAACAGGGAGATTCTTGGAAGCTTTTTGGGAGCTTCTCTCAAACACTGAGTTAGAGCTCAGGAAAAAAGGACCAAGGCAGGTGTTGGAAAGTTTAGCATATTGAGGTAATGGTCTTAGGGTGACCTGAGGGGATAACCCCCCAGCATTTTGAAAACAAAGAGGTGACAGCTAAAGACAAGCTGCATTAACATCATGATCTTCACAGCAAGCACCTCAAGTCAGTAAAGGAATGTACATCAGTCCTGGAAGAGAGGAGACTGCAGTAATTGAGAAGCACACTAAGGTGTTTGGTGTGCAGGTAAATAAAAAAGGTTACTTGGTCACTTTTCAACAGTTCATGCAGAAAAATCAGTAAACAATTAATCACAACCTCAATCCCAGCAGCAACAGAAGTGCTTTTAAGAAAGAAATTCCACTTTTTTGGGGGGGGAAATCATGTTCATGTTCTTCCATTTGCTTCATTCTTCCACCATGTTCAATTAAGCCTTATAATTCAGTTATTAGCTCATTATGGACAACAGTTTCAATAGCTGAGAGAAGGTTGTTAATTAAAAAGAAATGGCTTGGTAGTAAAAGATGAGTAAATCTGAAACAGGTGTTCCAATGGAGATACAACTATTTCAGCTGTCTGGTCAGCACTGCACAGCTGAGTAGGTTAATTGAAGCCTTGCTTGCCAGTAGGTAGGAAAGATCAACTGATCTTATAAAAGGAAACAAGCAACCAACCAAAACAAGAAGGGAAAACCCTGACACTACCTGTTGGTCTTGTACGGTCTGGTTCTTGCAACATAATCCAAGATCTTGGAGGTGGCTGTTCTGTAGAAACTGTGGGCACATTTGAAAGGGAGAGATACAAGTGATAATCACATTCATATTGCACAGCAGAAAGAAATGTTTGAAGAATGATCACTTACTTCTTTTTGCAGTACCTGCCAAATTATCAAGCAAATAGTTCAGTAGCCTTCGTGTCCCGTCTGGTTCCTGATAAAGGTTCAGAATGTCCTGTGTGAGTGGATTTCCTGCAAACAGATTTACACAGCTATTGAGGGGAAGAGAGAGGAGCACCAGGAGCTTACAGATCACTCTTAAAAGCTGGCATCTCTGAGAAAAGATGCTGCATCTACTGTGAACTGCTTATCAATTTCACTTCTCAGGTCTTCAATCCTAGACGTGTGAACGGCTCTAGTGAGGTTAACCCCATTCCCTCCTGCTTCTGTCTTCTGACTGGCCACCCAGGGGCAGTTGTGGGATTTAACAGTGAAGAACTGGTGTGGTACAACACACAGGCACAACTGAAGAGACCAAACACAGGAGCCACCTCTGGTCCCTCCAGTGACACATCCAGCACCATCTGATTTGCCAGTTAGAGCTGAGCAGAGTTTACCATCTGCCAAACACATAAGCAGATTGTAAGATGTTTCATGGACAATGCATTTTGCAATTCTCTAGCTTCAAGGGGGAGAAAAACAGACTTTTGAGACCTGACAGTATTTAGAGGCAATTGTATCACTCAGTGCTCTTCATTTTGGCATACAAATTCCCCCAAGGTCAGCAATTGTGTAGCTGGAATCCATACAGTTTAGTGGGGGAGGAAAATACTGGGAAAAAGATCTGACACTGTTGCTTGCGGGGCACAGAGTTCTCCAACAGCAGAAAGCAAGCTCCCTTTTGCCTGGAGTTGAATACCTGAGCTGTAGACTGCTTCTTAGTTTAAAGCAGCACTGAATTCAACCCCTAGACAAGCTGCAGAAAGCTTCCACTCACTCTGCAGAAAGAGAAGCAAATCTCTTTATACTCAGAGTGCTTCACCAAACTCATTCTTTTGTGAATAATCCCTAAATAACAATAGTTATAGAGGGGGTCTAAGCAGCTACATCTGGGCTTGCTATTCAGTCAAATGTTTTATGAACTGGCCAGCCACAAGCACTACATCTCTGAAGGGACATCATTACACAAAGCATGAGGGATACCAAGAAAAAGCAGCAATACCTTTCAGACCCAAAGTCTGTAACTGGAACAGTTTTCCCAGCTCAAAAGGTAAAACTCGTAACAGGTTGTTATTTAAATGTAGTTCCCTGTAGACAGAGCAAGAATCATATAGGGCTGAAAACAGACCAACATTTGTCTTCAGTGGTACAGTACAAGAAATTCAACTCAAAGAGAAACAAAACAGCAGCAAAAGACACTGAAAAAACTCCAAGGCTGAACAGCAGCAAATAGGGAAATCCTGCTGTAGTCACACACACAAAATACAGACTGCACTGAAGCACAGAGCAAAGCTGCTGTCTGCTGAGCTCATTTTCAGGCAGCAATTTCATAAACATCAGCACTAATTAAATACTTTAATAACTACAAGTGATGAAGAAGTTAACAGCTCAAGGCAGACCACGAAACAGTTCAGCTGTGATTAAAGGCCAGATAAAGAGAAATGAGAACCCAGAAAACAAATACACCAACACAAACCCCATCCAGGCAAGTGGCAGCACAATCAGAGTTAGAACATTACCAGGGAAGTAGGTTACATTCACTAGTCTAGGTGATTGTCATTATTTTAGGGTCATTTTTGTTATTTCAGGGTTTGGAGGTTTTGTTGGGATGTGTTTTAAGGTTTTTGGAGGGGTTTTGAGTGTGTTTTGGGTTTTTTTGAGTCTGTTTTGGGTTTTTTTTTTGGCTAATTTCAGGGGGGGTTTTTTTGTTTTCCATTTGCTTTTTAACTTACAAAAGCAAGATACAGACAGGAATAGGACCCAAGTATTAAATTCTAATATCCTAACCAACTGGGCAGAGGAAATGGATTTATTAGGAGCTTTTCACTTTCTTAAAGGCATTCCCAGCTAAGTTGTGAAGACTTCCCCCACCATATTCAGTATAAAGTTGCCACTTCGAAGCCTTTACAACCTGGTGCCAAGAGACTTGAAATGTATTTCAGGGCAACAAATCCCACCAGATCTCCTAAGTATATCAAGAGAAGCCATCTTCCAGCTGAGCTTTCCATGAAAACATGCTACAGGGTTTACTACTCCTCCTCTTTCTGCAGAGATCAGAAACCTTACTGCTCTGCCATCTCTTTCTTCAAGTAGAAAGACAGCTGCAAGGAGCCTCAGGCAAGCTTTGCCACACAGACCAAACCCAGAGCTCCAAAAGTAGGGAGCTGGAGGACCTGTTATCCATCCTCAAGTTTGAGAGCACAAAGGATTGCGGTGGCTCAGGATCTCTGCAATGCCCAGTGTTGAATTACTGTTAGTTTGAACAACTTCCCAGAAGCTATGGGAAGTGTCTGCAGTAAAAGCCAGCCTGAAGCATAAAACTCCAGCACAGCTGAGCCCTGCAGAGCACTCTCACATAGGATGAGCTGCAGGGTTTTACTTGACTTCCACCCCAGTGAGAAGAAATCATGGATCCAGCTGCAATTACTGAGGACATGAAGAGCAGAGTGGATCAATGCACTACCTTCTCACTGGGTTCAAGTGTTACTATGTTTAGGTCACAAATGAAAAATCAGTGCAATCCTTGACCTTATCTACACATTTCACATTTAACCTTTTGTACTCAGAGTAGACTTCCAGAGTTGGAAGAGCTGAAGCTTCACAGAGTCAGCCAGGATAAACTGGGAAGATGCCATAACTATCTTTTGACACCACTGATGACTACACTGCAGAGCTCACTCCACGTCAGGACTATCCTGTTTACAAACATCGCTTTCAAAGGGAACAGACTGATGGGGAAATGATGTTTATGAAGCACAAAGATGAATTTGAGGGTACTCCAGCAGGTATAGCACTTCTAGCTCACAATACCTGGGCAGCAGAAAAAGGAGGATAGAAACCCATTACTCATAATTGCTTTGCATTCAAATAGTGACGTGAAGCTTTCTTTCCAACAGACTGCAGCTGAGAGCAACTGTGCAACACACCACAGAACAGAGCTGCCAATTAGGCTCTAAAAAGCAAGGTCCCTTTGCTCAGCCTCCAAGGTTGACATTTTAACTGCTTTGGAATGTGAGCTTTTAGTACCAATTTAATCAGCTAGTTTAATCCTCCCCAACAGAGTGGACTTTTCTAAAGCAGAGGAAAATGTAGTGACTGATATTTTTATGTGCAAACTTGCTTTGCTTTCCAGTTTCAACAGAGCTGTGCTGGCAGGCCATGTCTCTATTGTCTTCTTCATCACTTCTAATAAACATTCTCATTAGTTTTAGGCTTCAGTGTTTTCTGGGTTTGAGAAAAGTTATCCATAAATGTCTTGGAAGTTAAAATCAATTCCTGGTAACTGTCTAATAAACCTAAATAAGGCTCTTCCTTTGGGTCAAGGGAGAAAGTGGCCTGTAAAGATTTCCTCTCATAGAAATAATTCATAGAATTACATAACAATGTTGGGTTGTTGGGTTTTTTTCTCACCAAGATAAATGCTGCAGCCTTAATTATCATCTAAGCAGGCATCACTTTCCCTGTTTCACTTCCAAAAGAAGGTATCATTCCATGCAAACACTGCACATCTTGACATTGTAAAACTGAGGAAGGGAGGAAGGGAGGAAGGGAAGGAGAGAGGAAGGGAGGGAGGGAACACCAATTAACTCCTTTTTCTCTTTGGCTTCCCTGAATCCAGGTTGTCCTCTGAGATGCCTAAACCTTGTGACGTGCTGATTGCTTTCCCTAACACAAACTTTCACATAGTCAGTGGCATTGGTCTCTTCTCCCAAGCACTCAGTGACAGAACAAGAGGACAGTCTCCAACTGTGCCAGGGCAGAGCTCATTGCTGTCTACAGCTACCTGATGGGAGGCTGTAGCCAGGTGGGGGATGGTCTCTTCTGCCAAGCAACCAGCAACAGAACAAGGGGTCACAGTCTCAAGTTGTGGCAGGAGAGATCTAGGCTGGATGTTAGGAGGAAATTGTTGGCAGAGACAGTGATTGGCATTGGAATGGGCTGCCCAGGGAGGTGGTGGAGCCACCATCCCTGGAGGTACTTAAAAGGAGACATTACTCCTTTACTCCTGTAAAAAGGGAGTCTCCCTGCTCAGGACAGCCACCCTTTATGCACTTGTACATGGTTATTAGGTCTCCCCTAAGCCTTCCCTTCTCCAGGCTGAACAAACCCAGTGCTCTCAGCCTTCCTCCACACGCCAGGACTTCCATCAGAACACGAGATCCCAGAGCAGCCAGCACTGCTAGGGCTGCAGAGGCTACACCAAGTATTCAGCGACACAGACAGAAAGAAGTGAGGAAAGAGGCATTTGCTTATGCTTCTTGTTCACTGGAGCACAAAAAGGATGCTGGACTTGCCACTGCTGCTACCCAGCTAAGGAGAGCAGCAGAGCTGAAGCGCAGCGCAGTGCCCGTACCTGAGTGACACCATGTTTCCGAGCTCTGCTGGTAAACTGCGGATCTTATTAGAGGACAGGTCCAGATATACCAGATTGTGAAGCTTGGCAATGTCTGAAGGAATTCGGGATAAGGAATTGTCACTGAGATGCAAAGCTGTCAGATGGGTCAGTGTCCACAACGACGAACTTAAGCTTCTCACTTTCCCTGCGGAAGGAAGGCACAAAAGAAAACAGAGCATTCAGGATCACAGAATGGGCTGGGAAGGACCTCCAAAGGTCACTCATCCAGCCCTCCCCCCAAAAAAAACACAGAAGTCTAGCAGTGATTACACACAAGGCTGTATGGGGGGAGCTGGTTTGCTCTTTGTTGTGTTTGTTACTACTGAGCTGCCCAAGAAGGTGGTTGAGTTGCCCATCCTGGATGCGTTCAGGGGTCACAGAATTCATTAGACTGGAAAAGGTTGTTTGGAAATAGTGCTTAGGGATATGGTTTAAGGTGAATCTTGTAGAGTAGGGTTCCAGGCTGGGCCTGGTGATCCTAGAGGGGCTTTGCCAGCCTGCCTGTTTCTGTGATTGTTACTACTGAGTTGCCCAGGAAAGTGGTTGAGTTGCCCATCCTGGATGTGTTTAAGGGTCACAGAATTAATCAGACTGCAAAAGGTTATTTGGATGTGATGCTCAGGGATATGGTTTAAGGTGAATCTTGTAGAGTAGGGGTCTAGGTTGGGCTTGGTGATCCAAAGGGGGTTTGCCAACCTGCATGCTTCTGTGATTGTTACTACTGAGTTGCCCATCCTGGATGTGTTTAAGGGTCATAGAATTCATCAGACTGGAAAAGCTTGTTTGGAAATAGTGCTTAGGGATATGGTTTAAGGTGAATCTTACAGAGTAGGGTTCTAGGCTGGACTTGGTGATGCTGAAGGGCTTCATCAACCTGCATGTTTCTGTGATTTTGTTCAAGTAAAATTAATCCATTAATTAAAATTATTCCATTCAATTAACCAATGATTATACACACATCTACAAAGAAATTCAGCAACACACAGGAGACTGTAAGCCACTGCCAGGGATGCTTGGATTGTTTTTTCCAAAGCATATTTAAGGTTTCAACATCTGCCCTTCTCAAGTTCCACACAAAACAAGGCTTATTTACCAACTCACCACGAATTCAATGATTAACAGAGGTGTAAGAAATTGGTATTTCCAATTATAGCTTCTGTCTGAGATGAAAGATGCTTTATCAGTTTGTCCCTTATTTCTGTGCAACTTCTTTCCAACCAAAAATCTTTATTCTATGGCATTAATCCAGCCAAGAACAGATAGAAGCACTATATTTAGGATGACTAAGATGCTTAGTTAGGAACATGGATTTCCATCTGGCATTCAACTAAAAGCTGCATAAACTACTGCCAGATAGTTTGTTTTTTTTTTTAAAGGGTATGATTTTTGTATCAACTGAAGGCTGGAAACATGGATTTGTGTGACAGAGTCAAGATTTTTACACTGCTGCATGCAAGCAATGTGAGACATCATCAGAACATCTCAAAACAATTCCTCTTTCCAAGTTTTCCCTTCCCCCCCACCCCTGGAGTGGATCTCTTTTCATTTGTAGAAGTATTTCTCTATCCCAACAGCATTAGAAGAAGAGTACCAACACCAGGCAAAAAAATGACCTGGGGCAGCCTTTTAAAACCCAACTCCTGCTCCCCCCAGGAGTGGATCTCTTTTAATTTGTAGAAGTAATCTCTCTATCCCAAAAGCATTAGAAGAAGAGCACCAGCACCAGGCAAAATGTTACCTGGGACAGCCTTTTAAAACCCCACCACAAGTCCTTTTCCTCCCAGAAGTGGATCTCTTTTCATTTGCAGAAGTAATCTCTCTATCCCAAAAGCATTAGAAGAAGAGCACCAACACCAGGCAAAAAAAATCACCTGGGGCAGCCTCTTAAAACCCCACCACAACTCACCAATGGTCTGGTTAACATTATACCAATACAAACATTTTAGAATGCCTTTCTTGAAATGATTTTCATCCAAATAAGTCCTGTTTAGCATCTGGGAAAGCTACAGTGACACATGTGTACCTGGAACTCAGCCCCATGTTAAGAAAAGGTTGAATACAAGAATCATTTTCCAGTGAGCTATAAAAAAATGTGTAGGACATTTTAAAAAAAAGGTTCAGGGATTTAAACCAGAGCAGGTAAAATAATTGTGGCTTTCTGTATTAGGTGACCAAATCCTTTGCAAGGAAGCCAGAGTATGAACATGAACAAAAACCCTGTCACAACACAAACCCTATGAGGAGAGGCTGAGGGAGCTAGGGGTGTGCAGCCTGCAGAAGAGGAGGCTCAGGGCAGAGCTCATTGCTATCTCCAACTACCTGAAGGGAGGCTGTAGCCAGCTGGGGTTGGTCTCTTCTCCCAGGCAGGCAGCAACAGAACAAGAGGACACAGCCTCAAGTTGTGCCAGGGGAGGTCTAGGCTGGATGTTAGGAGGAAGTTGTTGGCAGAGAGAGTGATTGGCATTGGAATGGGCTGCCCAGGGAGGTGGTGGAGCTGCTGGAGGTGTTCAAGCAAAGCCTGGATGAGGCACTTAGTGCCATGGTCTGGTTGACTGGACAGGGCTGGGTGCTAGGTTGGACTGGCTGAGCTTGGAGGTCTCTTCCAACCTGGTTGATTCTATGATTGTTTTGCAAGGCACACAGGCAGTTCTTCCAGGATTGATGCTACTGTAATGCTCATTAAGAAATCTTTTGAGAGGTTGTAAATACAAATCAAAAGGTCTCTGCACTTGAAAAGCTGAATTAACAGCTCTTCTCTGCCTTCAATGCAAACAGGTGATCATGATCAAAGAAACCACTGTAGCTGGAAGGATTTCCAATCAACACCACTGATCCATCCTCTTCACTACCTGCAGCTCTGTTGGCTGGAATCAGTCTGGAGTGAGATTACCAGGCATGAAAGGCAAGAGCCATCACATAATGCATTTCCTCTGCACAGGCAGCAGATGTCCAAGTGGATATCCAAGCCTAATGCTGATATATAATGCTGATTCCTGAAGCAGCAGTTAAGTAGGTTTCTGCATCTGTAACCTTCAAGTAAAGAATGCTATTCACATGTTAAGGCACGTGGCACTTGAAGCAAGACACAGGTTCAATGATCTGGATGGAAAGACTCTTCACAATTCAAAGGACTCTATTTGTGCTCTTCCTTCCATACATTTCTCTACTGGACAGCCATTAAAAAACATCACACAGCAACGTTTGCAGTCTCTTAAAGAACCTCCATGTTTCAGTAAGATTTCAGCCTCAACTGACAATATCACAACATCAGTTCTATGTATTTGCTTGAATTTTCTTCCAAGTGTGCTTCAGGTAGCAAAATTTAACTCTACCAACCAGAAGTAATTGGTGTTTATGAATTCAGAACCTTATCTTATTTTCAAGAAAAGATGTGAAAGCCAAATGGGGATCTCAAAGGTAGCACAGTTCCTGGAGGAGCTTTTATCATAGAATCATAAAATCAGCCAGGTTGGAAGAGACCTCCAAGCTCAGCCAGTCCAACCTAGCACCCAGCCCTGCCCAATCAACTAGACTGTGGCACTAAGTGCCTCAGCCAGGCTTTGCTTGAACACCTCCAGGCACAGCGACTCCACCACCTCCCTGGGCAGCCCATTCCAATGCCAATCACTCTCTCTGACAACAACTTCCTCCTAACATCCAGCCTAGACCTGCCCTGGCACAGCTTGAGACTGTGTCCCCTTGTTCTGTTGCTGGGTGCCAGACAGCAGAGCCCAACCCCAGCTGGCTACAGTCTCCCTTCAGGTAGTTGTAAACAGCAATGAGGTCACCCCTGAGCCTCCTCTTCTGCAGGCTAAACAGACTAAGTATTTACAACTCCTTTCACAACCAGAGCTTCTTCAATGGAATCTCCAGTCCTGGGCTAATACAAGGCTGTTGTTACACTAGGTTCAAACAACACTGCATGGCCACAGATCAGCCCCAACTGCACTCTGACAATGGAGACCTTAACAACATGATCTTACCCACCCCATCTTCTTAAAATACCAAGAGCTCACATTCATATCCCCACCTTCCCATCTTTCCTATGTGTCAGGACTCCTAATCTGCCTCATTTTACCTCTCCTCCAGCTCCCTGTGTTATCCCAACCCAACTCTTCCCAGACACACCCAAAATCTGTTATGCTGGCTCATGTCAAGGTAGGTAACTCTACTCCAGACTTCTTGTCCAAGCTGCAGTATGCAAACTGCTCTTGCAATGAGTTCACAAGTCCATTTCTCAGTTCCTTACCACTTATTTCCAACTCTGCCCAGTGTGATTTCTTTCCATTGGCTGCTTCCTCTGAGGACATAATTGTGTACATCCTCCGTGGATCAGGTGGATCGTACTTTTCCTTGGGCATTCCTGCAGAGATAAAGATTAAGATATCAAATACTGAGGACAGCTAATTTGGTTTTCAGTTCAGTTTGGTATTGGACATTTGCTCAAAATGCTTTCCAAAGCCCCAGATAAAGATGACAAACTTCACTGAGTGGCAATGACTGTTATAAACCAGAAGAACACTCAGATTCCCGAGTGGCAGATGGCAGCTAAGGACCCTGCACCCCAGCATAAACCTTGTGTTTGGCCACCACTGATGGGTATGTCACTGTGTCCTTCAAACCCAACCCATCCTGCTGCAGGCTCTTGGACCTTCAACAATCCAAGTACAAAACATGACCAATCACCACTGCTGGATTTTCCCTCAAACAAATTCTAAAGAAAACACTGGCTAACAACTTTGACTCACTCTCAGTTCCAGGTTTACTGCCACCCTCAACTTCTCACACAACAGCATCCAGGTGAATTCAGGTTTCAGAAAGATCCCCAATTCTTTAAGTCTGCAAAATGATAGCTTTTAATCCAACACTCATCCTACTCTTTTCAACCTAAAAATATTCTCCTGTCACTTTCTTCGCTCAGGTACTTAGCACTGAAATTTATTAACTCCACTTCTCTTACTCTCACAACAGACTAATAACTTGATCAGAAACATTTTCAATTTTCCCTTTTAACCACATAAAATCCCAGACCATGACAGAGAAGCTGCAAAAGAATTCCTCTCTAAAACCACTCCTTCCACTCGAAGCAAACTCATCTTCCCTTCCAGCTTTCCTATATATCAACGCACTTAGACTGCTTCACTGCAAAGAGGAGGAAGAAAAAAAGACCCCCCAAAAAATCCCAAGCCTTCCCTAGCTCTGTATCATAACCAGGAGCTTGCTCTCCTTTGTCCCAGGAGAAACAGATCTGGGGTTTAGGCAGTTTAAGAGGCAAACCAGCTTAAGTACAACTTAAATCAATGCTGTATCAGTTTACCAAAGCTCTATGTTTTCAAGTCACATTGGACTTCCAATATAAACCACAGTGACTACAAACAAGAGTAATGCTTCTGCACTGCCCTACATCTACCCAAGAGCTTTGCTGGCAAAAAATTCCCCACCTTAAGCTGCCACAGCCAAACACACACACACACACAGAGAGACAGGAGCAGCAAGGCTATGCAAATATTTATGTGAAATGGAAAAATTCAACAATGCTGGCTCAAATCACATTTACAAACACATTACAAGCAGGATTGTGCAATTGTGAAGCAAAACACATTACAGCAACGTTATAAAACCACCCCAAAACATTCACTGCAAAGAAGCTAGATCACCAGCACCTACCATCTCTTTTAAAGCTATGTTTTTCAATGCCCTGGACAAAGTGAATATATCAGGAAAGTGTAATTACACAGAGAACAAACAAGGAGTAACTGGTAGTAAATGCCACCATCAGCCAGATGTTGAACTCACTAGAAAACGTTTACTCCACTTGTTAAAAAGCAACAGAAATCCTCCCCCTCCCCCTC
Organism: Pogoniulus pusillus; assembly: GCF_015220805.1. NCBI lineage: Eukaryota > Metazoa > Chordata > Aves > Piciformes > Lybiidae > Pogoniulus > Pogoniulus pusillus. The sequence goes on from NC_087285.1 coordinate 20,147,161, forward strand.
CAAACTTTCAGCTCATTTTGCATCCTCACTCAAATAAAGCTTTTAGGCACCACAGGCTTACTTTAACACAACAGCTCTTTTACTTATACACACTCCTCCTGCCCTTCTCCACTCCCATTACTGGTCAAAGCCAGAAAGAAATTCCCCTTTAAAAAGTGACTTGTGGGTAAAAGGATGAGATTATAAATAGCAGCTGGGTGGAGCTCCTTAAAGAATGAAGACAGTTGAGTACCCAGGGTACCAGAATCACCAAGTGTAACACTTTCTTCTTCAAACCAAGCTAATTAAAGGTGATAAGACTGGATTATAACCACTGGAAACATAAAAGCATAACTTCTCCCTGCAATAACTATGCAACTGGTGCAATGATAGATGGCAGAGTAACGCAGAGAGCATCTCTTCTGCAATTGCCATCTATAATTCACAAAGACCAATGCCCCACAGGAACGCTCCACTTTAGCAGGAAACATTTACCTTCCTCAGTCATTCGATGCTTTCTCTTCCTGCAGCTCCCTGAATTAATAAATATGTTCCAATTTTTTTTCTTTCAGGAAATGAAGCAGGTAGAGTAGCTACAGAAATCTCATTCAGTCCAGAAACGCCAGCGGTCCCCAGAGCACACTCAATCACACGCACTAATTAACAGCTTTGCTGGTACCAGCAGCCTGCTGCTCCTTGCTACCAGAAGAGGATGACATACTTTTTCCAGAGGGTTTTGTGAACGAGAATTTGAGGCTCAGACACTGGAATCTGGGCATCCTGTGCTCAGGTCCACCCATGGCACTGCTCGCTCTCTCTCTCTCTCTCTCTCATTAATGTGCCCTCTCCTGATGGTTTTCCCTTTCTCCCTGGTGCATTTCACAGGGGATGGTTCCTTCCTGCTCAGGATTATCAAGGGAGGAAAAAAATATGATATGTTCTTTGGCTGCCTGGCTGAAGGAGCTGCTGCTGACCAACAGCATCACTGACACCAGCTGCACCAGAATATCAAAGCTTCTGTCATACCAAGCCTTGGCACATCTTTACCCATCACCTAGAGCTCAAAATTTCTGAGGAGCTGACAGCAGGGCTAAATTTGGCCAGCATTTCACAGGACATCATAAACCACAAGCACAATACCTTGAATAGCATTTCAAAACTTCACAGCACCAAGCAGTTCAAGAAAACCAGTAGTCTCTTCTACAAATCGCTGTCTCCTTCTTTCTCCACCTCCCCAAATCCAAATTTAGAGCCTGCTGAGCTGCTACAGTTAAACATAAAAGCCAAGGTAAACGGCAGATTAAAGCAGTTTTGTCAGGCTAAAGCAATTTTTAGTAAGAGCCATGAAATGCTGTGGAACAAACTTAAAAGCCATTGATAACTGCAGCTCTAAACTACCCTGATGATCAATTTCCAAAGAGCTTACACCACCTGTAATTTTCAGTTGCACCCACACAGAGGGTGGAAAGCACCTCTGAAAGTGAGGCTCTTATCACGTGCAAGCAAGCTCAGAGAGGAGAAAATAAAAACAAAGATATGACAGGGAGGCTTGGAACACACCCCAGACTACACAAAGTTAATGAAGAGGCTATTTAAATATCTTTGAATGCAAATGAAATTGTTTACTGCCTTGTATTGGGGTATTAAAATCGTTATTTAAATAGCTGCAAGAACAGAAGAGTTCCAGGAGCATGGCTGTCCCTTCCCACCCACTCCCAACACAGAATTAATGCCCCTCACCAGAAAAAACCTGAGCTAAACGAAGCCAGTGAGGCCAACAGTGCAAAGGGTCTGACAAAAGGGGCTTGCTCTCAAGCCTCTGCTGCAGACCCAGTTTTAAACCCTTGTTTGCATAGAGCATACCCAAATGAAAGCAGCAGGACAGGGCAAAGGGGAGCAGGGCAGACAAGATCCTTCAGTGAAAGGTGCAGGACAAGGATGATGATGATCAGGGAGGTTGGAAAGTCAAATGATGGCAACCTGTTAAAAGAGCAGGCAAATCTGGCTGATGCAGCAGGTGGATGATGGAGCCCTGGCTCTGGCTTTGCTGGGGAACAGAGCACTAGAGCCAAAGCCAAATGCTCCCAGTCGAGGTGCACCTGTACCAAGGGCTGCCTGTCTCTCTGAATTAAAGCAAGGAGAGCAGCCAGGCGAGGAAGAGCCAGGCTAGGTGTTGTGTGAGAGAAGTGTCCTGGGCAGGAAGAGGTGTGAGTGCCAACAGTGGGAGTGCTGCTCCACACAGCAGCTGCTGCTCTGCTCCTCAAGGGTACTTATAGCCACAGCACCCTTGCCACTAAGGGTATGGAGGAGTTGGTGGCCTAGAAACAAAGGAGCTGCCTGAAGACCAAGCTGGTTTAGCTCTGCTGCTAGCTGTAGAAGAATGAAGAGACCACTGCTTAACAGGACTTTCGCCATGGTAAGTCTCTAACCCCACCAGTGTGTGTAGAGTGGAAGCAGGACTGTGAAGTAATTAACACTCCAGGTCATTATGTAAACTCCTCATAATGCTTCTCAACTGGAGATGTGATAGTCTGGGGAAACTGCTTTGATTGACAGGGCAGGAAAAACGGTGACTTTTCTTGTCCTTCTGCCATTTCCATGAGATTGGAAGCTGGCTGCTAGAAGGATTGAACCAAAACAGGCAAGCTGGTTGTTTTTTTGAGAGCAAGCAGTAAGAACACCATCAGAAAATGCTACAGCAGTTCTTCATTCCCTGGAATGCTTTCTCTAATACCACAGATAAACTATTTCAAAGCTAAACATAGTAGACAACTCCTGTAAGCCAAGTACCATCAATCTTTTACAGTATTAGCTTTACTCTAAATGTAGATATCGAGTTTGCCTTCAAAACTCTCCTAGATCCATCAGCTTCTTCCACACCAGGATTTAAATTAAGCAAACCAAACCTGAATTCCAAAGCTTTACAGCAAACAACAACCAAGTGAGAGCAGTGTGGGTTAGTTTAAGCAAGTTTATCTGATGTAAGCAACTCTTCTGAAATGGTCGCTTCAATACTTACACTGCAGCACTATTTACAAACGTGTGAGGCCCTTGAGAAATGCCTCAAGATCACTATACTGAAGAGTTACAACTCAGGCTCTGAAGCTTCTTCATATGTTGATGACTTCCTTTGACTTCTCTCTTCCCCACCCCTTTACTTGCTAATACTTATCACTAATAAATTGAATATAGATGAGGAGATAACCAGGAGGAGGAAGTAAACAAAGTAGCACCACACCCAAGTGCCTAATTACTCAAATGTCTTGCTACTTTAATTAAAACCAGGGAATGAAGCAGACAAATCTAGATCTAACAAAGTTAGAAGTAACAAGATCACTTACTGATGCAGTACAGGATTACTTATCAAATAAATGACTTTTGCACTGCTGAAAAGCAGCAGGATAGAAAGCAATCTACTGGGCTACCTACTAATTATAAACCATTAAGTTGCTCAAAGATTTTGTAAGAAAATGCTAGCAGGAGAGACTTTTTTTTTCCTTTTCTCCAAACCCTAGTACTGGAAGCTGCTCCCAGACTGTTCATTTGCACCCCTGTGCTGCTACTCTTGAAGCTCTTAGAATCATAGAATTAACCAGGTTGGAAGAGATCTCCAAGCTCAGCCAGTCCAACCTAGCACCCAGCCCTGGCCAATCAACCAGACCATGGCACTAAGTGCCTCATCCAGGCTTTGCTTCAATACTTCCAGGGATGGCAACTCCACCACCTCCCTGGGCAGCCCATTCCAATGCCAATCACTCTCTCTGCCAACAACTTCCTCCTAACATCCAGCCTAGACCTCCCCTGGCACAACTGGAGACTGTGTCCCCTTGTTCTGTTGCTGATTGCCTGGCAGAAGAGACCAACCCCACCTGGCTACAGCCTCCCTTCAGGGAGCTGTAGACAGCAATGAGCTCTGCCCTGAGCCTCCTCTTCTCCACATTAAAGCAGGCTCTTCTCCATGTAACCCAAAGTTTCATTTGAAAATGCATTCCAAAGACTTTCTCCACCACTTTAAGTGTTTATTATATTGCCTGGTATGTCTTGAATTCAAAGTTAATTTAGGATCCTCCTCACTTTCCCACACCAGCCACTTGCCCTGTGGTTTTACAATGCACAAAGCAGAACTGAGCCAGTCCTACTCCAGCTTTTTCCTCTCTAGTACCCTTCTTCTACACTTTTGCATCAGCATTGACTTGGCTGATTAAAAAAGGGAGCTCTACCAGTAACAGAACAAGGGGACAAGTCTCAAGTTGTGCCAGGGGAAGTATAGGCTGGATGTTAGGAGGAAGTTCTTCACAGAGAGGGTGATTTGCCATTGGATTGGGCTGCCCAGGGAGGTGGTGGAGGCACTGTCCCTGGACGTGTTCAAGAAAAGCCTGGCTGAGGCACTTACATGGTCTGGTTGACTGGCTAGGGTTGGGTGCTAGGTTGGACTGGATGAGCTTGGAGGTCTCTTGCAACCTGGTTGATTCTATGGCGAAGAGAACTGAAATGGCCAAAGGCTAAAAGGGAAGGGGAAAAAACCACCTGAAGAAGCCTGGCTTCCTGTACTGCTGTTACTCCTGTAGAGCAGTATTTTATGTGTGGATTTGCAGCACAGCTGTTCATGGGACTGAAACAGGACAAGAACATGATTGTCCTTCTGGCCACACCTACCTGAGATCTCCTTTTGCACAGCAGGAAATAAAAATCTTGCTTCCAGCTACCCTCATCCATGCATTAGTTAAATAGTAACACTGACCAAAGTCTGAAATCCTAACTGAAGTCAAAGTGCGCTGCTCTTGAGATAACTTAAAGCTGTAGCACTTCCAGCAATGTATAGGCTAATCAGAAATGCTGGCCTCATTTTCTCCTGTTAGGCTTCACTTGAATGACCACAAACTTTAAACTTCAAACAGTGACCCTCTTCAAGAGGAACACATCTAAGAGATAGCTGCTATACTTTGGAAAAGATTCGGTGTTTGCCATAAAGCTTAAGATTTGCTGCTTCAAGACCCACTCCTTACAGAAATGCTTTTCCAAAGCAAATCAAGCTTACTGCTGTCACCCTCTTGTCCCTTGTGGCATCTCACTCAAACAGTTTGAAGTACAGACAAATGAAGCAACAGGCTGAGAGAGTTGGGGTTGTTCAGTCTGGAGAAGAGAAGGCTCTAAGGAGACTTTCTTGTAGCCTTCCAGTATCTGAAAGGAGCCTACAAGAAAGTTGGTGAGGGACTTTTTAGAGTGTTGGGTAGTGATAGGACTGGGGGGAATGGATTTAAGATAGAGGAGATTTAGATCAGGGATTAGGAAGAATCACAGAAAAGCAGAACATCAGAGGTTGGAAGTGACCTCAAGAGATCACTGAGTCCAACCCTAGAAGTTCTTCACCATGAGGGTAGTGAGACACTGGAACAGGTTGTCCAGGGAGGTGGTGGAAACCTCATCTGTGGATGGTTTTTAAGGTCAGGCTGGATGGGGCTCTGAGCAACCTGAATCCAGTGTGAGGTGTCCCTGCCCATGGCAGGCTGGAACTGGATGATCCTTGAGGTCTCTTCCAACCTTGACAACTCTGTGACTCTCCAAGCAAAGGGCCAGACATCCAAATCTTCCAGACTTTTGTTCTGTGTGGTTTCAACTAGTTCTCAGTAGACTGTGGTCACCGTGCCATCTGCTTTTCAGTGCAAACCTGGCTCAGGCAGGTGTTTGGTACAAGATGTGGTGATTGTGTTTAACAACTGTGTGTAAACAGACACTGTCCCTGGCCAGGACGACAAGGTGCAACATCTGTCCTCTCACAGGAAAGCTAAAGAAGCTCCAACAGGCTTATGACAAAGGTCATTCCCTATAGAATTTACACACTTGATGAGTCAATGACTCTATCCTCAGTTCATACTATGCACAGGCAAGAAAACTAGACAGTGACCTTAATACTGAAAAATGATGGGGAAAATATTCACAGGAAAGATACTACAACAGGGAAAGGAAGCAAGCAAGCTAAACCCAATGGCATGTGAAGTAAATTCAGTGTACTTCAGCTCAACTCTCTACTTCAAATTCTTTGAGAACATCCCTATGCTAGCAGAGACTTTAGGGAATTAAGAGTTGGGGCTGTGCAGGCTGGAGCAGAGGAGGCTCCCAGGTGACCTTCTTGTGGCTTTCAGGATCTGAAGTGGGCTACAAAAAAGCTGGGGAGGGACTTTTTAGGATAACAGGGAATGAGAGGACTGCGGGGGAAATGGAGCAAAGCTGGAGGTGGGGAGAGTCAGAGTGGATGTGAGAAGGGAGTTGTTGAGCATGAGAGTGGTGAGAGGCTGGAATGGGCTGCCCAGGGAGGTGGTTGAGGCCCCATGGCTGGAGGTGCTTGAGGCCAGGCTGGCTGAGGCTGTGTGCAGCCTGCTCTAGGGTAGGGTGTCCCTGGGCATGGCAGGGAGGTTGGAACTGGCTGCTCCTGGTGGTCCCTTCCTACCCTGACTGCTTCTATGACTCCAGGTGTGTTTCCTGTATGTCTGATATTGGCCATGTCAGTCTTATTTCTGCAGATACCTTGCTCAGAAAGTTATCAAATTGGAACTTTGGGTTCTTCTAGAAAAACAAAACCTGGAGCACACAACTTCATTTTTGGGTTTACCCACCCCTAGCCCAGGCAGGTATAGACCACAATTTGGAACAATGCTTGCATCCTGCTCTGAACTACAGCTTCTGGTTACACTTTGCCACAACACACAACTGTGCAGGGAGATAACTCAAAAGCTCAGCGACGCAGGTGTAAGCCACCAGCTAAAAGACAAAAAAAACCCATAACTGAAGCTTCCTCAAATTAGAGGAAACCAAACTACAGCACTTTAGAAGTAAAATGACAAATACTTTGCTGCTGAATTCACAGAAATTCGAGGAGTTGCTTATCCACTGAAACACAACCTTTTGTAGGAGTGAACTTGACTGCTCTCTTGAAATATACACAAAGAAAATAGCAATGTTACAAGAAAACAGGATTTTTTTTGCCTTCCCCCAACTAGTATGCTACTTTTAGGTAAATATCAAGTCTGTTATGTAAATACCTAGTATTTGTTGACTTATGCAAACACTCTTGGTATTTTATTTTTAGAGGCTGAACTGTTCAAGCAGATTTTTTTTTAGGGTAAGGATATAGTACTGAGGGGAAGAACCCTGGGAAAACTCCAAATGGGAATTAGCCAAAAGGTAGCACCTGAATTTTTCACAATAAATGCTGTGAATGGAAAAAAAAATTCTTGTTGAGGTGCTGGAAGGTGTCCAGAGAAGGGCAACAAAGCTGGTGAAAGGCCTGGAACACAAACCCTATGAGGAGAGGCTGAGGGAGCTGGGGGGGTGCAGCCTGCAGAAGAGGAGCCTCAGGGCAGAGCTCATTGCTGTCTGCAGCTACCTGAAGGGAGGCTGTAGCCAGGTGGGGTTGGTTTCTTCTGCCAGGCACCCAGCAACAGAAGGGGACACAGTCTCAAGTTTTGCCAGGGGAGGTCTAGGCTGGATGTTGTTAGGAAGTTGTTGTCAGAGAGAGTGATTGGCATTGGAATGGGCTGCCCAGGGAGGTGGTGGAGTCGCTGTCCCTGGAGGTGTTCAAGAAAAGCCTGGATGAGGCACTTAGTGCCATGGTCTACTTGACTGGCTAGGGCTGGGTGCTAGGTTGGACTGGCTGAGCTTGGAGGTCTCTTCCACCCTGGTTGGTTCTATGATTCTTTTTACCTAGTGTGAGGAGAGATGGCACCAACAGCTGTGTGCGCAGGCAGAACTGGAGCAGCACAAGAATGAGTCCTCGAATGCTCCCCGCACCCAAGACACTCAATTATAACGTGTGGGAAAGTGTCAGGATCCCTTTAACCCAATTTATAGCTTAATGTTGGAATCACCTACATTAAAAAAAAAAATAAATAAAAGAAATGCTGTTGAGTCCACACAAAGTCAACTGATTCAGTCCAAGTGCTTTTTTCACTTGGTAGGATCACATTTTAGTGGCTGTTAGCATATTAAGATTTAATGGTTTCATCAGGGAAGTAATGTTTCATCCTCTGTTGAGACCTTCTAAAAGTAGAACATTTCATGGCTGCCAACCAAAAAACCCCATAAGTTACCCTTCCTCCTTCTCACAATTAGATGATGCAGTGGGATGCGAAGACGCATTAATGGTTGGACTCCATCTTGGGAGGTCTTTTCCAGCTGAATCAATTCTATGGTTCTGTTACAACTACATAGGAATAAACACCAAATATGGATTGTATGTATGAGTTCATGGGAGTGGATCTGGAATGTGACTAATCAAACTTAATGATTTGCTTTTGCATGTGTTAACTTCTACTGCAGAAAACTCTGAAGTTGACAAAGGCTTTAATATTCTTTAAGGAGTTTGCAGAACTTTTACAGCTTTGTAGGTATTATGACCAAAATGAGACCTAACCCTCCCACAACTTCAGAAAAGCAAAGCATCCTGGTTAGTATCAACTAATGTATTTGCTGTCTTCCTATCAGGAACACTTGATGAGACTGCAGAACTATATAGCACTGACTAGATCAGGCTTTAAAGACCAAAACCCACTTGATGAATAATTTTCAGAACATTATCAAGTTTTGATCTGTAGATATTTGATTTTTTTTCCTTTGTCTTTCTTAACTATTTGTTTATAGAGACATGAAGTGGATGGTTAAAGGGTATCTGGCAGAGAATCATAGAATCAACCAGGTTGGAAGAGACCTCCAAAATCATCCAGTCCAACCTATCCAATCAGTAGACCATGGCACTAAGTGCCTCATAAGGCATAAGAGGTAGGGAGGTTGCCATTTTCCAAACCTCTGCTGCCCAACCATTCCACTCACAATTTCCCACCAGATGAGGAACCTGCAGCCCACTGTTTTAATTCAGTGGTGCACATGTAACCCCCTAGACCTTGGAAGGCTGGAAAAACTTTTTTTCCCATAGCTTCCCTAGTGCACAGAAGCAGTTTTCACTTCCATGTCTAGCTGCTATAAAAACCAGCTTCAAAAGAACACTGAAAAGGTCAGAATGCAAAAGTCACAATTCGGCACTGAGGTTCTTGACTGCTCCATCTTCTAGATGGACCTGTAAGATGAATCTATTTTATCTGACTCATGCTGAAGAACTCAAATTCCCACCCCTCACCCTGCATGCTATTTTCAAATATACTCAGTGTAGCACAGACATACTCCAGATTATTAGAACAGTTCTTAATTATCAGCAGTTGTATGTAATTAAGCCTATAGTAAAAGGCTGCTGTACACAAAACAAACATTAACACAAACCAAATTGCAGAGCAAAGGCTGACCTTTAACTGGTATCCCTAGAAACACTTTGGCTAGCTAATGAGTACTAACAACACTCAGATTTTTGCATTCTCTATTTGAGTGCATTCTGAAATGCCAATGCATTAAAAGATCAGTTAGGTTCACTTCACTGCTTTAAGAATTTGCTTGCATTACAGAATTACGCTGTATGAGTTAAGACGGAACCTAAAAGATCAACTTTAAGAGTTCTGCTGTAAAATATACAGCTACAAGTTGTAAAAATGCACAGACAGACAGCAAGACCAAGGATTACAGTGTTTTCAGGGAGCTAATGAGAATGGTCTTGTGCTCCAAAGTGTTAATGCAATACCAACTCTCGCTGCACTGCTTCCGTCCAGACAACCATACTTGAGAATTTATGATTCTTCACGGTACACAGAACACTCATTCCTGTTCAGAGTAACTACTGTACAATTTCTTATCTTGGTCCAACTCAGTAAGCTATTCTAAGTACTGGCATGTACACCACAACCTTCCTCACCACATTTTCCTTTATGTGTCTGCCGAATACTTGCCACATTTCTGTTATTTCTGTGGGTGAAAACATCACCGCACAAAACGTTCTCTTAGCCCTGCCGCAGAGTCAGAGATAACCCAGCTATTCTAAGTGAGCTTTGGGCATCAGCTTGTCTTCAGCATTCCTGCTATAGATCTCAACAAGAGCTTGACAAGAGATGCCAGTTATCTAAATCCAAGTGTCTCTGCCTTCAAACAAAAACAAATTTCTAGAGATTTAAACACTTGTTAATATCAGAGTTGCTAAAGTGAACTTCAAGGTATTACAGAACTCACACATGCTGCTCATGCTCTACCCAGCTAGCCACATCCTGATAGAAGCAACCAAACTATTCATAGATTGTTTTTACTTCAAATTAAACCAAGTCTGAGAATGTTGTTCCACAAGCATGTTACTGTGCAGCAAAGCCAGCTCAAAATTTCTTTCCTGGACACATGTTCCACTTCATCACCTCCCTCTGCTGTGTTGATGCAGCTGTTTTGTGAGACAATGCTGAAAACCAACAATGATACTGGGCTAAGAAAAGTGGGAGTTCATTGTTGGGGGTTTAAAAAAAGTCCCAGCACTGCAGCCACGTCACTGGTTGGTTTTCAGCACTACTGACAATAGCTGTACTGACGTAGGTTATAGGGAGTCAACGTGCAACCAAAGCAGCAGCGTTCCAAGTTCTGCCACTGCTCAAAAATCCTCCTATACCGTGGCAGAAGAAGCCACAGGGTTTGGCCCACTGCTCCCCATCCAAAAAAGCATCTAAGCAATGATTGACAGTTACTGTACAACCTGTTCTCAAATCTCCAGAGGAAGATCTTTCATGATGTTCCCCAGCAAAGCAAGAATTGCCTCCTAGCTTTAATTATTCTTCACATCCATCAGTTGTTTCTTAAAAGCTCTTCTTCCTCAAAGTACTCTACATATAAGGGTTGGACTTGATGATCTATGAGGTCTCTTCCAACCTTGGTGATACTGTGATATAGAAGAACTGACATTAAGGCAGCACTGAAAATCCTCTTAGTCCACTGAACCCTCACTTTGTCAGGCAAAGCTCTTCTTGGGTGGACAACTGTTAGAACTACTTTAAAAGAATATTAGCATGTGTTTATTATTACTTTAGCCTAAGACATGTTAATACCTTTTATTGTTCAGCCATTAGGATGCTGTCTCCTTGTTCTAACCTGTAATATTCAGTATCTGAAGGGGGCCTGCAGGAAGGCTGGGGAGGGACTATTTACAAGGTCTTCTAATGACAGGATGAGGAGGAACGTGTTTAAACTGGCAGAGGGGAGATTCAAAATGGATGTTGGGAAGAAATTCTTTGCAGTGAGGGTCTTGTAATGACAGGATGAGGGATAATGGGTTTAAACTGGCAGAGGGGAGATTTAAACTAGATATTAGGAAAGGGTTCTTTGCAGTGAGGGTGGTGAGACACTGGCACAGGCTGCCCAGGGAGGTTGTGGAGCACAGAATCACCCAACGTGATCTTTGATCACGTTGGGTGATTCTGTGCTCCACAACCTCCCTAGAGGTGTTCAAGACCAGGTTGGATGAGGCCTTGAACGACCTGTTCTAATGAGAGGTGTCCCTGCCTATGGTGAAGGGTTGGAACTGGCTGAGCTTTGAGGTCCCTTCCAACCTAAACCATTCTATGATGTACAGCAGACAGTGCATGCTCAAACCTAGCTGTGTTTTAGTTTCAAGCCTTCCTGTCTTTGTAGGTGTTGGTTCAGCACGGGTTCCTTTGTTCCAAAAAGCACATGAAAGGGTCTGTGAACTGCAGCCAGAGCTTTAAGGGTTTTGTTGCGGGGGTTGGGTTTTTTTTGCCCCTGATCCCAGACACCGCAAACTGATCTATGCAGGGAGATAATTTTGTGGAGCAGTATTTAAGCCAGATCAACTTGCAAGATCCATGCCTCGTTCATCAATATACTCCAAAATAGCTCAAGCAGTAAAGCTGCTCAGATTATTTGTAACGTGCAGCATGCTAAATTATGGTATACTTCATGGTCTCCTAAATATGGCAAGATGCTGTACTCATTATAATGACATGAGCTATCACACAAGATTGCTTCAGCATGTTCTAGAAACCCCCAATCTCCAGACTGAAACTGTTGCCTTGCTAAGAAGAGGGAGAAGCTTAGAGCTGAGGGAGCCTCTGGAGATACTGCTAACACGAAATGGATAGAAACTTGAGGTTATTCTTAGGGTAGGAAAGCACCTCACTTGCAGAACAAAGGTTGCAAATCGGATCACGAACTCAGACACACAAGAGAGGTATTAAACCATCCAGGCTGTGACCACTAGGGCTAGATGGCAGCCTCCATAACATACCCAATGGCTTTCCCAGTCTGCAAAAAACCCAAACTGAACAAAAAAAATCAATCTCTTCCTGCAGAGCTCCATTACAGCACAAAATGGAATGCTAACTGCAAGTGTTTTAGTTCTGAAACAAACACCTCTATATATTTTCTGCTCCTAGGCCCTCCTTGGTTCCTTCACTTAAAAAAAAGCCCTCCCAGGCATTAACAAAAGGATTCCTGTTGCAGTCTTACAAAAGAAAAAGAGTTGTTGCCAATTAATTTTTGTTTCTTTAAATAAGCACCATCTTGGAAGTGTAATTAGTAGCTCAAAAGCACACGTTAAGCATTTAAACAGCTTTTTCTATAGGACCTGCCTAAGCCATTTGTAAACTCCTCAACACTTCAACTACAGAAATCACTCAATGCAAAAACTGAGTGCAGGTCCCCAAGCTTATGCCAAGCCTCCTCGTTGATTGGACTTCTCACAATCCAATTTCAATGTAGGAACATAAATTATGTCACTTAGTACAATGCTAATAATCTTGCAGGATACTGTATAATAATCAGACCTCCAAGTGTGAAGCACCAGCACTGAAGAAGGAATACAAACCAGATGAAACCCTGCAGTGCCTCAGTTTGAGCCATTTCTATATCAATTTTTTTTTATATAAATCATGCCACAAAGAAATCCAAATTTAGATTTGGATTCAGTAATGCGAGGCAAGTATTTAGATACCAAAAGTAGTGTGCAGATCTCAACATGCAGATTGACTAAACCTTGAAACACATTTTATGCAGCAGGGTAAGGGTCAACCTCCATTTTATGCAACCAGGACTAAAACCTAGAGGTGGGGTTGGTGGAGATTATTCTTGTAGGGTTTTGGGGTCAGCGGTAGCTTTTACAAGCTCATCACACACAGCTGTAATCCTTGGATGCTAAAGATTTCTCCTAGCAAAAAACACCACCTATGGAACTAAGTGACAATTCTTGCATGTTCTGAAGACTGAAAGGCATCTTCCTTCATAAAGATACTCTGTGTTTGTGCACTGCCTTTTGGGCCAGGGATGTAATGCTCCAGACTGCACATGTGCACAGCCAAAATTACATCCCAAGACCAGAAAATCTAAACCTCCTAGGCTCACTGGTAATCCAAATAATAAGACACCCTGCACTACAAACAAAATTACTTGGCTTTTTTTGGTGATGGATTAACAGGACTGCCATGCTTTTAAAAACAGATGCTTTTGTTCATCCCTTGGGAAAGAATTTTTAGTTTGCTCAATCCTGGGAATATTTGACCTCATTTTAAAGACAGGAGCATTGTACTTGCTTATTAAGAACGTGTTCCTAACATCTAGTACAGGCTGATCTTACTGATGTTTTTACCTTGAAAAGGCAGCATGCTTATTCAATTTGTGAGCACGTTTTCAAGTCCTCATATGTAAGACATCAGAAGTATTTACCTGCCCATGCAGTATTACAGTCTCATCTATCTTTATATTTCAGTTCTTCCTCTAAAATGCAAGCAAAGTAAACAGCCTGAACACATCAAGACCGTGTTCAGAGATCAGCTTCAAAATGCAAATGGAAAAAAGCTGCATGGTAAGATCCTTTCTGCAAACGGACTGATCCAAGCGATTCAGGTGAAAAGTGAACAAAGAGTTAATCCAAACGCCAAGGGCTCCATTTCAGTAATAGCATGAGTAAAACCCCCACAGAAGGCTTCATTGCTAGCAGCAAACTCCACAGAGTCCAGATGAACCAGCAGGAAGAACAGAGGGTGGATAATCCTGTAAAATTACCCCAGTGGAAATGTTGATAAATTCCCAATTAGGAGACCTGCTCTAGAAGGGGAAAAAAAATGCGAGATACAACACAATTACAGGTCAACACTTGCACATCTTTGTATGTAAGCCAGGCAAATACCGCAGGTGTTTCTTAATCCCTTGAATTTTGAATTAGTTGCCCATTGTGGTGAAATCTAGATTAGGAAAATAAGCCCCAGAAATCAAACAACAACAACAACAAAAAAACCCTTGACGATGTGCAACCCTAGTTACAAAGCAAATACCCATCTGTGGGCTTCTACTTTCAGTAAGTAGCATTTTCTATGCGTTTGGGGAAATGCAGGTACCTGCATTTTAATAAACCCCCCAAGAAAAACCTCGGTTCTACTGTACTTGTTCTGAATATATCCATCTTGTACTGCACAAACTAGATTTGGTATGAATTTTTAATGCCAGTGGGAAAACTGCCAATGCAATACAGATCATGACATGCATGGATCATCAAGCCAGACAGATAAATAGATAGATTAGATATATACGTGTCTAAAGCCTTGCTTGATTCTCTGCTTAAAATTCTCCATAGTAAGACAGAAAAGTTGTCCTGCAAGCATGCAGGCACATCATGGAGGGTGAGCACCGAGGGTAGCACAGCACGCAACAGGCTGCCCCGAGAAGTTGTGGAGTGTCTCTGGAGGCATTCAAAACTCGCCTGGACATGTTCCTGGGCGATTTACTCTGGGTGATCCCGTATTAACACGGCGGTTGGCCTGGATGATCTCCAGAGATCCTTTCCAACCCCCACCACTCGGGATTCTGTGCGAGTCCAGGAGCTGCCACCCCGCGCCCCGCTGACCGAAGGGTGCACACAACGCAGGCATCCTACACCCAGTTCAGGTCTTTGGGCCCCACACACCTATCCCGGAGTAGGCCAAACGCAACACAGATTAACCCCCGCCCCACCCCGTCATGAGCTCTGCCAAGGAGGAATCACTGCTGAGCTCCCTGCCCCGCCCGAGCCCCCCAGCCCGGGGCGCCGTCCCCCCGGGCCCGCCCGCTCCAATTCCCCTCTGTTTATCCCTGCATGCGTCTGCCCCGCCGCCTCACGTGCCAGCGCTCGGCCCGCCCCCCGCCCTCCCCCATTGGCCACCGGGGCTGGCAATCACGGGCCGCGCTCGCCTCGCCGTTTCCCTCCGCCGGAACGAGCGAGGGGCCGCTTCGGGCCCCAGCGCCAGCCAGGCCGCGGCTCCCGCTGTCGGCGGGGCGGGCAGCTGACGGCAGCTCCTTCCGGAGCAGGACGAGGCGCTCCGCTGACAGGCAGCGCTGCCTGCCCCTCTCTGTGTGCTCTCACGGGGAGGCAAATCGGCCTCCGGCGAGGCAAGAGACACAGGGAAGCCGTGCGCCGAGGGTGGACGAGCAATTACCAGATTGATGTCATTTCCCCCTGCCTTTGTTTAATTATTTTAAACTCGATTGCACAGCGAGGAAAAAAACAACAACAACAACAACAACAAACTTCAGGTTTCCAGATGCTATTATACTAATTCCTCTTAATTGCCTTCCCGATGCAAATAAAGCCTGCTCCCTGCGAGGCGCCGCCCGGCCCAGCTCTCTCGCACGCCGGGTGGCTGTTTACTGGCCTCCGGCCGGGCAAGTGTCCCGATGGCGGAGCCCCCTCTGCCCGCCGCTCCCCGCTGTGAGACCAGGCATTTCCTAGCCGCCTCCCCGGGGCGCGGAGCCTCCTGCGGCCATCCCCGCAACGACAACCGCCCAGGGCCCAGCGCTTCTTCCATCGCCCCCGAGCACACATCTCCCCCCTCCCCCCCGCCCCCGAGCCCCCTGAAGCCCAGAGAAGGACCGAGCCCCCGAGCCCCCTATATGACACCTCCAAACGACACGACATAGGGGAGCCACCCCAAAAAAACGGAGGGAGGCTCCCCGCCCCCGCTGTAACAACGCCGATCCCTTCCCCCATAGCAGTGTCCCACTCCCCCAGCGCGAAGTGCTGCCCCCCCCAGCGAGAGCCCCCCCTCCAGGCGAGGCCCCACGGCCGCCCCCCGCGGCGGGGGCCGCCCCTACCTGTGGCTGCAGCATCCCCGTCCCCCCGCCGCCCTCGCTCCGCCGCCTGCCTGGCTCTTTGTTTCCTGCCGCGGGCCGGACGGGAGAGCAGCTCCCCCCCGCCTCCTCCTCACACTCATTGAAAGCAAACAAGCATCATGGCGGCGCTGGCGGCGGCAGCGGCTGCGGGCGGGCCGGCCCTCCTCCTCCGCCCTCCTCCTCTCCCTCCGCCCCGCCTGCTCAGGCCGATGGCACTCGGCGCACGCTCCGCGGACGCGGGGGGGATCGCGGCGGGCGGCGGGGGTTGAAGGCTGTGGCGAGCTGAGGGGTGCCCGCGGGTGGGGGGACAGAAGGGTCAGGGGTGCCGCGGTGGAGCTGGGTACGGAGATCCGAGGGGTGATAAAAGTCCTTTGGAGGAGGGTTTGGGGGGCACCTCGGTAGGATTCGAGCGGGCACAGACGGAGGGGAGGGTGGCAGATGAGTGTGTGGAAGTTACGTCTCCGCTGAACGCAGAGCAGTGTAGTAGACGGCAGGGAAATGGTTTCCAGCAGGAGTCCGGGAAGCCTGATTCACGGTCCCTTGTTGGAAAAACAACCCCAGCGTTCGCTTGCCAACGTCCGGATCGAGAACCCCAACTCGGAGTGGGTGTGCTGAGCCAAAATGTGGACGGGGCGCTGGAGGCTCGTTAAGGAAGAGGACAGCTTTTGTGTTTGTCTAGTAGCAAAGCCGTGCCCCAGATCCTTCGCTGTGACGTTTGCACCGGCGGTGTTTATCGCGAAATGGCCACCGGAATGGCCAGCAGCACCCTGGTGACACTCGGGTTACAGCTCACATCATCCTCTTCCTTGAACCCATTGAATGGATGTGTACCAAAATACGGGGGGAAAGGAAACAACCTCCTTTTTAGTGTTATTGTTGCTGCCCCTCTGCGAGAAGATTTTTGCAGGAAGAGGAGGGATGGTTCCTGAAGTGATGGTTGGGAAGTGCCATAATGACTTCAAATAATTATTTCCTCTGCTTTCTCAGAGTTTAAATGGTCAAGCGTTTGGGTGGGGGATGCAGCAGCAAACATGCGCTCGGTATGGAGCACCTCATCAAAAGGAATCGTAAAGAGGTAGACGTTATCCCAGATACACAACCCTATTTCTGAACTGGGAGAGCTAAATATGAATCTGAGCCTCATCTGTTTAGCTGTAACTGGATGTGTGGCTGGAAATAAGTGACACTGACACGGCTGTGTGACAAGGCATTCCTTTGTAACATAGGATCACCACAGGACGATTTGGGTTGGAAAGGACCTTAAAGGTCGTGTAATCATGTCACTGGTGGTGCGCCGTGGGCAAGAACATCTGCTAGATTAGATTGGTCAAGACTCCATCCAACCTGGTTGTGAGGAGAAAAGCAGTTTCTAGGAGGTGGGTGCCTGGGCATGCTTCTGAGGACCACCATTCTTCCCAGAGCAGCGTTTTGAAAAGGATGACCCTGGTACGCTGCATAACAAGCCCTGCCACAGAACATCCTCTGCTGAAAGGCTGAGCCCTTTGGCACTGTGTTGGAAATAAGGGTGCTATAACTCAGATTTTTATTCAGCCTTATGCTATCACGTATCTGAAACGCTCTGGGATGATAAACTATCTCCTCGCCGCATGGCGCAGTCCTGCGCTAGAGATATCTGAGCTGGCTGCGCTGCGGGATGCTGCACAGGCTCTGGCAGTAGCACCCTATCTGCTTCCCGGGCTTGGCTGGCTCTGGAGAGCTGACAGTCATTCAGAACTAACTCGAGTAGCTCTACATGTCGTTCTCCTGCATGTCTTTGCCCCCCTCCCCTCGCCCCCTCTCTGATAACCAGCTGTCCTGCACATTCTTCAGTTAATACTTTCTAGGTCAGATATGGCCTCAGTAGACTGTATCGTTTTGCCCAGAGCTAATTCTCCAAAAGCAGTAGGAAAGTCTTTGAATACGTTGCAGGATTTTCCAGGAATTGCTGCTCAGCAAAGAAAATTCAGCTGATCACAGGGCTCTTGAAAAACGCTTGCAGGGAAGCTTCGTTCCTCGGGGATGGATGCTGGGGGTAATATTACAGGAGAGTTGGAAAGGTCTGCTGGCAAGGGCCTCCGTGGCTGCAAGTGGAGACCAAATGGCAGAGAGCACCAGTGATTCTCAAATAACTGAGATAAGGAAAAAAGAGCAGGAGGGGGAAGCATTTTGAAGCAATTAACAATAATTCTGTGTTACAGAGAGACGAGCAGGACATTTGGCACATTTGAAGAGAATTGGCTTTATGATCACAGGTTACTTATAAAGCAGGAAGAAAAAAAAGGGGGGGGGGGGAGGGGTAGGGAGGAGGTGTGTCAATATTTGGAGAGTCTAAAGTTATGGCCTTTTATGTCAGTAATTTTTCTTTGAACTGCCAGCTTGCCTGTGTGGTTTGAAACAACAGAATGCAATAAAAACAAGTGTGTGGGTTGGGGTTTTTTTTTGGGGGGGGGGAGGGGGGGTTAGCTGTTACGCTCTGCTGAATTTCCTGTGCAGAAGTGCTGGTGCTCATCTGTACGTATGATTAACTTTTGCTCCCTGCAAGTGTTATCAGACCTGTAACCAGGCAAACAGTGGAGCAGATGGCCAGTGCCAGTATCGGTGTTTCTGGTCTGGGTGCTTAATGAGATCTGAGAGTGTAATATGAGCCGCTTTCATTTTGTCTGTCTCGCATGGCAGATATAGTTCGTGCAAGTGCTCTTGTTGCTCAAGGTCACAGATTCATCAATCAAAAGAGAGCCCTTCCCATTAATCTTTTACCTGCCCGTGAGAGTTTCCATGCGTCTCAAAAGCTGCTGTGTCTCACGGAGGGCTGAGTTTGGGACGGTCCTGCTGTGAAAGGCCATCAGATTACAGCATGCATCAGTCACTCTTAGAAACATAATGTTAAATTTACCATACTCTGAGCACAAGTTTGCATTCATTAACCCTGAAACAAGATTACCTTTTTGTGCCGTGGAATAAGCGTTCGGTTGGGTGAAACCTCACTTGTGACGCACAGCCACACATCCCACAACATGGGGGGGGTCCTGCTTTCCTGATCTTACACCTGGAGAACGATTTGCTCTTGAGTAGTTTAAAACCTCCTGGCACTCATCTCCCCTTCCTCATGCATACATTCGAGGCAGGAGCTGGGGAATGTGCCTGGGAGGACTTGTGGAGGGCCACTTGATGGAACTTACCAACACTAACAGCTGTTTTGAGGTTCTGTAGCTTCTGTGTACTGACAGAGGGATGTGAAACTTGTGGTGGAGAGCTCTTTGTGGCTGAGCTGTGGTGCTTTTTGTTTTGTTTAAATCACATTTGGTGATGCTGCACTCTTGAAATGTCTACAGTAGAGGTCTGTTTGACATCTAAAGTCTTTGTAGTAAAGTCATATCCTTTGTGCTGCATGGCTTATACACGATGAAGAGACATCACCCCATCCTGAGAGAGAGCAGGAGCAGAGCTGCCATGGGCTGTGAGAGCTCTCCTGTGTGGCTTACAGAAGAGGTGAAGGAGGAAAGGCTCAGTCCTCTCTGCTCCACCACCTTCTGTGCCCAGCAAGTGTGAAAAAAACAATGCAACGTGAAGCAAGAAATGAGGCAGGGGAGGAGAACAGAGTTACAGCAAAGCAGGGGAGATAATGAGGAGGAAAAGAAGGGAGTAACCAGAAGGAGGAGAGTGATCCCAAATAGGAGGGCAGAGCTTAATTATCTTGCATGTTTCAAATCTACCCAGGTAGAGAGAGAGGGCTCTGAACTGCAGGACAGGTTCCATGGCTGTTGAGATCAGTGGAATCACTGCTCTGAACACAAGATACTCCCGAAATGGCAGGTGCTCTGAAAAATGAGGACTTGGAGCACTCACATTGTACATCTGAAATTATTGCATGCTTAATGATTTCAGCCTTAAGTTTTATGGCCTCTTCTCCATCTACCGAGCGAGTATAAGAGCATCTTCTGTCACAGTAAAGATAAATCTTTGATGTTTATGGAGCATTAAAACTACAGCGAAAGCCTCCCACAAAAAGCATTGAGGCAATTAATATTCCTGCACGGAATGGAGTTCAGTGGTTTCCAGAAGACTTGTATGTAAAAAGGTAATTGAAAACTCCCCTTATGCATATCCACAATGGAGCTGAATTAAGGAATTTTAATCCTTGGATGGCACAATTTGTAGGTAAGGGCTTTGCAGCCTTAGCATTGCTTTGTTACAGGAAAATGGGAGGAGGACTTAAGTTGAATATGATGAGCAAAAGCTTTCTTTCTAGAAATAACCTGCGTTTAGTATGAAGAGTTCCATAGTGAGAGAAGAGTTTCTAACTCCTTTTTGCCAGCTGTGGATGCTACTACTTAACTCTGCCACCAGCTATGATTAGATGGCTGTTTTTTAGCTATTGGAGGAGCTGTCAGGATGGTATCAGGTTAGAATGCATATTGAAGCTTCTTCTCTACCTCAAGGTCTGTGGAGCATTTAGTCATAAATATTTGTGCTATACCATAGCAGTGAAGCAAGTGTTCTAAGAATGCCATCATTCTTACTTGCTCTAATGGAATATTAAACTCTGAGCACCGTTAAGCATCAGGAATTATGAACCCTGGTGCTCATTTTTCGGGGTGCAGGCTGATTCTTGAATATTTTTTTTGCCTCTAGAATCACCTCTCCAGCTTTTGGTTACCTATCTCCAAGAAGATGCCCAGCTTTTCATATTCAAACTAAGTTAATGATACGAAAGCAAAAGTAAAAGGTAGGACCTGCGTGCTTTCATTACAGGTGCAGAGCTCCAGGTTGCATTCAGAGCACTGCAAAAGGAGCACAAGGCTTTGCCTTTCATGCCAAGAGCTTTTATGTATGGGAGTGAATAGTGAAAATTGCTACGAAAGACTTCAGTGCCTGGTTGTGGAGTCACAACCGAGAGGTTAAATGCCAAATAATGGCATTATTGATGTGAGATGGAAGGATTCTCATTAGCAGGAGGCCAGTTGCTCAAAATACTGGCCCAGCTTTTTGGTCTTTTCTACCATATCCTCTTTTCTTTGTACCCATTTTGGCAGTTTCTCCCCCCCCTTTCCTCTTCTGTCAGCCTCTTATTTTTCATCTTTATTCATTGTTGCTTTCTACGCTTTTCTGTAGCAGCAGAAACATATTTACTTGCAAGCTGATCCCATCTGTGCTCCTGCCTTGTAAAGCTTCCCCCTGCCGTGGCACTGCATGTCTGATTTAGTTTCGAGCGACTGGTAGGAAGCTCCAGCCTTCAGGAGTGCCAGGATTTCACCCCACGGATCAGACAGGCAGGGGACTGGCATGGCTTTAATAAAACAGAGGGTGTGCAGTTTTTCTTGTGTAAGAAAATGCAATAATACTGTGATCATTTGACACCCAATTGTTCACTGAAATGGAAGACTGCTGAACTTTTAATTTAATTGGGTCTCTCATGCTTGCACCGTTTCCTGCTCACGAAGCAGAATAGATGGGGACTATAACTCAAATATACACCAAGCTGTCCCTGCTGCAGCCTCCTACCTTGCAAGTTAAGTAGGATCAGGACTGCAAAGAGATAACTAAGGGGACCTATGTCCTGAAGGAAATTACCATGAATTACAAAATGATGGTTTCTCTCTTAATAAAAAAATGAACCAGTGCTCCAGTGTGACACTGTGAGACTCTTCACTTTGCAGAGGTACTGTCTGTCAGAAAATGTATATGTGAATCCAGCTGTCACACATCAGTTCCCACTGGGGCCTGATCTAATTCCCATTGAAGTAGAGATGGACTCAATCTACTTAAATTTCTCCATGCAGTTTCACGGCTTTCCACTATCTTCATCTGTTGTATCACATTACTGTGTGTGGGTAGAGTTGCCACATTCCACCCATGACACAACTGCTTCTGTGGCAAGGGAAGTGATCTGTGCATATGGTGTATGCAGCCTCTACACAAACCGTATGCTTTCCAGCAGCTCTCCGTGTAACTGGCGGCAGTGAGGGAGCCTTCCCCAGCAGAAAGGCCATTGCCTACCTTACACTAAGACCTTGCAAACCTTTGTTTATCTTTCCCAGGTCCGTCCTTCTGCTGCTCGAGGGACACAATGAGTGATTTATTGTTTACCTTTTGTAAATTAATTACTTCCAATAACAGTGAAGTGGTTGTGTGCGTAAGGTTTCACTTTCTTGCTTCTTTCAGCAAACTTGTTTCTGTTTCCAAAAGCAAGTTGGGAGCTCCCAAGGCTGTTTCTTTTGGATTTCATTGGAATTGCTCAGGCACTGGAACAGGCTGTCCAGGGACATAGTGGAGTCACCATCCCTGGAGCTGTTCAAGAGATGTGTGGATGTGACACTCTGGGACATAGTTTAATGGCCATGGGTGTCTTAGGGGGAAGGTTGGACACAATGATCATAGAATCATAGAACCATAGAATCAACCAGGTTGGAAGAGACCTCCAAGCTCAGCCAGTCCAACCTAGCACCCAGCCCTGTACAGTCAACCAGACTGTGGCACTAAGTGCCTCATCCAGGCTTTGCTTGAACACCTCCAGGGACAGTGAATCCACCACCTCCCTGGGCAGCCCATTCCAATGCCAATCACTCTCTCTGCCAACAACTTCCTCCTAACATCCAGCCTAGACCTCTCCTGACACAACTTGAGACTATGTCCCCTTGTTCTGTTGCTGGGTGCCTGGCAGAAGAAACCAACCCCACCTGCCTAAGACCTCTTTGAACTGAAGCAACCTTAGGCCCAAATTTTACTTGAATAACACTAAGTGACTTCATGCACTTTCCTCTTCCCTTTGCTAGCTGTTAACAGAGACCTCAGATGTTAGATCATAGAATCCTAGAATGGTTTAGGTTGGAAGAGACCTCAAAGATCACCTAGTTCTGACCCCCTGCTATAGGCAGGGATATCTCCCACTAGAAGAGGTCGCTCAAGGCCTCATCTAAATGTCTTCATTGCTCTAAGGTTTGGATTTATCTGTAGAGGTTTGGCTAAGGACAGTCTCTAGTGGAGAAAAAAAACCACTTCCAGTCAGTTTATAGAGTACACTTTAGCCATAAAGTCAGGATATTATAGGTGCTGATATTATAATTTACTGTTTTCATAGGTGGTTACAAAAAAGCAAGCCACAAAATGAGTGAATATCTTTAGCCAGTAGTTCAGTGTGGACATTTCACTGTGATCTGAATTGACAAAATACTTCCCTTAGGCCACTGGGTTTGCAGAGAGAGGGGAGAATGTAGTATTGAATGAAACACCAACACAGCCAAAATAATGGAATACTAAAATCTGATAGCTTCTCATGGAGCTACATGTTAGATTGCTTCCCTCCTGCAGAGCTGGGTCTGTCCCTCTGGGACGCTCTGGGGTAGAATTCACCTAAACAAGCATAGCATTTATTGTATGTGTCTGTGAGCTGCTCACCACAGGCTGCCCCAGCAGTCAGTGCAGGCTACGGTGCTGTGCTAGTTTGAGCCTAGCTGGGATATTTTGGTGAGAAGAATTAGATGACAGGCTGTGAAAAGGAAATAATGGTGATGTCTGCTTCACTCATAGGCTTGCTGAGATGGATAAGAACAAGCCCATTGGAATGGGCTGCCCGGGGAGGTGGTGGAGTCACCATCCCTGGAGGTGTTCAAGAAAAGCCTGGATGAGGCACTTAGTGCCATGGTCTGGTTGACTGGATAGGGCTGGGTGCTAGGCTGGGCTGGATGAGCTTGGAGGTCTCTTCCAACCTGCTTGATTCTATGATTCTAAGAACACAAACGTAGATAACATTCTCTCTCTGGCTTTTGGGCTGCACTTTTCTCTCTCTCTCACCTGACCGTTTGTGTGACTAACGCTTCTGCTTCTTAACTCCCCTGGCCCACCCTCCAAACTCACCTTGAATGTAAGGCAAAGTCTGGGGTAAGGTAGAGGGGTGGGAAGAAGGTGGAAGGGTGGTTTGGAGCCCCTCCTGGGGACTCTGGTTGCTGGGAGGGCTGCTGTGTTTCTGTATTACTTTTGGACTTGTGTATTTCTGTCTCTAGCTGTATAGATTGTAAGTAGCTGCTTGGATATTGTGCTAAGCTGTAAGTGTAAAGCTTCATTCAATTCCCAGATCGACTGAGTCTAGTCTGGGTGATTTTCTTAAGTGTGTGTGGGGTGGGTAACACCCAAACCATCACAACTACATATCCTTGGGGCTGTAATGTCCTTTCTGAAGGCTTTGAAGGCAGTCATTGGAGCTGAGATTATGAAAGTGGAAGGGGGTTGATTCCAGGCACTGGGAAACCTCAG
Organism: Pogoniulus pusillus; assembly: GCF_015220805.1. Taxonomy (NCBI): domain Eukaryota; kingdom Metazoa; phylum Chordata; class Aves; order Piciformes; family Lybiidae; genus Pogoniulus; species Pogoniulus pusillus. Next base: position 20,171,395 of record NC_087285.1, read on the forward strand.
TGAGCCGAATGAACATGGGGCATTCACTGCTGCGAAAGGGAGGAGGTTGACTCAGTGCCTGTAGCCACTCAGGCTAAAAGGCTGCAGCACAAAAGGGCATTTGCTCAGAAAAAGCTGAAAATCATTGCCTGCTTCTCAGGTGATCGCTGCAGGTGACAGGAACAAAATCAGTGTTTACACCTGGTGATTGGTGTGGTGCATTCAGGATTTTTCCTCTCCTTCCAAAATATTAAGCACTTTGAATAAATGCCCTCAGCAGGGGCAAAATACCAGGCTGAACAAACCACCAATCTGCCTGCCACCTCTTCCTCTGTGTCCAGAATTATTGGGCTATAAGATTTTTAAAGTAACAGGAGAGAAAGTTGGAGGGGGAAAAAGTCAAAACGTTTAAGCCTGATGCAGCAGCCTGAAGCTAAATCACGTTTCCAAAAGTGTGGCTTTCAATATCAAGCCTACTCCTGAGGAACTGGAAAATGCTCAGCGAGCACAACACGGTGACAACTGGCAGCCTGAGTCATTTTCACATGTGATTGTTGAATGTGACAGATTGAGAATAGCAAGGAGTACGAGTTCATGCTATGAGAGTGAAGTAACCCAGCATCCGCTCGCTGGCTGGAGCCTGCAGGGAGATGTGGAGTGCTGCAGGAGAGAATTGCCATCCAGGCTTGGGGAGAAAAGGGGCTTAGAGCACAGGTTATTTCCTTCCCTTGCTCATTTTTGGTTCACTGTGAATTGCTTCTTTTCTCCTCTTTATGGCAAATGGAAAGTAAAAGAAGAGCCCTTGAAATATTTGTAAAGCTGGAAACCCTTTTTGCTTTTCCTTTGAATCATAATTAGAATCATGGAATCGACCAGGTTGGGAGAGAGCTCCAACCTCATCCAGCCCAACCTAGCACCCAGCCCTGGCCAATCAACCAGACCATGGCACTAAGTGCCCCAGCCAGGCTTTGCTTCAACACCTCCAGGCACAGTGACTCCACCACCTCCCTGGGCAGCCCATTCCAATGCCAATCACTCTCTCTGCCAACAACTTCCTCCTAATATCAAAGCTTCATCTTCCCGGCTACAACTTGAGACTGTGTGCCCTTGTTCTGTTGCTGGTTGCCTAGGAGAAGAGCCCAGCCCCACCTGGCTACTTAAGTGCAAGAAGAGCCCAGACCTTTGCTGCCTGATGTGCTGGGCATGCTCTCTTTGCTGACCACAGCAACAGAAAAAAAACCAAGTATGTTCTTTGTGAGTGCTGGGCTCATATCTGCCACCCTTTGGTGATAGATTGCTTCAGGTCTGCGTTGCTAGTTCAGAGGCAATGGCATGTTGGGGACACATGGAAGTGGAGTGACCTGTAGAGAACTGTGTCTATTTAAACTTCTCTTTATTTGGTGAATCTTTTGCCACTGTTTGCTGTCACGACTGGCAGCAGCAGCCCATTCGTAGTGTGCCAGCAGGTGGTGAGGTGAGTAATGTCTTTAGTTTTGGGCTCCCCAGCTGAAGAGGGACAGGGATTTGCTGGGGAGGGTCCAGTGGAGGACTACAAGGATGATGAGGGGGCTGGAGCACTGCCTGATGAGGAGAGGCTGAGGGACCTGGGGCTGCTTAGTCTGGAGAAGAGAAGCCTGAGAGGGGAATTAATGAATGTTTGTAAATATCTGAGGGCTGGGGGTCAGGAGTGAGGGGACAGGCTCTGCTCACTGCTCCCTGGATAGGACAAGCAGCAAGGGATGGAAGCTGCAAAACAGGAGGTTCCAGCTCAACAGGATGGGGAACTTCTTTCCTGTAAGGTCCCAGAGCACTGGCACAATCCAGAGAGCTTGTGGAGTCTCCTTCTCTAGAGACTCCAAGGCCTGTCTGGATGTGTTCCTGTGTGTCCTGAGCTAGACTGTATGGTCCTGCTCTGGCAGGGAGGTTGGAGTTGATTGCTTTGGGTCTCTTCCAACCCCTAACATCCTGTGATCCTGTGATCCTGTGAGCCCAGGACAGCACCCAGGATGTGGGTGTATGGAGATGCCTTTTTCTCCATCTTGGTACCTCTACATTCATCCAAGGATCTGGCATTGGTATGAAACCACTCCAGCCTGGCACATTTCTGACCTTGCCTTTAATCTCGTCTCCTAATTGTTGCTCTTTATTGATCGTAATTCAGCAGATCCTTAACCTCTTTCTCTTTAGCGTGGCTCTTCCTTGACCCCTCAGGCTGTCCTTGCCCGGACTGAGGCTGCTGCCCAGGTGCTGGGGCAGGAGTGGGACGTGAGCGGTGCGCGCTGCCCGCTGCGGTGGCAGAGCCTGCCGGGGGCTGCTGTTGCGCGCCGCGGACAGCAGGTGGCAGCACATGCTCAGGGCAGCGCTCCGCAGCTGGTTTCTAGGGAGCTCGGTTTTGCAAAGCTGCGCTCAGCTTGGAAGGGTTTAGCGAGCAGGAGGACTGCTTCCAAAGAGGACTAGCACTTGGGTTGCTCCCAAGGGTTTTTCCTGTTTTCCCATGAAAGCTAAAGCCTTCCCTTCCACTTCAACATTTCTGTCGGACACTTTCCTCGCTGCGCTTCTGGGTCCTGTTAGCAAAGGAGCTCGGCTTGGCGTGACTCTGTGATGCCAGGCGGGCTAATGCTGCTGCGGGAGCACCCAGCTAGTGCTGAGCGAGCGGCGCTGGGAGGGGCAGAGAGCTCAGCCCAGCCTGGGTCTCCCTGCACGGGAAAGCCGAAGTAACGCCGGTGCATCAGCTAGCTGAACGAGAAGCCTCTGCCAGCCCAGAGCCCTCCAGAGGGATGCGACGATGGCCAGGGCAGCGCTTCAAGGGGGCAAGGTCTGGGCGTTTGGTGACAAAGCTGGGGAGAGACCTGGAACACAAACCCTATGAGGAGAGGCTGAGGGAGCTGGGGGTGTGCAGCCTGCAGCAGAGGAGGCTCAGGGCAGAGCTCATTGCTGTCTCCAACTACCTGAAGGGAGGCTGTAGCCAGCAACAGAACAAGGGCACACAGTCTCAAGCTGTGCCAGGGGAGGTCTAGACTGGATGTCAGGAGGAAGTTGTTGCCAGAGAGAGTGATTGGCATTGGAATGGGCTGCCCAGGGAGGTGGTGGAGTAGCCATTGCTGGAGGTGTTGAAGCAAAGCCTGGCTGGGGCACTTAGTGCCATGGTCTGGTTGATTGGCCAGGGCTGGGTGCTAGGTTGGACTGGATGATCTTGGAGGTCTCTTTCATCCTGGCTGATTCTATGATTCTATGAATTACTACTGCAGGCCTCCTCTCTTCCAAAGCTGTAGCTGAGCCAAACCTCAAGTTTTCCAGAGAAGTGGGCATTAATATTGTGTCCCAGTCAGCTGGGGTAAGTTACTGTCAGGAATGGTTCCTCAGTGAGGCTGTGTGTTTGTAAGTGATGTTTGGGTAAAGTTTAGAGGAGAAGAAGAAGAGGACTGCCTAGGAAATTATCCTATGAAAGACAGAGCTGAAGTGGAGGAGAAGGGTGGTTGTGAGTGGTGGCTTATTTGTCCTTAAGAAAGTGAAGTACTAGTAGCAACTACTGGTCAGACTTTGCCAGATTCTGACGTGTGATTGCAACATGCTGCTTGTGAAGGGTGGTGATTGCAGACATTTAAGTGCTTATACATGAAACTCCCTTCAGGACAGGGTGATAGGAAAGCTCTGGGAACATATCCTAATGTAGACTGGGTGTCCTGCCAGCAACCTTCACTGCAGTGACGTGGGAGGAACCACCCGTTGTAGAAGTGCAGATGGCTCACACTGCCAGAGATGTCCCCGACAGGCTGGTCAGCTCTCTCTTACTTAATTGCAGTGCACCAGGGGACGTGCTGTTAATTGCAGAAGGCATGTGGATGGGCAGGTTGGTACCCAGCCTGTCAACAGGACCTAAAGCCTGAGACTCCTCTCCATCTTCTCACACTGAGGGCTGGACCAGGGTCTACTAAACAAATGCCTTCTCTTGGAAAGCATCCTATGGGTGACAGCAGGAAAACACAAATTCAGTCTGGAGAGGAAAAGGCTCTGAGCTGACCTTATTGTGACCTTGCAGTATCTTAAGGGGGCCTACAAGAAAGCTGGGGAGGAATCTTTTAGGCTGGCAGGTAGTGATAGGACTAGGGGGAATGGAGCAAAGCTGGAAATGGGTAGGTTCAGACTGGATTTTAGGAAGAAGTTCTTCAGTGTGAGGCTGACGAGACCCTGGAACAGGTTGCCCAGGGAGGTAGTGGGAGCCTCATCCCTGGAGGTGTTTAAGGCCAGGCTGGATGATGCTCTGGGCAGCCTGATGTAGTGTGAGATGTCCCTGCCCATAGCAGGGAAGGCTGGAACCAGGTGATCCTTGTGGTCCCTTCCAACCCTGACTGATTGTGTGGTTCTAAGTTGTGAATAAGTGCTAGCATGAAGCTGGGACTGGGACAATGTTTCTGGTTCTTGCTTAGTGGTTTAAGTAATTGTAACTCTGTTCCTTATGAGGAGAGCCTGATGGAGCTGGGGCTTGTTAGCTTGGAGAGGAGACAACTAAGGGGTGATCTCATTGATGTTTGTAAATATGTAAGGGGTGAGTGCCAGAAGATTGGAGCCAGCCTCTTCTTGGTGATGCCTGGTGACAGGACAAGGGGCAATGGGTGGAAGTTGAGGCATAGGAGGTTCCATGTGAACCTCAGGAGGAATTTTTTCCCTGTGAGGGTGACAAAGCACTGGAAGAGGCTGCCCAGGGGGGTTGTGGAGTCTTCCTCTTTGGGGATATTCAAGAGGCATCTGGATGCATTCCAGTGTGATGTGCTCTGGGTGATCCTGCTGTGGCAGGGCGGCTGGACCAGATGAGCTTTGGAGGTCCCTTCCAGCCCCTGACACTCTGTGGTTCTGTGATTCTGAGATGTGTCTTCAGAATAAAGAAAAAGAATTAATTGCTCAGAGTCAAGTCACATCTCTCCTCACCTCTGCTCATCCAGGAGCAGAGGCACTTCACTCTGAAGGCCCATCTGACCTCATGTGTCTTTGCCTGATTTAGGAAGCCCTGCCATTCAGCTCCCCTTGGTGGTGGTTCACATGGGGCAGTATTTACACTCCCCCTTGTTTTCTAGCCCGAGGCAGGAAGCCTGCATGCCTGCCGGCTGAAGGGATGCTTCACTTACTTTTGGCAGCCACACGGCGCTCCTCTGGTCGCTGATGGGTGAGCAGGTTAAAGGCTGCTGCTTCCCTGGCTTAGCAAAGCTGCACGTCAGCTCTGGCTGCTGCGGCGCTGGCTTGGTGCTGGGGGTGTCAGATGTTGAGGTGCTGGAAGCTGCCCAGAGAAGGGCAGCAAGGCTGGGGAGGGGCCTGGAGCACAGCCCTGTGAGGAGAGGCTGAGGGAGCTGGGGGTGTGCAGCCTGCAGCAGAGGAGGCTCAGGGCAGAGCTCATTGCTGTCTGCAGCTGCCTGCAGGGAGGCTGTAGCCAGGTGGGGTTGGACTCTGCTGCCAGGCACCCAGCAACAGAACAGGGGGACACAGTCTCAAGCTGTGGCAGGGGAGGTCTAGGCTGGATGTGAGGAGGAAGTTGTTGGCAGAGAGAGTGATTGGCATTGGAATGGGCTGCCCAGGGAGGTGCTGGAGTCTCCATCCCTGGAGGTGTTCAAGCAAAGCCTGGATGAGGCACCTAGTGCCATGGTCTGGTTGATTGGCCAGGGCTGGGTGCTAGGTTGGGCTGGCTGAGCTTGGAGGTCTCTTCCAACCTGCTTGATTCTATGATTCTACGATTCAAGTAGCTCTAATGGATTACCAGGATCAAGAGAGGTAAAAGACTTAATTTTGTCTGTTGTTTGCTTTTATTTTGACTCCTGGAGTATTAATGATTAAAGAGATTGCTTCATATTTTAAAAGACAAAAAAGTTTCTGTAAGATATGAGCTAATCTTTAGATTTTTAATGTAAGTTCTGCCTGCTCTGTGTCTGATTTATGCTGTTGTTGCTCATGGAGGTGACTGAATTGATGCAGATGTTTTCCTTCCTACATCACAAGTAACAGCTGAACACACAAATCCCAGCCTTTTCCAGTCACAACTGATCTGTTGCCTCATATGTAGCTTAGTAATATATAAAAGGAGATAAGATAATGTTCCTGGGAACTAAGCAACCATCATTTTTGCCTGCTTTGTAACTCAAATCATGGAATCCATTAGGAGATCTCAGCCTCAGCCCAGATGCTCTAGTCTGGCTACAAGATGTGGGGTAAAGATGTATGAGCCTCAGCAGGAGTATCTGCACCCAGAGAACAGAGGGAGTGTAACAGAAGGAGTGCTCCCAGGGGGTCTGGATTTTTCGGACTCCACTGCTACCTGGGGTAGTAGTGAACAAAGATCTATGTTGAATAGCAGCTCAAAGCCATCATAGGCTTGGTCTTTGTTCATTTAAACTTGCTTCTTCCCTCTAATCAGTAGTTGTCCTTACAGCATCGTTTCAGTTGATTAAAAGGATGATAACTCTGTTACAAGTGGCACTTGCACTTAACAATATTAGATAGGGCACTGTAAGGTGCTGTCTCTCTGGCACCCTTCCCTGAGGTAGCTGCAGTGACTCCAAGGGACTGCTCCTCACTCCAAGCATCCACTGGAAAGCATCTTGGACACTGATCTCCGGAAGACAGTGCAGAAGCCGAATGAGAGAAGCAGCAGCAGCTCAAGAAGAACGGTGAGAACCTATTTGCGGCGTTTGCCTTCTAGAGAGCAGGCTGCCCGTGCACAGGAGAGGTGCCCAGTGTCGTGTTTGCTGTGCTGGAGTCTCGCTGCCCATGGCCGTCCGCAGCAGGGCGGAGGCTGGCGCTGCCCTGCGGCTTGGCTCCGCTCTCGGCGAGGCACTGCAGAGCTTCCCCGCAGAGGACATCTCGCTCCCTGAGTTCAGCCTGGCTGTGCCAACCACAAAGCAGAGCAGCACACAGAGCCCTTGGTTTTCGGCAGTCACTCCTAAGAAATGGGCAGGCAAAGCATCTCTGTTATCACAGCTGCCTCTGTAGGGACACTGGGTGCATTTCGTGCCCCTCGGACAAGCAGTTTATTACTTAGCAGTAATTCCTCAACTCTTCTTTTGTTTCCTTCTCGTTTGAAAGTAAGATGATTCGGGATTAAATACCTACTTTTCAACCCGCTGTCTTTCCCCGGGGTCTTGATGAGTCTTTGGAGGTGTTTTGATTCATATATAAGCTCTTCTGTCACTGTCCTCTCCTACCTCCCTCCTGCCCTGCTCTGCGCCTCCTCGGAAAGCTCAGGAGAGGTTCTCTCCTGCCGACGTGGCGGCTCCTTCCCCTGCCCCTCTCCTGACTTTAGGATCTTGATCCTCTGCCCCTCTCCTGACTTTAGGATCTTGATCCTCTGCCCCTCTCCTGACTTTAGGATCTTGATCCCTTTCCCCTCTCCTGACTTTAGGATCTTGATCCCCTTCCCCTCTCCAGACTTTAGGGTCTTGATCCCCTTCCCCTCTCCAGACTTTAGGATCTTGATCCCTTTCCCCTCTCCTGACTTTAGGATCTTGATCCCCTGCCCTACTTCACTCAGAAGACCAGGACTCCTTACCTTCAGATGCTGTTTTGATTCTCAGGTTTGCTGCAGTGTCACTTAACTGACTAGCAGAGAGCCAAAGGAGAGTTAGTGTTAGTTTGGGGAGGGAGGGGGGAAGAAAAACAGCCCAGTCGTGTGTTAGATGTTTTAAAAGCTGTTTTGTGGTACCCCCTATGCATCCTCCTTGCTCTCACCGTTTATAACTGCACAGCTCTCCAGAACACACAACACAACAGAGCACAGTGGGACCCTGACTTTGAGTGCTGGGCTGTTTATAAGCAACCCTACATGTGGAGGCAGTGGCCAGCCTGGGGGAGCCTAAGGCCACTAACTGGATTAGCTGGCAGCTGTCCCCTCCCTGCCCCACGTCGTGCCAGACCCTGACTGACCTGCAAAGGGAGGGCAAGGACGTGCAGGCACCACTCCAGCTTGTGCACAAGGCTGGGAGCTGCGACGGACGCGTGTAAAGCTCTGCAAGGAGCCAGCAGTGCCACTAGAGGCTGCCAGGCAGCCCCTGGCACTGCAAACCCGCTTCAGCGTGAGGCAAAGCCTTGCCGTGTGGACACGAGTGAGTGAAGGGCCCTTGGTGACCCTGGAGATCGCAGAATGCCTGGGTTGGAAGGCAACTTGAAAGGTCATCTAGGCCAACTGCCCTGCAGAAAGTAGGTCAGGTTGCTCAGAACCCCATCAAGCCTCATCTTGAAGGTGTCCAGGGATGGAGCCTCCACCACCTCTCCCTGAGCAGCCTATGCAGTGTTCACCACCCTCATTTTTCCTGATGTCCAATCTAAATCCACCCATCTCTAGTCTGGAGCCATTTCCCTGCTCCCATTGCTAGAGGCCCTTGTGAGCAGTCCCTCCCCAGCTTCCTCACAGGGCCCCTTCAGCTACTGCAAGGCTGCTCTTAGGTCTCTCCAGAGCCTTCTCTTCTCCAGGCTGAACAACTCCTGCTCTCTCAGCCTGTCTTGTAGGAAAGGTGTTCCAGCCCTCTGATCATTTTTGTGGTGCTCCTGTGGACCCTCTCTGTCAGGTCTATGTCCTTCTTACGTTGAGGGCCTCAGAGCTGGACACAGTACTCCAAGTGAGAACTGTGTCCAGTTCTGGGCCCCTCAATTCCAGAGAGATGTTGAGGTGCTGGAAGGTGTCCAGAGAAGGGCAATGAAGCTGGGGAGGGGCCTGGAGCACAGCCCTGAGAGGAGAGGCTCAAGGAGCTGGGGGTGTGCAGCCTGCAGAAGAGGAGGCTCAGGGCAGAGCTCATTGCTGTCTGCAGCTACCTGAAGGGAGGCTGTAGCCAGGTGGGGTTGGGCTCTGCTGCCAGGCAACCAGCAACAGAACAAGGGGACACAGTCTCAAGTTGTGGCAGGGCAGGTCTAGGCTGGATGTTAAGAGGAAGTTGTTGGCAGAGAGAGTGATTGGCATTGGAATGGGCTGCCCAGGGAGGTGGTGGAGTCACCATTCCTGGAGGTGTTGAAGCAAAGCCTGGCTGGGGCACTTAGTGCCATGGTCTGGTTGCTTGGCCAGGGCTGGGTGCTAGGTTGGAGTGGATGAGCTTGGAGGTCTCTTCCAACCTGGTTGATTCTATGATGATTCTATGTTCCAGATGTCCCATGGTGACCAGCTCATGCACCTACAGCAGCTGGCCAGAGCAGTGTGGGGCTTGGCAAGACTGAGCTGCCTGTTCCAATGCCTGACCACTCTTTTTCCTCATATCCAACCTACCCCTTCTCTGGCACAGTTTCAGGCCATTTCCTCTCGTCCTGTCTCGTTCTTTCACTTCTCTGTGCTCCGTCTGTCCACAGGAGAAGGCAGAGCACAGCCACCAGCAAGATTTGCAGGCTTATTGCTGTTGGATGCAGCACAGGTGTCAGAGGGAACAATATTCCTGCCAGCAGCACAGCGGGGAAATGCAAAGAGGTGTTTCTGGTAGGTAGGTGGAAAGGAAAAGGAAGGAGAGAGCACAAGGTGAGAGTGCACGAGCAGGTCTGCACTTTGAGGCTAAAATCCCAGGGCCTGTGGTATTTACTGTGACATTGCTGCTAAAACAATCAGCCAGGAGCAGGCTCGAAAGATTTAATGCAGGGAAGAGCCTAGAGGCAGGCTCCTATAGCCACATGTATTTTGTTCCATTAGCAGCTTTCTGCTTGGGGAGCAATCATAATGGTCTTGTCTTCTTCCTTGAGCTCATTAATTGCCCCCCAGACAGGTTGTCCAAAAGAGCCACGGTCTGCTGGGTCTCTCTGTGAGCAGTTGATGCCTGAAGTTTAGGCAGAGAAATGCTTTCTGCCAGGATGAGCACTGCTTCTGCAGCCAGGCTGTCTCTGCAGATTCTTTCCTTACTCAGAGAAAAGCTGTGGCAGGCAGCAGAGGTCTAAAGCCAAGCTGCCCTGCCAGCATCCTCAGTGCAGGGCCCAGCCAGGCTGAGCCTAAGCTTCTCATAGTCATGCATTTCAAACGGGCAGAGTAGGGTGTGGTGTTTGGGGCCCCGAGTGGAACAGGGATTTTTGGGTGTTTTCCTCATTTATGATTGGAAATACTTAAAAAGCAACTTCTGTTTCACAGAATAGCTATGTCATCTTCCTGTTAATAACACAGGGTGTTCACATCTTCTTGGTGACTGGACCTGATAAAATAAACAGATGCTGCCAGGGTTTTTCTGCTGGAAAAGTCCTCTGGAGGTTGGAAGTTTAGTGCTGCTTCTGCTGCTGCTGCTGCTGCTGCTGCTGCTGCTGCTGCTGCTGCTGCACACAGATCCCTTTGCCTTCACATTTCTCAAAAGCAAGGTCCACCACAGAATCATGGAATCAACCAGGTTGGAAGAGAGCTCCAAGATCATCCAGCCCAACCTAGCACCCAGCTCTGGCCAACCAACCAGACCATGGCACTAAGTGCCTCAGCCAGGCTTTGCTTGAACACCTTCAGGCATGGTGACTCCACCACCTCCCTGGGCAGCCCATTCCAATGCCAATCACTCTCTCTGCCAACAACTTCCTCCTAACATCCAGCCTAGACCTCCCCTGGCACAGCTTGAGACTGTGTCCCCTTGTTCTGTTGCTGGTTGCCTGGCAGAAGAGCCCAACCCCACCTGGCTACAGCCTCCCTTCAGGTTGTTGTAGAGAGCAATGAGCTCTGCCCTGAGCCTCCTCTGCTGCAGGCTGCACACCCCCAGCTCCCTCAGCCTCTCCTCATAGGGTTCTGTGCTCCAGGCCCCTCCCCAGCCTTGGCGCCCTCCTGTGGACACATTCCAGCACCTCAACATCTCTTGAATTGAGGAACCATGGGGCAATGCTGCACCTCTCATGGAGAAGCAAATACAGATCTGAGGGGATTCTGGCTGGAAAAAGTTTCATTAACTTTGGTTTTTAAATCTCAGAGGAGATTTTGGGAATAAGAAGCTTGGCTCAACATACCTACTCTTTATTTCCATCTGCCCTAAGCCTGTATCCAGCTTTCATGTTGTGTCCTGATTCCTTTCCTCTTTCAGAAATGATCAGAGGTATCTCTTAAATTCCTGTCTCTGTGCCTTGGTCCGCACAGGCTGCAGCGTGGCAGCCTCTCGAGGAAGAACACTTAGGATAAATACCCTCCTGCCCAGCCTAGATGGCTTTTGTTGGCATGTTCTCATGGACATGCACACACACATATCCATCCCAACCCCCTCAGCTTCAGGGAGCCATGAGAGACCACAGCAGTCAAAAGAATTTGAGCCTTTATTTGAACAAATGGCAGAATTTGTTGACCTTCCCAGCACAGCTGCGGAGCAACTCTGCCCGAGCCAGCCCCAGTGGGGCTCGGGGTGGCTCAGGGGGACTTTTGGGTCTGGGAAGGTGCTGAGGAGGTTTTGGGTTGCATTTTCTACGTGTCTACTGGCAATGAAGAGGAGGGGAATGCTTCTGTCTAAGGCAATTTATTCTTGTTGATGTTTCACTGGTGCTTGAAAGCCTGATGTGAGAGCGTAGCTGCTTAGTGCTCCGTACGGCCTCGCACACCCCCTGCTTCCCAAGAGGCTTCATGCTCAAAACAGATGAAGCAAAGAGCAGAGAGGTTGCTTGGGGCAGTGGGCAGTGCTTCCCCACCCCACCTGGCAGGTCTCTGGCTATGCTGGAGCAGCACCAAAGCCTCCCAGCTCCCAGCAGAGAATCTCACCCGCAGCATTTCTTATCTCTTTCCTGCATTCTCCAATGCATTTGATGGAGTGCAGTTGCTGGAACAGCCCAGGCCTTGTGAGAGGCTCTCCGACTGCAGCTGAGGATTGAAGTGCAAAGAGCTTATTTTCTGCAGAGCTTGCCCAGCTCCAGTGATAAGCCTGGGGGAAGAACCGTTCAGAGTCTGTTCTGCACATCCCAGCCAAAGCGACTGCTGACATGTCCAGCGGTTTGGGGAGCTGTCAGATTTGCTCTCACTCCATTTACATTGTAGAGAAGAGAGAATTTTATCCTGAAGGAACAATAGAAAGAGGTATTGAAAGTACATTCACCAGACTTTCCATCTTCTCAGTACCCTCTAATTTCAGATTCATTGTTCCAAGTTAGTTTTGCAGGAATAATTATAAGGTGCTGGAGTTGAGCATCTCCCTGGATGACAACTGTACCTGGGGGGAAAAAGAGCCATGAATAAAAAACACAATAGCAGTTAGCCCTGGGCTGCTCCCCATTGCCAGCCAAGCCCCCCACTCCAGAGCTTGGCTGCTTGCAGTTGACACTCTGTTAGCCTGGAGAAGAGGAGGCTCAGGGCAGAGATCATTGCTCTCTACAACTACCTGAAGGGAGGCTGTAGCTGTCCTGGAATTCCTGACTTGGCCACATTCATTCCCTCCCTCCACAAAATTAGCCAGGTAGGGTTGGTTGGTCTCTTCTGCCAGGCAAGCAGCAACAGAACAAAGGGACACAGTCTCAAGTTGTGCCAGGGCAGGTCTAGGCTGGATGTTAGGAGGAAGTTGTTGGCAGAGAGTGATTGGCATTGGAATGGGCTGCCCAGGGAGGTGGTGGAGTTGCTGTCACTGGGGGTGTTGAAGCAAAGCTTGGATGGGACATTTAGTGCCATGGTCTGGTTGACTGAATAGGGCTGGGTGCTAGGTTGGGCTGGCTGAGCTTGGAGGTCTCTTCCAACCTAATTAATTCTACGATTCCTTGATTCCATTTATTTTAAAGTTGCTAAAACATACAGATATGGTTTGGTTTGGGTTTTTTTTACCCTGAGAATTTGGTGAAGCTGAATGCAACTAATTTCTGCATTTTTAGCAAGCAGTGGAATGCTTTTTGTTACTAATAAAGCTGTGGAGATGGAGAGCTGCTCTCCTGCCACCAGGAAGCAATAATGTGTTGCTCTTGAAACAGCAACGTCCATCTGTGGGTCACAAATGCTACAGCAAAGGTGGACAAGTGTAAGAGCTGGTATGGTGTGCATGTATATATATATCTATATGTGTGGGCCATCTGTTGTGGGCATTTCTGTCACCATCACTTGTCTCTAACTGCAGCCGCAGCTGGTTCCGGCTGGGGTGAAAGCTGACCCTCACCAAGGAAATGTGTTCACTTCCAGACCTCTGAATTCTTTGGGGGTGCTTTAACAAGTCACCAACCACTCATTTAATGCCTCTTGTCTGCTCTACCTCCACAAAAGATAAAAAACCCACCCAGAGTTGGTTGGTTTGGGGTTTTTTTCTTAATGTGTTTTTAGGAGAGAAAGCTCCAAGTGAGCAAACAAAGCCCCTTTGGTGCTGAGGCTCCTCTTCTGGCTCCTGAGGGTGGGGTGAGGGGGAGCTCATTTTCTTGCATGGTTTCAATTTCATTTCTAAGCTGAAAGAAAATAAATTGTGAAACCTTCATTTTTTGTATTCGGTGTAATGCTGGGTTTTAGCCAACCCTAAGTCTGAAAGGGGGGAAAAAAAACCCAGCCCAAACAAACAAGAACCATCCAAATCCAGGCTTGGGTGCCAAGGAAAGCCCTTTCTGACCTGAGTGAGAGCAGCGTGCTCTGGGCAGCTGCAGGAGCACAGCTTCTGAGGGAGCTGGGGCTGTTCAGTCTGGAGAGGAGAAGGCTCCCAGGTGAGCTTATTGTGGACTTGCAGTATTGTAAGGGGGGCTACAAGAAAGCTGGGGAGGGACTTTTTAAGCTGTCAGGTAGCGATAGGACTGGGGGGAATGGAACAAAGCTGGAAATGGGTAGGTTCAGACTGGGTGTTAGGAAGAAGTTCTTCACTCTATCCCTAGTGATTGCCATTGGAATGGGCTGCCCAGGGAGGTGGTGGAGGCACCATCCCTGGAGCTGTTGAAGAAAAGCCTGGATGAGGCACTTAGTGCCATGGTCTAATTGACTGAATAGGGCTGGGTGCTAGGTTGGACTGGATGAGCTTGGAGGTCTCTTCCAACCTGGTTGATTCTATGAAGGAGACTCTCCTCTAACATCCATTACTTCTGCCTCTCTCATACTTTCTGAGCACCTTCCCTTCCCCTTGCTCAGGAGCTGCCAAGCTGGTGGGTTTGGTGCCAGCTGGTGAAGAGCAAGGAGACTTCTGCAATCAGAGGGAGCTCCTCTCCTATGAGGAGGACAGGCTGAGAGAGTTGGGGCTGTTCAGTCTGGAGAAGAGAAGGCTCTGAGGAGATCTTATTGTGGCCTTCCAATGTCTGAAGTGGGCTACAAAAAAGCTGCTGAGGGCCTTTTTAGGGTGTCAGGTAGTGGTAAAACTGGGAGGAGTGGATCCAAACTAGAGGAGGGGAGATTTAGATTAGATGTCAGGAAGAAGTTGTTCACCGTAAGGGTGGCAAGACCCTGGAACAGATTGCCCAGGGAGGTGGTAGAAGCCTCATCCCTGGAGGTGTTTAAGGCCAGGCTGGAGTAGGCTCTGGACAGCCTGATCTGGTGTGAGGTGTCCCTGCCCATGGCAGGGAGGTTGGAACTGGCTGATTCTTGAGGTCCTTTCCAACCCTGCCTGATTCTACGATTCTGTGATTCTATTTTTTTCATCTTCAGGAAAAGCTGATGGGAAGCCAATCAGCCTTGAACCTTCTCCCTTTATCCAATCAATAATTCATGCTCTCAGTCCCTGGCCAAGCAGCTGTGCCTTCAGCAAGCCCTTTGTCCCCTGTCCTCAATGTCCAGCAACTGGTTGCTCCTTGGTTGTCTGAGCTGTTAGTGGCCAAGCCTCCTCACACAGGCTGTGGAGATTTGTCTCCTGCATTTACCCTCACACTCCTCACCACCCATGCTGGCCAAGCCTGCCTTGGACTCCCTTTCTTCATATTTCTGAGATGCTCCTTCTGCCCCAGCACATAAGAAATGTGACCACACGCACACACTGAGGGACCATCTGCCTCACTTCCTTCCCATGGAGATGGATTTGCAGGGGAAGGGGCAGTGAGTGGACCCTTTCAGTCTGCAGCCAGAAAGCTTTGGTCTCCTTTGCTCTGTTGCATGATTCTGCCTGATGTCAGATGACACTCTGGTAGAAAATTGTTTCCAGTTGCTTTCCAGCAAGTGAAATGATTCCACCCCAAAGCAGCCTGCATCACCCACGGTCACCCATGTGTCAGCAGATGAAGTTGCATAATGGAGAGCTGCCTGCTGAGCGACCTCCAGAGTGAGGAGATAAGAGGAGGCATCCTCCTTAATTACAACAGCAGCAGAGTCACTCTGGAGATTCAGACTTAGGAGCAGCTGTGAGGGTGGAAATAAAACAGACCTCTTCCAAAATATACCTTAAGATCCTTTGCCAAACATCTATCCTTGTTCACCAGAACCATCTGGATGCGTTCCAGTGTGATCTGCTCTAGGTGATCCTGCTCTGGCAGGGGGGCTGGACCAGATGATCTTTGGAGGTCACTTCCAGCCCCTGACATTCTATGATTCACCTTTCAGCCAGCATCAGCCTTTTTAATTGAAAAGGGAGAAAATCCCATGGCTGTGAGCTGCTGGCTGTCAGCAGAAGAAACATTTGTCCTGTGTGAACTAAACTTTTGGTAGGACTTGATTTCCCCCAGATGACTCATTTGTATAGCCTGTGGCTTTACTAATACCCTAAATGGCACAAAGGGTATCAGGTGCTGTATCCACCACATTTCATCCAACAGGAGCAGTACACCTGGCTTTTGGCAACCATGGATGGGAGCCACTGAAGAGATGCCTATGAAATGCAGTGCAGACACTGGAAGTTCTGCCATTAGCTTTGCTGCCATCATCTTTTCCCTTCTGTTCACTCTCAGTTGACATTTTTACCTCCAAACACAGGGGCAACATCTGTCCCCTGCTGCAGCTAAACCAGGCTGCCCAGCCCAGCCCTTTCTTTCCATCCACAGACTACCAGCTCCCCCAAACCTGTACCACCACCATACACATTCCCTCTTGCCACTTTGCTGGAGGCAAAACAGTCTCCAGGCCACCTGCCTGAGATGCAGCCAGGTTAAATGCAGGCAAGTCTTAGGTCTGAGGCTACATCTGCACCTTGAAGAGCTCAGCATCACCATTTCAGTGTCTAAGCAACACAAACTAGGCTGTCTGGAGCTTGGCAGTACCACAGCCACTGTTTTACTGAGGTGGGCAGGAGGATCTGGAGCTGTGTCACAGCACCAGATGGTGCAGGGTGTGTTTCCCCATCCCATGTCCCCTAGCTTTCCTCCCTTGGTTCCTTCCTCCCGTCCTTCTGCCCTACAGCCAACTGGTTCCAGTACAAAAGCTGACTCACCCTGAGCTGCTTCAGCTATCTCTGGTGGATGCTATGGTAAAAGCTTGATGGATATTGGCTAACCTTGGACTTATTCATAGCTTCCAGCAGTGCTATCAGACTGCAGTAGCTAAACAGAGCCTTTTTCCCTCTCCAGGAACTCAGCAGCCACCACATCCCAGGTGATGTCCTAAAATGCAGACAAACTGTGATGGGTTAGGAGTTACCTGCCCCCCCCCCCCCCCCCCGAGAAAATCACCCAGGCTAGACTCAGAGAGCTAGAAGTGAAGGAATGAAGCTGCATTTACAGCTTAGCACAAGATACAGGCAGGTGTGCACAAATACATACACTTACATACAAATGAAAAGTAGCACAGAAACACAATTCCCTCCCAGAAACAGTCTCCAGGAGGGCTTCTGGCCCAAACCTCCTTCTCCCTCTCTCTTGCCCTCCTGTAAAGGGTTGACCCTCCTGGGGAAGAGGTCTTGATCCTGACTCCAGGTCCTCCTGACTCGTCCCTGGGGTGGGGGGGTCTGGCCCTTTCTCCAGCCCACCCCGACTTCCCCTCTAGACCCCTACACAAACAGAGAACTGCCTGTTTCTCTCTCTCCCACCCTGCCTCCCTACTTGCCAGCACCACCATCCTGTGTCCTGCTGCTCTTTGCTTTACCATATGGCCACAATCCATGAGGCAGATCAACCCCATGGCCATCAAATCTGGTTGTATAGATAGATAATGCCAAGTGCAGGGTTCTACACTTTGGCCACAGCTACCCCAAGCAGTGCTACAGGCTGGGGGCAGAGTGGATGAGAGCAGACAGGAAGAAAGGGACCTGGGGGTGCTGGCAGAGAGTAGCTGAACACGAGCCAGTAGTGTGCCCAGGTGGGCAGCAGAGCCAGTGGCATCCTGGGCTGGCTCAGGAGCAGTGTGGCCAGCAGGACAAGGGAGGTTATTCAAGAGAAATATTGAGGTGCTGGAAGGTGTCCACAGGAGGGCGCCAAAGCTGGTGAGAGGCCTGGAGCACAGCCCTGTGAGGAGAGGCTGAGGGAGCTGGGGGTGTGCAGCCTGCAGCAGAGGAGGCTCAGGGCAGAGCTCATTGCTGTCTGCAGCTACCTGAAGGGAGCCTGCAGACAGGTGGGGTTGGGCTCTTCTTGCACACACCCAGCAACAGAACAAGGGGACACAGTCTCAAGCTGTGCCAGGGCAGGTCTAGGCTGGATGTTAGGAGGAAGTTGTTGGCAGAGAGAGTGATTGGCATTGGAATGGGTGTTGAAGCAAAGCCTGGATGAGGCACTTAGTGCCATGGTCTGATTGATTGGGCAGGGCTGGGTGCTAGGTTGGACTGGATGATCTTGGAGCTCTCTTCCAACCTGGTTGATTCTGTGATCCCATATTTTGTGTCTTGTTTTCCCTTCCCTATACCTTTTTGTAATTCCCCTACCTCAAATACCTATTAGACTGTCTCTGAGAGCTTCTGCAATGCTTTTGCCATCAGAGGCATGGCAACTGATCTCCTCTGCCCCAGAAGCTTTCATAAAGCTGGGGGATAGGTTGGACTGGATGATCTTGGAGGTTTCCTCCAACTTGGTTGATTCTATGATTCTATTAATCAAAAAAGCTGGGGAGGGACTTTTTAGGCTCTCAGGGAGTGACAGGACTGGAGGGAATGGAGCAAAGCTGGAGGTGGGGAGAATCAGACAGGATGTGAGGAGGGAGTTCTTCAGCATGAGAGTGGTGTGAGGCTGGAATGGGTTGCTCAGGGAGGTGGTTGAGGCCCCATGGCTGGAGGTGTTTCAGGCCAGGCTGGCTGAGGCTGTGTGCAGCCTGCTCTAGGGTATGGTGTCCCTGAGCATGGCAGGGGGATTGGAACTGGCTGCTCCTTGGGGTCCCTTCCAATCCTGACTGATTCCATGATTCTGTGGCTCTAAGTGAGGAGCAAAGCAGTGTGTGTGAGGTGCCCACCTTAGCTGTGCTTCTCACAGAAGAATGGTGACACAGAGCACTACTGCTTTTCATCTTTCTTTTCACAGCCAAGGACTGCATTTCTCTCAGTAAAATATTTCAGGTAGTCTCAAGCCAGCACACAAACACATGCCCCAGCACCAAGAAAAGAAGCTGTAGAGGCTGACCAGGCTGGAAAACAAGTGGGCCTTTTGTGTCTGAGCCCCATTCTTCAGTGCTGCACACAGCATCAGAAAATGACCCAAAAGACTTTGGTGATCAATAGCTGCTCCTCATCCAGAGCCTGAGAGAGGCCCCAGGCTCTCTGGATGTCAACACATTGCTACACATGCACAGAATGCCTGGCTTGGCTAATCTGTTTAGCTTGGTTTGTTTTCCAGTTTCCATTTCAGGCCTTGGAACTGGCCTGGTTTTCACACCTGAGGCTCACAGAAGGTCTGTAGATCAGTGCTAGACATGAAGTGAGGAGGCAGGAGATGGCTGGCAGGGGAAGTGATGCCTCCAGAGTCCAAAGGGTAATTATTTGCGTGCCCAAAATGTCACTGGCTGGAGCAGTGATTGGAGCAACAGAGCAGAGCACTGTTTCTCATTGAAGGAAGTGGACTCCTCCAACAAGCTTTGCACTCACAGGTGGAATTTCCAAAGTAAATGGAGCCACTGCTCTGCTTCTTGTCCCAGAGCCCTGACTCAGAGCCTGCTGCAGCTAGTGGGAGTCTCTTCCTTCAGTTAGTACACCCTTGGGATGGGATCAGAGGTCGAGAAGGACCAAGCCCTGTGCACAGAAAAACAATTAGCAATGTTCTGTTGGCTGCAGTTGTTACCAGCTTGCATGTTTGTGGATTTGTCTGGCTGGCCACATGCTTAGAGAAAGAATTAGGACTACATGCACATTCCCCAGAGAATCAACTTCCCTTATTGCCATCTGACCAAACCACCAGCCCCAGCAAACATCTTGACACCAGACTCTTTTCCAGGAGGTTTACTAATCTGCAGTGGAAACGAGACTGAAAGAGGCAGATTCCACTGCTAAGCTGCTGAGGGAGGACAGGGGCAAGAATCTGATTGAGGGACTCTAGATAAATCCATCTTGCTCACAAAATCTTTTCTCAGGAGCTGCACTCATCCAGCTGGGGCTCAGGAGGCTGAGATACTCCAGTCTGGTCGCTGGGTGATCTGGACAAGACACCTTTGTTCTGTGTGGCTCACTGCAGGCACTTGAGTGGCTCCAATTAGATGTTCCTGGCAGTCCAGATGCTTGAGAGCTGTTGAGTTTTTCCCCTTCACACTCCTGGGCACTCTGTAGAGAAAAATCTTGCATAACAGAGGCTCTGGAGGCACAGCCAAGTCAGAAGTGAATCCTGATGTCGGAGTGCCTCCAAGCCTTTCCTACGAACCTGATCCTGCTGCTGACAGATCTTTCACTTGTGCCCAGTCTTCCACCCACCTAACCTGATTTGAAGCATTGAGATTGGGAAAAAAGGTTTCTTGCTTGGGAACAAAAAAAAAACAAAGCTTAATAAATGATGCAATCATGAGAGTGGGGGTGAAGCAGCCCTTAGTCAGGACCTAAGCTGCAGGAGCTCATGACTCAGGGTGAGCAGGGTCGACACACTTCCTTGCTTAGGATCAAGCTGCCCAGCCAGCTCTGCAGCCAGCCTGCCCTCACTGCTGCCACTGCAGGCTCACCTGCTTGTGCTGCACAGCCAGCCCTGTGCTGGGCTGCAGCAAGAGCAGTGTGGACAGCAGGGCAAGGGAGAGGAATCTGCCTCTTTACTCTGCTCTTCTCAGACCCCACCTGGAGTCCTGTGTGCAGTTCTGGAGCCCCCAGCACAAGCAGGACATGGAACTGTTTGAGCCAGTCCAGAGGAGGCCACCAAGATGCTCAGAGGACTGCAACAGCTCTGCTCTGAGGACAGGCTGAGAGAGTTAGGGCTGTGCAGCCTGGAGAAGGCTTGGAGGGGACCTTGGAGTGGCCTTCCAGTATCTAAAGGGGGCTACAGATAGGCTGGGGAGGGACTATTGACAAGGACAAGTAGTGACAGGATGAGGAGGAATGGGTTTAAACTGGCAGAGGGGAGATTGAAACTGGATGTTAGGAAGAAGTTCTTTGCAGTGAGAGTGGTGAGACACTGGCACAGGTTGCCCAGGGAGGTTGCAGAGCACAGAATCACCCAATGTGATCTTTGATGACATTGGGTGATTCTGTGCTCTGCAACCTCCCTGGAGCTGTTCAACGACAGGTTGGATAAGGTCTTGAGCAACCTGTTCTAGTGGGAAGTGTCCCTGCCTGTGATGAGAGGCTGGAACTGGATGATCCTTGAGGTCCCTTCCAACCTAAACCACTCTATGATTCTATGACTTGGCTTTGCCACAGTCTTTTAAGTTCTGCTAAAGAAGTCCAGTTGGGTTTTTGTTTTGCTTTGACTTTGGCCAACGACAGTCAGGAGAAACATTGATCTGGAAATGTGTATTCTACAACCTGAGGATCACCTTGAGCCAGTGAGGAGCTGTGATGAATTTTATCCCTCTAAATGCTGAAATGCAAATCCAGCAATTGGAATGAATACATTTCTCTGGCATCACTAAAAGGGTTGTGAAACAGGAAATTAGGAGCACAATCACTTAAACAAAAGCTTATGAAGAAATAATGGCAGCAAAGTGGGTAATGAGTCAGAGCGAAGGTTGGGCTGTTCAGAGAAGCCTGTAAGAGCTGAGTAGCAGTTTGGTGGCACTTGGGGACCTATTGCCCCTTTAAGTTTCTGGAAAACCCTCTGCCTAAAGCAGTTTCTTACATTTTACTGCAAGTTTATATCTTCCTAGTAAAAAAATCATCATGAAATTAGCTTTCCTCTGACCTTGAGCTAGGTCCCAGCTAGGAGCCTTTGCCTGTGAGTGTTCCTGGAGTCTATTGGCTGCAGCAGAGGCTTCGATTTGGGTTGCAGGGGAGGAGTGGAGAAGGTCTCCCTCATGCTAGAGACATGCTGCAGTTTGATTGCTTCTTCTTACTGATCCTGGGCAGCAGCCTTGCAAAATTCAGGATGTAAAACTGACTAGGGGGAGGGGGATGTATGATCCTGTAAGTTTTGGTTGTGCATTGTCAATTGATCTTCAGTGTCATCCATCACATTAAGAAGTGACATAAGTATTATTTATAGGTGACAGTTACCCTCCTAAATGCCTTCCAAAGGCTTAACAGGTGATAGATGTTTCCACGAGGAGCAGGTGTCACGAGTGAGCACAGTCATGTGAGCAATAAATAGGGAGCCATGAAAGACTAACTCTGTAACAACAGATTAATCAGCAGCAGCCCTCTCTGGACTATTTGTAATTGGAAGCAGGTCATTAATTTCCTGCCTGCAGCCAGCAACAGGTTAACCAGCCACTTCTATCGCTGAGCTACACCTCTGGAGGCCTGAGCCTGCTTGCAATCCCATGGGGCTCGCAGTGACGTTGCTGCAACCTCGGTGACCTGTGCTGCTGGTGCAGTGTGCTGGGCTCCCTCAGGGCTGTCATCCTGCTAATGCACTCCTCAAGACACCCCACGTCTTTACCAGCCTGGGTGCTAGCCAGGCCCGGGGGGGAGGGAGTTTGGGAGCTGGTAATGTCTCTTTTTCTCATGCTGCCAGTCTCCGCTGTCTGTAGCAGTCTGGGGCTGTGTCTGGGGCTGTGGAGCTGAGGAACTGTGCGGGGGGTGTCAGCCACTGCCGGAAATTCGGCATCTGGAGCCGATCGTGCCAGGGCCAGCCCGAGCTGAGCTGGGAGCCAGGGGAGGCTCAGGGCGCATGGCTGCTTCCCCGCCGCGCCCGGGGGCTGTGCAAGCGCAGAGCAGGCTCGAAGCAATCCACATCCCAGCGGCTCTAATCCCGTCACAGGTTGGCTCCACGTTCTTTGGGTTTGAAGGGTCGAATTGTAACCCTGGCACAGGAGCTGAGCGAATCTCCCTCCTCCTGCCCCTTCCAGCTTCACCCACCCACCCCGAGCACAGTGTGCCCATGAGAACCCAGCCTGGCCGAGCGGTGACTCTCCCTCCAGGCTGCCGAGGAAGGATGCGCAGCTGCGTTTCGCCTCTTGGCACCGCTCACATAGCGGTGAGAGGACCACAAAGGAGGCTGGAAGTGGCCCCTCCGGAATCCCACACCTACTGCTGCGATGGGGAGCATCCCTGTGCTGTCTGCCTCCTTATCCCCCGGGGTGAACACACCCCAGGAAGAAAGACGGAAAGCAGAGGGAGGAGGAAGGTGGAAAGGGTGGATGGTCGGCTGCTCCTCTGCAGGTCCTCAAGAGGCAGTCATGACCCTGCTCTGTTGCTTTGGGGACCCTTCACCGCCTCCAGAGTGCCTGCAGCACACGGGGAGTTTTGCTCCTGTGGCATTACCGAGCTCAGGTTTGCTCTGCTTGGGAAAGAAACTCTCTGTGAGATTTTTAGAGGTCGCAATGTGCTGCCTCTTGTGCCGCAGGAGGCAGGAGCCAGAGGATGCATTCAGTGGCTGTGCCCAGAGGCTGGGGCACACAACAGGGTACTGGGTGAGGAGATGGAGCATCACCTCCTCTGTGGGTCAGTCTGTGGTACCTGCAGGACTACAGAGGAGCTGCCACCTTTGTGGAACATGCTGCAAGGCTTTACCAAGGGCAAAAATCTGGGAATAAATAAGTCACCCTATGGCATGGCCTCCTGCTGGGGAATCATAGAATGGTTTAGGTTGGAAGGGACCATAGGAACATAGGTAGGGGTTGAAAGGGACCCAAAGAGATCATCTAGTCCAATCCCCCAAGGATCATCCAGTTCCAACCCACTGCCATAGGCAGGGACACCTCCCACTAGAACAGGTCACTCAAGGCCTCATCCAACCTGGCCTTGGACACCTCAAGGGAGATTGTGGAGCACAGAATCACCCAATGTCATGCGACTCCACCACCTCCCTGGGCAGCCCATTCCAGTGCCAATCACTCTCTCTGCCAACAACTTCCTCCTAACATCCACCCTGAGCCTGTCCTGGCACAACTTGACACTGTGTCCCCTTGTTCTGTTGCTGGTTGCCTGGCAGAAGAGCCCAACCCCACCTGGCTACAGCCTCCCTTCAGGGAGCTGTAGAGAGCAATGAGCTCTGCCCTGAGCCTCCTCTTCTGCAGGCTGCACACCCCCAGCTCCCTCAGCCTCTCCTCACAGGGCTGTGCTCCAGGCCCCTCCCCAGCTTCGTTGCCCTTCTCTGGACACCTTCCAGCACCTCAACATCTCTCTTGAATTGAGGAGCCCAGAACTGGACCCAGCACTCAAGATGTGGCCTGACCAGTGCTGAGTACAATGGAAGGATAACCTCCCTTGTCCTGCTGGCCTCACTGTTCCTGATCCAGGCCAGGATGCCACTGGTGCACTTTGTTAGGATTTCCATAGAATCATAGAATCAAACAGGCTGGAAGAGACCTTCTGGAGGCTGCCACACTGCTCAGATGGTGAGAAAGCCTCTGGTTCCCAGTCTGTGCTCAGTTAACCTCTTCTGTTGCTCTGCCAAAGCTGCTCTTAAACAGCTCTTCTCTCTCACAGGCATTATCTCTCCAAGTATTTATAGGAAGCAATCAGTGTCCACTCTCCCTCATGAAGACTGAAGCTGTAATGAAGTCTGGTGTTGAGGAAGGGCAGTCAGGACTTCCTTTTTCTGCTGCTCATTTGGAATTTCCCTTTTCACTGCAAAATCACTGTTTTGGTTTGGGTTGGTTTTTTTTTCTGTAGCTGGGGAAGTTCCTTAGTGAACACTTCCTTATTAATACTTGTTTCAGCCCATTTGTTTTCTTTTCCTGGTGATACCTAACCAAAGGCCTCACTGAAGTCCTGGTAGCTGAGATCTGCCACATTTCCTGTTGTTTAGGAAACTCCCTTCTCAAGTAAAGCTTCTGACAGTGTAAGCAGTGCTGCCTGTAGGAGCCTGACGTGGATTGAGCTTGGTATCCTGCATCTGAATATGGAACGAGACTTCAGGCGCACCATGAAGGATAGCACGGAGGAAATGCAGTGATTAAAGTCACAGGAGAGATATGAAGGAGATGGATATGGTCATCTGCCAGAGGACTGATAAGAGATCAAGAAATTAGATCTGGAACAAAACAAAAAGGCTGTAGGGAAATCCTACATTCTGCTGGATTTCAGACAAACAAACAAAATCAATCTGTGCTTCGCCTCTCAGGGTTCTTTTTGATGTATGACATTTGGCTTTCTTTGGGTCTTGACAGGGTAGGTGAAACTGTAGCTCTAGTGAAGGAGACTCTCCTCTAACATCCATTACTTCTGCCTCTCTCATACTTTCTGAGCACCTTCCCTTCCCCTTGCTCAGGAGCTGCCAAGCTGGTGGGTTTGGTGCCAGCTGGTGAAGAGCAAGGAGACTTCTGCAATCAGAGGGAGCTCCTCTCCTATGAGGAGGACAGGCTGAGAGAGTTGGGGCTGTTCAGTCCGGAGAAGAGAAGGCTCTGAGGAGATCTTATTGTGGCCTTCCAATATCTGAAGGGGGCTACAAAAAAGCTGCTGAGAGCCTTTTTAGGGTGTCAGGTAGTGGTAAAACTGGGAGGAGTGGATGCAAACTAGAGGAGGGGAGATTTAGATTAGATGTTAGGAAGAAGTTGTTCACCGTAAGGGTGGCAAGACCCTGGAACAGATTGCCCAGGGAGGTGGTAGAAGCCTCATCCCTGGAGGTGTTTAGGCCAGGCTGGAGGAGGCTCTGGACAGCCTGATCTGGTGTGAGGTGTCCCTGCCCATGGCAGGGAGGTTGGAACTGGCTGATCCTTGAGGTCCCCTTCAACCCTGACTGTGATTCTGTGAAAACCATGAGTGCTCTTCTTTCCAAACAGAACCAAAATGAGCAGTAGGGGGCTCTGCCCATGGCTGATGAGCTTTTTGGGGGTGA
This sequence comes from Pogoniulus pusillus, assembly GCF_015220805.1. Taxonomy (NCBI): domain Eukaryota; kingdom Metazoa; phylum Chordata; class Aves; order Piciformes; family Lybiidae; genus Pogoniulus; species Pogoniulus pusillus. Next base: position 20,196,403 of record NC_087285.1, read on the forward strand.
AGAAAGCTAATCTGCTCATCCCTGATCAGAGCTCATTTGTACCAGAGAGGTAAGAGAGATTCAGACCCAAGCTCCCAGGAACTACACTGGGTTCAATGTGGGACTTAAAGACCTTGGCACAGTTTTGCCCACGTGGGTACTCAAGCTCACAGTGGATTAAACAGTGGAAGTTACATGAGTCTTCTGTCTCTTTTGTGTGTGGCTTTCTGTGCCAGTCACTTTGGACACCCTCTAAAGCAAGTCACCTGCAGCTCAGCATGCTGGCCTCAAGGAGCTGGCACAGGAAACCACATCAGCTCTTGCTCTGCAGGCACAGGCCAAGGTCTGCTCGTGTGTGCTCCTGTACACAGCTGTTATCTACACCCTCACATAAATACTAAAGAGCAGGGACTGTCCAGGTGTCAGGGTGAATGTCACTCTTCTTCAGAGATGTAGAAGAAGCAGACCTGACCTGAATCTGGCTGGATGCCCTTGGCTTTCCCAGTGAGAGTATCCAAACCTCTGGGTGAGGGGTAGAACTGTGATGCAGTTTACCAGGATAGATTAGCAAAGCCCAAACATTCTAAGTGTCATAAGAAGCCAAATAGCAGCCTGCTATTTTTTTTTCACTTTATGGCCTTAACCAAGTACAAATTGTAGGAGTGAAATGCCCTCTCCAACCTCTCAGACTCATTTAATGGTTCAAGCTATCAGCTGCCTTGATTCTGCCATAGAATTTGTGCCAAATTCCAGCCAGCAAGAGATCACAGAGGGATGTTTAAACTCTGGAAACAAATAAACCCTGGTGCATTCTGAAGGGATGCAGATTTTCCCTGTGTGTGAGTCTTGACAACATACATTATGGCTACATTCAGCAATCTGTTCTCTCCTGGCCTCCCTTCTGCAAGTTACAGAAAAACAGCTGCTACACAAAAGGGAATGTGTAAGTAGTTACCATCAAAAAACATCCACAGACCTAAACAAATGTGAGCTACTATAAAGCCTCACTGCTTGCCACAACAGAGAGAGCAAATCTGGTTTAGAAGGGAAATGATGCACAGCACCAGTCTCCAAATCAGGAACATCCCAGCAAGACCTCCCACAGCAATGAAAGAATTAAACATAACAGAGGAAAAGGGGACAGGGCAGGCAGCATTTACCTGGGCTGCACAATTGGATCTACAGTCCCTTGTTGTGCCTCGTTGCTGTCTACAACTACCTGAAGGGAGGCTGTAGCCAGCTGGGGTTGGTCTCTTCTGCCAGGCAAGCAGCAGCAGAACAAGGGGACACAGTCTCAAGCTGTACCAGGGGAGGTCTAGGCTGGATGTTAGGAGGAAGTTGTTGGCAGAGAGAGTGATTGGCATTGGAATGGGCTGCCCAGGGAGGTGGTGGAGTCACCGTCCTTGGAGGTGTAGAGGCAAAGCCTGGATGAGGCACTTAGTGCCATGGTCTGAGTGACTGGACAGGGCTGGGTGCTAGGTTGGCCTGGATGATCTTGGAGGACTCTTCCAACCTAATTGATTCTATGGTTCTATTTACTAAATCTTTTCCATCTGACCCTGTCACTGGTGGCACTGCAGTGTGGTACTTGCAGCATCACTGTCATCAGCTTGTGCTTACCACAGGCCAATAACACCTTCCAGAGTGTGGTCTCCTGATAGAGTCACCTGCACACTGCCCCAGCTACCAGATTCCTAATCAACCTTAGATTTATTGTTTAGCAGAAGGAGATAGATCTGGAATTTAACAGTCCCTGGCTTTCAATTTGGCCACTGAGAACATTGCCTGCTGCAGATTTGGGCAGGGGCTCTCGCTGCAGCCTCAGGCAGGGGCTATTAGGTTACATGAACTGCCATGTAAATATGTGACTAGAAATGAAGTGGGCACACAGGAATTGGCCACCTCTCAGTTACAGGATCATACTGAGAGACCTGAGTGGAAGTAGTCCATGTAAAGTCAATGGAAAGCAAGTGAGCTGTGTGACACAGTGCCTGGTACATGATAGCTCTACAAAGTGGGATAGGAAATTCATTAGGAAGCTTTACACAACAGATGCTGTACTCTGAGTCTTGGGCTTTCACATCTCCAAGTCTAGCCAGCTATTTGTGTGTTCTTGGCTTTCATATTTTCTTTAATTACTTCAGCACTTCCCTCTCAATAGACATTTCTGCTACAAGCTACTCCAGGGACTGCCCAGCTCCATTCTTGTTGTGACAGTAGAGTCTCAGACTGTTTATGTTTGGATATTGGAGTCTCAGGATGGGAACTGTTCATTAATGATGATTTTGGCCACTGCAGTTGCAGTATCAGGCTTTAGCACAGAATCATAGAATCAAGCAGGTTGGAAGAGACCTCCAAGCTCATCCAGTCCAACCTAGCACCCAGCCCTGGCCAATCAACCAGACCATGGCACTAAGTGCCCCATCCAGGCTTTGCTTGAACACCTCCAGGGACGGTGACTCCACCACCTCCCTGGGCAGCCCATTCCAATGCCAATCACTCTTTCTGGGAAGAACTTTCTGCCAACATCCAGCCTACCCCTCCTCCATCTTGGTTTCTTCCACTTTAACAGTCAGAGGGCATCTGCCTCCCAGGCATCTAATGGTTATAGGCTGAGCAGCTTTCTGCTGAAGTTTCTGAGAGCACATGAAGTTCAAAAATATGTGAAAAAGCAAATTCCATGCAGCATTTTCTCCTGCCTAAGTCCCTAACGCTCTGCAATCGAGCTCTTTGCAACACAAAAAGAAGGGTGTATGAAAATTGAGAGGAGAAGCTCCCCAATTCCCCAAAGAACCAAAGATGGGAACAACACATTCTGAAAGTTCATCCTCAGCAGCCAAGTTCTGATCCAAGACAGATGTAGTTGAATATTGTAGATGGAGAAGATTACAAATTTTATATGTTGCTCCTCTTGCTTTATCACCCTCTGCATTTTTATGAGCCAGCCACATCTTGCCTCATGTGTGGTTGCAAACACAGATGTGAATGACTGCTGTTGTGCAAAGCCTTCTTCTGCTAGCAACCAGGGGATGTTCTCATCCCGGGGTTAGATGTTCAGCATGCTCAACTGCACGCTTTTGACTTTGGAGTATCATATTATTTCCTGATAATAAAAGTGTGCAACCCCCCCAGTTTATTGCTCTCCATTTAACAAAGGAAATCAATGCTTATTTTGTATGTCTGAGAAGTACCAACTCAATTAAAGGACTGACTGGCGAAATACTGACTCAGGAGCTCGCACACAAGACTTAATCACACACGTGGGAGAAACCTCCCTGGAAGATTGATTGTGCTGCCATGGAGCACAATGTCCAAATCTTTTAACTTACACAGGATCAAGAACTAGACCAATTTCCAAGTGCTCAGATGGCCTCTGCAGGTTGATCTCTTCTGCTGGGCAAGCAGCGAGAGAACAAGGGGACACAGTCTCAAGTTATGCTGAGAGAGGTCTAGGCTGGCTGTTAGGAGGAAGTTGTTGGCAGAGAGAGTGATTGGCATTGGAATGGGCTGCCCAGGGAGGTGGTGGAGTCATTGTCCCTGGAGGTGTTGATGAAAAGCCTGGATGAGGCACTCAGTGCCATGGTCACAAGATCATAGGATCAGAGGATGTCAGGGGTTGGAAGGGACCCAAGGAGATCATCCAGTCCAACCTCCCTGCCAGAGCAGGACAATACTATCTAACACAGATCACAGAGGAACACATCCAGGCAAGCCTTAAAAGCCTCCACAGAAGGAGACTCCGTGACCTCTCTGGGAAGCCTATTCCAGTGGTCTAGTTGCTTGGATAGGGCTGGGTGATAAGTTGGGCTGGATGATCTTGGAGGTCTCTTCCAACCTGGTTGATTCTATGATTCAAGGAACTTCTGGCATCTTCTGCTGCTGTGTATATAGAATTGCCTCTTCAACAAGAGCTCAAAGACCCTCTCCTGCAGATGGCAGACAGTTGGACCTGGCTACCCAGTGGTGCATAGCTTGGATCCCTCAAAGACTTCATCTGTTCTTTTGGTGTTCATTTTATTGTATTTGAGCAAGATACAAGAGCAGCCAAAGGTCACCACTGAAAGTGGCCACTCTTGCCTTGTGACACTGACAGGTGATGACAGTTTGCAGAGTGTTGGTTATGTGCTCCACACTGAGAACCACATCAGGTTCCCAACCCCCCGACTTTGGTTATCTAACCATGGCTGACAAGTTTTAACAGGCCTCACTTTAACAGTTTGATGTCTGATATTTCAGGCATGGAAAAGAGCAGTCTTTTAGAGGGGACAAACTGCATGTTGAACAGAATTGTTGGCAAAGCTGGACTCAATGGGCACAATATCTCATTTGTGACACTTTCACTGTGGTTTAGACACAGCCACTTTAAGATAAGGAGAATCATAGCCTCATAGGATCAACAAGGTTGGAAGAGACCTATTGGTAGTTCAAAAGCACCACACTGGGCATTACAACCCACGAGAGTGGCCTGTTCCCCTTCTCTGCTGCTGATGACTTGCGCAATGTGATGGTCAAACCTATTGAAGCTACACATCATACTCTGGTTTTCAATTCCAGACAGTGATGTAACTGCAAAACAAGCAGTGATTAATGAAATATCTGTCCCACCCAATGCCAGAAATGTCACACTGCTCCAGGCTTTGCTGTTAGACTGTCTCTGAGAGCTTCTGCAATGCTTTTGCCATCAGAGGCATGGCAACTGATCTCCTCTGCCCCAGAAGCTTTCATGAAGCTGGGGGATAGGTTGGACTGGATGGTCTTAGAGGTCTCCTCCAACTTGGTTGATTCTATGATTCTATTAATCAAAAAAGCTGGGGAGGGACTTTTTAGGCTCTCAGGGAGTGACAGGACTGGAGGGAATGGAGCAAAGCTGGAGTTGGGGAGAGTCAGACAGGATGTGAGGAGGGAGTTCTTCAGCATGAGAGTGGTGAGAGCCTGTAATGAGTTGCCCAGGGAGGCCCCACCCTTGGAGGTGTTTAAGGCCAGGCTGGCTGAGGCTGTGGGCAGCCCGCTCTAGGGTATGGTGTCCCTGGGCATGGCATGGGGGATTGTAACTAGATGATCCTTGTGGTCCCTTCCACCCCTAACTGATTCTATGATTCACTTTTTCTTCCCTTAAGAGAGTAATAGGAGACCTTTCTGTCATCCATTGAAATTTATCCTCTCTCAAGATGCTAACATTAGCAATGTGATATACATCAGCCTCTGAAACAGATATATATCGAAGGGCTGTGGAAGCAGAAATCCCTCCCAGCTTTGATACTATTTTTGGGATTTATTAGGACATTTCCATGAGGCAAAGGACAATGCTGAAATGCTCACAACAACCCACAGCCCCAGGGGCCTCCTTTGGATGGCTTCTGCTGTGCCAAACACAGGTGAGAAGTGGGGTGCATGGGGCTGACAGGAGATGGATCTCTGCTGGTGTCACAGCTTATTGGCAGGTAACATCACTACAAGAGTGAGGAGGCAGCTGGATGCTAATCCCTCAAGGCAGAGCAAACACCTCATGGATGAAGCTGGCAGAAAGGCTTTGTGAAAGCACAGTCACTCAGCAAGCTTTTTGTCATCAAAAAGTGACAATTACTTCTTCAGCCACGGGGTCTCTGTCTTCTCCCTCAGAAGTCACCTTTACATTCTGCTGTTGCTCTGGAGTGCATGACAGTGACACGATGGAAGCAAGAGAGAGATCTTGGGCTTGATTAGCCCTCATGTGCTGAAGGTATGAAAAAACAAAACCCAAGAAAAGCTGAAAATGAAGAGGAGTTTCTTCAATGTCTTAATCTTTGCAGGAGCAGTTCATCAACTTCTCTCAGCTGGCCCAGCATGGGGCAACGCCAAGGTGCTGAGATGGCAAGCAAAAGCATTCCCTGGTAGGGTTGCCACTGAAGTAATGAAACTGAATAAACATGCCTGAACTGCAGGCAAAATCTGGGCAGACCAAAGACCCAAACTGAGTCTCCAGGTCCATTCTCAACGAATCCTTATTGTATCACATTGCTGAGTCAGGATAAGGCTCCTCTCACCCTCCATCGTCCCATCTTTAGCACAGCTATGAGTCTGAAGCACTTCTGTCCCCCCAATAGGTTTAATCAATTCTTTCCCTAGCAGTGGCAGATTTTCCCAGTTGTTCTGCCTGCATAATGAAAAATACTGTAGTAAGGAAGAAAATGCTGCAGCAGCTCCTGCTCCTAATGAAAACCACATTGTGGCAGAGCTCTGAGGACTGGCTGGGAGGAGGTGGAGGCAAGGGGGCTCCCTGGCTCTGCTTACAAGTATGATTCAATAAGTCATTTCCAGGGTAAACATATAAATCTGTCCTTCTTGAGCAGAATCCAAACAATCAGAAGTATCCCCACACACACACCCCCTTGCTTTATCCAAAACATCTCTACTGCTACTGAGGAACTAAAAGAAGTGGACAAAAAACAAACACCCTTTGGTGGAAGCAGCAAAAAGAAAACACTCAGTGTAAACGTTGGGCTGGCCATGGAGTAAACTCTGCTCGGAGGCTAAGGATCTGGCTGCTGCTGATGTTCCTGATAAGCACCCTACATCACTAGTGGCGTCATGCCTGCCCCAATGTTGTTGCTCAGAGTGGTAGGATTAGATGCCGTGGAGCAAAGACAAAACAGATGGTAAAGAAGAGGAAGAAGAAGAAGAAATTAAAATCAACAATTCTTTCCCTGCAGCAAATATGGTTAACTAATGTGCAAGGCTGGATTTGTACAGAAAACAGAACCTAGCATCGCATCCTGCTTTCATCAGAGTGCCCTGCCGGGAAAGGTTAAGACTGGCTCAGTCAAATGGGGAAGATCAAGGAGAAAAATCATTCTGTGAGGGGTAAAAACTGCTGTAGTCAGCAGTGTTAGATTAAATAAAAAACTCACAAACCAAAAAATCAGCTCTGATAGATTTGGCACTGCAGATGAAGTCTGTTGAGCTGTCATGATGCGAGCTCTCCCAGCCACAGAATCTACCCGTGTTTAATGTCATTGAAGAAGTCACTATCTGCTACAATTAGTGTCTGGTATGGCTCAACCTGATGGTAACCTGGTGTCTATAGGAGAAGCTTTTCAGCCCTGGTGCTATTGTCTGCTATCTTGTTTGAAAAGTTGTTGTTCACTGTTATCTTACAGACCATTTGCTGCAAAAGCAGGGAGGACCTTAACTGGAGCTACAACAAAGCATCAGATGTTACAGAGGTGTTTTCCTCTGGATAGAGATTCAAACTGAGCATTTAGGAAGAGTGATTCTTGAAATCATCTCATAGGATCCATTTTGGCTGTGGAATCCTAAAACTTCCCATTGTTTCCTACTGAGATGATGCAAAAAAAATTAAGGCTCCTGTTACAGGTTTTCATTGGGAACACCAAGAACAATCCACTGTGTGTAGCATTAGCTCTGTCCTAAACTGTGCTGCTAAGTGCTTTCCAGCCTGGAGAAGAGGAGGCTTAGGGGGGACCTCATTGCTGTCTACAACTACCTGAAGGGAGGCTGTAGCCAGGTGGGCTTTGGCTCTTCTGCCAGGCAAGCAGCAACAGAACAAGGGGACACAGTCTCAAGTTGTGCCAGGGGAGGTCTAGGCTGGATGTTAGGAGGAAGTTGCTGGCAGAGAGTGATTGGAATTGGAATGGGCTGCCCAGGGAGGTGGTGGAGTTGCCATTCTTGGAGGTGTTGAAGCAAATGCTCATAGCTTTCTTTCACAAGTCTTTGGTAGCTGCTCACTTGTGTTCCCACCTGGTTGCCTCTGCTCATCAGTTCAACTCTTCCATTTTTAATGTAACTTGGTTAGGTGGAAGTTGGTTTGGACTTTCTGTCATCTTTTCCCTACCTCTCACTTAGCTGACTCCACTCCTGAACTCACAGTTATTGCAGAAGATGATGAGATGTAATTCCCAACAGTGCAAGACCTGACGCTACAACTTCAGTGGGTCATTTCCATCCTGTGTGCAACCTCTTCTGGCATTACCTCAGTTGGCTGTGTCACTGAGACACCCATGATGGCATCACTTCACTGTGTTTCCACGCACAAGGGGAGAGGCAGACAGCAGAGTGAGTAGTTAGGAAGGAATTAAATCTTTGCAGTCAGTCCTTTCACTACAGAGAATGTTTAGAGACATTATTGGCATAGCTGCATGAAGCATCTTCCAGACTAGATTTCATCAAAAGGCTTCAAAAGGAGAATTTAGGGACATGAATGCAATATTTGGATTATTCTGTGAAGAACAGATGAATCCAACCTTGCTTTAGAGCTGAAGTGACTTCTATCAAGAGCAGAATAAAAGCCAACACGTTTTGTGCAGATGGATCCTCACTATTGGACCTCATCTGACTCACACAGAGTGTGTCAGGGAACCAGGCACTGGTGGGCACCAGAAAGTTGAATCTGCTCTATATCCAGAAGGGATAATGCAGGGCACCCACATGAGGATGAGTTGGAGGCATACTGGGGCACTCTAGGAGGGCAAGAGTGTGAGATGGGTTTGGCTGGTAGGGGATGGATTATGGAACACACATGCTGGCAGCTGGGAGAGGATTCTGAGCTGTTCTGGCAGAAGGAGCTGCCTGATCCCTGTGACAGATGCACATCAGGTCAGGCAGATGTGTTGGGCATCTGCTTTAGCATCTGAAACTTTTTCATGTCAGGTCATTCATGGGGAGCTTTGATGTTTCAGTGGGGTTTGTTTCCCACTTCCCCACAGACATCCTTCCTTCTTTCACTGCTCTCCTCCCAAATGTAACTGGAAAGCACAGCCACCAAGGGCTGAAAGTGCTGCTGAGTTGCTTTTAGAGGCTCAGGACTTCAATTCCTAAGTTGCCTAGGCACAAGGGGTGATGATACCAAGCAAAGTGGTACCCAGGCATCTTTAATGCTCTGGATTTAAGGGACTTTCCTACATTCATACCAACAAATCCGTGGTGGAGCATGAAATTGAAGTAGGATCTGCCACAGCACATTTAACCTCTGAACTATCTTTCCAACTGCTGCTTTAGAGCTAAAAGAAAATGCCAGAAACTTAGTTCTTGGGTTCACCTTGGAGTCATCTCTGAGTAGAAAGTACACTTGATAGCTATTTCATCTCCTTTAAGGGGTACATTCTGTTTTCACAGCACTCTCTGAAGGTCAGGAAATGAGCTGCTCAGAGCCTGTTCTGAGGAGATGTGGAGTGGGAGCTTCAGCAGCTTGGCTGGTGGGATTGTGCTTCAAAGGGAGGCCAGGCAGGGGGGTGTTTATATTGTAAAATTAGGCTACTAGTCTACATCCACGGGTACTTATTGTCTATTATTGCAAATTGCTGTTATATTTCCTACAAGAGTGACTGCTGAAGCACTGCATCCAGCTGCTAACAGCTGGGGTGCTGGGGAATATAATCCATGTGCTGAATCAGTTTCTTTCATAGCTGACTATGGCCCTGAAGGAGGAAATCATTTGCACTGAAGATACCTTCCTTTTGTCAGCTTCCTCTCCCAACAGCCTCCTTCTGATGTCTCACTTTGTGGAAGGAAGCAGCAGGGCTTGTTGCAAGCAGTGAGGATACTGCTTTACCACAAAGGATCTGGCAAGATGCTCTGTGGGTTTAGTTTCATTTGAGCCATACAGGATCAAAAGCCCAGCTTCCTTTTTTAGTTGGCTGGTTTGATTTTTTTTCCCCCTGAATCAAAAATATGGAGAGCAGAGGAATCTAACTATTGCCATCCACAGGAGGCTACAGCTGAATGAACACAACAACATCTTATCAAATAGGAAAGATTAATTCACTCAGCTGCTATTAGACCATTAATTGGCTGAGTACTGGAAGGGCTGAGCACTGATTTCTGGAAAAGCTGATATCTGTTCAGAGAGGTACAAACAATATCTCATCAGAGAATCCACACATGGGAAAAGCAAATTCTAATTCACTGTGTCTATATTCCAGCACTTGGAGATTTACTCCATAGAATCAAAGAGTCATAGAATCAACCAGGTTGGAAGAGACCTCCAAGCTCAGCCAGTCCAACCTAGCACCCAGCCCTGGCCAATCAACCAGACCATGGCACTATGTGCCTCATCCAGGCTTTGCTTCAACACTTCCCTGGGCAGCCCATTCCAATGCCAATCACTCTCTCTGACAACAACTTCCTCCTAACATCCAGCCTGAACCTGCCCTGGCACAACTTGAGACTGTGTCCCCTTGTTCTGTTGCTGGTTGCCTGGCAGAAGAACCCAACCCCACCTAGCTACAGCCTCCCTTCAGGTAGTTATAGACAGCAATGAGCTCTGCCCTGAGCCTCCTCTTCTCCACGCTGCACACCCCCAGCTCCCTCAGCCTCTCCTCACAGGGTTCTGTGTTCCAGGCCCCTCATCAGCTTTGTCACCCTCCTCTGGACACCTTCCAGCACCTCAACATCTCTCTTGAATTGAGGAGCCCAGAACTGGACACAGCACTCAAGGTGTGGCCTGAGCAGTGCTGAGCACAGGGGCAGAATAACCTCCCTTGTCCTGCTGCCCACACTGCTCCTGAGCCAGCCCAGGATGCCATTGGCTCTCCTGCCTGACAGCTTCATCACCCTTCTCTGGACAAGCTCCAGTATCTCAACATCTCTCCATTTGCCCCAGATACTGTGCAGCAAACAGTGGAAATTAGCATCTCCCAAAACTTCTGGCTGAACTTTGCCTTATAAATATGACCAGATAATAATAATTATGCCCATATAAACCCCAATCAACTGGCAAGTGATACATCAAGAGAAACAGGAGAATAGAACTGGTATTGGTGGATAATTTGTTTTGTATCTCACTGTCCTACCATTTGAGCTGGTTACTTTAGGGTGGCTAATTTGTTTTTGAAAGAGTCTCCATCTGTGTTAACATGTTTAGTTAAACCTAAGCCAAACTTGGTGGAAAGGAATTGTAGTTTTGCAGCCCAGAAAAGGATGATTTCCCTGTTAATTTTGCAGACAGGCAGGCTGTCAGGGAGTGCCAGGACTGGGGAGAATGGAGCAAAGCTGGAGGTGGGGAGAGTCAGAGTGGATGTGAGAAGGGAGTTGTTGAGCAGGAGAGTGGTGAGAGGCTGGAATGGGTTGCCCAGGGAGGTGGTTGAGGCCCCATCCCTGGAGGTGTTTAAGGCCAGGCTGGATGAGGCTGTGTGCAGCCTGCTCTAGGGTAGGGTGTCCCTGGGCATGGCAGGGGTGTTGGAACTGGCTGCTCCTTGGGGTCCATTCCAACCCTGACTGATTCTATAAGTTTCTGTATTAATTCTGTTGATTCATTAGCCGATTGTTTGTTTGGTGTTTTTTAACCAAACCTCTGTAAACACAGCTGGGACTTTTAAAGGGAGAAGTTGCACTTAAGAGCTCTCAAAGATACCAGAATTAGACTTAGCTTAAACTTTTTAACCTCACAGTATTCACTTCTGCAGCTGAGGATGTGTTTACTAGGCTGAGGGTAAGAAGAAAGTTCACTTGGAAACCACCTTACAGAGGCAAAAGATAGACCCCTGGCCCTATTGAAAAAGAACATCAGGCTGCCTTGTGTGATTCCCGGCAGAGAATGGCTCAGGCTGGTGCCTCTGCTGTCGAGTCTCAGCGGTGGTGCCCTTGCCCTGAAGCAACGCCTGACGCTTGGCCGGGAAACCTGTGCCGCTGGAGCCTTAGAATCATAGAATCAACCAGGTTGGAAGAGACCTCCAAGATCATCCAGTCCACCCTAGCACCCAGCCCTATTCAGTCAACTAGACCATGGCACCGAGTGCCTCATCCAGGCTCTTCTTGAAGACCTTCAGGGACGGTGCCTCCACCACCTCCCTGGGCAGCCCATTCCAATGCCAATCACTCTCTCTGCCAACAACTCCCTCCTAACATCCAGCCCATACCTTCCCCGGCACAACTTGAGACTGTGTCCCCTTGTTCTATTGCTGGTTGCCCTGGTGTCTGCGGGTAAGGTGGGGAAAGGTGGCCCTGAGCTTCTCCGAGGCACTGAAGATCCGACAGGACTTTCAAAACAGCAGAGAGTTCAGTGCTAAAGCTTTAATCAGGTTCTTCCCATCAGTGGGTGTGGTGGATGGTGATGGTTGCTGTTCTCGCAGAGGATGCTTCATGGTATCAGCAGCATATTCAGGTAGCAAACTAAGCTATTGCCCTTACACTGCACACAGTCATTAGCAGGCTTGTAGATGGATGTCACTGATAGCCTCAGAGCTGGACAAAGGAATTTGGTTGGTTGTTTGTAATGTTAATGAATGATTTGGTTTGAGAGTCGCCCTAAGCTTAATGGACCCTCATGTTTACATGCATCCTGGCTCCTTGAGAGCTGCTGGGCTGCCCAGGTGCAACAGGAGGAACTCTGAGCAGCCTAACGCCCTCATAAACATACAGCATCCCAACTCCTGCCTCCAAGGTTGGATGATAAAAGCCTTGGGTTTGGGCATTGCTGTTCACTGGCTGTTCCCCCCACTCCAACCTTCTATAATGAAGATAGGCCACGTATGTCTACCTGGTGTGACCAGGGTCACCTTTGCAAAGGTAAAGGTAGCAATGAAGTCTTGCATTGGAACACAAACCCTATGAGGAGAGGCTGAGGGAGCTGGGGGTGTGCAGCCTGCAGAAGAAGAGGCTCAGGGCAGAGCTCATTGCTGTCTACAACTACCTGAAGGGAGGCTGTAGCCAGGTGGGGTTGGGCTCTTCTGCCAGGCAACCAGCAATAGAAAAAGGGGACACAGTCTCAAGGGCAGGTCTAGGCTGGATGTGAGGAGGAAGTTGTTGTCAGAGAGAGTGATTGGCATTGGAATGGGCTGCCCAGGGAGGTGGTGGAGTCACCATCCCTGGAGGTGTTGAAGCAAAGCCTGGATGAGGCACTTGGTGCCATGGTCTACTTGACTGGATAGGGCTGGGTGCTAGGTTGGCCTGGATGATCTTGGAGGTCTCTTCCAACCTGCTTGATGCTATGATTCTATGAGTCTATGATCTGGTGGGTTTCTCTACTATACTTCATTAAGCCTGCAAATCTGGGGCTGTAGAAACCCAACTATGCGATATTTTGTTTCTTTTCATGCAGCTGTGCTCAGTTGTTGACAACATGAGCTGGGAGAAAGCAGACCTCCAGTCCAGAGGTCTGGCATTCATTAGTGGAGTTTTTCAGACATGAGTTGGTTGTGGTTTTGTTGTGTTATTTCTTTTGTTTGTTTTATGCCTAGGCTTAGCTATAAGAAGTCAAAGCAAACAGAGCTGAAAATTCACAGTGAGGGGTGTAAAAGTGTTTCTTTGCTTTCTTTCACCAAAAAAAAAAAGTGACTGGACAGAAAAAATCAAACACCTGGGAACTTCTTTTTTCTGGTTTGTTTGATCTGTGACAGCAAACCTTTGCTGAGAAGAGCTCTTAAGAGCTTCTCTGGAATTCAGGTTTGTTTGGACAACACCAACTGGATACTTGCTACTGAAGCCTGCAGTTGCAGTAACCTTGCAAAGAAACGGGGAGGAGACAGGAGGAGTGATGTGAATTTATTCACCAAAGAGTTCCAATTCTGTAGTTTTTCTTACAGGGTTTTTTTTTCTCTCTTGCTCAGGAATAAAAACTGCACAGCAAATGTTAGCCTGTGACATCTTGCCTTGAGACAGGAGCAAAAGAACTTTGCTAATGAGGTGCTGTGCCTTAGAAAGGAAGGTGGAGCCCTGTGCTCACGCTTTTTATTGGTCGAGTTGATTCTCCTAGGCACTTAGTGACAGCGAAATGCAGCATTTCAATCACACAACTGCCTGGAAAAAGCTGGAGGTGGAATTGTTTTGGAAGAAGTGAAAAAAAATTCACGAGTAAAATTACTGCAGTACTGCAGCCCAATGTGCCAGGGCAGCAGTGGGACTAGTGCCTGGCTTGGGATCTTCTAGCCAGCTTCTGCTTTGAGCTCTCCCTTCTCAGTCTCATTTCTGTTTCTTCCCGTCGTTGATTTTTCTTCCATTACCACCATTTAGATTTGTTGCTGCAGACTTTCTCCATTTAGGGGGCAGTGGGAGGTAATAGTTTTGTCCCCAGCTCCTGGCAATTAATTCTTAGAACGATTTCCTTGAGGTCCTGTACCAAAAGCCTGCCCCAGGAGCCATCCTTCCCTGCCATATTATTTCCCAGTATCCTTCAGACAACAAATATTTCTTATCTTCTTACACTCCTGATGCTAAGCCCTGGGGAAGGCTGGGCTCTGCTCCAGGGCCGACAGCTTTCTGACAAGCACAACACCACAATAACAAACACTAAGGCTTTGGCAAGCTGCCTTTGCATTAAGTAAAAGGGAGGTGGAGAGAGAGAGAGAGAGAGAGAGAGAGAGAGAGAGAGAGAGAGAGAGAAAGGCATGTGGATGGAACCTCTCCTGCTAAAATCTTTCAGCACACGTGGTGGATCTGCTACAAAGGATATTTGAACGTGAGCCTCTGGAAGCTGCACCGCATGGGAGAGCCAATGTGGTTTGCACACACCTCCAGGCTGGGAAATCCTTTAAGCCTTAGGTAAATACAGGCTAACAAAACTACTTTGCCTGGGACTTTGAGAAGCGTTGGGTAGACTTCTTTGGGATTGGGAGACTTGATTGGTTGAATACATTACAAACATTAATTCCCAGTTTCTGCCTCTCATTCTTTGTCCTGTCGGATTCCCAGGCTAACTTCACAGGCTCACAGGATGTCAGGGCTTGGAAGTGACCCAAAGAGATCATGGAGTTCACCCTGCTAGAGCAGGACCACACAATCCAGCTCAGGTCACACAGGAACACATCCAGACAGGCCTTGAAAGGCTCCAGAGAAGGAGACTCCACAACCTCTCTGGGGAGCCTGTGCCAGTGCTCTGGGACCCTTACAGTGAAGAAGTTGCCCCTTGTGTTGAGCTGGAACCTCCTGTGCTGCAGCTTCCATCCATTGCTCCTTGTCCTATCCCAGGGAGCAGTGAGCAGAGCCTGTCACTCACCCCATTCCTGACCCCCAGCCCTCAGATATGTACAAACATTGATTAAATTCCCTCTGAGTCTTCTCTTCTCCAGACTAAGCAGCCTCAGGTCCCTCAGCCTCTGCTCATAAGGCAGTGCTCCAGTTCCCTAACCATCCTTGTAGCCCTCTGCTGGACCCTCTCCAGCAGATCCCTGTCTCTTCAACTGGGGAGCCCTCAGATATGATCCTCCTATGCAGATATAGGGGAGAAGATTCAACATGTCACAGCAGCCTGGAAACCGAAACCATGACAAAGGAAAGCTTTGCCCATATCCGGACAGGATGATGTCTCTTTCCAGTTGGAGCTAAGGACTAGCTAACCGCACAGCAGCTCTCATCTCTAATCTACAACAGGAATGGCTCTGAGGCTTGTTACTTCACTTAACATCTGTGCTCCTGGCCATGGGCAGCCAGTAAACACTGTGACAAAGAGGAAATGAAATTGGATTTAGGGCTTTTTTTTCTGTAAACTGGAATGTGTAATTATGGTGGATGATAATCCTCCACTTCTTGGAAAAGGTAAAGGCTCTTAGCTGCGATTTCCTTAGCACGACCCAGTTCAGAAAGCAAGTGACACTTCACAGTAATCACTGAAGCAGCCAATTTCTGGCCCTTCTTGCCAAGGGTGCTGGAGCTTGCTTGAGAGCTGGGGCTCTTCCCTTTGCTTCCCAGCATGGAAATGCATGTTCCAACTCCAGCAGCAAATGCAAGACAGACTGTGAAGCTGTTCCTTTTGCCTTCTTTTAGTGCTGTTTCCTGTAAGTGAACTCAGAAGATAAGTGATAGAAAATAGATTCCTCCTTATTTGAAGATTTCTCAGGAATCTGTTTTTTAGCTTTTTCATTTCTTCTTTTCCTTTCCCTTTCCCTTTCCTTTCCTTTCCTTTCCTTTCCTTTCCTTTCCTTTCCTTTCCTTTCCTTTCCTTTCCTTTCCTTTCCTTTCCTTTCCTTTCCTTTCCTTTCCTTTCCTTTCCTTTCCTTTCCTTTCCTTTCCTTTCCTTTCCTTTCCTTTCCTTTCCTTTCCTTTCCTTTCCTTTCCTTTCCTTTCCTTTCCTTTCCTTTCCCTTCCCTCTCTTCTCTTCTCTTCTCTTCTCTTCTCTTCTCTTCTCTTCTCTTCTCTTCTCTTCTCTTCTCTTCTCTTCTCTTCTCTTCTCTTCTCTTCTCTTCTCTTCTCTTCTCTTTTTTTTCTTTTCCTTTCTTTTCTTTTCTTTTCACATTTATTTTCTTTCAGTTTAAACTGCATTTATTTAGGTTGCTTAGAAGCAATGCCAGTTTTCATGCCAGATGGATCTAGAAATGCACATACTCCCATTAAAGGTTGGCCATTTCATACCTATAATTCAACACCTATCTGTGTTTTAGTCAATTTAAACAGTACATGGAGTCCATTATAGCAGCACATCTGAGGCCAGGCTGTGAACCTGCAATCACTGCACTGCATCCAGTTGCTCTCAGGCAATGGCAATGCCATGGGTAGCTGTACAAACACCAGTTGGAACCAAGCAGTGCTTAGAAAACTTCACCACTGCTGCTTTCAAAAACATGGGGGAAAACCTTATTAAAGCCAGAGGAGATTTCTGATCACCCTGTCTACTTGCTGCAGGACCTGGTGGGGGATGCCTTGATGTAGAGTTGATGTCCTGCAGCAGGATCTTTTACAGGGGGTGGAGGAGAGTCTGGTGCATGCAGCTGTACAAATAAAGGATTTAGCTGTTTTGGTTTCCAGTTTGCTAGCCAGATTTGGTCAATTGAATTGAAAGCTGCCTGTCTCTGCTGTCAAAATGCACAGCATATAAAAACGTATTTCAGATCCAACTTGAAATTAAATGTTATGACTAGGGGAGAATGTTTAAGGGTAAAAGCAATTTAAGATGTAACTATAAACTAGAGAAATATTTACTCCTCTGGTTTTCTGGCAACTTTATCCTCCTCCTCCCCCCAAAAAAAATCTCCTCTAAATTTTGTCTGGGTCATAGTGATTTAGTAGTTTTTTTCTCTTTAAGTTGCAGAAGCAGGAGAAAGCATTTAAGAAACATGTGCTCAGTTTCAGCACACAAGTCAAAGAAGCATAGCTGAAAGTGGAAATGGTACTTTTACAGGCAAAGAGAGTGCCTTTGGGGGGAAAAACAGTCTTTCAGGGAAATAAAGAAACCTCCTCATCTTGTCTCCCACTTGTCTGGGTACAGTGATGGGGTAAGTTGAGGACAACATTCTACCTAAACTGAATTTCTTACTTTCAGTCAATCTACAGCTTCCCTCAGCTGGTGAGTTCACACCAAAGTAATCCTAGCCCACTGACACTACCACAGGCAGTTTGGGTTGCCAAAGGCAACTTTGCAGTGCAGCAGTGTAAACATGCCCACTGGGATGTTGTCCTTTCCTGCATCTCATATACCCTAAGCATGAGGTTCTAAATCCCTTTAGTAATTGGAACTATTAGGAGTAGATAGTCCACCTGAGTGAATGAACCCCAAAGGGCATTTGGAGTTTAACTGTGACAGAAACATCCTATAGGGAAAACTAGATTTTAATAAGGTAAATAGAGGCAAATAGAAGGAATTTTTACTGGCAATAACACTGTGCAACTCATAGCTTGGTCATACCAGCATTTAAACTGTGTGTTCTCCCAGACAACCAGCAATAGAACAAGGGGACACAGTCTCAAGTTGTGCCAAGGGAGGTATAGGCTGGATGTTAGGAGGAAGTTCTTCCCAGAGTGATTGGCATTGGAATGGGCTGCCCAGGGAGGTGGTGGAGTCTCTGGATGTGTTCAAGAAAAGACTGGATGAAGCACTTGGTGCCATGGTCTAGTTGACTGGATAGGGCTGGGTGCTAGGTTGGACTGGATGATTTTGGAGGTCTCTTCCAACCTGGTTGATTCTATGATTCTATGTTTTGCAGAAGGAGGTGGATGTGAACCTGGCTGACAGGTGGTAGGGCTGAGCAGGGTTGGTATGGGAGGCCCACTCTTAGGGGACACAGTGGGGGGAGCTGCCACATCACTGCACAACTTTTGCTCCATTTCATGCTAACCGAAGTTTAACATCCTGCACACTCTGTGTGGGTTGCAGAGCCAACTCTGTTCACTTACCAACGTGTAAGTTCTACTCGGCAGTCTTTGTCATTTTGTTCTACAGCAATCCTGTGTTCGTGGTAAACAAATCCATGCCCTTAGGTGCTTCCTAATCCCTACTACAGAGGAACTGCACAAGAACTAGGCTGGTTTTGCATATGGCTGGTGATAGGGAAATTATCTTGACATCTCCTCCAGACAATATCTTTATTCCTACCAATGCAAACGTATCCAAACCTGATTTTGGTAAGTCATAGATTGTGGTAAATCTGCCAACCCCAAAACTCTAGAAATGGAGGTAGAGAAAGGTCTTTAACTGGCAGGGAAAGAAAAGAAATGCTTCTATTTAAACATAGTTTATGCCATTTTTCCTTGCATAAGCTGCCAAAGGAACAACATCACAAGCTGTGAGAAAAACAACTTGAAGCTGTAGCTGTGATTTGTGTCAGGCATTCAAAAAGGGAAAATAAAGAAACTGGAAGCAAGAGCTGATAGCAGTGCAATAGCTGTGATTCCAGGGCTGGAAATAACCCACCTGTGAGATGAATTTCCTTCAATCATTTATCAGTTGCTAAACAATAGCACCACGTATCTCTTGTAAGTGTTCCTGTAGTCATTAAAGCTGGGGAGTTTCTGTTAATCTCTGGGTGTTTAGTGGTGTTGGGGTGTGAGGGACTCCACTTTCAGCCTCTTTTTAAATAAACAGCAGCACTGCAGCTGTAATGTTAAATACACCAGTCCTAAAAATTACTTTTCTCTCTAGCATCTGGCTTCTCCCATTTATTTAATCACAAATGGGAAGAAAAATAGGAAGAGGGTAGTGTTAAAGTTCTTTTGATGCCTAACTTGATTGCAGAAGGAAGTGATAGGGACTGCAGATTTGAACGTGTGAGGTAAAGCCAGATGCATCTTATTACATGGCTTGCTCCTAGAAACCTGGCTTTGTTTTCCTCGAATCTACAAGTTCTGATAACTGGAGTTGTATGGAAGCAACTCATACACCCAGCAGCTCTTCCAGCTCTTTCCAGCTGCTGCTGTAGCAGCTTGGCAGTTAGTGAGATGGTGGGAACATCAGACTGCTATTTAGCATCCCCTTGCCTTGCTTTGCAGAGAGCACAGGTACATGTTCTGCAAAACAGCAGGTTTTGATTTGCAAAACCAGAAGAGTCTTGCCAGAGAACTGTCTAAAGGGCAAACCAGAGGGCAGCCAGCAGTGAAGCTATTTTCTAGCTTCAAAGGTGTTCCTTTCAAAGGCCAGTTTAAATCCTTGAAGTATTAAAGCTGTGAAAACAAATCAGGAGAAGAATGGAATGAAATTGTTCTTACCAAAATAGCAAGCTAGGCTCACATAATTAGAAAGAAAATTAGCCAGAGCAGTGCAGGAGTTGCAGTCCCCCCCGGCTCTGGGGTGTCGAGTGAGCCAGCGCAGCTTGGGAAGTACCTAAGTGGCAGGGAGGCTCTGCGGGACCCGGGGAAGGAGCATGGAGTGGGAGAGAGAGAGGTGATGCTGTGGCTCTTCCCATGATGTGATGTAGCTGTATGAGCCATATGGAGTAGCTGTGATACCTTCTTGATTCTACAACCAGCCCTTTGTCCAAACACTGAGTGAAGCTGCCATTTGGTGTGTACAGGAAAGAACTGATCTCTTCTAGCGGTTGTGGGTTGGGTGTCTGGTTTGTTGGTTTTTGGTTGTGGTGGTGGTTTGGGGTTTTTTTCCTCTGGAATTTAAGCTTTTTGACTTCTTCTATGGGCATGCCTTTATTTATTTATTTATTTATTACCAGGTTGGAAGAGACTTCTAAGATCATTGACTCCAACCTACCACCCAACCCTTCTGATTGACTAAACCATTGTACTAAGTGCTTCCTCCAGCCTCCTTTTAAACACCTCCAGGGATGGTGACTCCACTATCTCCCTGGGCAGCCCATTCCAATTCCAATCACTCTTTCTGTGAGGAATTTCTTCCTAACATCCAACCTGAACCTGCCCTGGTGCAGTTTGAGGCTGCGTCCTCTTGTTTTGTTGCTGGTTGCCTGGCAGCAGAGCCCAACCCCATCTGGCTACAGCCTCCCTGCAGGCAGCTGCAGACAGCAATGAGCTCTGCCCTGAGCCTCCTCTTCTGCAGGCTGCACACCCCCAGCTCCCTCAGCCTCTCCTCATAGGGTTCTGTGTTCCAGGCCCCTCCCCAGCCTTGCTGCCCTTCTCTGGACACCTTCCAGTACCTCAACATCTCTCTTGAATTGAGGAGCTCAGAACTGGACACAGCACTCAAGGCGTGGCCTGACCAGTGCTGAGCACAGGGGCAGAATGACCTCCCTTGTCCTGCTGCCCACACTGCTCCTAATGCAGGCCAGGATGCCATTGGCCCTCTTGGCCACCTGGGCACACTGCTGGCTCATGTTCAGTCACCTGTCAACCAGTACCCTCAGGTCCCTCTCTGCCTGGCTGCTCTCCAGGCACTCTGTCCCCAGCCTGTAGCACTGCATGAGGTTGTTGTGGCTGAAGTGCAGAACCTGGCACTTGTCCTTCTTCAAACTCATGGTGTTGGACTGTTCCCATCCATCCAGCCTGTCCAAGTCCCTCTGCAGAGCTCTCCTGCCCTCTAACAGATCCACACATGATCCCAACTTGTGTCATCTGCAAACTTACTGGTGCTGGACTCAGTGCCCTCATCCAGACTATCAGTGAAGGTATTAAACAGGACTGGGCCCAGCACTGATCCCTGGGGCCACCTGGATGTGGCACCATTCACCACCACTCGCTGGGCTCAGCCATCTCCAGCAGAGAGTGCCCCTGTCCAAGCCAAAGGCTGCCAGCTTGGCCAGGAGTGTCAAGGGCCTTGATGAAGTCCAGGTAGACTACATCCACAGCCTTCCCCACATCCACCAGGCAGTCGCCTGGTCATAAAAAGAGATCAAGTTTGTCAAACAGGACCTGCCCCTCCTAAATCCATGCTGCTTCCCCTGGCTACTGCACGGACCTAACATTGCTGCCTCCAAACCCATATAATGTGACAATCCTGTACTTACAAAACCAGAGTGGATGGTCCTGATCCCCAGATATGGGGCAGAGGAGGGCAAGCATACAGATTGCTGTCAGCATTTCTCACCCTTGGCCTGAAGGACCATGCGGCAGGCTGAGAAAATTAATCCAGCACCAAAAGCTTGCCTGAAAAATCCACTGACTTACCCAAACATTTCTTTGTCTTCCTGGCACTTGCCATTAACTTCCTGGCAGCTGCTGCTAGGAGGACTTTACACCAAAACTTCAAGAACACACCTAATGCTGTTTAGAAACCAATGTTTGAGATGAACTATTCCTAAATGTGCCTTTGTGGTTTTTCAGTATTTCAGTTCTAGGTAACTAGCTGGGCTGGTTTTACCTTACAGGTGCTCATCAGCACAATTCTGCTGAAAAGCTCTCATTGAATTAAATCATGGTTACTTAATCTGCAGTCATAGGTATGATGTTGATTCACATTTACTTGTAACTCCTCCCAACACACATAATTTTGAGCATTTCAAAGCCCACTGTCTGACGGTGATGAATGATGATTAACTCTCCCCTCTTCTCAAATGAAAAACCTGTTAATTACCATTATGTACCTTCCAACTGAAAATGCCAACTCCATAGTCCTGGCCAGATCCTGGCTGAACAACCAGCTGACACCTCCACTGAGAAAGCCATCGATATAAGAGGCTTTCCCCTCCTTTGAACTTCCCAGGGGAAGAAAGGTGGTGCTCTCTCCACTTTAAAGGCACTTGCCAATTATCGTCAAAGCTCACCGAGGAGCTGAGAGAGATGCAGCCGAGCAGCTCCTGAAGCAAGCAGGTACTCTGCCATGCATACCAGACCTCCTCTAAATGCCAGCAAGGTCATCCTCTTAGGTCTGCTTTATCCTATTGGTGAAATTCACCTTCCCTGGAGCGACTCCAGCTCACCAGCAGTCACCCTTCTCAGACTGGGCAGAAATGGGAATGAAATCTGGATCAAGCTAGCAGCCCAAATACTCTTTGAGAGCCCTGGGAGGAAGCAGCTTTCTCCTATTTTGTTTAAAATTAAAGTGGTGGTGATGAGAATGCTCAGCTGGTCTGAAAATAGTTTTAAATACGTTTAATTATGAGTAATTGAAAACTCACCCAAGTGCAGGGTTCTAGTTGTGGAAGACTCTGATCTCTGCTCTGAGATTTTGGTCCCATGGAGAAGCAAGGAAAATTCTCCCAGGGAGTCCTTGCTAGTTCCCTCCCTCCAGATTGTTCATTCTTACTTATATACAATGTATATAAAGGTAAAAGAATGAGTTGTCATTGTTGCTGTAAAGGCTTGTGCTGTGTGCTCTACTATGAGTCTAGCACCAGTCTATCAGCTCTCCTGAAATGTGGTAGCCACCCAACCAGCAGTTCCATAAGGATAGCTTCAGCTTGGAAGGCCTCTTGAAAGGTCATCTAGTCCAATTAAAGTTCAGTTAGTCCAAAAGGTACTTAGATATGTATCTGAATCTCTGGAATATGCAAATGAAGCTTGTCATATCTGTCCTTAAAACGCTGCTGGCTGCTTTTCAGGGCAGGTCATAAATGCTGTAAGAATTACCCCTTGCATTAGGCTCAGAGAGAGCCTATGCGTAAATTCCTCTCTTTGTCCAACCACATCCTGAGTGATTTTCATTGCTCCTTGCCTTTGCCTAATGGTGCCCCAGGCAACTTCCTTGTTAGCTGACACTAAAGCAGTGATACAGTACTTTCCATACTGCACCCTACTAATTCCTACTTCTGGTTTTGATCACTTCTGCAAAGATGGGAGTTGAGAGCGGGGTGAGAGGTGGGAGAAGAGAAAGACATAGCTGGTCAAAACCTCCTGATCCTTGAGAGTCACTTCAGATTTGTGTTTAGAGTTTGGCAGGAAGTTGCATTATGGAATCATAGAATCAACCAAGTTGGTAGAGACCTCCAAGCTCAGCCAGTCCAACCTAGCACCCAGCCCTGTCCAATCAACCAGATCATGGCACTAAGTGACTCATTCAGGCTTTGCTTGAACACCTCCAGGTACAGCAACCCCACTACCTCCCTGGGCAGCCCATTCCAATGCCAGTCACTCTCTGCCAACACCTTCCTCCTAACATCCAGCCTAGACCTCCCCTGGCACAACTTGAGACTGTGTCAGTTGACCTCCTTGTTATGGCTTCAAAAAGGCAACCCTCAAATTACAAACTCTCGCTCCAAACTGCTGTTTTGTTGGGTTTGTTAAACGATCTCCTGAGAAGAGCACTTTTCTAGAGAGCAGCTGAATATCCTGGCTGTGTCGAATTTGGCAGCTGATACTTCCAGTATTTTGGCTTCTAAACTTGAACAAGTTTCAGGGTGAGTTTGGGTCAGTTGGATCATCTCATCTGAGCGCTGCAAAATCTACCTCTTCAAGACAAAATCCTTAGCAGTAAATGCAAGTCATATGTCAAAAAAAAAAAGTCATGAAAAAGCCAGATGGCATCAGACAGATGAGTCTGGGAATTGTTGACTGCTAAGTTATTGAAGTGACACGCTAACACTAATGCCTGCAGTTCAGACCTGATATTGAGTCTCAGCTTTGTTCAGTTTTCTCATTGGTGATGTCACATAAGAAGATGAAATGTCTAACAGGAGTGAAATGTTGGGCTCTGATTCCTGGTCTTTGGCAATTAGTATTGAGGTGATATTAAATGCTTTTTTCCCTACCATCTCTACACTCCTTAGTTAAGATGTGCACTGAAAAGAATCTTTCCACATATAATTCAGTATAAATATCAAAGCTACTTAACAGGCATAGCTGGGAATAGGAGCCTCCCCCTCTTCTTGGGCTGAACTAGGGGGAAACAAGATCAGAGATTGCTTCAGAGGAGGAGCAAAGCAAGCTAAACAGACAAGACAAACTGGAATGATGTGTCAAAATGTCTTGCCTGTTGTCACACTGCAGTTCAATGAGAGAGCTGTGAGAAATCATGAACCCGTTCAGTCTTATTCTGGAAGAGGGGAAGGAAAACAAAGCTGTGTTTTATGGAGCATGGTGTGCATTTTAAATGCAGATTTTTGCCTTAAAACTGAGCCAGTTTCCCTTTCTTAAAGTGGCAACAAAATTTAGGGAAGATTTGTTTTTTTCAGTTGAAATGTTGGTGTTTTAATCTTCATTCAGCTTCTCCAAGACATGAAAATGCAGGAGACACCTTGTACTCGAGTCTCAGTAACTGCGAGACAACTGGAATCATAGAATCATAGAATCAATCAGGTTGGAAGAGACTTCCAAGCTCAGCCAGACCAGACCAGCACCCAGCCCTGGCCAATCAACCAGACCATGGCACTGAGTGCCTCATCCAGGCTTTTCTTCAACACTTCTAGAGATAGCAACTCCACCACCTCTCTGAGCAGCCCATTCCAATGCCAATCACTCTCTCTGCCAATAACTTCCCAACAACATCCAGCCTAGACCTGCCCTGGCACAGCCTGAGCCTGTGTCCTCTTGTTCTGTTGCTGGGTGCCTGGCAGAAGAGACCAACCCCACCTGGCTACAGCCTCCCTTCAGGGAGCTGCAGACAGCAATGAGGTCTGCCCTGAGCCTCCTCTGCTGCAGGCTGCACACCCCCAGCTCCCTCAGCCTCTCCTCACAGGGCTGTGCTCCAGGCCCCTCCCCAGCCTTGCTGCCCTTCTCTGAACACCTTCCAGCACCTCAACATCTCTCTTGAATTGAGGGGCCCAGAACTGGACACAGCACTCAAGGTGTGGCCTGATCAGTGCTGAGCACAGGGGCAGAATAACCTCCCTTGTCCTACTGGCCACACAACTCCACCACCTCCCTGGACAGCCTTTTGCAATGCCAATCACTCTCTCTGGCAACAACTTCCTCCTAACATCCAACCCATACCTCCTCTGGCACAACTCGAGACTGTGAGATGTGTTGGTACTTTTTAATAAGAAAGAAGAAATTCTAAGTGGGCTGAATCCTCATGAAACTTGCATGTATTTTTAAAGAATCACAAGGGAATAAAGCAGCTTGAGCTGCCACTGACCTTGGACTGCAGGTGTTCACACTGCAAGGCAATTGCTTGGATGTTCACCATTCTCTGCTTCCTCCCAGCAGAGGTTAAGTTTCTTTAGATGAAGCTTGAGCCTGCTGCAAGGTCCACAGCTGCAGGCCTGGACTTAGCATCATAGAATCAGTCAGGGTTGGAAGGGACCACAAGAATCGTCTGTTTCCAAGCCCTTCTAAGACACCTCACATTAGATCAGGCTTTCCAGAGCCTCATTCAGCCTGGCCTCAAACACCTCCAGGGATGAGGCTTCCACCGCCTCCCTGGGCAACTCGTTCCAGGCTCTCACCAGCCTCATGCTGAAGATCTTCCTCCTCACGGCCAGTCTGACTCTCCCCACCTCCAGCCTTGCTCCAATGCCCCTCGTCCTGTCACTCCCTGAGAGCCTAAAAAGTCATAGAATCGTTGACTTGGCCTGAGGTGTGTGCCCTGAGGACTATGCCGGTGGGCCAGAGCCTTTGGCCTTCCTCGCTCTCACATCTAGCTCCAGAAGAGAGCCCAGCTGGGGCAGAAGAGGCTGGAGGAGACTCCTGAAGCACAGCTGCAGGTATTTTATTGCCAAGCACACGGAAGAGAGCATTCAGGCTGCCCAGGTGTTGTTTCTCCTGCTGGGAAAGGCTGCCCATCAGCTGAGGCTGGTGGCCCTCTGGCCCCCATTCGGCTGAGCACACAGGCGGGTGCTCCGTCCTGCTTGTGCCCATGAAGTTGGCTGCCGAGCGCATGTGTCTAAAGGTTTTTGGCCGCAAACCCTGGACAAGCCAAGCTCGGAGAGGGGCTTCCCTCACCACCAGCCACAGCCACGGCCGCGCTGCCTTGACAGGACGAACTGTTCCGCCTTTCGCCCCACGCGGGGCCCGGCAAATCGGCCTCCGCCCAGCACAACCCCCGGCGGCCCCCAGAAGGGTCGAGCCAGCCAGGAGGGCAGGGCCCGGCCTGGGGCAGGGCGCGAACCGCCGGGGCCGCCACCCCCCGCCCCTGGGCCGGCTCCGCGCCGGGGCTCTGCCCCCGCCGTGCACCCGCCGTGGGTCCCGGGCGGAGCTCCGCGGCCAATGAGCAGGGAGGCCGGGGCCGAGGCGGCTGAGCTATAAGAGCCGCGGTAGGCGG
Source organism: Pogoniulus pusillus (assembly GCF_015220805.1). Lineage (NCBI taxonomy): Eukaryota > Metazoa > Chordata > Aves > Piciformes > Lybiidae > Pogoniulus > Pogoniulus pusillus. Next base: position 20,222,558 of record NC_087285.1, read on the forward strand.
CAGCTCCCGAGCCAGGCCGTCGGGTGAAGCTGCGCCTTGTCTCAGCGGGAAATACCCAGCGGCGCGACCATGTGCGGTGAGTGACGGCGCCGCGGCCCGGGCAGCCCGAGCCTGCCGCAGACCTTCGCCTTCCGGGCGACTCGGAGCCGGGGCCTCTCCCGGCCGCGGCGGGGGTCGCTGGTAGCAGCGAGGTGCTAGCGGAGAAGCCCGAGTCCCGCCGCCCCTTGCTTCGGGGTGCGGGAGAAGGGCTGCTTTGTCTCTGGGGTGAGAGGCGTGGGGGCTGTCCCGCTGTCACAGCGGGTCCCGGGGCGGCGCTGCCCTCTGCAGCGGGGCCCTTCGGGGCTGGCCGTTCTCTATCCATTTTGTGGGATGGGGAGGGAAAACGACCAGCGGGGATGGCAGGTGAGGGTAAAGCTCCTCCGTCTTCTCCTTTCTCCCAGGAAGATGCGGTTGTCTTTCGGTGCCTCACAGCCGTGTCTGACGGCTGGTCCCTCAGTCTTGCGGCCGAAGGTGTCCCGTTCCCGGCGCCCGGCTGCTCTGGGGGCGCCTTGGCTGCGTTGCTAACCTTGCTCCTCCTGGTCCGGATGAGTCGGTGCATCGCTGCTTTGGGTGATGCCCCGGCTTCTGGATGCGTTTGGCTCTTCCCTAATCCAGACTAGGGATTAGTTGAGGCTCACTTCCCACCTGCCGTAGGAAGAGTTTGTGGTTTGCAGACAAAGGCTGTGAAGGAGCCTAATCCTTACTGGATGTGAGTTTAATCCCCTTTCTTTAATAAAGGTGAGGCGGGGAAGGTAATACCTGTATCATGTGTTCGATTGCTTAGATTAGTTTAGGATCAGATTAAAATCCAAGTGTGCTTTCAGAAGCTGCTGCTAATACAGCAGGGAAGTTTAGTGAAACTTTAGCTGTCCCTTTGCCGAAGCCACCTCTCAGGTCGGGAAGGATATTTTTGTTGAAAGTAGGAAAATTAACACTTGTACTTCTTAGCCAACATGAACAAAACCTCTTTTGTGAGGCGCAGACTGGAAGTGAGTTGACGCTACCGCTTCCAAAGCAGGCTTTCTGGGCTGGGTATCTTTTCCCTGCCTCCACATCCGCTTTAATTGTCACCTCGGGAAGAGCACGGAGTCCAGCGAGTCTATTTCACTTGAATGGAAACATGAGGCCATGCAGTTGGAGCTGCGACGTGACTTGGGTCACTGTCAGTGAGGCAGCCCAGGTGTCTTCTTAACAAAGCCCCTTCAGGTGACAGACTTGGCTCAGTGCCTAAGCAAACCAAAGGTGCTGGTGGCAAGCTCTGAACAGTGAGACATGTGATGTTAAAGCCTTGGCATATCTGGGCTGCATATTGATTGGGAAATGAGGGTGTTAACAGTGTTACTGAATTCTGTACAACAGCTAGCTTGGGGTGGAGTAACTGACTCGGTATGTAATGGCACAGAGCAGCACTTCATGAAGTGCAGTGAGAGTAGTGCTGGTTTCCTTCCTATCAACGCTTTGGAGGCCTTTTATGTGACATCCGTTATGATGAAAGGTGTCACATAATCCTCCTGGCTGTACTGATCTGCTCTAGAAAGCGCAGGAGTTCTTGAGGTTGCGTCCAGTGGTTTCCAAATTACTTAAACAAAATAATTTGGGGGCATATTTTTCCAGATCTAAGTGTTGAAACTGTGTCCTGTTATGTTTTCTCTGACTTCGGGTAGCATAGGAAGATTTAAACCTACTGTTTCTTGTTTTAGAAGTACACAGGTCATTGAATACTGCTTGAACCGTGCTCTTTAGGAAACAAAGTTGAGATGTCATCACTTACATGTATGGAGACAGTAGAGCAAAAGTATGCAGGCTAAAAAAAAACCAGGCAAGATGCTCTAAAACTGATGATGTGCCTCTTTTTAATCAAAATTACCTTCACAGGATATGAGGGTAAGACTGACTTTCTTCCCTCTATCTCTGCCGTCAGCAGTGTGCTTACCCCAACACAGGCATCCTTTTATTTTAAATAAGAAATATTTCCTTTTGTTCAGATTTCAAGCATAGGCTGCCCCCTTCTTGATTTTGGTGAAATCTTGCAATTACATGACTTCTTGTGGATTTTTTTCCCCACAAACCCAAAAATGCTCAAAGAACTTTTCCTGCCTGAGTTTGGTCTGCCTGCAATCCTGAAAGCGAAAGGGGAAACTCTGACTTCATGTGCATGTGCAAGGAGAGCCTTGCTTTGAGTGTCTGCACCTGATTGAAACTGCTTTAGAAGTGAATCACTTTCTGTTTCAGTACTTGAATCTGAAAATAAGCCATATAATTTGGCCCACCTCATATTTTTATGCAAACTCTGGAGTTATGGGAAGTTATCAACTAGAGTCAGCATTGGATCAAGAGAGCAATGCCTTAGTAAAACACTCTAAATGCTTTCCCTGGATCCTCTGTCTGTATGACTTAAGGAAGTATGTAATTGGATATGTTGTACTGACAAAGTTTACCTTCCCCAACCTTTATCACTTCAGTATTGCATTAGCTTAGAGAGCACTTGAGTCTTTATTGGACAAGAGAGATAGGAGCTCTGGAAATGGCACCTGATAGCTTGAGGAGGCCGTTATAACGTAACTCATGAACGTCATGCAACTCTCCTATGGGTATGATTCACCTAAGAGTCAGTCATATTGGTTTGTTTCCAGAAGGAATGAATCTACAAGAAGTAATTATCAAAAGTTGTTTCTGCATGGGTTGAGCAATGTGCTCTAAACCCAGCCAAAATGATGACTGAGTAGGAAAGAAAACATGCAAGTAGGTAGAACGTGAAACAGAAGGGTACTAGTGAAAGGCTTTAGAATATATTCCTTGAGAAATCAGCTGCAGCTCTTGCTTTCTTTCTAAATGGCCTCTGGTGACTTCTGTGTCTTCTAATCCACGTGGATGGAAGCACAGCTACAGTTCCTTAGGAACAAGGAGCTTTTCAACAATTGCATCACACTGGTAGCATTGTAAGGATGGTCCCGAAGGAAGGCTCTTCTGGAGCTCTGCGTAGCCAAAGATGCCACATGGAACGTACAAGGCTGATGTGTCCTAAATACGTTGTGAAATCTGGCCTAGAAAGTAGAGCTGGATCTGAAAGAAGGTGTGTAGCAATGTTTTGGAATGAAGTTGAGACATTTGTGTAGAGGAACTTGAAGAATGCTGCTTTTGAGGTTCGTGGTTAGTGCTGGAGAATGGTAGGTATCTGTCTGGAGAAATGATCAGCAAGCACCCGGTCTGAAGTGCATGTATGTGCCCAGAGGCATCACTTGTCAAAACTTCCATGAAAAACAGCATTTAGCTGTTCAAATTCCCAAATAACCTCTTCAGATGCGACCACTCTCTTAATATCTCCGTTAATGTTGGACACTAGAAATAATTAGCCTGGGCTCCTTGTAAATCTCGCTGCTGTAGCTGAGAAAGCACTTCCCACCCTTTTTAATCCTTCCAAGCTGGATTCGGAGAGCAGTGCAATAGTCTGCAATAGTCTCTTGTCTCCCTGACAAATCAACGGTATTAATGGCTTAAAACCAGTGGAGTAACTGAGCTCACAGCAATATTTATAAAGGAGATTTATGAGTGTATCATTATAGCAGCCTCTTCGCTACAGCCCTTTACAGTTCAAAAGCCTTAATTGAAGGGGAAGAGGGTGTTAAATTTCAAACAAAGGCTTTCTCTGTTTAAAACAACTTACTTGTCTGAACTGCTTATCTGTTGAGCTCTTAAAGTCTGGGTCTTTTTTTTGCTAACTGTAGTCTCCAGTCCTGACTTATTGCTTGGGTTGAAACAGTGAAATTAGATGGTTCCGTTTTATTGGGGTACAGATTTGCAATACTTAACGCCCCGGTTTAAGGCAAGGGATAAAATCTCCTTTTAAGTACAGAAGAGAAATATCAGAGAAAATAAATGGGTTTGGTTTCCTTCACAGGTGACCTTTTTATTAGGTGTTTTCTAAAGATAAAACAACATCCCCCAAACTCCTAATAAAAAAATAACTTGTGTATATTGCCTTCAACAAAGTGTGTGAGGCTGGGGAGAGGGAACCAACAGCCAAACTCAGAAAGCCATCCCTCCTTTGGCGACTGGCTTAGTCGAGGGAAGAGGGTTCAGACTCTTCCAGGCTCTTTGCTGAATAGGCTACGAGTGAGTTCATCTCTTGCCTTGTGATGCCTCTGTAAGAGTTGACCTGAGGAACTCAGGGCAAGCAAACGGGTCTTATGTCTCTGAGTTGAGTTTGGCAGGCAGCATTGTGTGGAGGCAGTGCAAAGGAATGATTGCTTGGTTTTTGGGTGACCCTAGGTTTTGTATCTCCTGTTTCTTTCCTTTGTTGTCCCATCCTTTTGGCTTCTGCCCTTTCTTTATGTTGTCTTCTCTGTTCCCTCTCTGCTGAAGTGACTGTTGTATAGAGGATTAAGCTGGAGCCTTTCAGAAATAGATGTTGTGCCTAGTACCTACCCATGGGTATTTAAGGCCCTGACTTTGATTACAAAAGTCTCCTTGTGTTAGTACTGGTGAATATATTCCTTCTTTGAATGTCTGGACGTGAAATAGATCACAGTGTTCCAGTTTTCAGCTGTGGTTTTCACATAAAGTAGATTTTTTTTTAACCTCTCTTAACTGTTTAACTCTTGACGGGTTACATGAGGAGAGCAAAACTGTTCAAGAAGGTGTATATATTGCGTGGTGAAAATGAAGATCCTGATTCCTTTATTATTGGAACTCTTTCCATTTAAAAAAACAAACAAAAAACCTCCAAAAAGATCTATTGGAAAGAACAGCAGTAAATGTGAGGTTGGATCATCCTAGGACCTCTCTTGTCATCCTCGTTTTAAATAAAGCTTGAAGGGATCCAAACTCTAAAACCAATCTTTGTTTCTTTTTTCTCCCCTTTAAACAGGAATTTTTGCTTATCTAAACTACAGAGTGCCTCGAACTCGGAAGGAAATATTTGAGACCTTGATAAAAGGATTGCAGAGACTGGAATACAGAGGGTATGACTCTGCAGGTATGTAAAGTAACCCAACAAATTCATTTCAGCAACCAATAGCTACTTACGTGACTTTTTTGAGTACTTTCAAGTTCTTTGTGTTGGATTTTCTGTTTTAATCCTGCAGATTAAAAGATCAGCACTAATTACCTTGATTCTTGGAGTTTCTTCTTCAGGACTCTAAATTGGATGTTTACCTCTGTAATCAGATGGTGCTTGAGGTTTAGCACACATGAGCAAAGCAAATTGGGCGTTGGGAAGAAGACCTCCACACAGGGTCATGTAGTTTGTGCCTCAGACTTTTTAATGTATGTGGGTCCCAGGGAAAGTTTAGGGCAGGTTAAACTGATCTTCAAATTTGAGTTGGCTTATTTCAATAGGGAAAAATATACCAGTCTGCCATCAAGCAGAATTTGAGACAGCTCATGTATATTTTCAGCTGTGCAGTGGGTATAGGCTTCATCTAGTCTGATTTGAACACACATTTAGCAACAGACTTCAGGTATATCCTTTTGAAGGATAATTTAAAAGTAATGGTGGCACTGGTTTGTGCTTGTCTGTATTTTCCCAGCCTTTTTTTCTTTTAATCCAGTGCATTTTATGTTTTACATAATATTGTGACTGTGCCCTATGCTGTAGGAGTGGCAATTGATGGAAATAATAACGAAGAAAAAGAAAGGTTCATCAAACTAGTTAAGAAAAGAGGAAAAGTAAAGGCCCTGGAAGAAGAGCTGTACAGTAAGTGTCTTAAAAATTAACATTTTACTTTGATCTCCCAGTCACACTGATCACAGAATGTTAGGGGTTAGAAGAGAGATCTTCAGCCCAAACCCATGCCAGAGCAGAACCATATAATCTAGCACAGGTCACACAGGAACACATCCAGACAGAGCTTGAAAGTCTGCAGAGGAGGAGACTCCACAAACTCCCTGGGGAGCCTGTGCCAGTGCTCTGTGACCCTTACAGTCCTTCCTCATGCTGAGGTGGAAATTCCTGTGCTGTAGTTTGCCCTTGTCGTGTGACAGGGCAGAAATGAGCAAAGGCTGTCCCTTCTTGACATCCAGCCCTCAGATATTGATAGACATTTATTAGATCCCCTCTCAGTCTTTTCTGGGCTAAAGAGCCCCAGGGCTCTCAGTCTTTCCTCATCAGGCAGTGCTCCAGTCCCTTAATCATCCTTGTAGCCCTCTGTTGGACTCTGTCCAGTAGATCCCAGTCTCTTGAACTGGGGAGCCCAGAACTGGATGCAATATTCCAGGTGGGGCCTCATTAGGGCAGAGTAGAGGGGGAGGAGAACCTCCCTCCATCTGCTGGCATCTCAGCAGGAAGCAAAACCATGAAATTACAGCTATGGTTTTGTACCAGAAATGCCTGCATTGTGTATTCCAGTGTCAGTCAAATTGCTTGTTGCCCCCCAAGTGTGCACCTGAAAGCCAAGGTGATCTTCAGGTACAGCATTGTGAAGTTCTAAGTCTATTCTCCCCTCTTTTAGTTGCTGCTTTGTTCAGGACCTGGCTACCTTGGTGTTTCACACGTGATTTCTGTTTGGTAGCTGAAACATTGAAACATGGACTCTGACAGAATTTACAGCCATTTAAGCAGCTGGCTGTCATCACAATCTGCTTTATGCACTGCTTCCATCTGTGAAGAACTGGAGCTATGTTTTAATACATTTACATTATAATCTGTAGTAATGTGTGCTGTTAGCCTGGCTGTTAGTATTGGCTGAAAATGGTCAGCTCTTGGCAAATGCAAGTTTTAATCACAGTGGCTTGAACTATCTGAAGTGTCATGTCAGGAAAGCAAATGGTTCAAAAGCAAGCCAGAAGATAGTTTGGATGGGTTTTTTTTCCCTTTGGGAATTCTCTTGGTGTTTTACTAGTTGTATGTGTGTGAGAGAGAGACACTCAGCTTTAAATATGCAGTGAACTGAATTTTTCATCTATAGAACAAGATGACCTGGATTCAAAAGCAGATTTTGAAACACACTTTGGAATTGCACATACACGCTGGGCGACCCATGGAGTTCCAAGTGCAATCAACAGCCACCCTCAGAGGTCTGATAAAAGTAATGGTATGTAATCTCTGTGGCCCTCTGGAGCTGGAGGTGTTTGAAATGGTTCAATCCAGCACAAATGTTCACTCTTCTTTCTGGAGTATCTGTTGTGTATACTAGGGCCAAGCCGCTGCTGTTCTATTAAGGTTAGACACTGCTGCAATTAAGTAGCCTCTTCAGAGGCTGAAGTGACACTGCAAAAGGTTAATGAGTTCTGTGCATCAATATTGTCTGGGCTGGCAAAGAGATTTCATATTGCTTTTAGCTTGAGATAACGTGGTGCAATTCTACTGGGTGTAGTTTACAACTGGCTTAATGACTTGGAATAACCTTTGTATGCCTTCAGAATTTGTAAGTTGCTGCTTTCAGTTGTCCCCATGTGAGAAGCCATCATTTTTAAAGCTATAGCAGGTAGCTTATAGTGTACTTTTGAGTATTTTTCCCCTCTATTTTTGTGTTTTGATCAAATATCTTCATTTTTCTTTACTGATGTGTATTTATTTATTTCTTCTTTTTAGAATTTGTTGTCATCCATAATGGGATCATCACAAATTATAAGGACCTGAGAAAATTTCTGGTGAGTCTATGGCAGCTTGAGTCTAAAGCTAGAGAGTAAATGCTCCACCCACTACCATCTGATCTTTTACAGAGTCATAGAATGGTAGGGGTTGGAAGGGACCTCCAAAGATCATCAAGTCCAGTCCCCCTGCCTAAGCAGGATCACCTAGGGTAGATCACACAGGAAGACATCATGATTTTGTTGGAGTCTGAACTCAAGTTTCTTGATGTCATGTCTAAAGTAGTGGTGCAGAGGAGTCTGCCTGATCACACTCTGGAGCTGGTGGAATGCTATAGGTCCTAAATGCAGAGTATTTATGAGTAGAGTAGCAATTTGCACTCAGAGACTTTGAGAGGCTGTGCAGAATGGGCTCCATCCTGCCTCTCTTTGCTTAGCTTGAGGGTGACTTCACTGCTGTCTACAACTACCTGAAAGGAGGTTGTAGACAGGTGGGGTTGGTATTTTCTGCCAGGCAACCAGCAACAGAACAAGGTGACAGAGTCTCAAGTTGTGGCAGGGGAGGTCTAGGCTGGATGTTAGAAGGAAGTTGTTGTCAGAGAGAGTGATTGGCATTGGAATGGGCTGCCCAGGGAGGTGGTGGAGTCGCTGTCCCTGGAGGTGTTCAAGAAAAGCCTGGATGAGGCACTTAGTGCCATGGTCTGGTTGAATGTCTAGGGCTGGGTGCTAGGTTGGACTGGATGATCTTGGGAGGTCTCTTCCAACCTGCTTCATTCTATGACATGCTAAGCTGGACTTAGTACAGTATTTCCAAGAGAGTAGCTATGCCAGGCTATGTCTTTATACTTTGTCCATAAAGGTCTACATCTGCTAGTCCAGGGTAGTGCTCCAAGCAGCCTCCTACTGTGCAGTTTCTGGTGGGAGGCAGCTGAGAGGCTCTCCAGTGTTTCTTGCCTGAGGATGAAAATGCTTTTTTCTCTTTTATATGACATTTCAGGAGAGCAAAGGCTATGAATTTGAATCTGAAACAGATACGGAAACAATCCCCAAACTCATCAAATACATGTATGACAACAGAGAGAGTGAAGACACCAGTTTTTCAGCCTTAGTAGAAAGAGTTATTCAGCAGTTGGTAAGTGGGAAGTTCTTTTTTTATGTACTAGAGAAGAAGCTATTTGTGGGGTTCCTGAGCATTTAGCATTTATGCTTTTAGAGCCTCTGCAGGGGTCTTTAGAAGGTGCTGCAAGTAATGCTTTTTGGCTTCTAAACAATGCTTAGTAGACCAAGAAATGAGATTAAAAATAGGAAAACTTCAAAGGCTTTCCAATGGTAAACCTTTAAATTTGCTTTAGCAGAAAGTTTTGTTTGGGTTTGATTTTTGTTTGTTTTTTTAGCAAGAGGTTATCAACATTTTTTAATGAAGCAGCTTAATTAAAAAAGATAATAGGAGCCTCTGGGAGCTGAAATCTCTGGTAAAGGGCAGTGTGTTCTCAAGGGCTATTTTGATCACGTTAAAACACTGCTGTGATTCAGGTTTATCTACTAATATGCCTTGAGTCCCCAGTTTGGAAACAGATCTTGCAAGCTGCTCTGATTCATGGCATAGCTGCTCTCCAAACTGCAAAGTGGGAATCTACTGTTACTTAGTATGTGAATGCTTAAAAACGTTGAGAGATGCATTGCAAACTTTGAGAAAGCTTGCTTTGTTTCCTCCCCCAGTCTCCAGGCAGATGTTTTCCCTCCCCTCCCTGCTGTTCCTTACACTCTCTTCACCTCCCCTTTCTCCTCTCTAAAGCGGCTTTGTAGGATTCCCCTAGAGCAGGGCTGGAATATCCACCTAGTAAAGACCTCTTTGGGTCAAGAGGGAATAGTGTGTGTCCACCTAGAGATCAAGGGTGACTTCACCTGATTTCAGAACCAGAGCAGAGCAGTCTGACCAGATTCTCTGCCAGGGGAGTCAAAGCTATCATCTCTCTTCTGTTTCCCAAGTGGGGGAGCTTTTGTTCCTGCTGTTGGAATGCTTAACTTTGTAAGCTGTGTTACTACTACGGAGCGGTTGATTGTGTCTTCTTGGTTTTTGTTCTGGCATTGTGGATTTGGTTTTTTTTTTGGTGGAGAGTTTGGTTTGTTTGCTTGCCTTTATTAAAAAATACATTGAAGACTTTGCTGCTTGAACTAAAATCAGTAACAGCAAAATTTTAGCTGAAGATGCAGCTATGTGTGCAATTCTTATTAGAAGCCTTACTAAAAATAAAGGTATAAGGCATAAATATAAAGGCATAAAAATCTTTATGCTGAGTAAGCCTTCAGAAATATGATTTTTAAGCCTTGTATTATTGATTTTATAAATAAAGAGGGGCTAAGTGCTCACTTCCTGAGCTTTCAGCTGTTGCACTGTTACGTGCATGTTAGCTAGTTCTGCCTCCTGACCAATTCCTTTAAAGGTGCAGTCTGCCCTCCAGGAAGAGATTCCTGATAGTAGTAAAGTGCTTTCCTTCACAGCTGCCTCAGGAAGAGGGGCCCCAGTTTAATGAGATGCAACTAATTGAGATAAGTCCTTTAGGATTTTTCTTTTCTCTTCTGTTTGCATGGTTCCCAGGAAGGTGCTTTTGCATTGGTTTTCAAGAGCATCCATTACCCAGGTGAAGCTGTTGCTACCAGGTTAGTAAAAGTCCATTTTATATATAATTTGTAACTGTTTAGGTTAAGAAAATCAAAAGATGCTAGGATGCTGCTGTTTAAAGTGTTTAATTAACCAAAGCTGAGAAGACAGTGGAATCCTTTGAGAAGTGTAGCAAAGCTCCACAAATGTAGCTTAGTTTGAGCTGTATTGACTGCAGGTCACATAATTCCCAGAGGCTTCTGTTGATTCTCTATAATCCTTAGTTTAATTTGTTTTGTTTGTTGGTTCAATAAATTCCCTGTGACTACTCACTTTTTGAAGATGCAAAGGCAGCAGTGAAAAGTAATCAGATCATAGAATCAACCAGGTTGGAAGAGACCCCCAAGATCATCCAGTCCAACCTAGCACCCAGCCCTATCCACTCAACTAGATCATGGCACTTAGTGCCTCATCCAGGCTTTTCTTGAACGCCTCCAGGGACGGTGCCTCCACCACCTCCCTGGGCAGCCCATTCCAATGCCAATCACTCTCTCTGTGAAGAGCTTCCTCCTAACATCCAGCCTGTACTTCCCCCGTCACAACTTGAGACTGTGTCCCCTTGTTCTATTGGTGATTGTCTGGGAGAAGAGGCCAACCCCCACCTGGCTACAACCTCCTTTCAGGTAGCTGTAAACAGCAATGAGGTCATGATGATGAGTTCTGGCTTCATGCAAATACACTTTTGGTTGGAGATCATCCATATACCCTGAGAAGAAGCTACCACTTGGGAACTCATTCCCATATGCTGTCCTTTTAGTTGTTGCAGGATGTCAGTAAAGAGGTTCAGTGTGTCTTCCGTTTCTAAAATTGCATGAAGAGTGTGCTAACATTTCTCCTGTATCAAAAAAAAGAGAGAAATACAGTTCAGTTTTACTTCACAGTGAATAAAGACTGAGCTGAGTGTGTTCAGGTTGGCTACCATCTTAATAGGTTATACAAGTAGTGTTCTATAGCTGCCCTGGCATTTATGAGCTGCTCCTGTAAAGTTATGCTTTTATTTATGACTTGGAAAACAACTTTCAGGAAATGTAAAGCTATTAAAGCAGCAAGTGAAGTCACAGTGGGAATAAAGAGTGTTTTATACTGCAACCAAAAAGCCCTCTGCTTCTGAGGTCTAAGATAGGACTATATTAAAACTGTGAAAAAGTCAGCTGTGCTGTCACTATCCAGAGAACATCTTCTGAAATGTCCAGTTCTACATTTGGTTCAGGGTTGGGTTTTTAGGAGTGAGAGGATTAAGAGAAGATGAATTTGTAATCTGAGATGTTTGGGGGCTGTGAATGACTTTTTTTCCTCCTCTTTTCCTGTGAGATCTAGATTTTTGCATGTTATTAAAATATTGGACAATTCCAGAGGTGCAGTAGTGCTGGTTGACATTTCTGAATTTAAAAAGGCTAAAGGGTGGAACAGGATTTCAGTAGTAAAGAGCACTGGAGTGTGTTGCTGGCTCACTTCAGAGGCAAACTAAGCTTTATTTAGAAATGATAGTCACATTAGTACCTGTTCTAAGCTCTCTTGTGATTACTGAAAGGAAAACAACTAGTCCAGGTATGTTTCCTTCTATTAGGGTGTAGTTCATGAGGGAAGAATCAGCAGGGGCTGTGGTACTTAATCATATCATAATCTTTGGTGAATCTTACAGAAACAAACCAGGTTGATATAACTCTTCCCATGGAATGGCTTTAGGATAAGGGCTGAGGAGGATCTCAGTTTGGGAAGCTAGATGGGATGTTGTCTTTTAATTTCACACATGTCATTCTACTTTTATTAACTGTACCTTTCTCTTTATAAACTTGGATGTTCTCCCTTTGTAGGAGAGGGAGCCCTTTGCTCATTGGGGTTAGGAGCAAGTACAAGCTCTCCACTGACCAGATTCCTGTTTTATATAGAACATGTAAGTTGATAAATGCAGTTACATCCTTTTTAAGAACTAAAATTGTTGTTACTTTAGGTTAATTGCTCTTTGTACTACAGAACTACCAGCTGATGCCTCAAATAGCTGCTTAGCTGGGGATACTTTTGCTGCTGAATGCACTGTTCGTGTGAAAGTCCCATCCCCCAAAATACTGCTGTGACTGTGATAACTTGAACCTGTCTAATTCATAATTTCTAACTTAGATCTAGTTTTACATTTTAAGTATCTTATTGCTTTATCAGGCAACATTGAGAATGTGAAGAACTTATGCAATTCACGAATGAAAAGACTGGACAGCTCTACCTGCCTTCATGCTGTTGGGGATAAGGCAGTAGAATTCTTCTTTGCTTCAGATGCAAGGTAGTAAAAGTACTGAACTATTTCTCAAGGTACTGGTTTTGTTTAGAAGTGACATAGTTCTGAAAATTCTACACTCCCTTGAGGCTGTACAGCTGTTTTGTGGTACAACAGCTTTGAATCCAGTTGACTTCATAAAGCCTCCATGTCAGGGTAATTGAAAAATGTGAAGGTTTGACATCAGCAGTTGAGCTGCACACAATTGCAGTATCTGCCAGTTGCTAACTTCTGTGTAAAAGACTTCCAGTGCAGGTGGGAAAATTTGGTACAAGTAGACACTATCAGGCAAGTATTTGGCCAGACTATAGGTCAGTCTGGATTTTTGTATTTTAATTCATCTATCAGAGGGGGAAATATTTATGTCAGTCCAAACGTAGGAGGAACCTGGACATCAGGCATTCATTTACCTCAGAAAGAATGATAGTGGGACCTTAGGAGTCCTGCCACTGGCAGGCAAAATCAGATCAGCAGGAATTTGCTTCTGAAAGGTGCTCTGGTTCCTGAGGCTTCTGCTTCAGGTTGCTGTGAGAGTGCAGGAGGAGCAGCAGATGGAGCCATTTCCTTTAAGATGGCTCTGTCTGTCCTTATGTCTAAAAGGAAGCTAGAAGTTGGGCTGCAAGTGCCGTGTGGCATGTTTAATTGCTTTTAGAAGTGCTGCTACCAATTCTTACTGATTCATATTTGACTTGCTTCTACTTTTTCTGCAGTGCTATCATTGAGCACACCAACAGAGTGATTTATTTAGAAGATGATGACATTGCAGCAGTAACTGATGGGAAGCTTTCGATTCACCGCCTTGAGCGTTCAGCTAGTGATGATCCTTCCCGGGCCATCCAAACCTTGCAGATGGAACTGCAGCAAATCATGAAGGGTGGGTTGAACCGTCTGTAAACAAGTACCAACAATGATGGGTGGTTACTGACTGATTGTGTAGCAGATAAGGCAGAAAACTGTGGAATTGTTGTGTTAGGCTGTTTGTAGGGGGAGGTTACAGGTCTAAGCTTTAAGATCAAGGGAGGGCGGGCAGTATGGAACTCTACTGACTTTTAGCCCTGGAAAAGTCCTAGATGCTTCTGCTCATTTCCATATTTAGTGGAAACAAAACTATTGTTAACATGCAGTGTAGTTGTGACTAGAAACTAGTTGTGACTAGAAACTAAGAAAGGTCAGGCTTGATGGGGCTCTAAGCAACTTGGTGTAGCTGGGGATGTCCCTGCTTACTGCAGGGGAGCTGGACTAGATGATCTCTAGATGTTCCTTCAAACCAGTGTGTTCTATGATTCTATGGACTGAAATGGAGTATGCAAGTTTTCTTAAAAAGGAATTCAGTTACTTTGTCAGTGTTGGAAAGTGAAACCAAGCAAGTAGAGAGACCTCCTAGTCCCTCCTTTCTCCTCACTTATTGCTAAGCTTTCATTTAAGCTAACAGTCAGTTTAATTATCTTGCTAGCACAGGTTGTCTTAAAAATCATCTTTTGTAACTGTAATGGCTTCAAATAACAAACCTCAGCGTTACCATTGTGGTGTTTTTCTGAACAGGTAACTTCAGTGCATTCATGCAGAAGGAAATTTTTGAACAACCAGAATCTGTTGTCAATACAATGAGAGGCCGGGTGAATTTTGAGAGCAGCACAGGTAACTCATAAGAGGCAGTCAAGCTGCACTAAGCCTGCAAAATTTGAACACATTAGAGGACAAAATACACCCTTGCTACATGCTTTTGTTGCTTGCTTGTTTCCAGTTTTGCTGGGGGGGCTGAAGGATCATCTGAAGGAAATCCGAAGATGCCGAAGACTGATCATTATTGGCTGCGGGACCAGTTACCATGCTGCAGTTGCTGTATGTGCAGGCTGAGTTGAAATGCAAACACAACTTCTAGTTGCTGAGGTTTTTAGTCAACAGCTTTCCATCTGATATTCTTCCATATCTCAATCTTTGTCTTTTCACTGAGGTGTCTCCTCCTTTTATTTAGTTTTGGTTTGTGTCGCATTCTTTGTTAATGCTCCAATGCTGTTACATACCATGCTAAAAGTTAACTTGTTTCACCTTGGATTCTAAAGCTCTGTTGAGATGTAATTATCAATCTTTGTAATAAGGATCCATTTAGATTGACTCTTAAGATGTCGAGACTTTAGTGGGTGATGATATTAACAACTATTGTGTGCTGCTTGAATACAGACTCGACAAGTACTGGAAGAATTAACTGAACTCCCAGTGATGGTGGAACTCGCAAGTGACTTCCTGGATAGAAACACACCTGTGTTTAGAGATGATGTCTGCTTTTTTATAAGCCAATCAGGTGAGCTGCATTTGCTAAGTGAATACTGTTAGGGAGGTTTTGAAAAGCCAGTGATTTCTTGCTTTGTGCATATTGCAAAGCAGGATGATGGCTAATGGGACAGATTTATCTTGAATGGGAATTTCTTTCAGACTCTATTCAAATACATAGACAAGCAAGTGATGAAAGATTGTTTTCAGTTGCATTTTGCACTGCTTAAGTGTTGGTGCAGTTCTTTAGACCACACTTGTGCAGAATTTTGTGTGTTTCAGCAATCATTACTGTCCTCTGTCATCCTCAAAACAAGATGGAAATGTTTTCCAGGTGAAACTGCAGATACGCTCATGGCCTTGAGGTACTGTAAAGAGCGTCGTGCTCTAACAGTTGGCATCACAAACACAGTGGGAAGCTCAATATCCAGGGAGACTGACTGTGGGGTACATATCAATGCAGGACCTGAGATAGGTGTGGCAAGCACAAAGGTAAATGCTCTTCAGTGTTTGACTTTCATACTTCAGCCCCATGGAATCCAATTAAAGTTTTTAATTGTAGCGCCTCAAACTGAGATCCTCCTCTCTGCAGACTTAGCTGCTAAATGTTTTGTTTTGTCTGCAGGCCTATACCAGCCAATTTGTGTCTCTTGTAATGTTTGGCTTAATGATGTCTGAAGACAGAATTTCCTTGCAGAAAAGGAGACAGGAAATCATTAGTGGACTAAAGTCATTGCCAGGTATATTGATATTTTGGGGTTGAGGAGGGATAGGGGATGTTAGTTAATGGGCAATATAAAATACTACCAGGGGATGTTTCTTTCTCATTTAACTTTCACTCTCTTCCTCCTGAAAGGTACATAATAAAAAAAAAAAGGGCTATTAGTTTCTGCACTAATTGCCAATTTTACAAGCACCCTTCCAAGAAACTTGGCAGGAAGATCAGGATTTTCCTGGGTTGGGTTTTCTAATGAAGATGAGGTGTTTTTTTTAATGAGAGATATTACTTGATCTCCTAAGCAATTGTTAAAGCCTTCCACTTGAAATTTTAGGTAAAATAAAACTAATTCAAGGTGTTCACATCTTCCCTTAGAACTATATATGGGATTTATGAGCACTTCTTAAACCAAGAGTTGCTTTAAACTTGTTACTATAAATAATACTGGAGAAAAATACCCCAAAACTACAAAGCTGTGGTTGAGTTGTATTAAGTGTATTTGCTTTAATAGAACTTCCTACTGCAAGCAAACTATTTTTCTAATTAAAGATTTTCTTTTTAATGTGTTTTTTTTTTTGTGTGCCTCAACAGAGATGATTAAAGAAGTCTTGTCCTTGGAAGAAAAGATACATGATTTAGCTCTTGAACTGTACAAGCAAAGATCACTGCTGGTTATGGGACGTGGGTATAATTATGCCACTTGCCTGGAAGGAGCTCTGGTAGGAACCTCTCAAGATTGTTAGATCTTGTTTAAGATGAGCTGTTGTGGCTTGTGAAACTTGTAATGAAATATTAGAAGCAATCCAGCTTAATTTTGCTGCAGTAAAACTATCTTTAATCATATATTTAGGCCTGTTGGGTTGAGTTGATTGGACAGGGCTGGGTGATAGGTTGGACTGGATGATCCTGGAGGTCTCTTCCAATGTGCTTGATTCCGTAACATGGATATGATATCAGCTTCTTGGTTTTTTTCATGTAACATTGCTCATGTTCTAATGAGATTCTTATGTGGGAAGGCCATAAATCAATGTTAGGAACATTCTGTTGGAACTGAGATGACATTTTCACAGAATCATAGAATGGTTTAGGTTGGAAGGGACCTCAAAGATCATCCAGTTCCAACCTCCCCCTGCTAGAACAGGGTGCTCAAAGCCTCATCCAACCTGGCTTTGAACACCTTCAGGGAGGAAGCATCCACATCCTCCATGGGCAACCTGTGCCACTGTCTCACCACCCTCACTGTAAAGAACTTCTTCCTAACATCCAGTTCAAATCTCCCCTCTGCCAGTTTAAACCCATTCCTCCTCACCCAGTCATTACAAGACCTTGTCAGTAGTTCCTCCCCAGCCTCTCTGTAGTCCCCCTCAGATACTGGAAGGCCACTCCAAGGTCTCCTCAAAGCCTTCTCTTCTCCAGGCTGCAGAGCCCCGACTCTTTCAGCCTGTCCTCATAGCAGAGCTGCTGCAGCCCTCTGAGCATCTTGGTGGCTTGCTCTGGACTTGCTCCAGCAGTTCCATGTCTTTCTTATGTTGAGGGCTCCAGAACTGTACACATGACTCCAGAGAGGGTGTCAGGAGAGCAGAGCCAAGGGGCAAAATCCCATCCCTTGCCCTGCTGCCCACACTGCTCTTGCTGCAGCCCAGCACAGGGTTGCTATCTGGGCTGTACTCACACTGCAGGCTCATCTTGAGCTTTTCATCACCCCAGACCCCCGGTCCTTTTCCTCAGGGCTGTTCTCAGACATTCCCCCCCAGCCTGGAGTTGTCTTTCTGACTGTGCCCACCCAGGTGCAGAACCTTACACTTGGCCTTGTAACGTGTCATGAAGTTGGCTGGGCACACCTCTGCAGCCTGTCCAGGTCCCTCTGGGTGGATTCCTGCCCTCTAGCAAGTCAACTGAACCACACAGCTTGGTGTCATCTGCAAACTTTCTGAGGGTGCACTCGATTCCTCTGTCCACATCACTGACAAAGATGTTAAACAGCACTGGGCCCAGCACTGACACAGAAGTTTGCAGTATTAAGGCTAGACTACATTAGCCACTGGTTGTGTTGGGTATTCAGTTCTTAAAGTTGCTGTTGATTACTTCATTTCTTGATTTGCAAATGCATGTGCAGAGGCAGCTCTTCTTCTGCCAGCTGCCTGCTAGAAATTCCAGCAGCCAAGCCTGTCTGTTTTCACTATTAACTGATCTTTGGAAATACCAACTTGATGCCATAGGTCTGTTTTTAAGTGGCAAATGCACAGCCTTGGTGTTTTTCTTCTTGTGGCTCTTATTTCTCATCTGATTTACTAGCAAATTGATGATATTTGCCTTTTTTGGTTTTCAGAAAATAAAAGAAATCACTTACATGCACTCTGAAGGTATCCTGGCTGGTGAGCTGAAACATGGGCCCTTAGCCCTAATAGATAAACAAATGCCTGTCATCATGGTGATAATGAAGGATCCTTGTTTCACCAAGTGCCAGAATGCCCTGCAACAGATCACTGCTCGACAGGTAAGCTCTTTAAACTGTCATAGTGTCACAGAGGAAGAGATTGTACATGTGGTGTTGCTGCTGCTGCCTGTGCCTCAGGAAAAGGATGCATTGGTGTTTGTTTGTTTTGTAATGATGGTTGTAAACAAGATGCTTTACCTGCTTTGTAGGTTGTTATTGCAGGTTAACACCAGTACTGAAAACTATTTGCATGTGGGTCATTTGTTTGTGGTTTTGTTTGCTATAAAGTTAAACTAGAGGGTGAAAATCTTAGCCTTACGAAGTGAATGACAGAGGTCATTGCACAAAACTGATGTTGTCTTTGTCAGCTACCCGAATGTCTTCAAACATGCCACAGGCATGCTGCAAACCCATGTTTCAAAGCAGTTCTAAACCAGCTCTTCATGTAACACTGCAAAACCTGAATTTTTTCAGGGTCGTCCAATCATTCTGTGTTCTAAAGAAGACACAGAAAGCTCAAAATTTGCCTACAAAACCATTGAGCTGCCTCATACAGTTGACTGCCTTCAAGGAATCTTGAGTGTTATTCCTCTCCAGTTGCTTTCCTTCCACCTGGCTGTTCTCAGAGGATATGATGTAAGTGCTTGCTTTATTTAGCACTCCCAATTAGTGCAGTTTTGAACTTCCTTCTGCCAGAATAAAGTGTGATACTCAGTTATGGCGTATCTAATTAAGAACTGTGATAATAATGGAGCTTAGAGTGACTGTGGCAGTATCAGTGCCAATTCTTCATTGTTTTGTTTTGTTTGTTCTGTGTTAACTTTTTTAGAAGGCTAAGATTTGTTTGCTTGGCTCAGTTACTGAAAAGTGCAGATAGGACTTTGATAAAGAGAACTACATATAGCAAGGTGATATTGTACTTCAACCTAAAACAGTTCAGTTTGCTGACTGTCTAGGTGGGTCACTTTGATAATGATGACTGCTTTGGGAAGGTATCTTGTGCAAAACAAATATGTACTTGTTAGGAGGGTTTTGGAAGCAGGGATGAATTCAACAGTGAGTCATTATCTGCAGTCTCTGGTGTGCATGAAATGTGTCTAGAATAAAGCAGAACTCATTAGGACGCCCAAAGAACAAGGCAGGCTAAATGAACTGTCAAATGCAGCATGTCAGTATTGCTCTGTCAGATGTTGAAAGCCTGTCTCTTCATTCTAGGTGGACTTTCCAAGAAATTTGGCCAAATCTGTCACTGTAGAATAACAGCCAAGAGCAGCTGATGTTTTTTGCCACCAGACCTCTTGAGTTACACTTGCAGCAGCGTGCGGTTCTGAAGTGATAGGCACACTCTTTTCTAAAGAGAATGACAGTGCTAACTGGAAGGTGTCAGAAGGATTTCTCTTGCAGCTTTAAAAGCTTTTGATGTGCCTTGTACCCCAAGTGCTTTTGCTCACAGCAAATATTCCTCCAAGTCCTGAAATTGCCAAAGAAGAGAAAGATTGTTTACACATGGTATAGTGAATGAACTTTTCTACTGTGCAATATATATATACAGCTCTCTTCAGAGTAACTGTGAACGTGGTTTTTTTTAGCCTACACTACTTAACTAGTTTTAAAAATAGAGTATTTATAAGTACAACTGTATAGCTTTTTGTAAGTTATTATTTTTTTTAGTGCCTCGCTTATTAGTAGTGTTGGTAGTGCTCAGAATGTAAATGCTGAGCATGTTGATGTTTGTGTACAGATATTAGGGTTTTTTTTTTCCCTACTTCAGCCTCAAACTGGAAATTTGTTCTCCCTCTTTGGCCTTCCAGTACTTGAAGGGGACCTACAAGAGTGGAGAGAGATTGTTCACAAAGGCCTATAGTGACAAG
The DNA here is from genome assembly GCF_015220805.1 of Pogoniulus pusillus. Lineage (NCBI taxonomy): Eukaryota > Metazoa > Chordata > Aves > Piciformes > Lybiidae > Pogoniulus > Pogoniulus pusillus. The sequence continues at coordinate 20,242,355 of NC_087285.1, forward strand.
ATGAGGGGCAATGGCTTCAAGCTAGAGAATAACAGATTTAGATTGGGTGTGAGGAACAGGTTCTGCACTGTGAGGCTGGTGGAACACTGCAACAGGTTGCCCAGGGAGGTGGTTGGGGTCCCATGCCTGGAGATATTCAAGGTGAGGCTTGACAGGGCTCTGGGGGCAGCCTGATCTATTTGAGGATGTTCCTGCTGACTGCAGAAGGGGTTGGACTGGATGAGTTTTGGAGGTCACTTCCAACCCAAACCATTCTGTGATTCTTCCCCAGCTTCCCCTCCCCTCTCTGCATTTGTGTTTCATATTTAACCAGTCATTTTCATAGCTCTTCTGTGGCTGTAAATTCCCAGCTATGTTTCAAGTTTCTGCTTCTTTCAAGTGATTATTTGAAAAGCCAGAGCAACGTTTTGTTTTGTATGCTACCCCAGCTCTTATTTGCATAACATGTACAGTGCAACAAAATAAGGGAACTGGATGTCTTTCAAGTGCTATTTCTGTATGAAGAGTGTACAATGAAATGACAATGCAATTAAAAGATTATATAATTCTTCTTGGTTTGTGGCTTGGGTGTGTTTGTTTTTTTGCTGTTTCTTCTTGTTGTTTATCAGACCTCATCTTGGGTCTGAACACGGGTACAACATCACAGTACTCTGATACAAGTAGAAGAGGCAATGTTCTCTCCAGTTCTTGCCTAAATCCTGACATGGGAGTTCTTCCCTCTCTTTCTTGGCTTATTTCTTTCAGTGTCATGCAGATCTCTAGCTCCTGATCTAGGGTAGGGTGTCCCTGCCCATGGCAGGGAGCTTGGAACTAGATGACCCCTGTGGTCCCTTCCAACCCTGACTGCTTCTATGATCTCCCAGGTACAGCACCTTACTTTCCCTTACCTACCAGCTGTGTTTCAAACTAATATGCCAGGTTTGGGTGGCTTGTTCCTTATCCCTATCTTTCTGAACCACTTGAGTACAGGAGAATTGGAGTTAGGAACTGTTGATCAGTGTTTCACCAGCTGTGTACTGATACAGATTGTAGCTCCTCCTGTAGTTCACAACAGCTACTGAGATTATCTTTACATTTTACTTTCTGTAGAGGCAGGTGAGATTTCCTCCAGGTGATAAGAAAAGCTGTGTCTATTTTTACATACACTGTTAAGCCTTCTTGGCCAAGGGGGGGGAAAAAAACCCTGGAATCCATATGAAAAACTCTCTACTGCCAAACAAGGCAATATTAAGTACAGCTTCAGCCTATTTTATGAATGTAAATATTTGCAAAAGCACCTAACTAACAGTAGGAGGCATCTATAAAGCTGGAAGAAATTAAGCAAATACGCACATGAAGCTCTCTGCTCATTTCTGCCTTTTGATTAAGTAAATCTTGGATCAGTGAAGCTCTTCTATTCCTCTGCACCCTTGTTTCTAAATGGAGCTATCTGGATGCGTATGTAGGTTAATAGCTTGAAAGTGTTACACTGGTTTGTTGTAATAGAAGCTTCTTAGTGGAAACTGCTCTAGTCCTTTTTATAACCACATAAAAGAACCCAAATCCTAAGGAAAAGCGTAGTGATAACATATTCTTGGCATCTAGGTCAGATTAACTCAGTCTGCAACGGAGCTGCTAAGTTATGCAAAGGCCTCTTTGACTGTCTGTCTAGAATGAGTATCCTTTTTAATAGGAGGACTGAGCTATTAAAGGGAATCGATGTCACCTACTCTCTAGGATACGTTCACCTGGTTTAGTAACAAAGAATTCCAGGTGTGTTTTTCTCAGGTCCTCTACGAGAACAGAACCAGCGGCACGAAAGCTGCCCTTGGTCCTAGCAGCCATGGCAGGGCTGAGCTTGAGTCTGTTTTCAGTCGGCACCTGTCTGAAAAAAGCAAGCAGCAGGCTGAGGGTGTGGTAATGTGTGGAAGCGTGAGGCCATCGCAGCCCCAGTGGGTCAAGGCTTGAAGCTGCCTGACCCCGCACTGCAGGGCCGGGTACTCTTTTGTCAGCCTAAGGGCGGGCCCTGAGGTGCCCTGGTGCGGTGCTGTGGCAGCCTGCCGGCGTCACTTTGCTACGGCGCCTTGAAGGCTTCTGCACAGAGGCCTTCTCCCCGCTTACGGAAGGAGGATTGGCGCCACAGCACCTCATGACGAAGCGCTGCTGTGAGATGACGTCATAAATACGGTGACGCGTTGACGTGCGATCAGTGACATCACCCTAGGGGGCGGGGGCCTAAACTTCCCCCAGCTCCACTGCAGTCCTTCACCGCCCTCCCTTATATAGCGGCCAGTAGGTCCCGCCTCCGAGGCGCGATTGGTTGAGTTTCGCAGTCCGAGGGCTAGGATTGGGCTGGGCGGTTGTCTGTGAGCGGCGCAGGCCTGGCGCGGCCTGTGTTGAGCACCGGGAGGCCATTGTGGCTGGGGCAGTTCTGCGCGCCGGAGCGGGAGGAGGTGGCCGTGGCCCGCCAGCGCCGCGCCCGGTCCCGCCGAAGTCCGACCGAGGGAGGAGACGGTGAGGGAGGCTGCTGGGACGGGGGTCCTGCGGGCGGCGGGGCCGCAGCTGGAATGAGACGAGCCCTCGGCCGTGGGGCCGGCCCTCTGGTCAGTCCGGCTTTCCCCGCGGGCCCCGCCCGCGGAGGCGCGGGCAGAGTTGGGGTTCCCTGAGTGCCGCTGTCCCGGGCCCGGCGGAACGGGAGTGAGACGGCGAGTGGCGCGGCGAGGCTTGAAGGACCTTTTTTCCCCGCGCTTCTCCTGCGGGGCTGCCCTGGCCGAGTCCTCCGCCCTTCGCCGTGCCGCAGTGCCGCCACTGGCCCCGGCCCGCTGCCGGCGGGAGCTGCAGCGGGTACTGCCTCTTCCCTGCCTTCTCCCCTCATGTTTCGTGTCCGGCCCGCGGCGGGATCGCTCCCTGCTCTGCGCCCGTCGCGGGCCGGGGTGCTGCCTCGCCGTGCCCCACTGGTGCCGCGATGTGCGGGCGCGTCCGTATCCCCCGAACCTTCCCCGGTACCGGGAGGGCCGAAGGGAGCGTGGCGGAGCCGAGGGGAAGGCCTATGCTGCCCGCCCCTTTCCGTGCAGTGGGATAGGACCTGAGCTTTCTCCCGAGCCGAAGCAGTTTCTTCTCAGCCGAGGAAGTTTTAGGCGAGAAGCAAAAAGCGCTCTTGCTCACTTAGAAGGCCGTTACATAATTTTACAACGGTGCAATTGGTTACAGCAGATGCATCTTTCAACTTTTCCCTCGCTTTTCACCAACTCGTCCTAGCAGGGGTGCTGAGATACATCCAGCGTTCGGCCGCAGTGTCTGTGTAACAGGTAGTTGGTAGAATTTTTGGTCAGTAATCCTTTGGGTTGCTTACAGACAAAAGTCGACTTTTCAAAGAGCTTGAACAGAGAGAGAGTACCCCTGAAGGCTGCTCTGACCGATTGACATTGCTCAGCCAACGCTTTGCTGCTACACTTAACCTTTTGTAACAGACTGCTCCAGGGCTGTGAGCAGCCAGCTCGCTGGTTTTGTAGGCAGACTCACACCTGTTGATTATATACTGCTGTAAAGATCGAAACACAGCACCTCAGCACTACTGAATAGTAGCCCTTATAAGGGCACACCTGAATTTGAAGTGCGTTTGCAAGGGTGAATAAGAGAATGGAGGAGATTTTCTCTACAGACTTTCCTTATCTTCTGAATAAATATACATATTAGTTGTCCATTCTGTCAACAGTAAAATTATCACTGGAGACTTAAAAACCAAACTAAGTTTCTTGATGTCCTTATGTTTCATTGTCAGTAGCAACATTTCTGTAATCAAAACGGCTCTGGAAATGTCTTCCAAACTGCTGCAACCTGTTTGTTTCAGAAGCTTTTGGCTTAAAGATATCCAGAGGACAAACATGGTTAATAATAAGTTGTGCTTTTAATAAATGCCCTTTAGGGAAGCAACTGTTTAATACAGGATGCATGTTATAGTGCAGTTGCTTTCAACCTCTTAAAACTTCTTAGTGCAGTTCCACCTAAGGACTCCTGAGCCTGCTGATGGTAGGTCTGGTGTATTGGGTTATTTTTGTAGTTATCTTTCATGAAGTACAGATTGAAAACCACTCCTGTAAGTTTCCTGCGCATAGTGTGCTCAGTCTGAATTGTGATTCCTCTATTTCCCCAATTGTGCAATCAAATTATAACCCTGATACTATGATACTATGATACTAAATATCACCTCCCCAAACATTCAATTTTAATGCATCTTGTGCACAATCTAAAACAGAGAAGCATCCTAAAGTGAGATTTGGTAATGTGTTATTATCAAGAGGTAGAAGTATATTAACTTTGCATCCTGCTGGTCCTGTTTGGTGCAAGCTGCAGTTAGGAAGCCATAAATGAAAAGTTCTCTTTAAAAAATGGAAATATTGCCTACTTTAAGAAAAAAATCCTGTATAGGAGAAATGTGAATCAGGTTTGCTGAAGTCACCAGCTTATTTTAGATAGGAAAGTATCAGCTCAGGATTAAGAAACTTGTTTGCCAGGTACACGTTTCCCAGAGCAGTGAGAAACCTGTTTTTTATTTGAGGGATTTTGCCCCTGAAAATAGATTGTCTGAAGCCCTGTAACAGCTACAATCTGCAATCCCTGGACACCTAATTTGATGTTAATGTGTATGTCTGAAGTAATGGATGTCCTGATGTGTCCAAGCACTTGGAAACCCAAGTTAAAATTCAGGGCTCATCTTATGGAGGGGCAGGGTACTTAGCACAGCGAATTGTAAAGGATGTCAGAATACACAGCAATATTGTGTTGTGATGCTTAATTCCTTCTTGGATCTTGTCTAAAGAGCTTATCCTGATCTCTAAATGATTTTTAAACGACAGCTTTATGCAGACAAGGCTCCTTAAAGGGAGAGTTCTGATTCAGAATAGCTTCCTTTTCCCCTACTTCTTTCTCTCTGTCATAGAAAAGTGTTCTATTAACCCATGGTTCTTGTCCACCTAACAGGTCTTTAACTTGATATCCAGGTTGTACAAAGTCTATACATTTTGGATTTGTTTTGCAAGTCCTCTTCAGAGACAGGGTCTTGAATTCACCTAAAGAGACTACAGTTGCACCATGGTGCATGCACAGGGCCTCTTAGTAAAAAAATCTGGTACCTCTGGAGTGATTAAAAATGTCAGGAAGAAGAAGTGGGATTTTTCTGCAATGTAGTAGGAAAGATTGAGAGTCCCTCTCAGGGTGGTGCTTTGGTCTCGTGTTAGTGCGTGTTGATTGTGGAACCACGTCTGACTGCCACTGCAGTGTTGTGTAGGAGATGTAATCCACTTCCCCCCCCACTACTGCTGTGGCAGAGGCAGAAAGTTAGCAGCTCACATTCTCCCTTTGCTGATCCTTTCTCCTCTGCTTTTTTTCCTTACGTCTCTAAGAGGAAATGACAAGTCAGTTTGTCTAAATTGCTACCAGAGATGATCAAGTCAAATACCTGTGCCTTACAATGGCGCTTAGATTTTGAGGTAGATTTAGAAGGTAAAAGGACTCAAGATGCTCCTTGAGAATCCCTCAAGACTAACCATTACCAGTTCAGTTTAAACTCATTCTGTAGTAGGATTTGTAAGTCTTCTGCCTGTTTTACTTGCAGATTTCTTGGAGTTCATCTGCTGGCTTAAGGCATGGAGAAGATGCTGCTTCTTCCTACGTGCACCTAGGAAGAGAGAGGTCTGAATTCTCATTTTTGAAGCAACCAAAAGCTATTTGTGTGGTTGTGTGCCCATCTAGAACGGGCTCCTGGGTTGCTCTTGAGGCTTTTCTGTTTTGCATTGGCTCACAAATGTTCTTTAGGCCAGCAAAAGGAGGGAGACTGGCTGCTCACTCTTGAGCTAGAACAGACGTGGTAGGGGCTGGTGGTAAGGACAGCTGCTCTGGGGGAAGGTGATCTTTCATTTCCTGTTTCCAGGAACACTTGACTGTGCGATTTACTCTGGGCTGTAATGACACTGTCTGTCCTGGTGAATGTGACATGAAAACCAGGAGAATTTTAGAGACCTCTCAGTCATTACTGAGGCAGCTTTCTTGTAAGGTTTGGAAGAGGGGCAGAGGCCCAGGAAAACCAGAGGTCTGTACTCGCTATTGTAGCACTTCAGAGCTAAAGAGGTTTAGTCCATTACCTTGCTCTCTGATGCAATTACCTGGCTCTAATTCATTCTTGATAGATGGTAATGACTTACTCTCTACTGTGGCTTGAAAGCCTCTTCCAAGCTGCGCACTAGAACTCTAATACTTGTAGGACTCTAAGTACACTAACTGATAGCGTAGGGATGGTACAGTGTGTTTAAAATGGGAGGAAGACTGGGTTGTGACAGCTGTTGATCAAGGAAGGGTGAGGAAGCAGAGCCCTACCTGAAATTAACTACTGAACCAGGTTGAAAGGGATGTTGGAGAAACTGCAGCAGCCTTGGAGATTTTGGGGGTCAGTTTTATCACAAACCTATTTTGCAGCTGTGATTAAGTCTTTTATTAAAGCCTTTTTTCCTTCTGTGTCTGTGAACTCCATGGGCTTCTGCTGTTGCTTTTATTTGAAAGATACCATTTATGACTCTTTTTTTCTGTAATACAGAAGTCAACACAGTCCTAGCACATAGTAACAAGTCTAAGCTAGGGAGTAGCCTTCAAGGAGTAGAGTTGTTGAACTGGGGTGGTTTTGTTTGTTTGTTGCAGTTGTTTACTTAGCTGCTTTTTCTTTCAGGGATTGGAACAGAAAAGTGCATTTGCCTAAAGCTGTGAAGGCTGTAATTATTTGCTGTCTGTCTGCAAGAATTTGTATTAGCAGTGGTAATAAAGTTGAAGGAATGCTTTAATGGTGTGCTGTTGAAAAATTCATCTGTATTAAAATATGTATAATACATTTTCAATCTTGTCTGTCTGAAATTAGTGAGAGATTGAACATCTGTTTTTTTTCTTCTTTTGTTTTTCTTTGTTTTGGTTTTTTTTCCCTTTAAGATCTTGAAAGCTTTACCAGGTCCTTGGGAGAGAAAACTACATGACACTACACCATGAGTGACAGTAAATGTGATAGTCAGTTTTACAGTGTTCAAGTAGCAGATTCAACATTCACTGTTCTAAAACGTTACCAGCAATTGAAGCCCATTGGATCAGGGGCACAGGGCATTGTTTGGTGAGTAATAAATACAGTACTTAAATATAAAGAACTATAAATGTAACCCACAATTGTAGTCCTCATAGAGCTGCTGTATAAAATGCAGGTGAGATTTTTTGTCTCTTCTACAGGGTTATGGACTGAATAAATCCTAAAGCAGCTGCTCACTGTAGTTCTTGTGCAAACCTATTTGATTTGCTTGTTTTGTTTTTAGGGGAAAATTAATGTTTGATAATTGCATACATTAAAATGGTAAACACATTTCCTTCCTGTTAATCACTTGATTTCTGTCTCTAGTTCTCACATTCCCCACGTGGTTATGAGATTACAGAGTGAGGTATGACAATGCGATGGTCAACAAGGATTCTAGGTTTCACTCCTTTCTTCGTCATGGTCCCCTTTCTTCCCCCCCTTTTATTCCCCAATCACTCCTGTCCGTTTCTAGGAGCCATCAATGCAGTGCCTTGCCATTAACTGGCAAATCAGTGTCATTGTCACTCCATGGATTAACCAGAAAGGGATGCTGTGTGAGGGGTTGGGCTGGCCGGCTCTTCCTTGGTGTGTCACCTCAGCTATGTGTCCAAGCCTCCACTGGCCCAGGACGTGAGAGTCGTTAGTCTGATCCTGAACGTTAGTCTCTTGTGTGGCACCACACCTCTTGGCCAGCTAAAGGTAAACACTTTCAAATGTTTTTTTAGACTGCAGCAATCCATTCTGCACAGCTTTGTGCCAGCCCATCTTTTGTTGGGCAAAACTTACTTGGTAACAGCAGAAATGTTTGTTGATGTGGGGGTTTTTAATTCCATACACAGGGGAGCAAACAGATACGCTCAGGCACTCTCTAATATTAGACTTAATCACAACACATGGTGGGCTGTTCAGGCTTTCAAACCAGTCTGCAGTTTCTCTTCATCTCTAAATTCTGCAGAATAATTGTGATGACTCATGTATTGTGAGCAGCATCTTCTCCAGCACCTGCCTGTGTTGTTTTGGCCTTTTCATTGCTGTAATAAGTTGGAAAAGAAATGCATTTTGGTGAGAATGTGCCTTTAGTTTCAAATTGCTTTAGATGCCCCCTATTACCCTGCTAGTTAAGTGACAAGCTAAAAGAAAAACACTGTGTTTCATGAGTGGATAGACATACTAGTTCTTGGTTAGTAGTGTTTGGATAAGATTTAGTCTGGTGCTAATATTTTCCAGGTATAGAGAAAAGGGGAGGCTCCGGGGAGACCTAATAGTGGCCTTCGAGTACCTGAAGGGGGCCTGCAAAAGGGATGCTGTTGTTGATTTCCTAAATTTTCTACTTTGATTTTTCTGTCCCACCTAATGTCTTTAGTCCTGCAATGCAGCAAACTCATGATCTTATAAATAGCATATTTCTGGTTGTGGTGAGAACTTTACTTACAGCTGCAGCTGAAGAAGCAGTTGGGATAAGTTTGTTGCTATTTGCAGAACTGTCACAAGTGCAGTGAAAACCTGATTGCCATTCATGATGGTCAAACTGGAGTTGCTGTTATATGGTGGGATAGATGTTGATGTTATTCTATGACACCAAATGCTGAAATGATTTGTAGACACACTGTTAGTAGCCAAGGTGATAATTGAGGAGAGTCTGTTAAATCTGCTGTTTCAAAATCTCTGCCTGAAACAGCTTCTGTGATGAAAAAGTCTGTTTTGAATTCAGAGCAGAGATGGGGAAAGAAATTTAACCCAATTACAATTTTTTTTTGGGGGGTTGTTCTATTTTGTTCATTTATGAAAAATTATGTGGTATTTATAAGTGTGGTCCTGCTGGTAATAGAGATTATCTTCTCTCTTTCTTTTTCTTGGTGAATAAAACAAATTCATGTTCACACAATCGTTTTACCAATGTTCTTTTTTTTTTCCTACCAGTTTTTCATTCTCCCTCTTGGATTTTGTAGGTAGCAGACAGCTGCTTGTTTGTTTGTTTGTTTCCTCTGAGCTCCAGTGTCAGTCACTGCTGTGTAGATGAGCAAAATAAGTAGTTCACATGAGCTCAGGCTGAAACTTGACACCCACCTGATGTGCCAGATCACAAAGGAACACTTCCCTTAAAATTGCTTCTCTGTCCACTGTTGATCCACAAATTGACTTGAGCAGCTGATTCATCCAGACCCTGTTAGTTGATGGTTTTGTACTAACTGCCAGGTATAATTAAAGCCATTAACACACAACCTTTTAGTTTCCATGTAACATCTTCTAGATGAAGTGAATACTGAAGCATCACTGCTTTCTTATTTGGGAGGAAAGTAACTTCTCTCTGTATTGCTTTGCACAGATACAGAGGCTTTAAATCTGAGAATGATCTCATTGAATAATGACTTGGGTATTTCTCAGAACTAAGCTGAAATAAGTGCTAGCAAGCATTTAGTGGCACATTGATTCAAATTTGGGACATGCCTCCAAGAAAACACATCTCATGGGTGAGCCCTGCTCCGTGGTGGTAATGCTGTTTCTAGTCAGGAAAGCAGTGACTTTGTGCTGGTAAACTTTCTATAATTTGAATATTGTTATCAGAGAGGAGCTCTTTTTGTGTGACAATAATGTAATGGTCTTTTCAAGTCTGGTATTGTGCATATTGAGATAGGGAAAGAGTTCATGAAGAGCTTGGAAAATGTAGGTGAATGAGAATTCTTTCCTACACTATGAAAGGAACATCAAATGGCAATGGAGTAATGTGGGAACCCTTATTTAAAGCTGTAGCTATTTAAAGATTGGAACTCTTGAGCATTCTATGGTATGAATTCACATCTGCTTTGTTGAATGGTCTGTGTGTAATAATGAAGAATATTCCCACTTCAGTCTTGTTCTCCATATACAAATAGTTTAGCTTTAGATCTTTACAGTTAAAACAAGAGTACACCTCAGTCTCCAACTGCAAAGGGAAGAACAAGCACGACTGAAAAGCAGGATAAAGTTAATGGCCCTGTTCACCTTTAACTCTTTCATTGTTCCCTGCACTCTGACTTTTGCGTATTTCTCAGATCTGTGGACTTATTTATCCTGTGGTATGGGGGAAAAAAGTGGAATTTTCTGCTGAGCACTACATTTTTTAACAGTCGTTAACATGCATAAACAAGAGATAGATGCTTGCAGGGCATGGAGATGTGGTTATGAGTCTCCTTTAGCAAAGAGAGATTTCTGTTGCAAATGTGAAATAATTGTCAGTCAGCAGCAGCAGCGTCCAAAACATACTCCAAATAGACAAGGCAGCTAAAGATGCTTCTTGATTTCAAATTTCGAATTAAAATGTGTTTAGTTCTTGCAATTTTGAATGTGAGTCTTGAGTCAGCAGATCCTGTCTTAAGATGGAAAGGAGGGCAGGCAGAATTCTGATGAGTGTCAATGGCTTCTGCTTAACCTGTTTCTGTCTCTTAAAGGGTGTGTAGATTTTGCATGGTGTTTGGCTTCCATGTGAAAATTAGGTGAAGTTAGTATGGAGAGTTTAGCAGATATGCTTTGCCAGAAGTCTTGATTATTGTCATTCTTGTCTCCCTTTTGCCCACTCCTCTCCCTCAAACAGCTTTCAACTTAAGTTGTTTGTCTTTGAAAACTTCCAGTGCTGCGTTTGACACAGTCCTTGGAATAAACGTTGCTGTGAAGAAGCTGAGTCGTCCCTTTCAGAATCAAACCCACGCCAAAAGGGCTTACAGAGAGCTCGTTCTTTTGAAATGTGTCAATCACAAAAATGTAAGTTTGGCTTTACAGTTCTCTCCCTCTTTACTGTAAGCTGTGTAAAAAATCTCAGCATCTGCTCTCGTGCTGTTAGTCACCAAAGCGATGGTAAATAATGAGAGGAAGGCTGGAAAGGTTTGCTGTGGGTAATGCAGTTCAGTACAATCTGTAGGTAAGTTCTTAGATGAGCTGTTTTGGAGTATGAGGTACTAAGAGGAGGGGATTTTTGCTGTGGTGGTGGTGTGGGTTTGCCACCACTGTCAGCTCTGTAGAACTGGCCTTGCTGTGTGCGTTTCCCCTTTTTAAGTCATGCTGCAGTAAAGCCAATTTGGCGGTGAGTTTGTTTGTGAATTTGGCTCTGGTGACTGCACTGTAGTTAAAGCTGCTGAGCTCAGGCAGGATTTTGCCTAGCACAGTGTTTAACCACTGGGGTTTACAAGCTCCACTACTGTTCAACAGTTTGTTGGTAAACAGAACTGAGTGTTAGGAACAATATGTATATATCTTAAAATCTCTGAGCCTTTTAAATTAGCAAGCTTCAATGTCAAGACTTGAGTGTTTAAGTACCAGAGTGTATAGTTTATGTGGCTGTTCTGTTCTGATACTAACATGAACTAGAAACATTGCTGAGCATTGAAGTTGTGCACTCAGCTCTCAAACTTCCTGCAGCAAGTAGCCTTTTGGACTTAATAAGATATTGGTGATTTTTCTAAGTCAGATATTTGCAAAGTCCAGACCTAGCAGAATAAGAGCAGTGTGGTTATTAAGGATGGCAGTACAGTAATTTTATCAATTCTTCTGGAAGTAGTACCTCATAATCTAAGTTTAATGCAATGGCATGAGGCAGCCCTGTGGATGTGCTGCTGGCCAGCCTTGGATTAAATTCCTTGCACAACGTGTGATTTAAAATAAGAGATTGTTATTCATGGGGAAAAAATGGGATATATTTCAGGCACAGGGGAGGGAGATGGAAGGTGTCATATAACTTTAAAAAGTGGCTTTGTCCCCTCTCAGTTCCTTTGGCATACATACTGCAGTTCTGAACTGTTTCTGAATTGGCAGTTTTTCAGCACATATGAATTGAGTGAAGTCAAGCACATTCAAGTTGTATATAGTAACAATGTGCCTTTGATTTCTGAGCAGTAGCTTATGCAGTGGTGGATTTTTGGGTGACTTACACTGGATTTCTCTTCTCATGTATGTTTATTTTTGTTTTTCTAGATAATTAGTTTATTAAATGTATTTACACCACAGAAGTCACTAGAAGAATTTCAGGATGTGTAAGTACTAGATTTTTTTGTTGTTATTTTCCTGACAGATCCTGGTCTAAGCCCTGAGGCTGTTTTTTCACACTTGGGAAATAGTGGGTAGCCCAAAGCCAAATTTAGCCTTTAATTAGTCTTTATTTCTGGATTTCTTTGAGAAACATGAAGACAGTTGCTTAACTACAGGCCTAAGATGGAAGTGGGAAATCAAAAAGGTTACCTACCTTTCAATCCTCTGTCTGCCATACTTTGCTGTTTGAGTGTGCATCTGCTTTGTGTGCGCTGCCCTTCAGCTGAATGGGTCACCTCAGGATAATAACTTGGTCTGGATAACCTGATAACATTTTCTTTTTGCCATACCAGTCACATCAGCAGAACAGTATTTTTGGCCTCAATTAAGAGCTAAATATATTTTCTTTTTTAAGCAGGCTGTGTCAATTGACCTAGATAGGATTCATGGTGATTGAATGGGTAGGGTATTCATAGGTTCTGGTGAGTTTGCGAGTGGGTTGCTTGGGTAAATGAAGGAGAGTGTTTGTCTGAAGTGGGTAAGGATATTTTAACTTGGAAATGGATTATTTTTTCTTGGTTCTTACTGTGCTTAAGTTATTAAAAACTATTAAAATACAGTGAAAGAAAGCATCATTTTTTGATACATTGAAATAACTGCAATAACTTCAATCTTATAAATGCTAATACAAAGTAATAACTCTGAGTCTATTCAGCATGAAAAAGTGATGGAATTCTGATCTGTTTTGATGGACTATTGAACACTTAATTTTTTTAATAGTAAGTCTATTTAAATAGATAATTTAATTTTGAGACTGTAGTAATTTTTTTTAACTCCTAAGCTTTTTGACAGTGAAGTAATTGACTCTTACTAAGCATCTCATGCTAAACTTCAACTTGCTATGAAGAGTGAGACTTTGAGTTAAAACTTTTTTCTTGTGCTTTAGATATTTGGTTATGGAGCTGATGGATGCAAATTTGTGCCAGGTTATTCACATGGAATTGGATCATGAAAGAATGTCTTATCTTCTTTACCAAATGCTTTGTGGTATCAAACATCTTCACTCAGCTGGTATCATCCACAGAGTAGGTAGTATTAGATTGTGTACAGATGCTCTTATGAACCAGATGGGAGGGCAAGGGGTTGCTGTTTCCTATGCTTGTATTTCATTCATAAGAGTATTGTTGAGCCTGAAGATTGTTTCTAGTTCAAAGCATAGTTCAGAAGGAGTGGAGTAGTAGGATTTCCATCTAGAAATTTGTCTGTGACCAAACAGTAAGTTCAAAGGCGTTCTGCGGATGGGTTGCCTTCCAGAAACATGCCAGCCCACGTGAACTAGTTGCATGTCCCATCTAAAGTTCTGTGATTCTATGATCTCCTTTAAGAAAAGGAAGTTCTGTACCTAAGAAGTTCATGTGGTTGAAATTAAGCCAAGCATTTGAGCAGAGGTAAATGTATTTCTCCCTCTGCAGTTCAGCTCCTTCTGATACTTTGTGAAGAAACCCAAATTATTCCAGTTTTTCCTAATTGTATATTCCTTTGGGGGCATTAATGACTCTTCCTATCACGCATATTTCCTAAAGTACTTAATTTTTTTTCACATCACTGTTTGAGTAACTTGGGTTTTTTTTCACTACATTCTAATTCTGTCAAATTTGGTGCATCTGTCATTAAGAAATGCACTTATTAATGCTTTGTATGTTGGGATAATCCTTTGCCAAGAATCATAGAATCAGCCAGGTTGGAAGAGACCTCCAAGCTCATCCAGTCCAACCTAGCACCCAGCCCTGGCCAATCAACCAGACCATGGCACTAAGTGCCTCATCCAGGCTTTGCTTGAACACCTCCAGGGATGGTGACTCCACCACCTCCCTGGACAGCCCATTCCAATGGCCTGTAGATACTTAAAAATTCCTGATGTTGACTTTAGAATCTGCACCTAAATAATGAGAGTATTTGGAACTCAGTTTCCTTTGCCTTGCAACTATTCATGCCCCATGTAGGTCCACTCAATGTGGTGAAGGAATCAAATACATGAACACGTTGTGCATTGTAAAGCTGGTGAGAGGCCTGGAGCACAGCCCTTTGAGGAGAGGCTGAGGGAGCTGGGGGTGTGCAGCCTGCAGAAGAGGAGGCTCAGGGCAGAGCTCATTGCTGTCTACAACTACCTGGAGGGAGGCTGTAGCCAGGTGTGGGTTGGTTTCTTCTCCCAGGCAGCCAGCAACAGAACAAGGGGACACAGTTTCAAGTTGTGCTAGGGGAGGTCTAGGCTGGATGTTAGGAGGAAGTTGTTGCCAGAGAGAGTGACTGGCATTGGAGTGGGCTGCCCAGGGAGGTGGTGGAGTCATTGTCTCTGGAGGTGTTGAAGCCAAGCCTGTCTGGGGCACTTAGAGCCATGGTCTGGTTGATTGGCTAGGGCTGGGTGCTAGGTTGGACTGGATGATCTCGGAGGTCTCTTCCAACCTGGTTGATTCTATGATTCTATATACAGGCCATTATGTAACTGACAGTACTGCCAGGACCCAAACTGACAACATAAAAGTCTGCAGACAACTTTGATTCTGGTTTTCCCTGATTTTTTTTTTCCAAGACTTAACTGGACAGCATTTAAGTTGCCTTTAGTCTGTGTCTGAGGATAGCAGAGCAGGAATGTGCAGTTGTTAATTGGGGGCACGTATTGAGGGGAGGGTGGCAGTGTCTATTGTTTATTCTTTATGGTGACCCTTCCTTAACTGAAGGCATTTCTCATTAGGATTTGAAACCCAGCAACATAGTAGTCAAATCAGATTGCACCCTCAAAATTCTTGATTTTGGCTTGGCAAGAACAGCCTGTACTAACTTTATGATGACTCCATACGTAGTAACACGCTATTACCGAGCACCAGAGGTTATCCTTGGAATGGGATATAAAGAGAATGGTAAGTTGCTGGAGAAATACTTTAAGCCTTTTGCTTCAAGTGTTTCTGCCTCAGAACAGCTTTAAAAGGGCAAGGGAGAGCTGATTTTCCCCTGCTGTGTTGGTAAATTATGTTAATAACAAAAATTCCACTCTAATCACATGGGAGAATACAGCAGTTTGCTGCTCTGGGGGCCTATCTCCATTTAGCATATATTGCTTCCTCTCCCCTTCTATTGTTGTATCTTTTCATGTGTTGTCCTGTTGTTGCCTTTTTTAATTCTACAAAAATCTGTTGAAACACTTAAAAAAAAATAACAATTATCAATGGAGGAACAGTCAACCCTTTTGTCAGTGTGATTCTGTTCTGAAGCCTCTTCTTTCAACTGCCTGTCCCATTTTGCATCTCTGATTATTAAAATCAGGTCCCTATCATAAACTTACACCCTCTTAAATCTTCATAGCACTCAAAGAAGCTGACTGTTACGTTATCAAAACCAACACAGCTGCAATGTATTGAACATTCAGCCAACAAACTTACTGGCAAGGAAATTATCCTAAAATTGCATTATTGGGGTGTTTTACTTGCTGACTTTTATGGCTATGCCTCCTCTGCACTTCTGGGCCACTGCATCATTTTATCACAGCGGCTTGGGGATGGCTACCATTTTTTTTTGCTCACATATAGCTTCAGCTGCATAAAATAAGGGACTTGTAGGATGCTTCTGGGCCACTAGTAATGCAAATCCCCTTTCATCAATGTGCAAGGCAGCTTGTACAACAAATGCTGATGTGGATCAGAACTTGAGTAGAATTTGTTCTGGATGGGACAAAGAGTAATTTATCTGCAGGTGTACAATGTGAGCTTACAAATAAGTAACTGTGGTGTTTAAAAAACCCTTTTTAATCTTTTGTCCTTGTTGCACCTAACATATGATAGTGGATATCTGGTCTGTTGGGTGCATTATGGCAGAAATGGTCCTCCATAAAGTCCTGTTCCCAGGAAGAGATTGTATCCTTCATGGTTGTTTCAGAAATGTAACCACTGATGATATTTGCCAGGATGCTGCTGAGAAAGTCAGTTGGTGTTGATATGATTGGAAATTCATGGTAGCAGTTTGGTTTTCCACCTTGTCGTGTTTTATTGTTAGATGCTAGATGGTTTTGTCTGTTTGTTTTCCTCACTTTTGTTCATGATACTTCATAATTTGATCATTTCATTTTTACTTTCAGTTGATATCTGGTCTGTTGGGTGCATCATGGGAGAATTGGTGAAAGGTTGTGTGATATTCCAAGGCACTGATCGTATCCTTCCCTAGTCATCCTTGAATCCTATCCCACTTCCAACAGAAAGACAATTCTTTTGAACTGCATAAGTATCAAAACCATAAGCAATCTTTTCAGTGACATGTTTTAACAGATCTGCTGTACTATTTGAAATTAGTGTCATTTACCAAATTGCTGAGCTTTCCTCTTAACCCTTGCATTTCCTTAGTGGGCTATATTAAATGTCATTAGCACTGGTTAAATCCATAGAATTCATATTAACAGCTTCATCTTTTGTAGCTTAAAAAAAAGTAATCATGTTAGGTGTAAAACAAAACCACCACAATAGCAGTAAGTATATTTTCTTACTCTTGTTCCTTGTAGAATAGTGGGTGGAGCAAAAGCCTAAAAAGTTACTTTTTCCTGTGCATGGATTTTGATGAAATAGTAAAGGTTTTTTTTACTATTATACAGTTTTTTAAGTTTCAGTCAGACTTTTTTCTTGCTGATTAGCACTTGCTGGACAAGAGTGTTCTGATTGCAAGCACACTGCATGAGAAATCTTTGGGGTTTTTTAATTACTGTTATTTAATGTAAAAAGAAAATAATTTTCTTCTTGGAGTTTTATTTTCATTCTATCAAAATTTTATTTTTGAGCTTAGTTTTTTTTTTTTACATGGTTGTTTTATTTTCCATTTCTTCTTCCAGTATTAAAAAAAAATGTCTTGGATGTTAGGAGCAAGCTCTTTACTGTGAGGGTAGTGGAACACTGGAACTGATTGCTCAGGGAGGTGGTTGAGGCCCCATCCCTGGAGATACTCAAGGTGAGGCTCAGCAGGGCTCTGGACAACCTGATCTACTCGAGGGTGTCCCTGCTGACTGCAGAGGGCATTGAACTAAATGACCTTTGGAGGTCTCTTCCAACCCAGACCATTCTATGATTCTAGAATTTTTGTTTCTTGAACAATAGTAGTTGTAGGAAATTTTACTGTATTAAAACCTACCAAACCCCTCATTTATTTGTTTTCGTGCCTTAGAGACTAGAAATCTCCACAATACATCACTGGATCATAGAATCAAGCAGGTTGGAAGAGACCTCTGAGATCATCCAGTCCAACCTATCCCCCAGCCCTATCCAGTCATCTAGACCATGTCACTAAGTGCCTCATCCAGGCTTTGCTTGAACACCTCCAGGGATGGTGACTCCACCACCTGCCTGGGCAGCCCATTCCAATGCCAATCACTCTCTGTGCCAACAACTTCCTCCTAACATCCAGCCTAGGCCTCCCCTGGCACAACTTGAGGCTGTGTCCCCGTGTTCTGCTGGTTGCCTGGCAGCAGAGCCCAACCCCACCTGGCTACAGCCTCCATTCAGGTGGTTGTAGACAGCAATGAGCTCTGC
Organism: Pogoniulus pusillus; assembly: GCF_015220805.1. Lineage (NCBI taxonomy): Eukaryota > Metazoa > Chordata > Aves > Piciformes > Lybiidae > Pogoniulus > Pogoniulus pusillus. The sequence goes on from NC_087285.1 coordinate 20,259,998, forward strand.
CCTGAGCCTCCTCTTCTGCAGGCTGCACACCCCCAGCTCCCTCAGAAATGATGTTTACTAGAGGAAATGCTTTTTGAAGATTTTCATGTGTTTCAAAATATTTCCCTAGAAACCAAGTTTAAAGCATTTGACTCATTATCAAGTTCCAATTATAAAAATTGGAGGAAAACCAATTTATCCTTTTAAGATAGTCTCTTGTGAAGTCGAAAGGGTTGTAGCACCAGACATGCAAAACTGATCAGGAAATAAGTAAAATCTAAGTGATGTGATGGAAACGTCACTGCCAGTTGTGCCTGTAGGTCATAAGCCGCTAAGTGATGTGATGGAAACGTCACTGCCAGTTGTGCCTGTAGGTCATAAGCTGCTAAGTGATGTCATGGAAACGTCACTGCCAGTTGTGCCTGTAGGTCATAAGCTGCTAAGTGATGTCATGGAAACGTCACTGCCAGTTGTGCCTGTAGGTCATAAGCTGCTAAGTGATGTGATGGAAACGTCACTGCCAGTTGTGCCTGTAGGTCATAAGCTGCTAAGTGATGTCATGGAAACATCACTGCCAGTTGTGCCTGTAGGTCATAAGCTGCTAAGTGATGTGATGGAAACGTCACTGCCAGTTGTGCCTGTAGGTCATAAGCTGCTAAGTGATGTGATGGAAACGTCACTGCCAGTTGTGCCTGTAGGTCATAAGCTGCTAAGTGATGTCATGGAAGTGTCACTGCCAGTTGTGCCTGTAGGTCATAAGCTGCTAAGTGATGTCATGGAAATGTCACTGCCAGTTGTGCCTGTAGGTCATAAGCTGCTAAGTGATGTCATGGAAACATCACTGCCAGTTGTGCCTGTAGGTCATAAGCTGCTAAGTGATGTGATGGAAACGTCACTGCCAGTTGTGCCTGTAGGTCATAAGCTGCTAAGTGATGTCATGGAAGTGTCACTGCCAGTTGTGCCTGTAGGTCATAAGCTGCTAAGTGATGTCATGGAAATGTCACTGCCAGTTGTGCCTGTAGGTCATAAGCTATGGTTGTTTGTGGTCCAAGATTTTGAAGGAGTATGTTTTTGCTCATCTTCAAGGAACAGTTGAATCCACCATTAAAAACCTAAAGTAATAGTCACAGACAGCAACAGATCTTACAGAGGAGGGCTTCTATTTGAATGCTAAATTTGATGACACTAATTTTCAGCAGTCAATCATGCATTATTTGGTAGTGCAAATGATTAACTGTTAAATAAATCGTTTTGTTTTCCACCTTTCTTCCTTTCTGTACTTACAGTTTTACCTTTTGAGGCCTTCAGACCAACCTAACACAATTCTTCATGTGTGTTGTGTGTCTCTCCACCTGCATGTTGGCATGGGCTGTTTTGATCTGTTGATGAGTAAGTGAAGGAAATTTTGTCCCTGCTTGTTCAATGTGCAGGTTACCATTTGTGGTTCTCTGGAGGTCAGTGAAGCTTCACCAGTCTGTGTTTCAAGCAATCTCCTCGCCCAGTACCTTACTGAAGTGTGTAGCTGTGCTTAGAGGATTTTTTAACTTCTTTTAAGACTTTCAGCTTTCTGTAATGTGAAATGTTAACAACTCTTGGTGTTGTTGAAGCTTCTCCTGCTTCAGTCAGATTGTCACTTGCTTTTACCCTCTGCTGCAGGATTATTTTGGCAGCAGGTCTCTGGGTGAGGCTGGTGTGCTTCACCTTTTTTAACTTAAATTTAAGCATAGAATCATTGAATCAACCAGGTTGGAAGGGACCTCCAAGATCCCAACCTAGCACCCAGCCCTATCCAGTCAACCAGACCATGGCACTAAGTGCCTCATCCAGGCTTTGCTTGAACACCTCCAGGGATGGTGACTCCACCACCTCCCTGGGCAGCCCATTCCAATGCCAGTCACTCTCTCTGCCAACAACTTCCTCCTAACATCCAGCCTGATCCTGTCCTGGCACAACTTGACACTGTGTGCCCTTGTTCTGTTGCTGCTTGCCTGGCAGAAGAGACCAACCCCCACCTGGCTACAGCCTCCTTTCAGGTAGTTGTAGCCAGCAATGAGCTCTGCCCTGAGCCTCCTCTTCTGCAGGCTGCACACCCCCAGCTCCCTCATGCCTTAGTATCTGGAGCTTTAGAGCAGGGAGGTAAGCTCAGCATGTTGCCTAACCCTTGACTGTCTTAGGAAAAACTTGCTCTGAGACTCACTTGTTTGTATTTTCCCATATGGTAAAGGAGGGTTGCCAGGAGGGTTGCAGCTGTACCCTGGGTGGATTGAGATGCTCTGTGTTGCCTGGGCAATGGATGCACTGAACCTGCTCCTGTCTGCTGCTGCAGAGTTGCCTAGCAGCACCAGAGTGGTTTTAATGCACTTTCTGCCCAGCTGGTGAAGGAAACTAATTGCCTGCCTGACGTAAAAGGCACGAGGGGCTATTTTTGCTCCCTTGAGAAGAATCAGGCTTTATTGTGATTGCAATAAGGGCTCTGGTTTCAATTTCTCTCATTCCAGAGTCACAAAAATGGACACATGTACTTGGCATGGGCTAAACTTTCTGGTTACTTTAGACTCTCTCATCACTAGAAGAGGAGGATAGTGCTGTTTGCAGCTTGCAAGGTTGTTCTACTTGATGTGCTTTATATTGAAATTAAGGTTTTCTTCCATTTGGGTTTCTGATCAAAGTCTAATCCTACACTGGGAAATTTATTAAATGTTCTGTATCTGTAAAGCACTTTGAAGCAACCCAACTGGGATACTCTTTTATTTTCCTGGTTTGTTTTTTGTTGTTTGCTTGGGTTTTGTTTGGTTGCTTTTTCACTGTAGTGGGATAGGTCATTAAGTTTTTCTGCCTCTCTCTCAGTACTCTGAGTCTGCAGTAGGCTGGACTCTAATTTGATTATCACAGTATCATCAGGGTTGGAAGAGACCTCACAGATCATCAAGTCCAACCCTTTTCCACAAGGCTAGACCATGGCACCAAGTGACTAACCAGACTATTGCTCCTTAACATCAGATGAAAAACATCATCTTGCATCCAGACTGGTGAAGTTCTCACAGAAATCATTCTTCCAACTAGGAACAAAATTTCCTGATCTGTCTTTCAAATGTTCTTTGCATGTGCTTTGTTTTAGCATGAGACTGAATGATCTTGACTCTGCAGATTTGATTTTAGTAGTTTTTCCCATTGGAATGCACAGCAATCAAGGATGAATTTCAGCCTTTGTATCAGAAGTCTAAAGTCTTAGTGTGAAGCAGTACTATACATAGGTTTTTAGTTGTATCCTTGCCCCTCTAGCTGAAACAAAAGCACCTCAGTGGTCTTTAAATGCATCTTAATTCAAGCTGCAGCAATTTCCTTGCTTTGTTACAAAATAGGTCTGTAAGTGTGGAGAGGCTGAAGTGCTAGACTATGAATTTAGCTATGCATGTTTGCAAGGTCAGTGGTTAAGCTCCGATGGAATTGCACATTTTTGTTATCAGCCCAAATCTGAGAGAACTTATATTTCAGGACTGCTAATGCAGTGTCTTCTCAGTGTGATAAATGAGCTTTGTTATCCCAACCAGGTTCTGGTAACTCTATAACAAGTGTAACCTTGTCTAAGGGAAATGCCTTCACTTGAAAGAGGGCCAAGGGACAGTCTAGAGGAATCATAAGGCACAATTTCAAATTTCAGCTTGTGAATGCTGAAATACAAAATGCTGAAACTCTAAGAACAGAGTAGTCTTTGAGTCTTGCTGCAGTGGATAATCTTCAACAAAAGAGCCTGCTGAAAACCTACAGGGATCTGGATTCACTGTTCAGAACTCCTTTGAACCTTTTCTGAAACTGAAAAAAGAACAAAACAACAACAAAACTCTCAACCATCCAACTAACCTCCCTTCAGGGTGCTACAAAGCCTAACTCCTATAGGAGACAGGCATAAAGTTCCTTACTTTGCATGGGCTGCATTTGTGCTTTAGAGGTTTTTTCATGTATTTTTGCAATCCTTAAAGAATCTTTACTGTTGGTGGTAATATGTTGGATGTCAGAAGATTCAACAGCAGCCTTTCTTTTCTGTCCTTAGATTGTTTTCCTATGGTTACAATTGCCAAATAAAATTGCTTTTGGACTCTGGATACAATTGCCCAAATAAAGCTGCTTTTGGACTCTGAAATATTGCTTTCAGTACTAGTCAACAGATAATAAGTAGTATGTGCAGCACTTCTAGCCTGTCCTTGAGATGACAGAAAGTGCCCCTTACTTTCATGGCAGTGTAGCTTTCTGCATGGCAGCTCAGAATACTGTTAATTCTAGAGTGAAGTTCATTATTTGTGTCCTTTGTGCAAATTCTCATTAACCTTTCAGTTTTCTCTAAGTGGTATTTTTGTGTAGTGCAGACTTGAAATTCTTCAGCTGATTTTCCTAAAGATACTGTGCAGATATTGATCAGTGGAATAAAGTTATTGAACAACTAGGAACACCATCAGCAGACTTCATGAAGAAACTACAGCCTACAGTGAGGAATTATGTAGAAAACAGGCCAAAATATCCTGGTATTAAATTTGAAGAGCTCTTCCCAGACTGGATATTTCCATCAGAATCTGATCGAGACAAGTTAAAAAGTAAGGCAAGAGAAGTTTTTCTCCCTTGTTTTGCTTTTGGTTTGTTTGCTTAATTTTAAAAGATATGGATTGAAAATGTCTGCAGTGAGCTTAATTAAAGAGAAAGCTAATGCAAAATGTTTGCAATAGGAGTCACAGTTAGAAGCTGTGTACCTGTTTCTTTCAGGTACCTGGGTACCTAAAATATTAGCAGTAGTTGTTAAACATAGAACTATTTCCCTGTCCCCAGCATTCTGGATAATTCTTTTAGTGCTAACCCATTGACTGATGTCTGTCACTTAAAGGTTCTCCAAATGGGGTGCTTGTTATGGAGGTAGTTTAAAATTGTCTTTTTCTAGTGGATGCTTTGTCTTTGGTAATTTTTTAGTAGGTGATATCTAGTAGATAACTTATTTTGGCTATAATTTGCCAAAATACTATAGGTTTTTACTGTATTATAGGTTATTACTGATAGAAAGGAAAAAAAAAACCACTTCATTGTCTAGATGCTCAAATTATTTTTGTACATAAACCAACTTTTGGTGGCTTATTTTATTATTAAAGTGATCATTCAGACAAAAGAGAGGTCAGAGAAGTGCCACTGCACCAGTGGGTAGCTGGGTATGGTGCAGTAACACCTTCAAAAGGAGAACAGATTTTATGCTGCAGAAATGAGATCCTTCCTCTACCAAGATGTGTTTTTAAAAGCTTATTTAAAAGTATGTAGTGTGGTTTATGTTCAGTGCCAAATCAATTGTGACCCCTGTAACAGCAGAACTGTTCAAAATGGGGGTTGGTTGGTGGCAGCTGCAAGGCTTATTTTGGGTAATAGCAGAGTAACTTTCACATGAAAAGGGTAGGACCTCACTTGGAGAGAAAATAATCTCTGCAGCTCCGTAGGAAAGCTTGGATGTGGGGAACCTGTTCTTGCAGTGAAATCTGTTACAGTCTATATCCTACGTTCCAAATACTTTTTGTCTGTGTCAAATGTGAAACTCTACAGCTCTTTTACATACAAGTTCTTCTCATTTTTACTTTCTAGCCAGCCAAGCTAGAGATTTATTATCAAAAATGCTTGTAGTAGATCCAGACAAGAGAATTTCTGTAGATGAAGCCTTACGTCATCCTTATATTACTGTCTGGTATGATCCAGCTGAAGCAGAAGCTGTAAGTTTGCATTTAAAACTAATGTTAAGATACCAATTTAATGACTTTGAAGAACACCTTTCAGTTTTAGTCAAGAGCATGCTTTGAACTCCTTCCTTGGCTAGCAAAAGTCACACAGGAAGCCCAAAAGCCACACGTAAAGCCTTCAGATCTACATTAGGGAGAGAATTATCTGAAGAACAGCTACTGAAATTGAGTTGATGTAATTTTGAATGTGGTTATTGATAGTTCTTTTTACTTCATGAAAGCTGCCAGGGTGGTGGTCATCTGGGGCTTGTGGAGAAGGGGACTTGGGGCCTTGTAAAGCCTTGCAATGAGTTCAATCTTGGTGCTTTTAAAGAGCTTTTGAGTTGAAGACAGGACTGGAGAATGGTATTGGGAATAGACAGCCGAGGGTGTAGGTTACACATTGCTACAAATGTTGTCATGTTGAAGTTTGTAGTTATGCTTATAGCAGACACACTATCGACTTTCTTTTCTTTGTAGCCTCCACCTCAAATCTATGATGCACAATTGGAAGAAAGAGAACATGCAATTGAAGAATGGAAAGGTAAATACATACGATAGACATATATGTATACACACACACACACGCATATATGAGCCTGTACATACAGGTAACACTGAAGTCTATTCAACAGTGCTCTTTTTTTCCCCCCTGAGTATTTTGTTGTAGTTCTGTTTGTAATCTCAGTGGTTTTATCCTTGAGAGCAGATTCTCTGAAAGAGAGCCACGTGCCTCTTCTCTGTGTGCATTGGTTAAGCCATCTCTTGACACTATGTCAGGGGTTGGAAGGGACCCAGTGAGATTGAGTCCAACCCCCCTGCCAGAGCAGGACTGCACAATCTAGCACAGATCAGAGGAACACATCCAGACAGGCCTTGAAAGTTTCCAGATAAGGAGACTCCACAACCTGCCTGAGGAGTCTGTGCCAGTGCTCTGTGACCCTTACAGTCAATACCTTCCCCTTATGTTGAGGAGGAACCTCTTGTGCTGTGACTTACACCCATTGTTCCTCGTCCTATCTCAGGGAGCAGTGAGCAGAGCCTGTCCCCTGCTTCCTGACCAATCCTCAGATGTTTAGAAACATCTATTAAATCCTCTCTCAGTCTTCTCCAGACTAAACAGCCCCAGGTCCCTCATCCTCTCCTCATCAGCCATGCCCTCCAGTTCCCCAATCATCCTCATAGCCCTCTGCTGGACCATCTCCAGCAGATCCCTGTCCTTCTTCAACTGGGGAGCCCAAAACTGAACACAGTATTCAAGATGAGGTCTTACCAGGGCAGAGTAAAGGGAAAGGAGAACCTCCTTTGATCTGCTGGACACACTTCTTGTACACCTCATGATCCCATTGGCCTTCTTGGCCACAAGGGCACATTGCTGTGCTGTGGATGTTATCCACCAGGACTCCCAGCTCCCTCTCCACAGGGCTGCTCTCCAGCAGTCACCTCCCAACCTGTACTGCTGCAGTTTATTATCCCTCCCCAGGTGCAGGACTCTGCTCTTGTCCTTGTTGAACCTCATTTGGTTCCTTTGTGCCCAGCTCTCCAGTGTGTCCAAGTCTCACTGGATGGCCACATAGCCTGCAGCTGTATCAGCCAAGCCTACCAGTTTTGGTGTCATAGTTTCCTAGAGATCTTAACATAAGAGGTTTTTGTGGGTGTGAATTTCCTCTCCTTGTTGCTTATTTTTTGACCAAATAGGTTAAACTCTTGACTTAAATAAAAGAATAAAGAGCACTGTGGTATAGAAATCAATTCCTCCTCATAGTTCTAATAAAAAACATTTAGTGGTGAGGCAGTTTAGATTTTTCACATCAGGGGACCAAGGGTGATAGACATATTTGCTTAGTACTTTGGAAGTTGCATGGGTTTATAAAATAGCTTTATAAATCTCAGGTATTGATTCTGGGGTTTGAATGGTTTGTTTTTTCTTTAGGGCATGTCTACACTTTAAATTATTTTAGATTAACACAACATGGAAAATTGAAATGGATCCACTAAATTAATCAAATCCATTTGTAAATGTTGTTGCTCAGAATTAAAGAGGTCTTAATCTAGTAAATACTGTTGCTTTTAGTTACAGTAAGGCTGTAGGTACACACACAAGCTACTGGGACTTAACCAAAAGCATAACTTAAAGTGGACCTGGTGCTCTGCAGCTGTAATAATCCTTTGCTCTGAAAGGGATTAAGCTAAGCCATCTTGAGCATACCACACTGCAGCCATCTCAGAGTAATGGATGCTCCTTTAAAGTTACAGCTCTGATTTTGTTGTTCAGGTGTCTGTTTCCAAATTGTCTTTGATTAACAAATAAAGGTTGTCATGCAGTGCTGTAATTATTTCTTTAACCTGCCTCAGAATTTCCAGACTGTTCTCAAAGGATCCAGAACAAAGACAGTTGTGTATGATTTTGCTATCAAGGTGTAACTTCCATGGTGCTTATGCACATGTTTTTATTTAAATCCCAGTCTGATTGGTGGTTTTTTGGGGGGTTGTTTTCTTCTCTGCTTTTTGAGATTGAGCCCATCATAGGTATGCATGAAGTTTAAGGCTGGGATGATTGTTATTTCTGCCTGGACAGCTGTTCTATATTTAAAATAGGCTAATTTTGGTACATACTTGGTGTCTTTGTGGTGCACAAAGAAAATCTGTGGAATTCTCTAACCATTCCTGTAGGCTTTTTAAAAAAAGACCAAACCAACAAACAAGAAAACAAAAACCCCCAAGCCAGATAAATACCTCTCAAGCTGCACTTTCAGACTGACTTTTAACCACATCATTTTACCTTCACACGTGTAAATTGTGTACAAGTCTGCCATCTTGACCTTTTGTTTTTCCCTTGTGTCTCTTCTCATTTTCTCACCCTTCTCCTGTAAGAATTAATATACAAAGAAGTAATGGATTGGGAAGAAAGGAGCAAGAATGGTGTGGTAAAAGATCAGCCCTCAGGTTAGTGATTGTTTCAGTAGGATTCCTGTAACTGGTACGTAGTGCTGATGTAGTGAAAGAAGAATGCTGTCTAGCAAGCCAGGTAGGCAAACGTTTTGTTGTTCAAGATCTGCCTCTGGAGATGCATGTGCAGTGTTTCTTCACTGTTGTGAAGTAAGTTGTAGGAAAACTTAAGCTTTGTGTGACTGGCACCTTGAACTGCCTTCTCCCCAAGAGGCTCACTCGTGAAATGGCCCAACACCTGTTGCATGGATGGCTCTTGTGCTGCATGCTGATTCTGTGGCTCTGCATGAATGTGTCCCTTTCATGCAGCCCTAAGTGTTGTTAGAGATCATTTAAAATAGTTAAGAGTGCAAAGTGTTTATGCCTGTGGTTGAATCTTTGCTGTTTGCAGCTGTTCTCTTGGTTCAGCAACTGGAACATTGTACTGTCTGTTATTAACTGTGTCTGTTGGATCTCTTGATACTTAGGACAACATTCTCATTATATTTTGGTGCTTCTTTTTCTCCTTTGTTGTTTTTTTCTTTCCTGCCCAGGGATGGTTATGAGTGTCAGGGAACTTAGTGCTTGCTTTGCTGCTGTTTCTTGATGTCTTGCTTTAGTAAGGATTTCTGTGGGAAAGTGATGCTCAGAGCCTAGAAGTGTGTGCGTTTGTACCAGCAGTATTGTCTTGCCTCAGATTTTATTATGTTTGGTTTACTTAGCACAGATGCAGCAGTGAATAGCAACACCAGTCCTTCCCAGTCATCATCTATCAATGACATTTCATCCATGTCAACAGAGCAAACATTGGCCTCAGATACAGACAGCAGCCTCGATGCCTTGACAGGACCCCTCGAAGGATGTCGGTGATCAGCCAGGATTGCAGACTTGACTTTGGAAAAAAGAACTCTTGCTTCCATTGGGTCTGAATTGCTTGTAAGTTAATGGAACCAAGTAGAAAAACTCCATGTTCTGCATGTTCTGCTAAAGTAATGCCTGTGTTTTTTTACTCAGTTGTTATGAAATTGCCTGCTTAATGTCGTAGAATGAAAGCAAATCGATGTCTAAAGAACAAATTCAAATCTAGACACTATTACAGGCTTTGCTTTGTTTCAGCCTATTTCAGGTGAGCAGTTACAATAGACTTCTAGCTAATGACTCCTAAGTGGGTTTGTGACTCTTCAGTCCCAGCTGGCAGGCTTTCTGTGACACAATGGTTGTTTACATTTTAGTACAGTATTGCTCCTTAGTGGGTTTTTTGAATGTATGGTCTGGATGAAGTTTGTTTTCACATGTGACTCTGGCAGTTTGCTTGGTTTAACGACTGGGGTGTCGTATTGAAGTGTGAACTCATGTATTGAATGCTCTCAGTACTATGTTTAAAGGGCAGTTACTCTTCCACACAGCACTTTTTTAAACTGAGCCCTTGAGCCCTTCCTATCTTCGCTTTCCAGGGAGTCTACCTTCTCGTAGAGGAGCTAAAGATGAAGTTGAAAGAATGTAGCCATTACTTTGTGCTTCTAAATCTTTTCAGCTTTTAAAACGTGGATGGAAGATGCAGTGGCTTAATTAAATCTCGAGGAAGGGTGAGTGGCTTACCTGTGAAGCAGTGCCTGTTTGCAAAAGGAGAGCATGCTAAAATGCTCTCTGTTTTCTGGCTTGTGGTGGCAGTCCTTTGCCAAAAACAAGCAGAGAGGGAAATTGTATCTGTGATGCTCTTCATTCACTGCAGGCTGATAAGAGGACAGATGAACTGCAGAGACTTGCAGCCTCGGAAAGAGCCGTGTAAATGTTTTCCATTTTTTGAATGGGTCCATTCTATCTAGTGAGTAATTAAAGAAACAAATACAGTAGCTTTTAGGCACTTGTAAATTAAGGATTTAGTTGACAGACCTTAGCTCAATTCCCACCTTAACCTCTCTGTCTGACCTAAGAAAGGAAATCACATTTAATACATATTTTGTGACTCCAGGGTCAAAGAAGAGGAGGAGATTTGCTGTTTCAGTACAGGCTGATCAGCTCAGTTTTCAGAAGCAGAAAAGCCAAACATTGCTTGTAACATTGTTCAACATGGTGAATTGGGAAATGGATCTGTGGTAGAGCTGGGCTTAAACTTCTCTATACTACACACTCATAGGTTTGTGCACGTTCACTTTGGAGTGCACAGGTATGAGGTTTTGCTAAAGGCTCTTGTGTTTGCATGCATGTGAGACTGAACTGTGGAACTGTGAGAGTTTGTGTACAAGATGAGGTAAAATACCACTTTCTTAAAGGCACTATATTTAGCTGTTGATCCAGATACTCTTGACTTGAATATATAAATAGACCTACAATCTACTGGCCCGGCCAGGCGCTGCATTACTGACACATTTCTCCTGTAAAAGAAAATGGTTCATTCTTTCTGATCTTAAGCTTTGAAAAGCAGCAGCTTCTCTTTATGCAAACATTAGTTTTACATTAAAATTCTCTCCCCCTTTTTTAAGAGCTTCTTTTGCTGTAACAACAAAAAAAAAGTGACTAAGGTTTTACTGTCCCACAAAGCTTAAAAAAAATAGTCTGATGTTAACTTTGGAATCTTGGATGTTTCCAATTCTGTTCCAGGATATTGGGGATGGGATACTTCAGTTTATCTTTGGATACTGATGGTATCTGTGAAGTGTTTTTTAGTGCATCCTTGTTCTTTGTGTAAGTGGCAGTTGCTAAAGACACCTATTTAAAATGAGCTTTGGTGATTTCCTGTGGAAGTTACCTACTGGATTTCAGTTTTCAAGACTTTAGTCTTTTTTACAGCTGAAGTTGCACTCTGCTGTGTTCATTTGCTTTAGAAGTTTTAGCACCCCAGAGTTGTTGGTTCATTTTTGGTTTCCTTTTCTTTTCATGTGTTTTGAATAGTCACAAAGATAAATGTTTCGTATTGGACTTGAGCTGTTCAGAGAACTGTGGGGTTGGACTGTACAACCTCCAGCTCTCTTCAGGATGAAATTATTCCATGATTCAAATTACCTTTTAGTGTTTTTTAACAAAACTTCCCTAACTCCAGGATTTTAACTGGTATCTGATCTTCTGCTACACTCTTTTAGCTTGATTATGTATTCTTGGAACAAAGAAAACCCCTTCTGAAGTTAACTGAGCTCATTTGTAAATCTCATTGTAAGAGAAGCTGTCTCATACCTCATTTGTTTTAATGCCTTCTTGCTCTGGCATGTGTTGAAGCTTCAAAATTTTCTGGAGCTGTTGCTGCCTTGGGAACAGGTATGAAATGTCTGTGAATATTGTGGGCTTTGATTCCAGTGTAATTGAAACCCAACTTGCTAATAACCTGAGTGAACATCCATCTCAAGAAGGCCACAACATGCAGCTTGCCTTCGGGAGGGGGCACACAGAGAGATGCATGCTGGAGTTCCCATGCTGTTTCAGTGTGCTCGTGAACACACTGCATGCAGATCATGTGCTTAGAGTTGCATTCCTGACTGCAGATTCAGTTCAGTGCCACACTTATGCAATGGTTGTCAGTGCTGTGAGGACCTCATCACTGACGGAGGACGAAATGCACATGCAGCTTGACAGGGCTTGGAAAGAGTTGAGGGGGTTTGGTGTGCAATAGAATCACTTTTATTCCTAGTGCTAAAATCATGTCTATAAAGAAATGCAACTGACCTTTGGGGTTTGGTTTGGTGGGGTTTTTTTTGCACTTTGGCCTTTATAAGTATTTATATGTATTTAAAGATGAAGACTATGTGAGTGTGTGTATACATATATCTATAGTAAGAGACCTCCTCAGTTTTGTAAACATGAATGTTAACTTTTCTTTGAGAAGCTTTGTATAGTGTTAACACTACTGCAGTACACATAAACATGAACTATGACTTAAAAGAAGTGGTCAACATAGATACAATCTGTAACCTTAACTGCTCACCTGAAAAAAAAAACAAACCAACCAAACAAAAGAGGGATCTGTGGTCAAACATCAGATCATTTACCAGAAATGGGATGTTAAATATATGAACACTGAGTAGCTGAATGGCATTGCAGAAATGGAGTATGTTTGAAACAGTTCATTTCATCTGTGCTTGTATCAGTTTTTTTTTTTTCCTCAACCCAAAAATCAAACCTTAGAAAGAGAAGCTTGGCATGTTGAGATCGGGGTGAACAGCCTGTGAGTGTGCTTTGAGGAACTACTGTGATATGGCAAGTCTAGTTTTTAATGGGAAAAGGTGAGAAATTCATGTCAAAGTTAAGGTTTGTCTGCATAGACTGTACAACTCCATCTAATGGCTGGAAACTGGTGTTGGCAAACAGCCTTTGAAGCTTGGTCATGTTTCCAGTGAGGGGTTTGTATTTTCTTGTCAGATAATGAAGCATAAACTCAGCCTGAACTAGAAATTAACCAACTGGTTGGTAAATTTCAGAAACTGTTAGGAAGTGGAGGGGCTCTTGAGGGTTTCTCTGTCTAAGCTCCTGACAGAGCATGCATGGTTACTGAAAAATAATTAGGTTAAAAAAATCCATGGATCTAGTTTTTCTTTCCTAAAGGAAAGACCCTAAATGCTAAATTGATTTGCTTTTTACATCTGATGGTATTTGGCTTAAAATGACAATTTGATGACCGAAGCAGGGTTTAGGCATTCAAAAGCCCAGCTGACACACCAAGTCTCCAGGAGCTGGGTGGGTGACCCTTGTTTTGGTAGCAGCACAGCCCTGCAGGTGGGTGTGTGCTGGCAGCTCAGACCCTGAAGTGCAGACAAATCTTTACTGAGCAGAAGGCCTGTTTGGAGCATGGGTTCAGGCCAGCAGCAGTGCAGTTTGTGTGAGGGGTTCGTTTGGATTGTGACACTTGACATGGAAGTGCTTAAAGTGTGTGTGGGGGGTAAATGCTGAACAGCCTTTGTCTGTATATTCTACACATGTCATATGGATTCTATCAGGGCTTGATGCTAAACTTAGTGATACCATATACTGGGAACCAAATTCTTGCCTGGGATGTGTGTTGTGTAATTCCTGCTCAACACTGGGTTGGATCCGGGGATACCTGCACCCAGGTGCAGAATTTGGACTTGATTTCCTGTAGGTGAATCTGGTGATTCCTTTGCTTTTCCAGAGTGTCTTTGATTTCTTTTTATGTTCTATTTTAAAAAAGCCATGTTGAACTATGACAGAAAAAGCCTATTCTGGCTCATCTTTTACATGCAATTTAGATTGTCTGTTCCATGAGTGCTAGTGATGTCTAAAAGCTTCTTACAAATCCAGGTTCTTCTTTTTATTTAATGTCTGCACTGCATGCTAAGATTGTCTGGAGCTAAACTGATGTTTCAAGTCAACCATCTTCTCTCATATCAGTGTTGGAGGAAAGTGGAAAGCTCACCATCCTTTCTGTTGGTGTTCTATCAAATTACTGTTTGTTTGGGGTTTGTTTCTGTAGCTAAAACTTGAGTGGTTGGATTTCAATCCCACGGTGTTGCTTTGTGGATATACATTTACCTGGGTCTGCTATTTCAAACAATGACCTGTATGACAAGTCCAGTATAAAACTCAACTAATAAAATGCACTCTTCTGCAATCTGTTCTTGGAAAAAAAAAGATGACAAATAAATTTTGGTCCATGAATTCAAAACAAAATAGAGGGAAAAATACATTTTAACTGGTTTGGAAGTTGTTTTTTAATTCCTTGATGCTGCTGCTTATTTTGTGAGGAGGTGCTTGCAGTTTTGCACAGAAGAATTCAATGAGTTTGCTGGGCTTGAAGCACTTTAGGGTTTTCCTAAATACAACCAGCATATGGTGTAAAAAGGAATGGCATGAAAATGTTCCATGTGTTTAAATTCTGGTTGCAAACGTTGCTATTAGGGTTGTTTTTTTTTATCAGCATCTTCCTTTAAGTAGGAACTTGTTTGCAGACATTTGAAATGAGACTTCTGTTTTTAATGGGCTGAAATTTAACACATAGTAAGAGATCGTTTGAGAAACATCTTCTGCTCAATTGCCTGTGGGATAACTTTCAGTAGCAATGTGACCACCAGCCAACTGTGATGCAGAGGTGCAACAACCGTGGCTCCTGTGGCAAGGTCAGCTCTCTGTGGGCACTGGGATCCCTTTTCTTAAGCTAGAACTTGTGGTTACAGGTCATAAGGTAGTTGTATGTGCTGTGGTAAGGCCAGAAACGTCTGCTGAGTGGGACTCTCCTGCAGTATGAATGCCGCAGGAGGATGCTGTCCTGCTCTGACATCCTAGCCTGACCCCTGGTGCCATCTAGGGCGCGTTCAGGAGAGGGGATTTGTTTCCCAGGCTGGCTGAGTACTTCGGTGTTTCTTAGGATAACAAAAGCAGAGGAGAAAGTAATCAGGTAAGAACATCACTTCATGTTCACTACCTGCAACAGCAGTCAGATGTGTTAGTGATAAGGCTGATTTAATTCCCTGGAGCAGCTGCCTCCTGCATTGGGAAGAACTCTTTTGAAACCCCAAGTGTGTGGCAAGCTTTTCTATCAATTCAGATGCTTCAATTGGTGCTAATTTTGTAAAAGCAAATGTAACAGATGGTTAGCAGTCGATTTGTCTGCTTTTGATACCTATATTTTCTTAAATGCTGGCAAGCCAGACTTTATAAACCCACTAGTGTGCGTTTTCAGCTTCATCAGATTCCCAGCTTTTCCTAAAGTAAGGTATTTCAAGTTCAGACAGTAGTTACTGTTTCCTGGGAGCTGTTGCTTCAGGTGTTTTCTACACTAATAAAATGACCACAATTAGAAAAGACAGCAATACAGAACTATCCTTTTCTTTAAAATAGGGGAGATATGTTGGGCTCTCTGGGGTGGTTTTAGCAGTTTAGTGTAGCCAAGAAACCTGATTAAGAGCAACTGGGATAGATACTTGCCTGCAGTTCACTTGGTACAGTGAAGCCTTACCTGATCTTAAGAGAATTTATAAAGACTATAGAGATTTTCTTCTATTTTAAAGAGGGGATAACAAATAGAATGAATGAATTTTGTTTTTCATATAAATGCAAATGTTAATTCCAGAGAATATATTCTGTAGGTTACTCCAGAACCATGTGCTTTTAAAATCTTTCATAGGCTCCTTGAGTGATTTATTGCAATTCAGTTTTATCTGACTCAGAATAAAACCCCTCTAAGAGTTAGCTCTTTCTGTTGAAATGCCTCTTCAGTTTCCACTCCCTTCCCAGTGCTTGGTACCTCTTGTTTTGTCCCTCTTTTCCCACCTCCTGTTTACTTACCCAATGTCACAAAAAGTAGCATCAAGCCCTCTCACTTGTTACAGTGTTCTGATTTTTATGGCCTTAATCTTAGTTACGGTCTATGATTTCAGAAGGAAGATGTGCTTTGAAGTCTAATTCTCTTGCTCCACATGGCCTCTTCTGCCCCTGGAGTTAGGCTTTGACTGGCACATCTCATTCTCAGTGCTTGTGCAATAGGAACGTGTTCCTTCCAGTGCAGTGGCCACGTTGTCTGATGCTGGACATTGTTTTTCAGGATGACTAGAAAGTTGGCTTTGGTTTTGTTTTGGAGTTACCTTTTTTTTATGGACAGCAGTCATGCTTTCTTGTGGTTTGGTTTTTTTTTTCATTTTGAGGTTGGTTGGGGTTTTTTTGGCACTGTTTTTGTTTAAGACAACTAGAATTTCATAAGGAAAAAAACTGTCAAGAACTGGTTGTGAAGTTCTAGTTCAAGCTTCATGCTGAAGCTGTTTGGTTTTGTTCTTTCTCCAAAAACCTTCTCATAAAACCAGTACTAAAGCCACTGTAAAATTACAAATAAATATGTATACTTCAAAGATCTGAGCAGTCTGTCTCATTTACTCTCACAGTGTTTTCCTGGGCTGTTTTATGTAACGTTTCAGTTACCACTTTAGCTTCCAGCAAACCATAAAGAGTGTGTCCAGCAGATCAAGGGAGGTTCTCCTCCCCATCTACTCTGCATTGGGGAGACCTCATCTTGAATACAGTGTTCAGTTTTGGGCTCCCCAGTTGAAGAGGGACAGGGATCTGCTGGAGATGGTCCAGCAGAGGGCTATGAGGATGATGAGGGGACTGGAGGGCATGGCTGATGAGGAGAGGATGAGGGACCTGGGGCTGTTTAGTCTGGAGAAGACTGAGAGGGGATTTAATAGATGTTTCTAAACATCTGAGGATTGGTCAGGAAGCAGGGGACAGGCTCTGCTCACTGCTCCCTGGGATAGGACAAGGAGCAATGGGTGTAAGCTGCAGCAAAAGAGACTGCCTCAACACAAGGGGGAACTTCTTTACTGCAAGGGTCCCAGAGCACTGGAACAGGCTCCCCAGAGAGGTTGTGAGGCCTCCTATGGAGACTTTGAAGCCCTGTCTGGGTATGTTCCTCTGTGGTCTGTGCTAGATTGTGTGGCCCTGCTCTGGCAGGGGGCTTGGACTCGATGACCTCCTTGGTTCCCTTCCAACCCCTAGCATCCTGTGAGGCTGTGATAAAGTAAGTATTGGTATGAAAAATTAACAAGGAACAGCTTTAAGTTGGAGCTGCCTCCTCCTGATCAGCTGGAACATTTGGACACATTAGCAGCCCCTGGGTTTGCTGCCAAGTGTGTTTGGGACTTGGTACTCTGCAAACTGCAGAAGCTTGCCTGGTAGTACTGCCCGATCTGCATCCCATCCCTGCACTCAAACAGTGCCACAAGCAGACTGTGAGACTTGCTTTCAAGTCTCAGATAAGCTACTGGCTGTGTGTGTGTGTGCATCTCCATACAGAAAAGGACTTTGGGAGAGTTTTCACTTTCTGTCAGTGTTGGTTCATTTTGTTCTCACTGAACAAGGCAGAGGTGCAGCTCACCTGAAGATGCAGTTCTGTTGGAGTCATTTTGAAGAAGAGGGAAGTGCTTTCTGCAAAAGCAGTGATGGGATTTCCAGGCATTTTGCACAGCTGCCTGCTCTAGCTTGGGAAAAGGAAGAACTTGACTGCTACTTTGCTCTGGTTTCTTACAGGATCATAGAATGGTTTAGGTTGGAAGGGACCTCAAAGGTCATCCAGTTCCAACCCCCCACTGTAGGCAGGGACACCTCCCACTAGAATGGGTTGCTCAAAGCCTCATCCAACCTGGCCTTGAACACCTCCAGGGAGGGAACATCCACAGCCTCCCTGGAGCTGGGGTTGTGCACCCTGGAGAAGAGGAGGCTCAGGGCAGACCTCATTGCTGTCTACAACTACCTGAAAGGAGGCTGTAGCCAGGTGGGGTTGGGCTCTTCTGCCAGGCAATCAAGAACAGAACAAGGGGACACAGTCTCAGGATGTGCCAAGGGAAGTCTAGACTGGATGTTAGGAGGAAGTTGTTGTCAGAGAGAGTGATTGGCATTGGAATGGGCTGCCCAGGGAGGTGGTGGAGTTGCCGTGGCTGGAGCTGTTCAGGGCAGGATTGGACGTGGCACTTGGTCTAGCCTTGAGCTCTGTGGTAAAGAGTTGGACTTGATGATCTATGAGGTTTCTTCCAACCTTGGCTGTACTGTGCTACTGTGTGATCAGGGAATGGGCTTGAGCAACATGCACTTGGGAATAAAGGGCCTGCAGCATTGCTCTGGGTGTGGGACAGGGCAGGGCTGCTTCACCCCGTGAACTCTGTGGGACGAGGCTCTGTTTTTTTGATTCAGTGACATCTGATCCTAGAGCAAGCTGCTTGCTCTTCTCAGGGGAAGAAGAAAAACATCTGCAGTTCTGCTTACTCCCCCCGAGCTGTGTTAGTGAGGCTGAGCTCGACAGTCACATTTAAGCCATGAAGCACAGAAATGTCTGCTTTAAGATTCAGTACAGGTTTAAGTACACAAAAGCCATCCATCATGTTACAGTTCTTCTGCAGTGGCTTAAATAACAGTGGTTATTTTGCTGATACTTGACTGTGTGTGCAGCATTAATGCTGGTGTCAAAGCAGTTACCTGGGAAATGTGTTAGCTCTGAGGAGAGGTGAGTGGAGCCTGCTAGTGACACTCTTACAGCTAAGGATTCCTGTCTGGAGGCTGATCACAGTCCACAGAAGCAACTGCCTTTGTAAGAGACTCCTCCTCTATGGATGAACATCCCTTCAGTGAGAGGAACTTCACAGCATCTCTGGATCCCAGGTACAGGAGGGCTGTGGGAACTCAAGGGAGGTGCAAGTGTGTTGTTGTTTCTCTGGGTTTGTCTCTTAACAGCTGACTTTGGGATATGACTGGATGAGGCACTTAGTGCCATGGTCTGGTTGACTGGCTAGGGCTGGGGGATAGGTTGGACTGGATGAGCTTAGAGGCCTTTTCCAACCTGGTTGATTCTATGAACTCAGCACTCTTTAAAGCCCCTTTAACAGCTGTAGGCTGACTGGTAACCCACACCCCAGCAAGCATGGCACCCCCTTGAGTGAAACCACTCAGCTACTTGGGCATTTACTGCATTGACACAAAGCTTGAGGCCAGCCAAAAAACAGAGTGCTTCCTTGGCATGCTGCACAGCCTGGCTTTGGAACTGGTGCTGCCAAGTGTCTGGAAGATTTTTCCAGTGGTGGGGGAAGGCATCCCTGGCATGAGCAGAGTGGTGCAGAGCTCCTGGAGTTCAGGAATCTCAGTGAGTCTGCATCAACTGCTCACTTCATATGACAGTCTGGTGTTCACTGCTGGGTTTCTTATTTCAGCTCTGAGAAGGCAGCATGTGCCCAAATGGGGCCGTGGCCTTTCTCTCCTTGCAGTTCAGCTCCACTGCAAACGGAGCCTCCTCCACTCTATTTCCATCTGTTAATTTCCCCAAAGGTTTCAAAAAACTCCTCCATTTCTTTCTGGAGCATTTCATTTCTTCTCTCTGCATCTTCCTTTGCTCTCTCTGCATTTCGCATTTTCATCTCCACCAGACTCTGCCTCTTCCTCTGCTGCCCCAGTTGTGACTGCATCCCCTTCAGCTCCAGGTGCAGCTCTCTGTTCCTCTGCTCCAGGCTGTTGCAAGGACAGGCATTAGAATCACAGAATCAACCAGGTTGGAAGAGACCTCTGAGATCATCCAGTCCAACCTAGCACCCAGGCCTGGCCAATCAACCAGACCATGGCACTAAGTGCCCCATCCAGGCTTGGCTTCAACACCTCCAGGCACAGCCACTCCACCACCTCCCTGGGCAGCCCATTCCAATGCCAATCACTCTCTCTGCCAACAACTTCCTCCTCACATCCAGCCCAGACCTGCCCTGCCACAGCTTGAGACTGTGTCCCCTTCTTCTGCTGCTGGTTGCCTGGCATCAGAGCCCAACCCCACCTGGCTACAGCCTCCCTTCAGGTAGTTGCAGACAGCAATGAGCTCTGCCCTGAGCCTCCTCTGCTGCAGGCTGCACACCCCCAGCTCCCTCAGCCTCTCCTCACAGGGCTCTGCTCCAGGCCCCTCACCAGCTTTGGCGCCCTCCTGTGGACACCTTCCAGCACCTCAACATCTCTCTTGAATTGAGGGGCCCAGAACTGAACACAGGGCTCAAAGGTGTGGCCTGAGCAGTGCTGAGCACAGGGGCCTTGTCCTGCTGGCCACACTGTTCCTGATCCAGGCCAGGATGCCATTGGCTCTCCTGCCCACCTGGGCACACTGCTGCCTCATCTTCAGCCTGCTATCTACCAGTACCCCCAGGTCTCTTTCTTCCTGGCTGCTCTCCCCAGCCTGTAGTGCTGCTTGGGGTTGTTATGGCCAAGGTGTAGAACTTGGCCTTGTTCAATCTCATATCCCATTGGCCTCTGCCCACCCATCCAGCCTGTCAAGGTCCCTCTGCAGGGCTTTGCTACCTTCCAACAGCTCCACACCTGCTCCTAGCTTGGTGTCATTGCCATTGTCAATTAGAAGGGATTTTTTCCCCTCCCCTTTTTAATAAAGCTGTCCCTTTCCCCCAATCCTTTTCCAACTTACATTATTATATGTTAAAATAAAAGCTGCAATTTTGAGTTAATTATCCCAATTTACAAGAAATATAAATATGCACAAGGCCAAAGGAGGCAGGTTTGGGGTTGGGATTTTTGTGTGTGTGGTGGGATAATGCTACAGCAGTCTACCATCAAGAGCAGAGCAAGGCATTTTAGGAATCATTGAGGATTCTGCTTATGTTGCAGTTGCCTTGAACTCAAAGGGATAACATCAGCAAAAAAAATCAGCAGAATACAGCAAAGAGATTAAAAAAGGGAAAGGGAAAAAAAAAAAACCCCAAGCTAAAGCCCTTAGGAACAGTTCCTGTGCTAAGAAGAAATTGATGGATACTTCCTCAAGAAATTAAACGGATTTTGGTTTTTAATTGGCACAAGGTCGAAGGCAAAGCACAATTCGACCCTCCCCTCACCCCCCAGCTGTAGGGATGATGCATGTTGAGGTATTTTCTGTCCAAGCCCAGGGCAAACCTGTGCCTTACAGCTCATTAGCACTGCTCTGTTTTCAGTGTTCACTGCTTTTAACTGCAAGCTAGGGAAGCTGCTCTGTTTGTGCCAAAGTGGAAGCCCGGGAATGCTGCTGCCTTTTGTGCTTTGCTAACAAGCTGTGGCTAAAGCTCTGTTGACTTTCTAACGTTAGGAACTGGGGAAATGCTTATGGCTACTTCCCTCGGAGCTGTTAAAATTCATGGCTTGCAATTTGTAAAGAATCCTGGCTTGCTGCTAAGGCTTGCCCTGGAGGAACACTCGGGGTTGGATTAAGGCAAAAGGGGGAAAGGCACAACACACCTGAGGCTTTTCAAGAGCTCTGTGCAGCCTTGCAAAAAAATCAGAGGTGTTCTGGAGTTTCTCAAGCGCCTGCCGTGAGAATGAATGCCACTACCTGGGGATAACTGCAAAGCTAATTCTGTGCTGCTGGACCCTGGCTGACATTGGCAGTGCTGCCTGGAGACGCCGCCTGCAGCAGCACCCCCAGACCCTGCTCGCAACCCAGGAGCCGGCAGGGGTCACACCGAGCTGGGGGAGCTGCCTTCCCTGAAGCCTCCTAGTTTATAAGTAGGTGATCCTTGTGGTCCCTTCCAACCCTGACTGATTCTACGATTCTATAACCCCTTTACCTTGCGATTTTTGCTTCGTACTCAGCCTTCTGCCTGGCCATGAGCATCTTCAGGTTTGCTAGGTGGTGCTGTGGGCAGGTTGGCTGTGCCAGCAAGTCCCCGGAGGAAGCCAAGCTGCTGCTGGTGTCCACTGGGACGTGTCCTGTGTGTTCCTGGTCCTGCACAACGTGGCTGAGAGCCGTGCTGGGGTCCCGGGAGTCTTCTGGTGGGGCAAGCCTTGCCAAGCATCTCGAAGGGGGATTTTCCTCCAGCATGGTTAAGCAGTGGGAGCCTGCTGAGCACGCCTAGCTGCCACCCCCCCTGCCCTCTGGGCCTTCCCAAAGTCTCAATGCCCCTTCTGTTTCAGAGACCTTGTTTTCTTCTCTGTCCCGCTCTGCCTTGTCAGGGGCTGCGAGGGTTTGCTTCCTCCCCACAGCTGTTTGAAGCTTTCTGAATGCTTGGAAATATTCCCTTTTGCCGGAGCCTGGATCTTATTTCAGGCTGCAGCTTTGCTCTTTGTACTCAGTGGGTCGAGGTCCTGAGCTCCTGCGCTTGTGCGCTGCCTGCATGCCTTTGCCACCCTGGCTGCTCGCTCTCAGCTGCAGGAGCTGCTGCTGCTTCCCTGCCCTCGCTCTCTTCCCTGGGCTTTGTCTGACATCTGTAGGTGGCCTGTTTCATAGCCACCCACCCTGCGCTGGTTTTGTTCCTGGGCTGGGGGGGAAGGAGTTCGGCAGCAGCAGCAGCCGAGTCCTGGGGCTGAGCAGGGTGAGCAGGGTGCCCACATTGCCCCTCGCATCCCTTTCACACACGCCGGAGGTGAGCAGTGCCACCTCTGCTTCGGCTGCACTACAGCCAGTAGGTCAAGCATGACAAACGTGACCACAGCACAGCTCATTGTGCTGCCTCACCTCTGCTTTGGACAGAAGGAGTCCGTCCTGGCAGCAGGCAAGGGAGGCTGCTTCCTCCGGTCGCTGTGTTTCAAGGACAAGAAGCAGGAGGGGAAGGGAAAATAGGCCACTTGTCAGTTGTGTTTTTGGTTCCTCTGGCAAAAGCTGTTTGATGGAAGCAAATAGGGAGTGTTTATTTTAGCTGCCTGTTCTCACAGCAGAATCAAGCACAGCACAGAAATAACTTAATTATACAAGGAGGGAGGAAGAGTGAAACATGCAGCAGCTTAAATGCATGACTCAAAAAGAGGAGAGGGAGGGGGAAAGAGTCAGGAAAATGGTTTCCTCTGCCTGCCCCCCATCTGGGCAGTCTCTTGGTGCAAGGAGTGTAAAGGAGCTGGGTCAAGTGCTGGTGGGCTTCTCTTAAGTGTTTTTGGGGTCAAAGTGAAAGCCACTCCTGCTTTTCACTACCCCTCACCTGACGGGGCTGTGATGTGTTCCTGATGGAAGTCAGGGCTGGGAGGTTCTTGAGACATTTCCCCACTTGAACCTGACCTCCCTTCAGTGGGAAGTCTCCTTAGAAATGCACGGGCAGCTGAGTGAAGGCTTCAGGAATCTGAAGGCCTGGGGTGAGGACTCCCCAAAAAATGTAAACAAGGTTTTAGCCTTCTGAGGGTGAGAGGCTGAGCTGGAGGGAAGTGGGGAGAAATCCATGGATTTTGCAGGAGTAATGAACTGATCTAAACACCACCACTGACATCCTCTCTCCCCCACCAACGCTGCAGCTGTTGCTAACCTACACTTTTCCTCTAGAAAGAGATATTCCTGGAGTATTAATTCCAGTGCTTCTTCACCTGAGCTCCCTGGCTATTAATAATCTAGCAGATGGCTTCAGTTTCTGATGAATCAGATTTGGTTTCATTGATTAATCTGTTTTCTCCCCACCCCGAAGGAGGGAGACAGCAGCTGTGCCAACCAGCAGCTGCTCTGGCACAGCTGGGAGTGTCTCTGGCCCCAGCTCCCACAGGCACCTCTGCACAACGTGATCCCAGCATTGCTGCTGGGACTGGAAGGGTGGCAAGGAGCAGCTCTCTCACTTCTGGTGAGTCAGGATGGAGAAATAGGAGAGCTGAGGGCTCCCTGCTTGGGAGTGCTTGAGCTGGGAGAAGATTGACCTCCAGGTACCATTTGCAGTTCCAGCACTACAGCAGCATGGTGTGGGTGATGTTAAGGAGGTCAGTGGGATACAGGACGCTTGGAGAGCTGTGCTGAGAGGATGTCCCCTCTCATCATGGTCAGCAAATGTATTGCTGGAACTGGTTCCAGTGGCTGCTGTGGGAGATCCTTTGGAGGCAGCAGGTTTTTCAGGATGTGGGGTCAGGACCTGGGACCAAGCAGCCCTTAGTCCTGTGCCTGTAATGCCAAAGGGATGTGATGGCAGTGAGACAGCAGCTCTTGATGCTTGTCTGTTCAAACAAAGAGTAAAGCCACCACCCAGCTCGGGGCTCAACCACGCCATAAGGTGACTGGAAGATCACATGGAGGTGTAGCATGCAGAGCTCCTCTGCCTCACAAGTGACAAGTGGCATCCCTCAGGGTTCAGTGCTGGGCCCAGTGCTGTTTAACATCTTCATCAGTGACATGGACAGAGGAATCAGTGCACCCTCGGCAAGTGTGCAGATGGCACCGAGCTGAGTGGCACAGTCGACTTGCTAGAGGGCAGGGATCCATCCAGAGGAGCCAGGACAGGCTGCAGAGGTGCACCCAGGCCAACCTCATGGAAGTCTAAGGTCCTGCACCTGGCCCGGTGCAATCCCAAGCACAAGTGCAGGCTGGGTGGGGAACGGCTGAGAGCAGCCCTGAGGAAAAGGCTCTGGGGGTTTGGGGTGGTGAAAAGCTCATCAGGAGCCTGCAGTGCGATGCAAAGGCTCCTGCCACAGAAAATGTTCTATTCGAGCAGGAGACTCTTCCGTGTGCCCTGCAGCTAGGTCAGACCCAGGGTGCAGAAGGGTTTGTGCATCTCAGGTGGATTTCTGAGGTGTGCACCAGCAGTGACAGCAACTGATTTCCCTGGAATCACTTCCCTCTGGTTCCTAGGCAGTCCCATAACACCTCTTGTATAGGGTAGCTGCAGAGCTCCAGGTTAGGAACTCTGAGTGCATCAGAGCAACATCAACGGGCCATGACAGCTGGAACCTCATCTACTCTGCACTTCCTCTCCTGATTCCAGCCCTGCTCAGGCACAGCACCATATAATGCTGATTTCCTGCCCTCACGTCTCTCTGAATTTACATTTATTCCTGTGCCATGTTCTCCCTTCACCTTCCCCACGGCTTCTCTGGGAAGATTGCTTGTAATAGCTTCCTGACAACTCAAAGGTCAGCGATGAAGAGGGCTGTGTGGTTTTGTGCCCCGAGGCAGGGGAAGAGCTCTGTTCCAGGCTCTCAGCTCGCAGGCAGCTGGGATGTTTTGAAAAATCATTTCTTATTTTGGAATGCCTTGGGATGGAGTCTGTGATGCTCTGCGATGACCTCTCCCTGCAGCACAGAGATGCTGCCATGTGTGGTTAAAATTTAACATGCTTGAAATAGGCAAACTGTGGGATTCAGCCTCCTCGGTTCTGTGCAGCTGCCTGTTCCCCTGCATCGCCTCTGAGCTCTGGTAGAGAGGGCAGAGTACCCTTGCTCTTGCTTTGCCCTCGCAGGGTGGCATTTGGCACTGCGGGCAGAGGAGATCATCGAAGAGAATCACAGAATCAACCAGGTTGGAAGAGGCCTCCCAGCTCAGCCAGCCCAACCTAGCACCCAGCCCTAGCCAAGCAACCAGACCATGGCACTAAGTGCCTCATCCAGGCTTGGCTTCAACACCTGCAGCAATGGGCACTCCACCACCTCCCTGGGCAGCCCATTCCAATGCCAATCACTCTCTCTGACAACAACTGCCTCCTAACATCCAGCCTGAACCTCCCCTGGCAAAACTTGAGGCTGTGTCCCCTTGTTCTGTTGCTGGGTGCCTGGCAGCAGAGCCCAACCCCACCTGGCTACAGCCTCCCTTCAGGCAGCTGCAGACAGCAATGAGCTCTGCCCTGAGCCTCCTCTGCTGCAGGCTGCACACCCCCAGCTCCCTCAGCCTCTCCTCACAGGGCTCTGCTCCAGGCCCCTCCCCAGCTTTGTTGCCCTTCTCTGGACACCTTCCAGCACCTCAACATCTCTCTTGAATTGAGGAGCCCAGAACTGGGCACAGCACTCAAGGTGTGGCCTGAGCAGTGCTGAGTCACTGTCCCTGGAGGTGTTGAAGCCAAGCCTGGCTGGGGCACTTAGTGCCATAGTCTGGTTGGTTGGCCAGGGCTGGGTGCTAGGTTGGGCTGGCTGAGCTTGGAGCTCTCTTCCAACCTGGCTGACTTAGGATTTTTTGTTGCTGCTTGGTGAAGCTAACTAGCTGCAGTTAACACATAATTACCTTTAATGCTTTCCTGGGTTGCCATTAATGAATTGAAAGTTGTTGGGTTTTTTTTTCCAGCCTGCATGTCTGTGATGCCAGAATGGTGACTCCTGTGCAGTCTGCTCTAGGTAGAGCTGCTCTGGCAGGAGGGCTGCACTAGATGATCTCCAGAGGTGCCTTCCAACCCCTACCATTCTCTGATTCAATCTCATCTCTGCTTTTATGTTTAATTCAGCTGCAAGAGAAAAACAGGTTTCCTGTGCCTTCCCCCACACCTCAGTTGGGCTCTTCAGCTCTGAACGAACTGTTTTCCATGCTGAATAGAGTTACTAAATAGCAACAAAGAAAACCCTCTCTCTGCACCTGCAGAAAAAGGCCCAGGACAAATCACTCTTGGCTGGGACATCCTCTGCTTCCAGGTGCTTAGTGGCTTCAAGAGGTTGAGTGCTTCTAAGCTTTTGGCAGCAGTCCTGTATTGTTGGGTAGCAACCTTTTCACAGAGAGAAAGGGAAGCAGAATAACAGGAAGCAAACACTCAGAGCCTGATTTTGAAAGCTCATTTCAGCTTTCATCTTTGTTTACAATGTTCTGGTGCTTGCTCTTTCCCAAAGCTGCTGCCTCATCCCCACACACGGCTGGAAGCTGCAAGCACCTGAGCTTTGCAAGCTGTGGGGCCTGGCAGAAATGTTGTTTTCTTGTCCCATCTGCATAACCTGAAGTTTTCATGAGTAAATACAGAGGTCTGCAGCATCACACAAAGCAAGGCTCTTGCTTTGGGGCAGCTGGAAGCTGCTTGAAGAAAACGGAGCTGGAGTCTCCTTGCTGTGACGCCAGCAAAGAGCTGGGAGCAGTTGTTAGTCCTTTCTGCCTTTCAGGCAGTGCAGCTGACTGCAGCAGGAGCTGGGTTGTCTCCCCACCAGCAGCCACTGCCCAGCTGCAATGCTGTGGGGCTGGAGCTGGCTGGGGGCTTTGAAGTCCTTGCCATGGGAGATGCTGTCAAGTGCAAGGCGCTGTCGTTGCCAGGGTGCGGGAAAGAGTGGCAAGGGGAACACGACCTTTCCCCCCTCCCTTTTCTCTCCAAAGAAGAGCAGCATTCATCTGCTTACCCACTAGATGTCACGGTTGGGTCTGGATTTGTGCTGCCTGAGCCCAAAGGCCTGGAGAGAGGAAAAATCCCACCCTTTTTTTGGAGCCCCCTGGCAGTCTGTGACCAACATCTCAGAAAAACAAGTAATAAATTAACGTTCATCACTTAAGGGCAAAAATGCCGGTGGGGGTGGAGTGCTGAAGAAAGAGAGGCTCCTGGCAGGAGAGGGCACTGCATGCTTTGCTATTTCCAAGGGACGTGCATTTCAGATGAGCTTGTGGGAGGCTGTGCAGCCACAGAGCAGCTACCCCAAATCCCTGTGGCAAATGAGTGATGCAGGTCCCATCGAGAATTCTAGGATGTATTGGGTTGGAAGGGACCCTAGAAGGTCATCCTGTCCAGCCCCTGTGCAGTGAGCAGGGACATCTTTCACTAGATCAGGTTGCTCAGGACCCCACCAAGTCTGACCTTGAATGTCTCCAGGGATGGAGCCTCCACCACTTCTCTGGGCAAGCTGTTCCAGTATTTCACTCCTGTTGTTGTGAAGGACTTCCTCCTGATGTCCAAGGGTGGGGAAAAGCTTCCCTGAGGTCTAGGCTGGCTGTTAGGAGGAAGTTGTTGGCAGAGAGAGTGATTGGCATTGGAATGGGCTGCCCAGGGAGGTGGTGGAGGCACCGTCCCTGGAGGTGTTCAAGAGAAGCCTGGCTGGGGCCCTTAGTGCCATGGTCTGGTTGACTGGATAGGGCTGGGTGCTAGGTTGAACTGGATGCTCTTGGAGGTCTCTTCCAACCTGGTTGATTCTATGATTCCTGCTGAAAGAGCTGGTGAGCCCAGAGCTGCTCCATGGCCCTCCTCCCATACCATGCTGGTTTGGCATCAAATCCTGCTGTGTACTTTTTGCTGGGTCCCAGTGGTTAGAGAAGTTGTCGATGGAAAGGGCTGAGGTGAAGGCAGAGTGACCATGGGGAGGGGTGAACTGGAGCCACATCATGGACAGCATCTGCATCACTCTTCAGCAAGAGCACCCACACTACATACATACAGGTGGCTTTAGTCTAAGTTGATTTCCCCATTCCCCAGCTGTATTTCATGTCTCAAACTTGATTTACCTGCTTGAGGGTTCCCATCTGGGGGGAAAAATGGTGTTTCACTGGAAATATGCTCAAATGAACTCTCTCATCCTTCACTGTCTTCTGTACAACAAACTCCTGTTGCTTTATAATGGGGAGAAACTGCTCGGAAGGAGCCCCTCTGAGCTGCCTTTGTCATTGGCTTCATTTTTAATTGGAGGCAGTTTTGCTGCAATTCACTGCTTGCTTTGTATTTTAGAGCTGCAGGTGTGCTAGGAAGGGTTTCAGATATGTGTTTTGGTCAGTGCTGAAGGGGAGGTGGCTTTGTCGTGCTTTCAAAATGGCCCTCGACCCCTGCCGGGGAACCGCCTGGTTAGCTCAGCAGTTGTATTTCTGGTGACCTTTAATGGGAGCTGCTGGTTTTTAGGCTGTTGTTCTTAGAGTCATAGAATCAAGCAGGTTGGAGGAGACCTCCAAGCTCAGCCAGCCCAACCTAGCACCCAGCCCTAACCAATCAACCAGACCATGGCACTAAGTGCCCCAGCCAGGCTTAGCTTCAACACCTCCAGCGACTGCAACTCCACCACCTCCCTGGGCAGCCCATTCCAGTGCCAATCACTCTCTGCCAACAACTTCCTCCTAACATCCAGCCTAGACCTGCCCTGTCACAACTTGAGGCTGTGTCCCCTTGTTCTGTTGCTGGCTGCCTGGCAGAAGAGCCCAACCCCACCTGGCTACAGCCTCCCTTCAGGTAGCTGCAGGCAGCAATGAGCTCTGCCCTGAGCCTCCTCTGCTGCAGGCTGCACACCCCCAGCTCCCTCAGCCTCTCCTCACAGGGCTGTGCTCCAGGCCCCTCCCCAGCCTTGCTGCCCTTCTCTCAACACCTTCCAGCATCTCAACATCTCCCTTGACTTGAGGAGCCCAGAACTGGCCACAGCACTCAAGGTGTGGCCTGAGCAGTGCTGAGTACTCAGTTTTAAGGCTTTTGGTGTTGTTTGTTGTTCTTTTTTTAGCTTTCAGGATCTTCCCAAGCCATGTTCCCACGTGGGGCTTTAGTCTTCTGCGTAAGGACAAGGATTTGACTTTTAAATAGCAAAAAGAAAAAGGAAAGAAGAAAAAAAAAAGTAGTCAAGAGCTGCTTCAATCCCTCTGGAAATGATCATTTTAACAAATGCCTGCTGCATTTGGGATGGTGTCTACAAACACAGCAGCTGTCTGCATGCAAAAGGGACTTTCCAGCAGTGCATAATATGAAAAGAATCTTATTACTAGTTAAAAAAAAAAAAAAAGAAAGAGAGAGAGAGAGAGAGGGAAAAAAAGGAGACCAAGAGCAGCTCAGAGAGCTCAGATGATGCCAGCTTCCTATCAGCTCCAACAATAGTCTAGACATCTCCCAGAGCCATCAGATTAATGTGATGTGCGCTCAGCATTTACAGCTCAATGTTTCTTAAAGAGGGCTGGGAAAACTCAGCTTTCCTCCAGGGATGGGAACAACCCTGCTGACCTCCTTTTCTCTGCCCTGCCTCTTGCTTATGTCTTTCCCTCCTCTCCTATTTGAGTTTGGGTGTCCTGGGTCACCTCTTTTACCAGTTACAAGGTCTGAGATGATGACTTTTCATTGAGTGATGACCTCCATTGAGTGGTGACCATTGAGTGATGACTTTCACTGAATGATGACCTTCATTGAATGATGACCTTCATTGAATGATGACCTTCATTGAATGATGACCTTCACTTAATGATGACCATTTAATGCCATTAATCTCCTTTGAATCTTTGCTCAGAAACCCCACAGCTGTTTGTACACTCCCTGGGGCAGAGCCCTGCTGGCTTTGTTTTGTCTGAGTGCACAGCCCCACTGCAGGGCTGCAGTGGCTCTGGATGTGAGATTGGATGGGGCAGGCAGAGCCTGGATCAGCCTTTCCTTAGGGCAGTGAAGCCAAGGTCTGGCTCCACTCTAAATCTGGCCAAACGCTTCCCCCAGCCATTCCCACCTGCTCCATTACCCACTGCAGCTCCTCTGCCAGGGACCATTTCTCTCTGGGCTGAATGCAGCCTTCACCTCCCAAACCAGACTGCTCTTCAGGGCAAGAGTAAAACTTCTCCCAGCTGTAGGAGTCAACTTGCTAGTTTGAAGCTAGCTAGAATGTTTTGGTGAGAAGGATCACAGGCTGTGAAAGAGAAACAATGGTGATATCTGCTTCACTCCTAGGCTTGCTGAGATGTATAAGAACAAGAGTGCAAGCATAGATAAGGCACTCAGGCATTCGGTATTCAAGCACTACCTGGCCTTTGAGCTGCATTTCTCTCTCTAACCTCACCCTCCATCTCTTTGATTAATTCATTTGCTTCCTAACCCCCCTGGCCAACCTTCCATTCTTCCTTGGGGCACAAGGCAATGTCTGGGGTAAGGTTGAGGGGTGGGAGAAGGTGGAAGGGCGGTTGGGAGCCCCTCCTGGGGACTCAGGTTTGTGGGAGGGCTGCTGTGTTTCTGTATTGCCTTTTACCTTGTGTATCTCTGTCTGTAACTATAGATACTGTAAACATCTGCCGGTATATTGAGCTAAGCTGTAAATACAAGCTTCATTCAAATGTCCAGAGCTGGCTGAATCTAGTCTGGGTGATTTCCAAAGTGGGGGGGGGGGGGGGCAGGTAACACCCAAACCACCACAATGGGACAGTTCCCATTGCTCCTTTTCCTCCCCCTCATCCATGGAGGCTTCTCAGGACCAGAAACAAGGGCAAGGGACAAACCTCCAGAGGTGCCCAGCTCAGCCCATGCTTGGAGTAAGTAGTAGAACAAAAAGTGTAATGGTGCATGAGCCTTGTCCTGCTCAGATGCTCCCAGGGAGGGGGGCACTGAGGCGAGGCCAGCCCATGGGATCATCCCAGCCAAGCAGGAGGAAGCTGAGAGGGAAAGCAGCCGCCTTAAACCCTCTGATTTAATCACTGTTTCCTAAACATCCCTTGAAGAGAGTGGCCGTAATGGTGAGTCATTACCAGCCATTTGCATGTACAATAGCAACAGGGAAAGAGATAAAAAATCCATACAGGGATCAATAGAGACCTCCCTGCTCTAGGTCTTTTGCCCGGAGCCTACCAGAGTCCTGTTAATTAGAGGAAGCATTTGCAATCCAGGGAAAATGATTGGCAGGTGGAAAGTCTTTGGATTTGAGGGTTTTAGCTGAATTTTTGGAGGTGGGTCTGATTTTCCTTTCTCTTCTGGACTCTTCTGTGCCAAAGCCTGGATGAGGCACTTAGAATCGTAGAATCAACTTAGTGCTATGGTCCAATTGATTGGATAGGGCTGGGTGCTAGGTTGGACTGGATGGTCCTGGAGGTCTCTTCCAAGCTGCTTGATTCTATTCCATTCCATTCTATTCCATTCCATTCCATGATTCCAAGTGCTCAAAAAAAGACTAGCTGGGGCACTTAGTGCCATGGTCTAGATAATTGGCATGGGCTGGGTGCTAGGTTGGACTGAATGGTCTTGGAGGTCTCTTCCAACCTGGTTGATTCTATTCCATTCCATTCCATTCCATTCCATTCCATTCCATTCCATTCCATTCTATGATTCTAAGTGCTCAAAAAAAGCCTGGCTGGGGCACTTAGTGCCATGATCTGGTTGACTGGGTAGGGCTGGGTGCTAGGTTGGACAGGATTGTCTTGGAGGTCCTTCCAACCTGGCTGATTCTATGATTCTATGATCTTCTTCTCCCCTGTGTTTTTAAGGCAAGAGAATTTCCTCCCTTTGGGAAATGATGAACTCCTAAACAGATGAGAGCAAAAGCTGAGGTAGCCATGCCAAAGTTTAACCTCTCTCTTAAACCTTTGAGCAGTAAAGCTCTGACCCCTCTTCTTTCATACCAGTCCCACCCCAGCAGTGCTCACAGCCTGGAAGAGCATAGAAAATAGGAAACATGCTTCATTGGTTTTACCAACAGCTGCTTTCCAGGAGAGGGGTTCCGCCAGCAGAGCATCCTCTGAACTCAGCCCTGGCCAGAGCAGGACCAGGACAGGGTGGGTGGGATGAGATTTGCTTTGACTTCTTTTAACCAGGTTGAGTGACTTGATCAGACCTCCAGGAAGAAATCCTTTCTGCCCACACAGCTGCTCCTGGTGGCATCACACCTGTGAGAGAGCTGTGCATGGCATCATGTCAGCAAGCACTTGCTGGGTCAGAAAGGAGGTTGTGTGAGGTGGGGGTTGGGCTCTTCTGCTAAGTAACAAGTGATAGGGCAAGAGGTGGTGGCCTCAAACTACACCTGGGAAGGTTTAGTTTGGATATGAGGAAGAACTTCTTTACTGCAAGAGTGGTCAGGCGTTGGCACAGGCTGCCCAAAGACATGGTGTAGACATGGCACTCTGGGACACAGCTTAGTGGCCAAGGTGGGGTTAGGTTGATGGTTTGAACTGCTGATCTTAGAGATCTTTCCCAACCTTTATGGTTGCTGTCTACAATTACCTGAAGGGAGGTTGCAGCCAGGTGGGGTTGGGCTCTTCTGCCAGGCAAGCAGCAACAGAACAAGGGGACACAGTCTCAAGTTGTGCTAGGGAAGGTCTAGGCTGGATGTTAGGAGGAAGCTGCTGGCAGAGAGAGTGATTGGCACTGGAATGGGCTGCCCAGGGAGGTGGTGGAGTCGTCATCCCTGGAGGTGTTGAAGCCAATCCTGGCTGGGGCACTTAGAGCCATGGTCTGGTTGATTGGTTAGGGCTGGGTGCTAGATTGGGCTGGCTGAGCTTGGAGGTCTCTTCCAAGCTGCTTGATTCTATGATTCTATGATCCCAGGCATGGGTTCAGGGCCTGGAGCTACATTTTATTATTAGCAATATGGGGGAGCTGTCATAAATTTAGGAGTGGGAAAGTGTGCAGGATTTTGCCTGGGCTAGCTGGGCTGTGAGCCTAGCTCCTGGCCACAGGCTTGCTTTGCTGCCTGTGGTTGTGTGCTTAATTAACAAACCACACTTGAGATACTGTTTCTCCTCTGCATCCTGGTTTAGCTGATCCAAGGCAGCCACTATTAGGTGGCTTTGTATTTGGTTGTTTTTTTTTTCCCTTACTTGTTATTGCTACTGTGAAATCCTTTACAGGCCCCAGGGAGAATGGTGGTGGGGGAGAAAAAAACCTCCTCCTCTTTGTAAACCCAGCAATTATTCTTGGTAAAATATTCTAAATAATTCATTGCTTATTGACTGCACTGTGCTATTAAATGCCTTTTAGCTACTCCTTGTATAAACTCTTCAAGCCCTGGTTCAAAGCCAAGCTCAGGTTAATGATCCAGTGATTTCTGTGGGAAGCTCAGTGCCACGACAAGGCAGCTCCCTGCAGACAGCCCCTCCGAGTGGGCACAGCCCTGGAGGGATGAGGACACTCTGAGGTGCCCACAGCAGGACCTGATGATGCTCCCAGCATCCATCCAGCACCCTTCCTGATGCAGGTATGGGTATCACAGTATCACAGTATCACCAAGGTTGGAAGAGACCTCATAGATCATCAAGTCCAGCCCTTTACCACAGAGCTCAAGGCTAGACCATGGCACCAAGTGCCACGTCCAGTCCTGCCTTGAACAGCTCCAGGGACGGCGACTCCACCACCTCCCCGGGCAGCCCATTCCAGTGTCCAATGACTCTCTCAGGGAAGAACTTTCTCCTTACCTCCAGCCTAAATCTCCCCTGGCGTAGCTTGAGGCTGTGTCCTCTTGTTCTGGTGCTGGCCACCTGAGAGAAGAGAGCAACCTCCCCCTGGCTACAACCTCCCCTCAGGTAGTTGTAAACAGAAATAAGGTCACCCCTGAGCCTCCTCTTCTCCAGGCTAACCAATCCCAGTGTATGCAGTGGGGCTGAGCCTCTGCCCCCACCTTGGGGCAGGTGGATCCCAGCGTGGGAGTTAGCCTCCAGGCCTTGGGCAGTGGCATTAGCCCTGCCTGTTTTGGCAGTGCTCTGCTGTTAGTGGGGTTAGATCCTCAACACATCATGCTTCATCTGGGCCAGGGGCTTGCAACCTGTGCTGTTGCTTCTTCAGCTTCACAGGACGTCTCACACAGAGTGGGCATGTGCCAGTGCCACTGTGCTTGGCTTTAACCATCTCACAGAGTGGGCATGTGCCAGTGCCACTGTGCTTGGCTTTAACCATCTTGTCACGGTTTCTGCACTCAGAAAGTCTTCTCATTCTGGCCCACATTCTGGAGAAGCTGGGTGGAAAATATACTGCATTGATGTAATGCTCTGCCAACAGTAAACTGCAGGATTTAAGCACACTGACAACTGCCTTTAATGCATGGAAGAAAGGGCAATAAATGAGAATCCAGAGTGGCTCTATTAACTTGCTTCTCCAGCAGCCTGTTTGCTGTGCAGGCATGCTGGAGATAAATGAGTGTGCTCAGCAGCCTGGCCTCAATGCTGGGCCAACCTTTCCCCACCTGTGCAGTGTCAATGTGTTTGTTCTTTCTTTATCATAAGCCTCCTCACCTCTATTGCATGTCTGATTCTATCTGGTTTAATCCCAGTCACAGAATGATAGAGTTGGAAAACACATTTGGAGATCATCTAATCCAACCCTACTACCAGAGCAGGTTCAAGAGTTGGAAGATGCATTTGGAGATCATCTAATCCAACCCTACTACCAGAGCAGGTTCACCCAGAGCAGGCTGCACAAGATAGCATCCAGGTGGGTTTTGAATCACTCCAGAGAAGGAGATTCCACTACCTTTCTGGGCAGCCTATTCCAGTGCTCCACTACCCTTGACATAAAGAATTTCCTCCTCATGGTTAGATGGTGCTCCTTATGTTCAAGTTTGTGCCCATTAGCTCTTGTCCTACCACCAGGCACCACCAAAAAAAGATTGGCCACATCCACCCCTAAAGGATTAGTAAGCATTGAGAAGATCCCCCTTCAGTCTCCTCTACTCTAGGCTAAAATGACCCAAGTCCCTCAGTCTTCTTCCTCCCAAGAGAGTCATTTCCTTTTCCCTCATGCACTTCAGCTCCTAAATCTGATCTGGATGAGTCCTTGCTAAGCTGCTTTGGCTCTGGTGGAGGGCTGAGAGGGCTGAACGGGGCACAGCATTAGACCCAAGGCATTTGCTTCCAGCCTGGCTCTTTGAGTATCACTTTCTGGTGCAGTGAAGTGAGTGGAAGGTCCTGAAGCACCATCAGTTCCCATCCAGAAGGGGTTTTTAGTCACTTCTGCCTGTTAGCAGGTCCCAGCACCTCTTTGCAGAGAAGATCCCAAATGTAGCAGGAGCTACGACACGGTCCAGTAGCTGTCAGCTACCTCAGATCTCAAGGCCTTGCTCATCAGCGATTCAAGCAGCTCCTGCACTCTGTAGGACAGGCTGTGCTTCCAGAGGAGATGGCTGATGGAACCAATTAAAGTGTTTTTTTTCAGTTTAATTTACATTTAAAAGATGAACACTGTGGAGCTTTGCAGTCACTGGGCTATTTATTTTGCTACTTCAAGCGTAAAATAGGTCAAATCATAGCCTAAGCCCCAGCACTGTTTGCAGAGATGATTCCACTTGCTTTCCAAGAAACACTGTTTTGTTGCTGGACCTGCAAAGGATCATCTCAGCTTCTGGCCCTTATCCAGAAGTAGCTCACTCCATGGCACTGAGGGCTCTTCCTTCAGGCTCAGTTAGAGGTGTGGGAATTGCAGGATCCAGCTCTAGGCGCGGGCACGACGCAAGATTGTGTGCCCAGATAGCCAAGAGAGCCAACAGCATCCTGACCTGGCTCAGGAGCAGTGTGGCCATCAGGATGAGGGAGGTTATTCTGCCCCTGTGCTCAGCACTGCTCAGGCCACACCTTGAGTGCTGTGGCCAGTTCTGGGCTTCTCAATTCAAGAGAGATGTTGAGGTGCTGGAAGGTGTCCAGAGAAGGGCGGCAAGGCTGGGGAGGGGCCTGGAGCACAGCCCTGTGAGGAGAGGCTGAGGCAGCTGGGGGTGTGCAGCCTGCAGCAGAGGAGGCTCAGGGCAGAGCTCATTGCTGTCTGCAGCTCCCCGAAGGGAGGCTGTAGCCAGGTGGGGTTGGTCTCTTCTGCCAGACAGCCAGCAATGAACAAGGGGACACAGTCTCAAGCTGTGCTGGAGGAAGTATAGGCTGGCAGTTAGGAGGAAGTTGTTGGCAGAGAGAGTGATTGGCATTGGAATGGGCTGCCCAGGGAGGTGGTGGAGTTGCCGTCCCTAGAGGTGTTCAAGCAAAGCCTGGATGAGGCACTTAGTGCCATGGTCTGGTTGAATGGCCAGGGCTGGGTGCTAGGTTGGGCTGGCTGAGCTTGGAGGTCTCTTCCAACCTGCTTGATTCTATGATTCTATGATCTGTGTCCCCTGGAGATCTCAGAGTGTTTCAGGAGTGCCGACCTTGGCTGTATCTCTTGGAGGTAGGTAAATAGTAATATACTAATTTTACAGATGACTTAGCAGCGTGGAGTGTTTAAGTGCCTTGGCCAAGGTCAGAGCAGAGAGCAGCAGGGCTGGGAGGAGAGCCCTGTCCTGCTCAATCCCAGCGCTTCCTCTGTAATAGCTCCGAGCAGCTCCCACCTTCAGCAGCGCTCAGTGGTGTGGTGCTGAATTTAAATGGATCTCAATTTCATATCCAGCAAATGCCAGGATATAAACTGAGGGTTTTCAGAGCAAATCTTTTATCTGGGAGGTTGGTGGGTTTTTTTTTGTTGTTAAAGGGCTGTTTCATTTAAAATGGCACTTGGCAGAAACGGAGCTCTTAGCTGGGAAATAAGCTGCCTGCTGAACGACAGCTACGAGGGAGCAGGCGAGTTAGGGGATTAATTTGTTTGATTAAATCTTTAAAGAGTTTACTCTGAGAGTGCAGACAGGCCTGCAGATTAAAGCATGGGCACAGTGGTGGGCAAAGGAGTTCCTTAGAGCCCAGTGCTATCTTCCTTTTCTTTCCCCTTAGCCTGCAATTTCTCATCAGTGAAATAAAAGCAAAACCACAACTGAAGCTGCAGAATTAATTGCCACCCTCTTTTTGCCCCCCCCAGGGGAATAAAATAAATGTGAATGGCTGATGGCAACCTAAGAGCCTCCTGCAGCCACCAGCACCCTGATGTGGAAGCTCCAGGGAGAAATCTGTTGGTGTTAGTTATGGAGCACTCAGCTCTGTGGCCTGTGCTCTGAGGAGTAACTGCACCTGACCTGGAAGGAGCTCTAGGGCTTGGGAAACACAAGTTGTGCCTGGGTCAGGCTCTTAGCAGGCTGTTCAAAGGTGAACTGCTCATACTTCTGTAACACTGCTGAAATAGGGACCCAAGGCAGCCACATGTCAGACTTGTGGCCAGAAGTTGCAGCCTAACCCCAAGCTGGAAACATAGGCACAGAGAGTGTCTGGAGAGCAGTCAGGAAGAAAGGGACTTGGGGGTACTGGTAGAGAGTAGCTGAAGATGAGCCAGCAGAGTGCCCAGGTGGGCAGCAGAGCCAATGGCATCCTGGGCTGGCTCAGGAGCAGTGTGGGCAGCAGGACAAGGGAGGTTATTCTCCTCCTGTGCTCAGCATTGTGGCGTCCTGGCCTGCATCAGGAATGGTGTGGCCAGCAGGAGCAGGGAGGTCATTCTGCCCCTGTACTCTGCTCTGGTTAGACCTCACCTTGAGTGCTGTGTTCAGTTCTGGGCCCCCCAGTTTAGGAGGGACATTGAGATGCTTGAGTGTGTCCAGAGAAGGGCGACGAGGCTGGGGAGAGGCCTTGAGCACAGCCCTACGAGGAGAGGCTGAGGGAGCTGGGATTGGTTAGCCTGGAGAAGAGGAGGCTCAGGGCAGACCTTATTGCTGTCTACAACTACCTGAGGGGAGGTTGTGGCCAGGAGGAGGTTGCTCTCTTCTCTCAGGTGGCCAGCACCAGAACAAGAGGACACAGCCTCAGGCTGTGCCAGGGGAGATTTAGGCTGGAAGTGAGGAGAAAGTTCTTCCCTGAGAGAGTCATTGGACACTGGAATGGGCTGCCCGGGGAGGTGGTGGAGTCGCCATCCCTGGGGCTGTTCAAGGCAGGATTGGACGTGGCACTTGGTGCCATGATCTGGCCTTGGGCTCTGTGGTAAAGGGTTGGACTTGATGATCTGTGAGGTCTCTTCCAACCTTGGTGATACTGTGATACACTGCTCAGGCCACCCCTTGAGTGCTGTGTCCAGTTCTGGGCC
Source organism: Pogoniulus pusillus (assembly GCF_015220805.1). Taxonomy (NCBI): domain Eukaryota; kingdom Metazoa; phylum Chordata; class Aves; order Piciformes; family Lybiidae; genus Pogoniulus; species Pogoniulus pusillus. The sequence goes on from NC_087285.1 coordinate 20,298,261, forward strand.
CCTCAATTCAAGAGAGATGTTGAGGTGCTGGAAGGTGTCCACAGGAGGGCGCCAAAGCTGGTGAGGGGCCTGGAGCAGAGCCCTGTGAGGAGAGGCTGAGGGAGCTGGGGGTGTGCAGCCTGCAGCAGAGGAGGCCTCTGCAGGAATTCCAGGACCCTCACCCCCTGGAAGAGTTCCTTCGGCGTCAGGACTGCAAAATGCAACAGCAAACCCTGAATGGGAAGGAACCAAACTACCTCCAGACAGAACTGGCCACACTTGGCAGGAAGGGATTCAGGTTTGTGGCCCTGGTGCTGGGGGTTGGGGTGGGTGTGTGGAGGCTTGCCTGGGCCAGCAGGATTTGTGCGTGGCAATGTGGCTTGAGGCTGGCTGGGGGGTGGTGAAGCAGATCTGGTCAGCACCGCAGCCAGGAAGGGCTTTGGTAAAGCATTAAAGCAACCACGGCAAGCCTGGGTTCAGACAGCAACATGTCGGGGGCAGGCAGCTTTCTGATCAGGCTACCAAGCAGTGTTTCACTCGGGCGAAGAGACCGAACCGCCCCCGTTTGTCTCCGCGGAGCCTGCAGCGCAGCCCCGCTGGCAGGCAGCTCCCGGGAGCGGCTGCGTGTCGCTGCCCATTCGCTGCTGCCATCTGGTAAGAGGAGCACATTTATTTAGATCAGCAGTCCTTGCTGCGGGGGTGGCTCCGCCGGCGGCGGGGCGCAGAGCGCAGCGGCACAGGCTTGCTCTTCCCTGCAGCGCTCCGACGGCAGCGGCTCCCGGCCCGCCCTGCCCTGCCCCGGCTGCCCCGCAGCAGCGGCTGAGGAGCTCCTAACCCAGCCTCCTCCCCACCAACAGCCCCCTGGCTTCTCCTAAAGGCAATGCTGACACTGGAGTAAGGGGTTGCTGCTCAGGGACAAGGCCCCTGGAGAGGCTGAGGGAGCTGGGGGTGTGCAGCCTGCAGCAGAGGAGGCCCAGGACAGAGCTCATTGCTGTCTGCAGTTACCTGCAGGGAGGCTGTAGCCAGGTGGGGTTGGGCTCTGCTGCCAGGCACCCAGCAACAGAACAAGGGGACACAGCCTCAAGTTGTGCCAGGGGAGGTCTAGGCTGGATGTTGTTAGGAAGTTGTTGTCAGAGGGATTGATTGGCATTGGAATGGGCTGCCCAGGGAGGTGGTGGAGTCACTGTCCCTGAAGGTGTTCAAGGAAGGCCTGGATGAGGCACTTAGTGCCATAGTCTGGTTGATTGGCCAGGGCTGGGTGCTAGCTTGGACTGGATGAGCTTGTAGAAGTCTCTTCCAACCTGGTTGATTCTATGATTCAGTGAAGGGTGTCCAGTTCCAGGCCCCCCCAGTTCAAGAGGGACATAGCACAGTGCCATGAAGATGATAAGGGGAATGGAACAGCTCTGTTATGAGGAGAGTCTGAGGGAGCTGGGGCTGTGCTGCTGGGAGAGGAGCCTGAGAGGTGACCTCAGCAGTGTTTGCCAATATGTGCAGGTGAGTGCCAGGAGCCTGGAGCCAGGCTCTGCCCATTGATGCCCAATAACAGCACAAGGTGCAGTGGTGGAAGCTGAGGCATAGGAAGTTTCATTTAAACATGAGGAGGAATTTTTTTTGCTGTGAGGGTGAGAGAACACTGGAACAGGCTGCCTGGGGGGCTGTGGAGTCTCTATCTGGAGATATTCCAAACCCATCTGGATGTCTTCCTGTATGATCTGGCCTAGGTGACCCTGCCCCATCAGGGGGGTTGGACTGGATGAGTTTTTGAGGTCCCTTCCAACCCCTGACATTGTGTGCTTCTGTGAACCTTTCCTGGGAAAGCCACACTGCTAGGGCCAGATCCTCCCTGCAGCTCTGACCCAGGTGGTGTCCTCAGCTGCATTCATCACTCCAGGGTCAGTCATCCCCCAGACCCTCCCCCTACTTTGCCATTGGCTTCACAGAGGGAGGCGTGAGCTCATTACAGAGTTTGGCCCCTCACCTAAGGGCCCTGGGCTGGGTATAGATGAGGGACAGCTGCTCACGGGCAGGGCTGAACGCTGTGTGACTGCATCCGCTGCAAGCGTCGAAGAGCAGGAGCGCCTATGGAGCTGCGAAGCTGCACCCCTAAGCTGACAAGGAGGCACACCAGGTGGGTAACTCTTTCAAAATGCAGTTCTTTAATGTAGGAAAGTGTAGGAGAGCTCAGTGTGTTCAAACGTCTCACCAAGTGCTTGGAAGCCTGACGCCAGGCTTGTAAATGCATGGGGGGTGGGTGCCATCCTGAGGTGCCCCAGGCAGGAGCCTGGGGAAGGGGGTTGCCTTCAATTACTGTGGGTTCATTTGATGTGTCTAGGATACAACCTTCTGCCATGCTGCCTTCTGTGACAGCCCCCTGCTTTGCAAAGAATGCCATCCTAACGTGCTGGGAATCCCTTGCTAATGAACCCTTACATCCCACTCATAACAGACTTCAAACAGCCTAAGTGTTATTGACCCTGACAAAGAGCACTCACTGCAGCAGCCCCACTAATGAAAACAAATTTCAGGCAATTCAGATATCTTCCCGAGGACAGAGTGGGGAGGTTGCAAGCTGGAGCTGAGGAGAAATGAGTTGTCCCCAGCTCTGCAGGTCAGTGTGTCAGGAAAATGTATGGGGAAACTCTTGATCTGCAGGTAGCACCTTCACATCTTCTCCTGAAGGAATCTGAGAGAGGAGGTTGAGGTTGCTGCCCCTGTTTAACAGCTGGAAAAAGTGAGGCATCCAGAAGAGGTTTCTCCAGGCTTTGGCAGCCTTGGGGAGAGCCAAGGTGTCTCCCAGAAGTCAGGGCAGAGTGTGCCCAGTACAGCAGCTCCTTGTTCTCACTAAGATAGAAATCTCTCCAGTCTGAAGACCTGGAGAAGAGGAGGCTCCCAGGTGACCTTCTTGTGGCCTTCCAGGATTCGAAGGGGACTACAAGAAAGCTGGGGAGGGACTTTTTAGGCTCTCAGGGAGTGTCAGGACTGGGGAACAGAGCAAAGCTGCAGGTGAGGAGAGTGAGGCTGCAGGTGAGGAGGAAGTTGTTGAGCATGAGAGTGGTGAGAGGCTGGAATGGGCTGCCCAGGGAGGTGGTTGAGGCCCCATGGCTGGAGGTGTTTGAGGCCAGGCTGGCTGAGGCTGTGTGCAGCCTGCTCTAGGGTAGGGTGTCCCTGGGTATGGCAGGGGGTTGGCACTGCCTAATCCTTGTGCTCCCTTCCAACCCTGACCAATTCTGCAATTCCTCAGACTGGGAGGGGTCAGGGAAGCCAATTGGAAATGAATCAGCAGAGTTAGGAGATTTTAGTTCTGTTGGCAAGATGTAACCACTTGAGGAGCAAAAGGAACTTCCAATATTTTGTCTTCCTTTCCCATTTTAAGCAAAACCCTTCTCTGCTGTTCTTTTTAGGGCAGCAGAAGTATTTAGCAAGGCATTAATCCTGCTTGTCAGTAATAACATGCAAATTAAACACCTGCTGCAGGAATCTGTAGTGCTTTGTTCCATTAGGTGGCATTGACATGTCAGAGATTTGAACCTTAATGCAGAAAAATGGTGCCATTTTCATTTATCTCCCCTAATGAAGAATGAAGGTGTGCAGGGATAGAGGGCTGCCCTCAGCAACGTGGCTAAAAGTGAAAAACAATACTTAATACAGCCACTAAATTACACCTGACATCTCATTTAAAGATAAACAGCCCTGAGGCATATGTCCAAGTGGCATTGATGAAATTTTCAACTGTGCCTTTGGATTCTCATTTAACCAGTGATTTGGGAGTGAAGGCACCCTGCTGGCTGGCAGGTGTGAGGTGGTGCTGCCTGAAATCATGGAATCAACCAGGTTGGAAGAGACCTCCAAGATCATCCAGTACAACCTAGCACCCAGCCCTGGCCAAGCAACCAGACCATGGCACTAAGTGCCTCATCCAGGTTTGGCTTCAACACCTCCAGGCACAGCGACTCCACCACCTCCCTGGGCAGCCCATTCCAATGCCAATCACTCTCTCTGACAACAACTTCCTCCTAACATCCAGCCTAGACCTGCCCTGGCACAACTTGAGACTGTGTCCCCTTGTTCTGTTGCTGGGTGTCTGGCAGAAGAGCCCAGCCCCACCTGGCCACAGCCTCCCTCAAGAAAAGCCTGGATGAGGCACTTGGTGCCATGGTCTAGTTGACTGGCTAGGGCTGGATGCTAGGTTGGACTGGATGATCTTGGGGGTCTCTTCCAACCTGGTTGATTCTGTGAGATGGGTGGATGGAGTTTTAGTGTTGGCAGATACCAAAGCTCACTTGTCCCTGTTTGCAGATCTGGACTCTGAGGGCTGTTAGCAAAAGGTGAGCCTGGCATGAGTGTGTGCTTCAGTCTCGCAGGGTTGCATGCACAGTGAACAATGTCTCTTGGTTGTCTGAGCTGCAGGTTGGCCACTGCTGAGCCCCCACTGTGTCAAATCTGACCCCATCTTGCTCTGCAGCTTCCCAATGTTTTCTGCTTTCTGCAAAAGCTCAGATCCACAGGGACTAATGCTCCTTAGCAAATTAAGCTCTGCAGTTAGCCTTATCTGTGTGTATGTGTGTGTGTGGTGGTCACTGGGAGCTCACTCCCTGCGCTAAGGGATGCTCAGCTAAGCCTGTTTCCTGTCACCTATTCCATCTGTACCTAAGGCCCTCCTGGCTGGGCAACTCAATCTTCTAACCTAACCTAGTGCTTTGTCCTTCCTAGCTGCAGGAAGAGCTCCTGCAACATCTACTGTGTCATCTTTGCCCTGGCTCAAGCTCATTCTTGCCAAGTGATCCATCACAAGCATGGATATCAGGTCTCATCTTCCCCAGGGAAGCCCTTTATGCATTTGAATTTCAGCATGTTCCTCTCTTGTTCTTTTTTTCTGGCTAAATAGTCTTAGGTCAGGTAGGTTTTTTTTTCCTACTGATGTCCCAGGCTTTGTTTTCCCCTGGACCTGTTGTGGTTGGCTTTGTGTGGTGCTGAGCTAGTCATGGCAATCCAGCTGAGGCTATTTCAGTGCAAACCAGAAGGGAGATCCTTTAGGTTTTTTGGTTTTGAAGCAGAACACTGCTTTTCAGCAGGGCTTCACACCTGATTCTGTTTGTGTGGGCAAGCTGGGGCTGTCAGGAAGCAACTAATTCCAGGTTTGTAGGAGCACTGGTGGTTTTTTTTTGGCTACAGGCTGCCCTTAACTTTCTGTCACCCCTGACAGTGACACTCAACGTTCACTGTAAGGTAGAAGAAATTAATGGAACTCATACCACAGAGGTTTTGGACATAACATCATATTCTTTACAAAATTATTGCACTCTTACACCTAGATACTAGGAAGTTACTTAGAATGATAGAGTGCATTGGGCTGTACAGGACCTCCAGAAGTCATCTAGTCCAACCCTCCTTCAGTAAGCAAAGACATCCCCAACTGGATCAGGTTGCTTAGAGCCCCACCAATCCTGGCCTTGAACAGCTCCAGGGATGGACTTTCCATCACCTTCCTGGACAACCTGTTCCAGTGTTCAACTACCCTCTTAGTAAAGAATCTCCTCCTTGCAACACCTTGCACAGTGTCTTCCTAGAGGCAGGCCCTGGGGCAAAGCATCTTGTGCTAGACATAAAGACTTCAGATGGAAGGCACTAAGTGCCCTATTCTCCTATCAGTTGCCCACCTCTTGAAATGACTTCATGAACTGGTGTCTCTGTGATGTGTTCCTGTTGCTGATTCTGGATGCCAACCTTCGATGCACATTCAGCTCCTGTCTTTTGAAGAGCACTCCAGAGATGAGCTCTGGCTGATTTTTGTGCAGCTCTCCTAACTTTGCACCATAGATCTTTTTCTTTTCATTTGTTTGTTTGCTTGCTCATTTTCCCCAGAAAGTAGCTGGCAGCAGCAGGAACAACTCAAGCAGGGGGTACTTTTGTGGCCAGACACCAAGCACACAAACGGGCAGGATGCAGAGCTTCAAACCCATTCAGCAGCATGAAAAAGCTGCGCTGCAGGGGCAAGCAGCAGGCATTGTTGGGCCATTCCCCTCCACATCTTTGATTAGTCACATCTAATGGGATTTCTTCTAGTGTCCTTGAGCTGCACAGCTAGGCTAGCATTCCACCAAGCCTCTTCATGGTCACCCATTACCAGCTCCAGCCAAGCCCTGTGCATTCAGTGCATGTTTCTTTCCTTCTCCTTGCTAAACATCAGGCTCCGTCTATAAGGCAGCTCAGAAATTCCTGGTGTGAGGTCAGTTGGCATTCAGCACTTGGGGAGATCACAGGCTTCTACTTCTTTGGTCTTGATTTTGATCAAGAGAGGAGCTGGTGGCATTCCAGCATTCCTAAAGCTCCCCCTCCCTTTTGGCTTTGTTTGCTCTTTTCTAGAGCATAAAGCAGTTGGACACAACAGGCTGTGTGCTTTCTTGGTTTCTGATTTTGGCATCTTGCAATGTGATGGCATCCATGGGAAATATAGGCTGGGGGTGCTAGTGAAGAATCACCCTTTGCTCTGAATAGGTCCCTTTCCCTGTGGCCAGCAGGGCAAGGCAGAGGATTCTGCCCCTTTGCTCTCATCAGACCCCACCCGGAGTACTGTGTGCAGTTCTGGAGCACCCAACACAAAAAGGATATGGAACTGTTGGAGCAAGTCCAGAGGAGGCCATGAAGATGCTCAGGGGGCTGCAGTAGCTCTGCTACGAGGACAGGCTGAGAGAGTTTGGGCTCTGCAGCCTGGAGAAGAGAAGGCCTTGAGGAGACCTTGGAGTGGCCTTGCAGTATCTGGAGGGACTATTGACAAGGTCTGGTAATGACAGGATGAGGAGGAATGGGTTTGAACTGGCAGAGGGGAGATTGAAACTGGATGTTAGGAAGAAGTTCTTTGTAGTGAGGGTGGTGAGACACTGGCACAGGTTGCTCAGGCAGGTTGTGGAGCACAGAATCGCCCAATGTGATCAAAGATTCTGTGCTCTACAACCTCTCTGGAGGTGTCCAGAACCAGGTTGGGTGAGGCCTTGAGTGACCTGTTCTAGTGAGAGGTGTCCCTGCCTATGGCAGGAGGTTGGAACTGGCTGAGCTTTGAAGTCCCTTCTAACCTAAACCATTCTGTGTTCCTGCAGCTGCCCATAAGGTGTTGGTTTAGTTCACAGATGATGACTGGAAATATTTGAGTGACTTCATAGAATGGTCTAGGCTGGAAAGGACCTCCAAAGGTCACCTTTATTCCCTCAGCACAGTGCAGGTGAACTGGAAATGCTGAGAAACAGCAGACCACAGAACATTCCAGGGCTGCTACTGCCAGTCCTAGCCTGTAGATGGACCTCTGTGAGGCCTCACCTCTCATCCACACCTCTTGAACTTCAGATTTTCTAATGAGATGCTTAAAAATTTCTATGACATGGTCACAGTTTATAGAATTATAGAATGGTTTGGGTTCAAAGGGATCCCTAAAGGTCATCCAGTCCAACCCCCTGCAGTCAGCAGAGACATCTTCAACTAGATCAGATTGCTCAGAGTCCCATGCAACCTTATCTTTAATATTTAAAGGGTTGGGGCATCTACCATCCCTCTGGACAACTTGGGTCAGTGTTTCACCACTCTTAGTAAAAAGAGTAACTCTTCCTTCTGTCTAGTCTAAATCTCCCTCCCCTTTTAGTTTGACTCAACCACCCCTTGTCCTGTTGCTGAAAACATTGTCCCCAGCATTCTTATCATCCTCTTTTAAGTACTAAAAGGCCATGAGGTCTCCCTGGAGTTCTCTCTTTTCTGGGCTGAGCACCTCCACCTCTCTCAGCCTGTGCTCAGAGCAGAGCACCTCCACCTCTCTCAGCCTGTGCTCAGAGCAGAGGTGTTGCAGCCTTTTGAGGTACCTTCTGATTTGCATAACGCCCCTGGAGGGCACATGCGGATTGCGGCATCCTTTAGTTGGCTGCTAGCTGCTGGGAAGGAGGAGGGCAGGTTGTGATCCCAGCTCACGGTGCTAGGGGAGTGAGGTGTTTTGAGAGCCTGTGTTATAATGAGATGTGAGTGGAAATGGCAGCAGGGAATAGATTCTTCATTTAAATAACGAGCGGCCCTTGTTGCCTGACAGATGGTCACTCTCTGAGAAATGCAGAGCCTCTTTGGAGGGGTCAGATTGCTTGTATTTATGTGGAATAATGAGGGAGAGGCACTGGTCCCAACACATGCTGTGTTTTTCACATTTTTTCCAGGGGTATTCCCAGCTGTCTCTGAAAAGAGCAGATTTGATCCTTTGCGAGCTTCGTGTCTGAGCATGCGTTGCTGCGCGAAGGAGTCAAAGCAAGGAGGGTGCCTCTGATATTCAGACAGTGATTACAATGCCCTTTAAGCATCTTTAGTTGCTAGAAAGGAAGCTTGATACTGATGCCAGAAAAACATCTTGGGCCTGAATGTGCCTTTACTTGTGCAGGGCTTGGCCATGGTTCAACACCCACTTATCTGCACACCGGTGGCGTCTCCGGGGTTGGACGTGTGGGAAGGCAGATGGATGGCAAAGAATCTGCTATGGGGCAGGGCACCTTCCCCTGCTCTTCCACACTGCCTCCCCCCACCTCTCGTGTAAGAACTAAAGATCAGACACACAATACTCTGCTACAACTCTTTTTCATTCCACCAGTGCTGCTGATGGACAGCAGGAGCCTGATCAGGAATTTTTCCCCTGTGAGGGTGACACAGCACTGGAACAGGCTGCCTGGGGGGGTTGTGGAGTCTCCCTCTCTGGAGATATTCAAACCCTGCCTGGCTGTGTCCCTGTGTGATCTGCTCTAGGTGATGCTGCTCTGGCAGGGGGGCTGCACCAGGTGATCTTTCAAGGTCCCTTCCAGCCCCTGACATTCTATAAGTTGTACAGCAGGATTTGTTTGGGGAGGTACAGCAGTTTCATGGCGTTTTGACTGGGGCAGTGGTAGTCCTGTTTGGCATCATGTCTACTCTGTCTGAGGTGTCAGTTGTTCATTTGCTTCCCTGAAACATCCTTATGCTTGCTGTGCTCATCAGAGCAAAGCCTATGGCCAGGAGACAAAAATGTGGCTGCTTATGGCTCATGCTCCCAAAATGCTCAGGCTCTCTGCAGGTTCCTGCCCAAGGTGCAGCTACAGGGGATTTTGCCTAAATGAAAGCATTCCCAAAAGTACAACTGGAATGAACCTTTGAAGTTGCTCAGCCATCCTTGAACCCCCATGGGTGATTGACAGGTGGTGGCCTTGGCCTGCTTTCCCTCATTGTGTGTGAATCCTTACTTAGGGTAGTGTTTTAGCACAAGTAAGGCCCTTCCACTCACATGAAGCTTTCCTTGGAAGCTTAGTCTTGAGCCAAAGAACTCTTGTCATGGCCCAGGCTGTACTTCCATGCTGTCTTTCTGCCTTTTCCTGTGCACAGAATCACAAAATGTCAGAGGCTGGAAGTGACCTCAAAAGGTCATCTGATCCAGCCCCCTGCTCAAGTAGATCAGACAGGAACACATCCAGATGGTTCTTGGATATCTCCAGAGAGGGAGACTCCACAACCTCCCTGGGCAGCCTCTTCCAGTGCTCTGCCACCTCACAGTGGAAAAAAATCCTCCTCAGGTTCACCTGGGACCTGCTATACCTCGACTTCCACCCATTGCTCCTTCTCCTGAACCCCTCATTTCTCCCAGTGCCAAGGAATCATGAAGACTTTCTGTTAGGGAACCCACAGTGATGGTGAAGCCCCAGAGAAAGGGGAATTGCACTGGCAGATATCAAACCAACCCTCTTCTGAGCTCCATTCAGCAGTGCAGGGAGAGGTTTCACTATAGCATTTTCTAGAATGCCTTTAAAACCCTCCCAGCCTCCTAACTCAGCCTAGAAAGGTGCAAAGAAGTTTGAAAACACCAAAGGCAGTCACTTCCTTTCTTTCTTTCTTTGTTGCTTGGCAGCTGAGAGATGTTCCCACAAGATTCAGCAGCCTCATACAGCCTCGCCATGTGGTCTCTAATCTCTGGGTAGCAATGTGTTTGGAGGGAGCCAAGTCAATCAACACCCATTTTTCACAGTGAATCAACTACTGGTGTCAAATTCTGGTCTGCATCCTGTGCCAGAAAAAGGCTTCTTGTCACCTAAATGGGGAACGTGCCATGGCAGGCTGCAAAATCATTTGTTTCCTGGACGTGCCCCTAAATTCTTTATTCCCTGTCAAGCCAGGGAGATTGACACCAAAGTTGTGCTGTGATAGGGCTTTTCTCCCCTTCTGGGTTAATGCCACTCCAAAGGTGTCAACACTTTGCTGTTTTACACACAGCCTGTGCTCAGACTGACACAGAAGCAGCCAAGTGGGGCAGCAGAGTGTCCCTAGCATGGTTTTTGCACATCCTCTTCTGTTGGCCAATGATGCTTGCTAAGAGCTCTGAGCATCTGGGAGTTCCTAGGGACCTTTAATTACTGGACAGTTGGCCTCACCCTCTGCATGGTTTCCTGGCAGCTTATGAAGGTGTTGGCTTTGCTCTGGAATCCATAAGCTGTTATACAGTATAAAACCTTCTCTGAAGAACTGGGGCTTAGTTGCTTGACCAGGTGGTGTTTGCCACTGACATTCACAGGTGTGGGACTTACTTGCAGAGGTGGTAAGAAAAGGAGGGACATTGAAGTGTTAGAGCAGTTCACAGGATGTTATGGGTTGGAAAGGACCCAAAGAGATCACTGAGTCCAAACCCTCTGCCAGAGCAGGACCATACAATCAAGCTCAGGTCACAGAGGAACACATCCAGACAGGCCTTGACTGTGTAGCAGTGGCAGAGTGAAATCTATAACTAAAGCCAAAGGTCCTGCACCTGGGTGGGTGCAGTCCCAAGCACAACTCCAGGCTGGGTGGGGAATGGCTGAGAGCAGCCCTGAGGAAAAGGACCTGGAAGTCTGGGGTGATGAAAAGCTCAACAGGAGCCTGCAGTGTGAGTGCAGCCCAGACAGCAACCCTGGGGCAGGGAAGAGCAGATTTAAGCTGCAGCAAGCAGGGCATATGATTGGGCATTAGAAGTGTAGCCAGTGTGGGTTGCTTCCAAGGTGTGGATGGGACAGTCTCCATCTCAAGAACAGCCTGGATAAAGCTTGTCAGAAATCTCTTTCCTAACTGAGAGTCCATGGAAAGGGTTAAGGTCACTTCTCCTGGTCCTTCCCAGGGTTACCAAATGTTTCTTGGAGCTGTCCACAACTAAAAGCTCTCCTAAACAGTTCCTGGAAAAGAAAACAAACCAACAGCTTTTGGGGAACATATTTTGTTATGAGGGCCACAGCCTAACATCTATCTCAGCATCCATAGCAACCTGCCCTAAAAATCTCTGCTTGGATCTCTTTTTCATCTTCCTTAGATGCTTTTTGAACTCTTTCCAGGAATGTTCTGCTCTTTCCCATTCACAACTACTAAATATACACATTGTTTGGACTGCAGACCCCAGCCTATTTTTACATTTTATTTCCAGCACATTTCAGCTTCTCTACCCCAAGCAGAACAATTTGGTCTGTTCTTAAACCCAAGACCTTGCTGCCCCCTCTCCTGCTGTTGCCCGAGTTTGGCATCGCTTACAAGGAGTTCATTATTCTGGCTGCTGCTGTGTGGACAAGGACTGTGCTGCCTTCCATCTGGCTACAGACAGGATTAACTGGCAAAAAGTGGGCAGGAGAGAAGGGAAATCAGGAATAATGGAGCACACTTAGTGCCATGGTCTAGCCTTGAGCTCTGTGGTAAAAGGTTGGACTCAATGATCTATGAGGTCTCTTCCAACCTTGGTGATAGTGTGATACCTCTCCAGCCTCTCTGTCTTGTTTGTAAACAGGGCAGAAAATGTTGTAACAAGCAGTGAATTCCCACCTGGGAAGCATTTCTCACTCCTCTGGGTTGAGGTGGTGTGATGGTTTGGGAGTTACCTGCCCCCCCCATACACAATTAAGTCACCCAGGCTAGACTCAGCTGGCTGGAAGTTAAGGAATGAAGCTTTATATTCACAGCTCAGTACAATATGCAAGCAGATCTTTACAACAGGTTACAAATACATACAGCAATATACAAGTTAAAGGTAATCCAGAAACACAGCAGCCCTCCCAGAAATCAGAGTACTCAGGAGGGGCTCCCAACCACCCTTCCACCTTCTTTCCACCCCTCTACCTTATCCCAGAGTCTGCCTTACGAGCAAGGTGAGTTTGGAGGACTGGCATGGGGGGTTAGAAGCTGAATTATTTGGGTTACACAGGAAAAGCCCAGGGAGAAAAGCACAGACACTGGCTCCAACAGATCGAGACTCTCACACTGTCTTACCTATGTTTGTGTCCTTGCTTTTATACAAGCAAGCCTATGAGTGAAGCAGACATCACCACTGCCTCCTTTTCACAGCCTATCATCTCTTTTTTCTCATTAACATATTCCCCTTAGCCTCAAAGCATCACAGATGGCAAATGGTTTCCAAGTGAAAGGCAGCAAACAAGTGCCTGCTTGCTTCCTTGTCCTCCTCTGTGCTAATATTTAGCAGGGATTTATTTATTTGATTAGGTGCAAGGAATATGGACTCCTTGTTTGCCCTGCATGAATGGAAAGGGCAAGAAATAGATTTCTACTGTTGCTACTCTTGTCTTTGGTTGCTCTTCTGGCCCCTGGAGTCTTTCTCTCTGAAATTTGGTGAAGATCTAAAGGGGAGGAGAAAAAAAGGGCTGGGGGGGCTAGGATTTGAATGCATGTGGGTCTCACATCTCAAGCACACAGGTAGTGAAGGTAAATTCCACTTGAGCTTGATTAAGCTCATACATCTCCTCTTGACCTTTATATGGAAATTTGCTCTCTAAATGATGTTTCAAAGTCTCCAGGGTCAAATCCAGGCTTCTGTGATGCAAAACATTACTAATGAAATTACATTGTCCTGAACTGACAGCATCTTGCTGGGCAGCAAGGCTGAGTCCAGAGCACTAATGATATGTCCCAGTCTTGCTTAGGACCTACCTTTGGGAAGGGGGGAATTAAGCCCAGAAACAACAAGGTTTTAAGTGTGGGTTGAAGGACTGCAGAATTTAAGTCCCATGGGGACAGCCATGCTCCTGCCCCGTTACTCCTGCTGTGAGTAGGGGCTGAGGGAGCCTATCGTGCAACCTGGAGAAGAGGAGGCTCAGGGCAGAGCTCATTGCTGTCTACAACTACCTATAAGGAGCCAGGTGGGGTTGGTTTCTCCTCCCAAGCAACCAGCAACAGAACAAGGGGACACAGTCTCAAGCTGTGCCAGGGGAGGTCTAGGCTGGATGTTAGGAGGAAGTTGTTGGCAGAGAGAGTGATTGGCATTGGAATGGGCTGTCCAGGGAGTTGCTGTCCCTTGGAGGTGTTCGAGCAAAGCTTGGCTGGGGCACTTAGTGCCATGGTCTGGTTGATGGGACAGGGCTGGGTGCTAGGTTGGACTGGATGATCTTGGAGGTCTCTTCCAACCTGCTTGATTCTGTGATTCTATCCAGCACCCACCACAGACTTTGCTCTGCTGATTCTTCCTCTAGCCATGGGCTGTGCCCTTTGATAGCCACAAAGCTGAGCTCTTCATTCCCAACAGTCCTGATGTTTTGGAAGTGTGGGAGAGAAAGAAACCTGAGCCGCAGATCAATTCCTGTAGAAACAAAATCCTTAATCCCTGGGGTTGGATGGTGCTGCAGAGTGGCTGCTTAGAGTTTTCAGCATGAAGGCAGGTGAAAGGGTTAAAGATGAAGCTTGCTCCTCCGTGGCATTATCTGTGTGATTGCTTTTCATATCTTGTTTATTGTGGTTAGCAGAGCAGCTATAATATAGAGTGCTGGATGCAATAAATCTTGTCGTTGCGAGCAGCTTACTTTTCATCAGGGCTCAGGGAATTGCAGGGTAAGCATTCAAAGGCAATCTATAGATTTAATTATAGGGAAAGTCTAACCTGTGTAGATCTTGGAGGAAATTATAACCACCAAGATTATGTTCAGTTTTATTTGTATTGCCTATATTATCCTGCTTCAGTGTCAGTAGGAGGACACAGCAGCCCTGCCAGAGGGGTGTCCTCTGTGGTTTCGTATCAGCACTGAGCAGCCAAAGATGTTGGTAATTTAAAGGCTGAGGTTTCTCTCCTTTCTGACAGATGTGTCTATAAATTTACACTCCTGCATTTTAAGATCTTCTCTGATGCTAATTGTTGCCCAAAAAAAATCCCACTGGGAAAAGGGAAGTGCCTCCAATTGTATTTGTTTGCTGAAAGACAGCCCCGTGACCACAAAGCAAAACTGCAGCCAAGGGGCAAGTCCACACTGAGACTCACAGAATGTCAGGGGCTGGAAGGGACCTCCAAAGCTCATCCAGTCCAGCCTCCCTGCCAGAGCAGGATCACCTAGAGCAGATCACACAGGAATGTGTCCAGGAGGGTTTTGAGTATCTTCAGAGAGGGAGACTCCACAGCCCCCCTGGGCAGCCTGTTCCAGGGTTCTGTCACCCTCACAGGGAAAAAAATCCTCCTCATGTTTAAATGAAACTTCCTATGCCTCAGCTTCCACCATTGCCCCTTGTGCTGTTATTGGGCATCACTGGGCAGAGCCTGGCTCCAGCCTCCTGGCACTCACCTTTACATCCTGGCCTGTATCAGGAGTGGTGTGGTCAGCAGGAGCAGGGAGGTCATTCTGCCCCTGTACTCTGCACTGGTCAGACCACACCTCGAGTACTGTGTTCAGTTCTGGGCCCCCCAGTTTAGGAAGGACATTGAGATGCTTGAGCGTGTCCAGAGAAGGGCGACGAGGCTGGTGAGAGGCCTCGAGCACAAGCCCTACGAGGAGAGGCTTAGGGAGCTGGGGTTGTTTAGCCTGGAGAAGAGGAGGCTCAGGGGTGACCTTATTGCTGTCTACAACTACCTGAAGGGTGGTTGTGGCCAGGAGGAGGTTGCTCTCTTCTCTCAGGTGGCCAGCTCCAGAACGAGAGGACACAGCCTCAGGCTGCGCCAGGGGAAATTTCGGCTCGAGGTGAGGAGAAAGTTCTTCCCTGAGAGAGTCATTAGGCACTGGAATGGGCTGCCTGGGGAGGTGGTGGAGTCGTCGTCCCTGGGGCAGTTCAAGGCAAGGTTGGATGTGGCACTTGGTGCCATGGTCTAGCCTTGGGCACTGTGGTAAAGGGTTGGACTAGATGATCTGTGAGGTCTCTTCCAACCTTGGTGATACTGTGATACTGTGATATTTATAACCAATGATGAGGTCACCTCTCAGTCTCCTCTTCTCCAAGCAGCACAGCCCCAGATTCCTCAGGCTCTCCTCATAAGAGAGATGTTCCACTCACCAGCTTGATCTCTGGCACTGGGCTGGCCACTACTTGTCTCCCAGCTGAGGAACCCACTGGGCATCCTCCTGCCTTTAGAAGGAGTATGGATGTCATTCACCTTGCCAGTCACACCCACAGAGACATATCAGTCTTGAGTGGTTAGGATTGGAACAGTTTTAGTATCTTTGATTTTTTCCTGACTTGGAAAACCCCCAGCTCGGGGTGTGCTGCTGTGGTGTGAGGACAGGATGGGTGGCTTTAGGGATTTGTTAGCTCTTCTTTTCCCCCTACCCTTCATGCCAGCTATTTGCAACAGCTGCTTGCTCCCAACAATCCTCCTGCGCTGCCTCATTGCACTTGTGCCTTGGTAGAGCATGGGTACTGGTGTGCTGCAGGGCTGCTCTCCTCCAGCACCAACCTTGTGGAGTGCAAGGAGTGACACGGGAGGCTTTTGCTGAGGCTGGTATCCCTGGGAGATGCCTTGAGGCTCTCTGCAAACTTTTGGAGGTCTGCTTTGGGCAGTGAGGTCAGGTTCATTGATAGTTTCCCAAGGTGAGGTATGAGCAGAGTTGATTTCCCCCAGGCTTGCTTCCCCAGAAGGGGCAGGAATAGGAGTTTTAGAAATGGAGAAAGAGGTTTATCATGACTGCTTAGTGAAGAGACCAAGCTGGGTTGCACCACTCTGTACCTGCAGCTGCTCTGCAAACACCATGCTGTGGTCTGCGGTTAGGAGAACCTGTTCTGGTCTTCCCAGCTCAGGGGAGAGTCTGAGGAGCTCCTTAGTGGTAGGTGAATTTTCCAGATGTGTCACTGAAGTTTTTCACTTGGACATGAGTGATTGATGCTGTTGAGGGCACTCCTACACACCATGAATCAGGAGGTTGCCTAATGTGCCCTGGAGCGCAATGTGTTGCTCAAACAGGTTTGTCCAGGAAGCAGCATCAAAAAAGTCCTTTAAGAGGAGGAGCAAAGCAAGGTATGGATCTGCTCCAAATTCTCCATGGTTTTCATCTGCAGCCCTGAGAAGGACTGAGAGGTATTGGCACCCGTTTCACTGACTGTCTGGGCACCCAGGTCCTGTGCCATGGACATGAGGCTCACTGCCCAATGGATAAAACATAAAACTGCTCTCAGCTGATTTCATTATGTGGAGTTGTAAACTGTGATCAGCAGCTACTTCACAAGGGCTATCAGTGGCACAGAGAACTTTGGGGATGTCACCAAGCAGGATCAGTGGGGTCACCACTGGAACTGGCCCTGGCTTTCCTTTATGGCACCAGCTAAAGTCCCCAGGCTCTGCAAACTGCTGAGCTTGCCCAGTTCCTCAGTGCTCTTCACTGGAGACAGGAATTTCTTACTCCGTGCTGCAAAGGCAGAAGGAACTGATAGCTATAAGGTGCTCTGCTTTGATGGTAAGAGCACTGGAAATGGATCCAAAAAAAGAGAGAGAAAAGTGCATTTTCTTCCATTTCCTTAGCATGAAGCAAACCATAGCTGACTAGAGAGCACAGTCTAAAATCTCTAACAGCTAAGCATCCACAACAAACTCAATCCTGTGTCTTAATTAGCACCAGAGCACTTCCTTGCATGCATAAGCAACAGATGCTAAGGTTTCACTCCTGCCTCAGTGGCAGCAGCCCTGGTCTCTGTGAGACCTCCTCACTAAACCTCTGGAGGGCTGGGGACAGCAGCAGTTTGGATCTGACCCAATTAAGATGCTGCACAAAGTGAACAAAAAACAAACAAACAAAAACCTTCTGACAGCTGTGCCAGTGCTAAAACTTTGCATAATGATTGCAGTTTCTGTCTGGTGGAGTGATAGTATGGGGAGTGTGGCTCAGTCTCTGGAGCAGCAGGAGGGTCACTGCCTGGACCACAGCACGAGCAAGGAGTGCCTTAGTGGGAATTTCTGCAGGCCAGCTGTCTGCTGTGCTTTAACTTCAGGGATTTCTTTCTGATTTGTTATTTTTAGCTCTCCTCCTCCTCCCCCCGTACTAATATACACTGGAATAGCAGCACAGTCCCTGCCTGCTCTGGCTCAGAAGGAATGGAGGGAGCTGAGATGTGTAACTGCTTTGAGTGTAGTGGGGAAATTGTGACCCACCTTGGTTTTGGTGAGATAAAAGCTGCTTTTTGTGCAAACCTGTGATGCAGCAGCTGTGCACACAACCACTTGAGTGCTTTTTTAGCTCAGGGCAGGCAGGCATGAAGAAAAACCTTCTTACCCAAAACTCTCCCAGGACTGTAAACCTCTGCACCTCCCTTTGCATCCCTCCTGCTCTGGTGGGAAAAGCAAAGCATCTGCAGTGACCTTCTACCTGTCCTAGCTTGTGGCTGAGAAGGAAAAGCTCTCTTCTGTAGCTGGGATAGAGATCTGGGTAGTTCCTCCTGTGCAGGATCGATAGCACAGAGAAGTCTGCTGTGGAGCTATCTGCTGATGCCTGCACAAACCTGCACTCCTCACAAGCCCCCAGGGAAAAGCTTAGCCCTGCTTCAGCCAGGCTGTATTCAGGGTGGTGCTGAGCTCCCCCCCTAAGCTCACACTGCTCAGAGGCTTCTCTAACTGTAATGATCCTGCAGTTCCATGATTCTCCAGGGGCTGAGATTCCCATCCCGGTCCAGGATTAGGCTCCTGGGGACTGGCAGAGTCCCTGCTGCCTCTCTGAGCAGGTGCTGAGCTGGTGACAAATGGGCACAATCATGGCCCACGTCTGGCTGTTAGCACACAGGGCTGGTTTGTAAATGGAGCAGTTTGGTAATGCAGAAGGAAATGGATGGGTATTAATTGCTCTCTTCCACTTTGTCATTTTTCATGTGGCTTATTGATGAAATAACAGCAAACTGAGAGAAAGCAGCAGAGGAGAAACAGAGGTTGGGGATAACCTGAAGTCATTGGCAAACTCCATATCTGCTGGAAGCAGAGAGAGCAGGGTTTTAGGCTGAATTTTTTCCAGTAGATTTGCCAATATCCAAATCTTCCAGGAATTCTTCTTGGCCTCACCAAGCTGCTCAGAAGACAATTTCTTCAGAAAGTCAAAACATTGCTTTAATGCTTCCAAAATGAGCCATTTGGATGGGCTTTACCCCTCCTCCCCCCTTCTTTCTTCAAAGCTCTCACTTGACATTCCTTTCACGAGGAAACCTGTAAATTCAGGAGGGGCAAACTCCATCAAACCTCCTTCAGCCTCAGACTGAGAGCACAGAAACACAATTGCAGTATAAACAGAGAGGAGCAGTGTGCTTGATTCCTGGAAGTTTCTAACTTCTCTTTTCTGCCTTTTTCTTTTCTATTTAAGCACACTTAGAATAATAGAATCATAGAGTCAAGCAGGTTGGAAGAGACCTCCAAGCTCAGCCAGCCCAACCGAGCACCCAGCCCTGGCCAACCAACCAGACCATGGCACTAAGTGCCTCATCCAGGCTTGGCTTCAACACCTCCAGGCACAGTGCCTCCACCACCTCCCTGGGCAGCCCATTCCAATGCCAATCACTCTCTCTGCCAACAACTTCCTCCTAACATCCAGCCTAGACCTGCCCTGCCACAACTTCAGACTGTATGCCCTTGTTCTGTTGCTGGTTGTCTGGCAGAAGAGACCAACCCCACCTGGCTACAGCCTCCCTTCAGGTAGTTGTAGAGAGCAATAAGGTCTACCCTGAGCCTCCTCTTCTGCAGGCTGCACACCCCCAGCTCCCTCAGCCTCTCCTCACAGGGCTGTGCTCCAGGCCTCTCACCAGCTTCATTGCCCTTCTCTGACATGTTGACTGGATGACTTTCTTTTGAGGCAGTGCAAAGAAGCTATTACAATAATCATTCTAATTAAGATGATAATAGAATTCTTTTCCCTACTGGGGATAAGCTCCTCTGTTGCAGTAGCAACAGTGATTTTACTGATGGTGGACTGAGCTTAGATGCACAATAATGGTGCTTTGGTCTGAGCTGAATCCAGACAAACATCATTATGAGCAGCTTGGGGTTGTCCAGCCTGCAGAAGAGAAGGCTCTAGGGAGATATTATTGTGGCTTTTCTTGCTTAAAGGGGACAATAAGAATCACAGAATGGTGTAGGTTGGAAGGGACCTCCAAAGGTATTCTAGTCCTGCAGTAGGCAGGGGCATCTTTCACTAGATTAGGGCACAGGCTTCTGTTATGGACAAGGGGTGATGGCTTTAAATGAAAAGAGGGAGAAAGAAGACATTTTTGTAGTGAGAGTGGTAAAATACTGGCCTGGGTTGCCAAAAGAGTTGGTAGATGCCATAACACTGGAACCACTGAAGGTCAGGTTGGATGGAGGTCTGAACAATCTGTTCTAGTTGCAGTTGTCCCTGCTCACTGATACAACCTCACTGGTCCCTTCCAACTTCTATGATGTTGGGCCAGCTCTGGGGAGGGCAGTCTCAATTCCCCAGGTAGATACTTGTCTACTGACACCTGCAGTGTAGCAGGGAGAAGAACCCCCACAGGGGCAAGGCTCCCTTTGTGGCAGTGGCACTCTGCAGGTACAAGAATGCAGTGGGACATCTCAAATGTCCTATAAACAACAGAAGGAACCAAATCACTCCTGTTGGATTCTTTCCCCTTTACAGTTAGGGAGTTCTGTCTGCTTTAAAGATGCAAATACACAACAGGCTTTGGGCTGGGGAAGTCCAGGGGAGAACAGAGTGCACTTGAATTGCTTCTGCTGTGAATTTCTAGAAAGCTTTGACCTTAAAGGCTTTGCTCTGTCTGCTTGCACTTTGTGTTGCTCAGTGATGTTGCCTAGCTCTCAGCATGATATTTCATCTATACATGCATTTGTTATAATCCTCTCTCTGCTTCAGGATCTTCTCCATTTTTCTCTCTTCTTTTCCTTCCCCCCACCCCCTGCCTTAAGTCTCCTCATTCCTGGCAGTTGCAGCAGGTTGTGCTGTCTTGTGTGGGCAAAGGGTTTTTCAGGCTGTTCCTTGGCAAGAGTCACTTGGTGTGTGTTGCATGGAGTCATTAGAGTGGATGATTAGGCTGGATGTTAAGAAGAAGTTTGTCACAGCAAGAGTGATTGGCATTGGAATGGGCTGCCCAGGGAGGTAGTGGAGTCGCCATCCCTGGAGGTGTTCAAGCAGAGCCTGGCTGGGGCACTTAGTGCCATGGTCTAGACAACTGGATAGGGCTGGGTGCTAGGTTTGGCTGGATGATCTTGGAGGTCTCTTCCCACCTGGTTGCTTCTCTGATTCTAAGAGACCATCCAGAGAGCCTCCAGCAGACTCATCTGCTGCTGCTGTGTTCTTGACTTCAAAGGCAGGAGCTGCGAGGTTTCACCGAGCCTCAGCTTTGTTATTCATCTTCTCCAATGCTCATAAATTATCAACAAGCAACCTCAGCTATCAAGTGGGTGAGCAGGACTGGGTAATTATGTTTGTGGTTCAAAATGAGGGTTGTCAATTTTAATTAGGGGAAGGCTGAGGGCACAGGGAATTTTTAATGGTACTACCTGAACGCTCGAGCACTGCACAGAAAAATAATTGTAAATGAAAAATTAATCAGGGCTTGGGAGAGAGTGGAAGGGGCACTCCAGTTCCTCCTGCTTCGTTGTTATTATCTTGCTCTTTTAGAAGCAAATTTGGG
Organism: Pogoniulus pusillus; assembly: GCF_015220805.1. Taxonomy (NCBI): domain Eukaryota; kingdom Metazoa; phylum Chordata; class Aves; order Piciformes; family Lybiidae; genus Pogoniulus; species Pogoniulus pusillus. Next base: position 20,319,078 of record NC_087285.1, read on the forward strand.
CTTAGTGAAACAATTGCCAACAGGTTTGCTTTTAATTACAATGACAGCAAGGCATGGAGCAAAGGGGCTGGGTGATGCTGATTTTTAAAGCCCAGGAACTGTGCATGTGTGAAGAGATTTCTCAGGTATGAATTTGAGGAGCAAGTCCACTTCCTGCATGGTGCTGCTCCCTGGGCTATCAGCAAAGCAATCCTGACCTGTTGCCTGTCTTGGTAGTGCCCGTGGCCATGCCCATTCCTGCAGGGTTTTGCTTGTCCTGCCCTGCCCTGGTGCAGGCAGGATTTAGGGTTTGCCTCTTTCCTAGGCAGAGCTCAGCAGTGTGCATGAAGGTGACATTGTTTAGTGGATGAGATGGTATTAGGCAATAGATTGGACTTGATCTCAGAGGTCTTTTCCAAGCTAGTTGATTCTGTGAATCATAGAACTGTTAAGGTTGGGAAAGACCTTTAAGATCATCAAGTCCAACCATAACTAAACTACTACATGACTACTAAACCGTATCCTGAAGCGCCACATCAGCACAATTCAGAAGTAAAGTGGATTGAATTGTGACTCTCCCCTGGTCTGCAATGAGCATGAGGTGCTTTGTGCTCCTGTAGCTGTGGCCCTTTGCAGCAAGTGGGACACCAGAGATTGTCCCCAGGGATGATGGAAGGGGCATGGGGAGCTGGGCTGTTGCTGCATGATGAAGGGTTTTGACACAGGCTCAAGTTGTGCCAGGGCAGGTCTAGGCTGGATGTTAGGAGGAAGTTGTTGGCAGAGAGAGTGATTGGCATTGGAATGGGCTGCCCAGGGAGGTGGTGGAGTCACCATCCCTGGAGGTGTTCAAGAAAAGCCTGGATGAGGCACTTAGTGCCATGGTCTGGTTGATTGGCCAGGGCTGGGTGCCAGGTTGGCCTGGCTGAGCTTGGAGGTCTCTTCGAACCTGGTTGATGCTATGATTCTCTCTGTTCCTCCTAAAATCAAGAGAGCTTCTTCCTTTAATGTCAGCAGCAGCCAGAGGGGCTGTGTGTGTGATTGCAGTATCTGAAGAGCAGGCAAATGTCAGTCTGTTGTGGGGAGTGTGGGTTAAGTTTTAATCAGCAGGCTACCATCCTCTCTTAATTTATTTTCCTGCAGTTAGCCAGGATTTGCTGGGTTGCATGTGATCTTGTGAATATTTATAATGAGCACTATTTTTTCTTCTCCTTCTCTTGCTGCTTGTCTGATTTAACCAGACTGGTGCTTTCCAAGGACACAGAGAGTGAAGGTTAAACTGGAAAAGCCAATCCTTTCCTGGTGGTACCCTCTGAGTGCTGGCAGAATCGTGTCAGGTGTGACTTTGACCTCTGCACGGTCACTAGGAAGGGTTCCTCCTCACTCAAACATCACTGCCTCACTTCAGGTGTGCTGGGTACCAGCAGAGCTAGAGACAAAATATTCTCAAGAAAGCTAAAAGATGTTTTAATGGGCTTAGGTCAGGCCCAAAGAGAGTCAGATGCAGCAAACGAGCTCCCATTTGCTACTGTAGCCTTATAATAGCCAAGCTGCAGAGGAGCAGCTGGCAATTGCAGTGAAGTCATAGAGAATAAGTCTTTTAAAGGCAATTATTTTTTAATACTTCATGCTCTCATTATGGTAAGAATATGCTAACTCCAGGGCTGGAAGCACCTTGCTTCACTCTGCTGATGCTGGTGGGGAAGATGAGATGGTGCCACTGGCTGGACGCACAGCCCTGCTGACCCTCTGGTGATGCAAAACCACCCCCAGCCCAGATCAGCTGGCAGATGAAGGGCTCCTGGCTGCTCTCAGTAGCATGTTCAGTGGTCCTAAGCCAACCAGTAATTAAAAGGACAGACTCTGATCTCAATTTGTGTTAGTAGAAAGTGAGCATAATTTCACTGCTGCTGGCAGGCTGTGGGGATCTGCTCCACCACGTAGGGTGCCATGGATTCAGGCAGGTCCAAAAAAGCCCCCAGACCTCTGTGCTGTGGAGTGAGTGAGTGTCACCCCTTCCTGCTCGTGTAGGGGCAAGCCAGAGGTGAGAGCTGAGGGCTGAACACACCTCTGCTCTGCTCTCAGCCCTGCACTATCCTTGCCATAATCCCAGTAAAGCCAAAGGATTTCTCTTTGTCACAGCCCCTGCAAAATCTCATTGTGAGAGTTTCCAGATGCCTACCACATGCATGGGCATGGTCAGAAATTAAGGGAGAAATGAGAAGAGATTTTGTTCCCAAACTCCCCAGCACCTGGCTACCCACGGGGCACCTGTGGTTGTAGAGATCCCTTGGGTGCTTCTTCCAGGATCTTGGAAAGATGAAAAATGTCTGTGGTCTGGACCAAAGCTCAGAGGGGTTTTTGCCATGATGGGTGACCTAAACCTCCCTGAGGAACCATCCCCAGCCAGGCTCTGGGGACAGCTGCCTCGCTGACTCCTGTGGATTCTGAGTTTTCCTGCTGCTGATTTGCAGCCAGCCTTGAGGAATGCAGCTGCTCTTACCAAGGAAGGCTGCAGCCAGGCTCAATAGCTGCTCTGCAGCTTCTTCACCTGCCACCGTACCAAGTGCCAGCTCTGTAAGAGTTTGGCACTGCAGCATTTGGAGTCAAACGGTGCAGATGTGAAGCCTGCTCCTGGGAGCCTCCCTGTTTGTGGCTGTTCCTGTGAATTGCAGCAGATCCACTTCAAGCTCTGCTGTGAATTGGGGACAGAAGGTCAAAGTCTGGCAATGAAACCCCTTGGCCCCGAGGTTCTGGGGCAGAAGAATTCTGGAGATGTGATTACCACGCACTCTCTTGGCTCCCTTTTGTTATCCCAGCTCAGCACACTCCAGCCAGCTCCTTGTATCAGAAGATCTGGCCCCTGTATGGGGTTAGTCTGTTGAGAAGAGACAAGCTGTGGGATGCTGTCCTGTCAGTTGTTTGGTGCCCTCAATTATTTCTCTCCAGGAGCCTTCTTTGTTGAGCCTGCTTCCCAGACGAGTGGCTGGCATCATCTGGAGGGCACAAAGTACTGTCATTCTTCTGCAGCCTGCTGGAGAGCTTGTGAGCTGTCTGGCTGCAAATGGGAGAGAGGGTGGTAATTAAAACGTGCCCTCAGAATGCAGAAAGAGGTTGCAGGCAAGTATTTATCAGCTGCTGGGCCTTCAGCATGCTGGTAAGACACCAGAGCACGTTTAAAACAACAGCTTAATTAAATGGTGCTGCAGCTTTAACCTTGCCTAGGAAAATGGTTGGCTCGTTTCCTCTAAATCATGCATTCAGCAAAGGAAGGACAAGAACATGCAGAGACAGAAAAATCTGGGTTGCTAGCCAAAACCACCCAAAACTGCAGTCAGGGGATAAAGCACTTGGCTGGGCTTCAGGAGAATGACCCTTGGTTTGCTGCTGGCTGCTTCCCTAAGTCCCCCTTGGTCTCTGCATCCCTTCACTGTGTCCATGAAGAAAGAAAATGAAATGCAGGCTGGTTTGAAAAACATAGAGCTTCAGGAGGCAGCTGATATTGTCCTCTTATGATGTAGACTCTTGCTTGCCTGGGCAGCACTGCCTGCAGCCAGTGGCTATGGCATGAGTTTATTTAAAGCAAGTGCCATAGGGGTGTAAGTGGTGAATGAGCGAAGCTGAGCTTGCAGCAAGACAGGCAGCAGGGAGACACACCTTGAGTGCTGTGTCCAGTTCTGGGCTCCTCAGCTCCAGAGAGATGTTGAGGTGCTGGGAGGTGTCCAGAGAAGGGCAGCAAGGCTGGGGAGGGGTTTGGAGCACAAACCCTATGATGAGAGGCTGAGGGAGCTGGGGGTGTGCAGCCTGCAGCAGAGGAGGCTCAGGGCAGAGCTCATTGCTGTCTACAACTACCTGAAGGGAGGCTGTAGCCAGGTGGGGTTGGGCTCTTCTGCCAGGCAACCAGCAACAGAACAAGGGGACACAGTCTCAAGCTGTGCCAGGGGAGGTCTAGGCTGGCAGTTAGGAGGAAGTTGTTGTCAGAGAGAGTGATTGGCATTGGAATGGGCTGCCCAGGGAGGTGGTGGAGTGGCTGTGCCTGGAGGTGTTGAAGCAAAGCTGGATGGCTGTGCCATCCTGTCGTGTTCCCCCAGCCACACCAGGCCCAGCTCAAACCGCATATAATGAAAGGGTGATCTCTTGCTTTCCTCAAGCCTCAAGAGCAAGGTGACAAGAAGTTAACAAGGCTTCATCAGCTGGAGTTGTAGAAATACTAAGGAGCCACAGATTGAGCCTGGCTTCCTTCTGTGTGCCTAGAAATTCTTGTGCTTCTCTGAGGGCTGCTCTGCAGAGCATCATCTCTGAGCAGGGAGCTCTGCTGAGCCAAGCACGGGGCAGACCCCAGCTCCTGCAGTCGCCTGTGGTTTACTTTTGGAGTCTATCAGACAAGATTGGCAGCAAGCTTGCTGCTCTGGAGCCGCCCCTAGGTGCAAGGAGATTGTGATGTTCACAAGGGCTGTCCAGCTGCGGGCACCCCGGCAGGGACCAGCTATCCGCGCTTGGCCACGGTCGTGTCAGGGCTTTTGATCCTTGTAATGAAGCCGTTCCCAAAGACGAGCGTAAGGAACCGCCAGCGCCTTCCTCCCTGTCTGTTTGCATTTGTGGGATCTGACCTACTTCTCGTTATTTGCAACACAAAAGCCTCCCTTGTTTTCCGACTTGCAGCAAGCCGCTGCAGGAGTGCTTCGTGCCCGCAGCCATCATCCGCTCCGCTCCAGGAGCTTGTGCTGGCATCTCCAGCAGCAGTCAGCTTCACCTTGGGAAAGCTGACCCCGGAGCACGAAAAGCAGGTTGTGGGATGGATGAAGCCAGCTCTGCCTGTGGTGGCCTCAGTCCTGCCTCTCTAACCTCTCTTTCCTCACCCCCAATCTCAGAGCTCTTCCTCTTGCAGCTGGGGCTGCCAGGGCTTGGGGCACTTTGCCTTGGCGCTCCCCAAAGCAAAGGCTCAGCAAGAAATTCTGCAGAACTGCGCCTTGTGTGGCCAAAGGCTCTGCTTGTTTCTAAGGGACAGCACTGGCTTAAAGCGCTGCAGGGCAGGGAACCACTTCATCCCTCAGCAGCACCACTTGGCTTAGCAATATTGCAGTTAGGGAAACCAAGGGGTGAAATGAGGGCGCAGGAACTGCTGCTCTGGGCTGTATCCCAGGCTGACCAAGCCTTGGCACAGGGCAGCAGCTCATTGCTCCTCTTGGTTTGCAGCACAGCACCTTGATTTTTGTGTGTGTGTGCCAATGGCTGCAGCAGTCCTCATGGGAGATTAGCCTTCTTTTTAAGGCTATGCAGGAAGGAAGCTGTTTCTAGGCTGCACATTGCAATAGACAGGGCTAAGCTGCTGTGAGGAGCTCAACTGTTTTGCTTTCCCTGCCACCCATCCAACAACTATCCCAGGCTGTCATCACCCTGGGGGAGAAACCTCCATTACGAGCCAGGGAAAAGGCACATGAGAATTTTGGAAGGCCTGAGCAGTGAGCAAACATTAATATATGCTCTTTCCCCTCATAAATACTTCTTCAAAAGGCACTAGCAGCTATCTGGGATGCTCCTATACAACAGCAAGTCATAAATGATGGGTTTCTTGGAGCAGGGTAGACTGGAAGCTCAGTTAAATGCATCAAATTAACTGTCAGAATAATCTTCCAGGACTTGATGGGCTCAAAGATTAAACAGCATGTTATTTCTTCTCTGGGCTGCCTCTTTTTTCCCCCCCTTTATCTTAGCAAAAGGGATTTACTGTAGATTCCAAAATCCATATTTTAAATGAATTGCAAATAGTTGCTTGTAGACTTGGCCTGTGTGAAAAGGATTATTGCCCAAAACAACCCCTTCTGTCAGGGGGAATGCAGGTTAAAGAGAAACAGGAATGGAAATGAATGCAAAGGCTTTGCAGTGAATTCTGCAGGGGCTGTGTTTATTTTCCCCTTTGATGCTCCCAGCCTGGCTTCCTATGCAATTAAAGGCTCTAGCTCTTCATTGCAAAGCATGCCATCCTTTTTTTCGGGGGGGGGGGGAGGGGGTTTCTTTGTTGTTGGCATCAGTAAATATTTGGGCAGAAATTGTTTAAACATAAGCTTTCAATAATCTTTGTTTTACTTCTTCCTCTTCCCTGGCTGAGTCTTGGTTTGAATTTCCATAGACTAAAAATACATGGTTTTGTTTGAAGAGCTGAGATGATCTTGTTCATTTTGCTGCTTATCCATTACCAGGAAAGCCTAATCCTTCTTTGATTGATGCTCAGCATCACACAATTGAGCAGGGATACAGGACATGCAGCAGGGAGTTATTACTCTTGCCCACACACTTCGGCTACCCAAGCCCACTGCTGACATAGCAGATCCAGCACCTATTAAATTATATTGCCCTAACAAAACCTGCTGCTGCAGGTCAGGAGCAGAACTGTTAGCAAATAGATGCAAAAAGGTGATAAAAGGCAGAAATGGCAGAGGGTATTAGGGAGGCAGAGGGCAAAGGGGGAGATTGGTGGCAGTCAATTCTGATTTGCCAGACAACAACATGACTCTGAGGCACCATTCCCCACGCTGCTCCTGTTTGATTGCTGACAGGGAAGGACAGTGTGTGCCTTCCCCAGCTTCAGCTTTGGCTGTGATCTCTATCAGGATCTCTGAATTTCAGCTTCCCCTCTAGGATTTTGTGGGGAACAGCTGGTGATTTCTCTATTTAAAGACCTGTAGTATAAAGAAGACAGGAGGGGAGAAGAAAGCCAAAGCTTCTGAAGGCTTTCCCCATCTACTGGGCTTCTGGATGTTCATGGCAAACTTAGAGTAACATTAATTACAGGCATCTAGAAAGAGCCATAATCATCTGTCATTCATGGTGACAGGATGACATCTCCTGTTTGGATGGTTCAGCATTACCATTTGCAATCTCAAGAGCTCAGGCTACAATCCTAACTATTTCTGACAACCTCGAGAGATGAGTTTGACATTTGGGACATATGTGCGTGCAGGGGAGGTTGTGTGGCAGTGCAGGTAGGCATCAAAGCCTTCCACAGACAAAGAGCACACAGGTAATTTCATTCTGAGCAACTTCCAGTTTGGATAAAGGGGAAGCCAGCAGAGAAGAGAGCACTGAAGGTGGGGTACCCCACATCTCCTCTGTGCGTGTCGCAGATTCACTGCCGCAGCCAGAGTCTCATTAAGCAGGATGCTGTACACCCTTAATCGCAGAGTCAACCAGGTTGGAAGAGACCTCCAAGCTCGGCCAGCCCAACCTAGCACCCAGCCCTAGCCAGTCAACCAGACCATGGCACTAAGTGCCTCATCCAGGCTTTGTTTCAACACCTCCAGGCATGGTGACTCCACCACCTCCCTGGGCAGCCCATTCCAATGCCAATCACTCTCTCTGACAACAACTTCCTCCTAACAGCCAGCCTAGACCTCCCCTGCCACAACCTCAGACTGTGTCCCCTTGTTCTGTTGCTGCTTTCCTGGCAGAAGAGCCCAACCCCACCTGGCTACAGCCTCCCTTCAGATGGTTGTAGAGAGCAATGAGCTCTGCCCTGAGCCTCCTCTTCTCCAGGCTGCACACCCCCAGCTCCCTCAGCCTCTCCTCACAGGGCTGTACTCAAAGCCTCATAAAAACCTTCTAAACAGCCCACAGAAGAAGTGGGATAAGTCACTGGATGGTGGCAACTCAGTTGTGCATCAGTCTTGCTCAAGTCTCCTCTTTGCCTGCGGAAGTGAAGCCAGGCATTTCCATGCAGCAGGCTTACAGGCTGCCTACCAGCTCAGTATCTTGGCCAGAGGGACCTCCTTGGAGCCTGAAGGTCATCTTTTGCTCCTGGAAAAACTTTGTGTGTTTTCTTGCTTTCAGAATGAGTCCTAGTGAGAAATTCTTGTTTGGAAATAGAAAAGTAGAATTGCTGTTGAGCATTGGTCTGCTCATTCCCTGCATCTGCAATGTTAGGCCTGCAGCTATCATCAAAATCTTGCTTGAGAGTGCCTAAACCATGTAAATTGGACTGCAGGACAATAGGGCAGGAGTGCCAGACCCAAATAATGGGTTCAGCAAGCTCAGGCTCACCAGTTCAGAGCTAGTAAGCATTTGTGTGCATGCTAGCAGCCAGCCAGTATTGCATCTCTGTTCAAAGTAGGACATCATAATGTCAGATCTTTTTTGGCTGGGTGTTTTTTTCTCTCTGTCAGATATCAATCTTTTGAAGAGCTGGCACCTCATATTCTCCCTGGCTCTGGCTTCTCTATGTGTCTGCTTCAAGCAGGCCCACTGGCTCCTGCTCAGCTCAGAGCTCTGTAGGAACCAAGGGACCCTGCCTGCCTTTCTGCTCCTGCCACAAAAGCTTCCTGCCTGCCCTCCTCTCCTGCGTGCTGCTGTGGCTGAATCCCTGCACTACACTGCAGGTAGTTTGCAAGCCTGGGGTTGGTCACGTAGCTTGAGTATCTTCATCACTCTTGATTAACCATGATGAGAGCCACTTGCCTGACAAATTTGCTCATGGCAAGTTGCATTAATAATAGCATAAATGGAGAATAAGAGAAGAAAACATGAGGAAAAAAAGAGCTTAATTCCCATCCAGCCCCAAATCCAAGATAAATAACGTAAGGAGTGTCTCCTGTGAGCCTCTCTCCACAGACCGGATCAATTCAACACCCCTAGGAAGGCAGGGGAGGGGCTGTGAGCCCAGAGCTCGGCAGCCCTGGCAGCCCTCACAGCCCTTGTCGTGCTTTGTTACACAGAGGTTTTTCCTGCAAGTCCTGAGGCTCCTGGCTGGCTAATACACAACCAGGGTGGAAATAAACGTTTCGATCATAGGGGTTTTTTTTGCCTTGCTAGAGGAGGCATCAAGCAGTAACTCTTTGCTGCCACTGGGAGCACAGCCCTGTGAGGAGAGGCTGAGGGAGCTGGGGGTGTGCAGCCTGCAGCAGAGGAGGCTCAGGGCAGAGCTCATTGCTGTCTGCAGCTCCCTGCAGGGAGGCTGTAGCCAGGTGGGGTTGGGCTCTTCTGCCAGGCACCCAGCAACAGAACAAGGGGACACAGCCTGAAGCTGTGCGATGGGAGGTCTAGGCTGGCTGTTAGGAGGAAGTTGTTGTCAGACAGAGTGATTGGCATTGGAATGGGCTGCCCAGGGAGGTGGTGGAGTTGCCATCCCTGAAGGTATTGAAGCCAAGTCTGGCTGGGGCGCTTAGTGCCATGGTCTGGTTGCTTGGCTAGGGCTGGATGCTAGGTTGGGCTGGCTGAGCTTGGAGCTCTCTTCCAAAGTGACTGATTCTATGAAAGAGCATGCAGAAGGTCAGGCTTGCATTAGGCACACTGAACAGAGACAGGAAAGGAAATCTGCACTGCTGCTGCCCCTCGGGTGGATGCTAGGCTGTGCAAAGTTTGCCTTGCAGAGTACTTTTTGGTTTGGTTTGTTTTCTACTGACCCAACGATGTTTGCAGTCTGGAGTCTTTGAGGGAGCTGTGAGAACCTCCGCTGGCTCTTGACACGGGCTGCGAACAAAGATGATGGATCTCCTTGTTTGCTGCGCTGCGGTTTTGCCCTCAGCTGAACCAGGCTGGGTGCTGGTTGTGTAGTTCATTATTTGTACCGCAGCATTCAGCTGTCCTCATCGGATCAGCTCCCTCAGTGCAAACACCCAGTGGGAAAGTCCCTTCTCTAAAGAGCCTCAGCCATCGGTGCTAATGAGAAGACAAAGGTGCCTGCTGCTCTCCCCTACTTTGTTCTCACTCCCCGTAACAGGCGGTTTGTGTTCCACGATGTGCCGGGAGATGCTGAGGTTGTACCTCCCATGGGTCTTTTGCCAAGAGCTAGAGCCTCGAGGGTGCAGGCTCGGAGCCGAGGGCGGAGGATTTGTCCATTCTGTCAACAGATGAAGGTTTCCAACGCCCTCCTTCCCTGTGCGATGCTGAAGTCTTGGCACCTCATTGTCTCTTTTAACAGAAAGTAAATCTCTCAGCCATGGGAAGCTGTCATCCAGGCGCCTTCATGCTAGGCAGCAAAAGGAACCTTGCTGTTCCTGACAGGAATGCTGCAGCAGGTAAGGTCATGGTGGCATCTCCAAACACACTGCCTTTGCTTTGAGGATTCAAAAGCGCCTTAGCTGCACCTTCACCTTCCCTTTTTCTGTGTCATAGAGCTTCCCAGACTGTGTTTGGGAAGAGATGAAGCAATCATTTCCCACGTTCCTGATTATTACACAAGGGCAGTTCAACATACAATTGAAGTTAAAGTGATTTATAATATTGGAAACAGCAGAGGTTATACAACAGAGGACATGAGAGAGCCTCTGGACCACAGTCCTTTGGCAGTGCATGAAAGTCCCATAGTGGTCTTGGAAACAAAAATGTATCGATTCAGGCATTAGCATGAAAAGGCATCCAGCTAGGATGCTTTGTTCTGCTTTGGGTGGCACCACTGGAAACCTTGAGAAAGGGCCATAGATTCCAGAGATGCTCAGTCATTCCAGCTGGAAGCTGGGTGAGAAGCGAAGACCTCATGGAGGACCAGATGCTGTACTCACACTTACTGTTCCAGGGTAAATAAAAGAAGAGAATGCTGCTCATTTGTTTGAGCAGCTGTTGTTCTCCAGCAAATCTTCCACTTCATCATTTCCAAATGCAAATTGGCTAAGAAGCTGCACATATTTCAAATGATAATTCAAGTATAATTTAAATATAGCATTCTACTGCCACCGCAAGGGTACAAGCCACGTTTTGAGGTTCCAAGTGGGTAGGGACAAGGGAAAAGCCAATTATAGAAGCATAGAATCAGTCAGGGTTGGAAGAGGTCACAAGGATCAGCCAGTTCCAAACCCCCTGCCATGCCCAGGGACACCCTACCCTAGAGCAGGCTGCACACAGTCTCAGCCAGCCTGGCCTGAAACACCTCCAGCCATGGGGCCTCAACCACCTCCCTGGGCAGCCCCTGTCAGCTTCTCACCACTCTCCTGCTCAACAGCTTCCTCCTCCCCTCCAGCTTGACTCTCCTCACCTGCAGCTTTGCTCCATTCCCCCCACTTCTGACACTCCCTGACAGCCTAAAAAGTCCCTCCCCAGCTTTTTGTAGTCCCCTTCGGATCCTGGAAGGCCACAAGAAGGTCCCCTGGGAGCCTCCTCTTCTCCAGACTGAACAGCCAGGCACAGTTCTCCTGCCTGCATTGCACAGGGCTTTGTGAGAGAGGCCAGAAAAGAAACATCATGAAATAAGACCTGGAGGATCTGAAATGGTTTTAGTTTTAATGCACAGCTGCTCTCATTTGCTTCCCCATCTCTGTCTTAGCTATTTCTGCATGGGGAGGGGGACACTGACACATGAGGATAGCTGTGGCTGGAAATGCAGGTTGTGCAGTCTCCTTCTCTAGACTTTCATGGCCTGTTTGGATGTGTTCCCCTGTGACCTGAGCCAGATTGTATGGTCCTGCTCTGCCAGGGGGATTGGACTCGATGAGCTCTTTGGGTCCCTTCCAACCCCTGTGATCCTGTGTGTAGGGTGCATGTGTACCTTAAAGGAAGATGAATCCACGGCAAGCTAGAAACAGAAAGCTGATACCTCTCACTGCAGCTCCCTTCTGTGCCCTGCACAGCCTTACAGAATGGGGTAGGAGGTAGTGAGACCACACATGAGCCTGAGCTCTGACGCCTGCCCACACAGCATGCCGCTCAGCAGCTGTGCCAGCTCTGGCTCCTACACCTCCTGCACCAAGAGCTGCATGCCCACTGCAGCAGTCTGCTGCTCAGAGCACTGTGAGTGGCGATCCTGTGTGCCCAGCTAGCCTGATGACATACCTGTGCAACTGGAAGGATTCAGTAGCTGATTTTAGGTGGTTTCTGTGATAGACAAGGCTGACCATAACCTGTGCAGCTCCTTAATTAATGACTTGCTTCAGCCTTGATGCACAGCTTCTCAACTTAGGCTATTCCAGTCACATACACTCTTGAAACAGCTCTGGCTTTTTACAGATGCAATCCAACAGATGAATAAATAACAATAAGCTCTGGCTGAAATGCATTCAGGAAACCTTTGATAGGAGCTGATTTATTTTACTGTATTATTTAACAAGCCAATATATAAAATTACCTGACACAAGGGTGGATTAGCTGGTGCACTCACTTGCTGTTAGCTTTTGGTTCCTGCTACTGAAAGGCTTGAGGATATTCTTGGAGAGGGAGTTATGTAACAAAGAGGGGGGTTTAAAATGCAAGGTATTTCCAGGGTTTCCTGCCATAAAAGAATGCTGAAATGGCCCTGCATCATCAAACTTTCAACTGTTGGCCCCTCATCTAAGGCCTCATCTTGAAAAGCATGCCTCCCAGCTTAGTTTTGAAGAAGACATCACTGAATGCTCTGCCACAAAGAGTGCAGCTGACACTACCTGTCTCCAGGCACAGTCAAACTTTCCAGCACATGAAAAGGTGCACCCAGGGGATGGTTGTGGCCCCCAGGAATGGATCATCAGCTTTGATATCCATAGCCTCAGCTCTGGAAGCAGAGCCAACTGCACTAACTCACCTCTAATATGAAAAAGGAGCAGCAGTAAGAGCAAACCCCCACATTAAATAAAGCAAAATAACCTCTTGAACACAGGTCTTTGCTTGGGGAGGTAGTGCAGGGTGCATAGCTCTCTGCTGGGTGTGTTGCTTTTAGAGCACGCTGGTGTCCTAGTTTCTGGGCTCCTACCTCATGCCACAGGCTGCAGCATCATGTTTAGGTTTGCCTGACAGGAAAAACCCATCACAGGTTTGTGGATAGTCCTAGCAATCAGGAATACTAATGAATCATAAGTAGCTTGGCTGCCTGTGCACAGACACTGCCTCTGCTTTGCACATTAAACATGGGCAGACTCCTCGGAGTCGCAGGAAACCAGAGAGGGGAGAAGAAGGAGCAGCCAAATATATTCCCTTGTCTGCAAACAGCAACCACTGTAGTAAACCCTTTTGTTAGCAACAGTGCAAAACCAGAGCTAGAGTAGTAAGGGTGAAAACCAAAGGAGCATTGGGACTCACTGGCTTTGGATGTCCAAGATGTGCAGCAAAGGAAATCGAACCTTCAGTGATTCTGTGGCAGAGTTTGTTTGGGTTTAGAGGTTCTCTCTTATTTATCTGTGGCAGTTTGGGAGTCCCCCTTCACACCTTCCCCTCCCCCAAGACACCCACAAATTCACCAGACTAAATCAGCCAGCTGGAAGTTCACAGATGGTTTAGGTTGGAAAGGACCTCAAGTATCATCCAGTTCCAAACCCCTGCCATAGGCAGGGACACCTCCCAGTAGAACAGGTCACTCAAAGCCTCATCCAGCCTGGTGCTGAACACCTCCAGGGAGGCTGTTTCCTTTTCACAGCCTATCATCTAATTGTTCTCATTAAAATATCCCAGCTAGCTTCAAACTAGCACACAGGATAATATGAAAGCTGAGCGTGTTGTACACTTGAGCTGTGGCTTTTGTACAGTCATTTATTCAGCAGCCATCCTGGTCATTTTTCTACCACTTCAGCATGTTGAATAGTAGTAAATCACAAAGTTTGTTTACAAAGCTTGGTGTAGGCAGAGGGAGGTCTAGGCTGGGTGTTAAGAGGAAGTTGTTGGCAGAGAGAGTGATTGGCATTGGAATGGGCTGCCCAGGGAGGTGGTGGAGTCACCATCCCTGGAGGTGTTCAGGCAAATCCTGGCTGGGGCACTTAGTGCCATGGTCTGGTTGATCGTCTAGGGCTGGATGCTAGGTTGGGCTGGCTGAGCTTGGAGGTCTCTTCCAACCTGCTTGATTCTATCATTCCATGAAATGAAACTCTCCATTACTTAAAAAGGCCACAAAATGCAAAGAATTTGTTGGGGCTTTTGAAAACTGGAAGGATATCCTGTTTGTCTTTGAACATTCATCAGAAATTAGGAAATCATTTGCTTCCTCAAGAGATGTGCCTAGAAAGTCAGTACCCTGAAAGGAAGGGTTTGGCAAGTAAAGGGAGATACAGTTCTTGGAGAGAAAAATGAATTGAGAAGAAACCCAAAGCTCAGTACAAGAAATCCATCCTGGTCTGATTTCTTCCACTGTATTGAAGAGGGCAGTTCCATGGGCAAGAGTGGCTAATGTGTGAAAAAGAGTGCTCAGATACAGATAGGTCACTTTTAAGACAGGGAAAGGTTGAGTGACTTTGAGCACTAACAATGTCCCCAGGGTTTGGTGGGATAAAGGAAGGGAGAAGCACAACCAAAGGGAACAGAATATCCAGTGTAGAATCTTTTCTCCCTTTAAGTGCCCAGCTGCCAGAGATGACTGAGTAGCTGGAGCAGTAGGTCTTTCTTCCCCCTCTGCAACTTCAGTCTTCACTTCAGATTTCTCCTCTTCTTGCTCCATTGGGTCTGGTTTACATTCCTCCACAACAGGTTCTACTTTAACCTCAGGTTTCTCCTCCATTTGCAGCTCTGTTTGTTCTGGTTCCCCTTTTTCTGCTTTGATATCCATTTTCACTTCCTGCAAGGGTGGCGGCTGCTGCTCTGGGACAGCCTGCTGAGAGTTCATCTCTGTGCTGCTGGTTAGATGGGGGGGTTGGATACCTGCCCATCAATGCTTATGGCTGGCTGTGAAAGAGATGATGTGGGGTGCTGAGGCTGAGGTAGCAGAAAGAGCTGCCAGCGATTAATTCATGGGGTTAACGGTAGAGCAGAGCAACCTGATGTCCATCGGGGGTGGGGCTGGTAGAGAAGGGCAGTGAGGAGGAAACTCTTCCATTGTCGCCAAGTGCTTATCCAGCTCTTCACATCCCACCCAGCTTCCACAGGCACAAAAAGCCAGGCTGTGCCTGGCTGTCAAATCTGCAGGGTAACCAAGCAACTCCAAATGCACACACACACATATCTGTGACACATCTTCCTCTCCCTCCCATGTATAAATATAGGCAACAGAGCTCACATTCTGAAACTGCTTTCCAGTTGTTCTAATTCCCTCCAGAATGCACATTGGTCACTTTGGGGGTTTTGGTTTGTTTAGGTTTTGGGTTGGATTGTTTTGTTTTGGTTTTTTTTTGGTCAGTGCCCAGAAATGAACTTTGCCACCTTTTGTGAGCAACTTGCTGTGTATTTTTAGTTCTGGTCCTTAACACGTTGAGCATCTCCCAAGCCCTTCTTCCCCCCGCAGCAAACTTGAGCTGTGCTGAAGCAGTTCCCTCCTGCACTGCAGCACGGTGCATGCTCTTGTGATGATCATTCCCAGGGTAATTTAGGTGTGCTTTGAGGAATTAGTTAAACCTCCAGCTCTCTCCCTAGAGCTGAGGGAGCTGGTGGGGGTGGGGACGCTGCATGGGAAGTAGGAAGCGTGAGACAAATATAGAAGCTGTCAATGGGAGCTTATTTCAAGCATGTTCCCACCCCCACCCCCCCGAACCCACCAGTCTATTATTCTAGCCATAAATTTGTCCTTCAGTGTTTGTTTTTTCTCATCTTCGAGTCTGAGAGGCCTATTCCTAACGCTGCAAAGCCTCAGCTGTCAGATCTGCTCTGCTCTTACTGCGAGCTACGCGCCGAAGCGCCGTGCCCCTTCATATCAAATACATCATTAAAACAGATCCTTTTCCCCGCCAGAAAGAAGCTCTGGGTGCAGTTACTCCAACATTTTCTCGAGCAGCAAAGCCCATCTAAGATGCCCCCCAACCTTCCTGACCTGCTTCTGCCACACGGACAGTCCCCATCCCCTCACATGCACCTGCAGGTGGGGCTGCCCCACGGATTCCATTGATGCGGTTGAAGAGTGGCACTCTAAAAACAGCCTGGGCACAGCTGGGGGGAGGCATCGACCTTTGGCAGGGGGGCTTGGGGGGTCGAGTGCCTGTAATCACATTTTCAGACACTGCTAATGGCTGTTTCTGCTGCTTACAGGCACTGCCCAAAGCAAAGGCTGCAGGCAGTGAAAAACCTGACCTGAAACCAAGCAGCCAGCTAGAGACCTTTATTTATCTTTAAGAGCACTCTCCTTAGGCTTTCCCTCAAACAAAATTAGCACCCTTAGATCCCCAAATCAATGCAGCTTCCACTGTTTGTTTTTTTTTTTTGCCCTGATGAGGCAACATGCTGTTATTTAACCCTCTTTGGAAGCAGCAGAGCTGTTGGGAAGAGAAGAGCCATTCTTGTTTTCAGGTATTTCAAATTCATTGGACTCCTGCACTCACAGATACACCTGGAGATTTATAGCTCTGGCACAGAGAAATTCCTTTAGTGGAACAAAACATGAAGATCTCCAGTGCAAATCAGAGTGAGCCTCCAAAGCTGAGCCCTCCCCGCAGGCACAGTTCTCCCCAAAGACTACAGCTCCCAGGATGCCTGGGAGCCGATGGCAGTCCTGGCACCAGGGTGACAGCTTGCGTGAAGAAGCAATTAACCTGCCTTGGCAAAACGGGAGCGAGAGGAAGGATCCATGTTCTTGGACAATTCGGAGCAGCTGCCAGCTTCCAAGTTTCCCCTGCTCTTTCAGCAATCTGCCGTTGGGAGGGAAAGGGATGCTCGGAATGACTTGCAGAGAGCTTGGTGAACGCTGTGGTGTCACAGCAAGGGAATGGAAGGCAGAAAAGTGCCTCCGTGGACAAACGCTGGTGAGGTGGGCTTGCCTGGGAGAAAACTCCCTCAGTTCAACTTGCAAAGCAGCAGAACAAAAGGCAAAAATGCCTCACAATGGGCAGCCCCATCCCCATTGCTCTGACGAGCTGTTCCACCTCATGAAGGAAGCTGTGCTCAGTGTTCTGGGGCCAGTGCCAAGAGCTGCAGCTCCATGACACATGTGCAGCCCTCTCTGCAGGAGCTTTGTGCTGCTGCCTTCAGACGGCACTGCTGGCGAGCTCACGGCCAGCCCTGCCCACCAGCTGCCACAACAGGGCATGCTGTGTCCCAGGTGCCAGGAAGGAGGCAGGAGCTGGCCCATCGTTTCCAAACTGGCTGCTGTAATCAGTTGCTGTTGAGGTGTGCACAAAACTTTAACTTTCTGCAGCTTTGGGATTCTGAGAGGAGGCACAACCTTGCTGGCCTTTAGCATCCCAGCAGAGAATGCCAGCCTGGGTTCATTACCTTTGCACCACCAGCTGCACCTGCAAAGTTCAGCTACAACGGGAAGAAGCAGCAGCGGCAAATCTGCTGTGTTCCCTGAGCTTCTCTGTCTGTGAATGCAACATGGACAGGCCAAGCTTTTGCTGGAGGTGACATCAGGCAGGCAGCCTAAGGCAAGACATGGATTAAAACCACCTCACCACGGTGAGGAGGGAGAAACCACACCACATCTCGGAGCCAAAGGAGGCAGGGGAGCGTGGTGGAGTTTGGCATCTTCCTGTTCTTTTGAACTGACCAGCAGGCTGGTGGAACCCCAATGTCCCCACAGACTGCAGCAGTGCTTGAAGTCTTTCAACACCTTCCCCTCCCTCATATCAGGCTCTATCTGAAACCCAGTGTACACCTCTGTGGGGAAGTTGGGCTGTCTCCATGCTCCCTGCAGGAGACAGCTCCTTACTGCCCTTAGTACAGGGATGTCAGGTCTCTGTAACGCCACTTCAAACCGCTTCTGTTCTTTGCCCTGTGGTAAAGAGGCTGGGTGAGGCATTAAGTGGGCAGAAGAAATCCTCTTTATTCTCACATCTGGTATTGCAAAAGTCTTAAAATCAGAACTCATTTGTGTTTTCTCTAGCCCTGTCCAGAGCTAGGGACTCAGGAGTATATGTGTACAAGATCTACATTTAGGTATAGCAAAATCTTCACCTCATCACCTTCTCCCCCACACAGGACACACTGCAGCACTTGAAATTCTTCTGTTGCTTGGTAAAAAAAAATGGTGCTTTGGAGAACCATCAAAGGTTAATGAAAAGTTCAGCCAAGGAGCAGAGGCCAGCAGAGATAGCAGCAGCTCTTTAAGGCTTTCAAACAGCTGACAAGAAACCATCAACAAGTATTTGTGGCCAGGGATAAAGAGAAACATCTTTTTGAACACATCCAAGCATGAAACCTCCATGGTAGTTACCTTATAATCTTTATCCCTACATGTCAAACCATCTCATTTTTATGAAGGGGACTGATTTATATATGACAGCAGCAACTCTTTTTTCCACAGCCCTCAGGGGCTGTGACTTCAATAGCTAAGATCCAAGTAGTGGAACTGCAGTCTGCAAGCCCGTAATAAAGAGCAGTGGGAGGAAGACGAGCGATGTGTTCTCATTCCTGCTACCAGGCTTTCATAAGCATTGCTTACAAGTGCAGTCAATTTGCTTTCAGATCTCCATAAAAATGCTTTTTTTTTCCCCTCTTTTTTTTTTCTTTTCTTTCCTTTTTCCCCCTTTATTTACAAAGCTTTCTCATCTTTCAAAACAGAACTCTCCTGAAAGTAACTTCTTGCTTTGATGCCTGGGAAACTCTTAAGGATGTTTATTTATGTTTGGTGAATGTTCCTGTTGTAAAATGGATGTGCCTGTGTGGTGTTCACAGAATCACAGGGTGTTAGGGATTGGAAGTGACCTCTAAAGGTCATCCAGTCCAACCTCGCTGCCAGAGAAGGATCACCTAGAGCAGAGCACTCAGGAATTCATCCAGGAGGGTTTTGAGTATCTCCAGAGAAGGAGACTCCAAAACACCTCTGGGCAGCCTGTGTTGCTGGAGTGCCAAATGCTCCACTGGCATGAAAGCTTGGCCAGCAGTCCTAAAAGAGAGGGGACCAGGGCTGCTGGCATGGTTTATCAGGACCAAAGCCTACTCCAGCCTGAGGTCTGAGAGATCTGAAAGATGGCAGTGGCAGCAGCCAGCAAAGTGGGGCCAGCTGGCAGGTCAAGGTGACTGGGTGGTCTCAGCAGCAAGTCAGAAGGCAGCATAATCACCTCCTCTGACCTTTAGGTTGGGCTGCAGCAGCAGTGGTCAGTTCTCTTCAATATATTCATCAATGCCCTGGCTGAGGGCACAGAGTGCACTGTCAGCAAGTTTGCTGGTGACACCAAACTGGGTGGAGTGGCTGCCACACCAGAAGGCTGTGCTGCCATTCAGACAGACAGGGACAGGCTGGAGGGGTTGGCAGAGAGAAACTTAATGAAATTCAGCAAGGGCAAGGGTAGTTTTGCACCTGGGAAGGAGCAACCCCAGGATCAGTATAGGTTGGGGACTGACCTGTTGGAAGTCAGCAGAGGGGAAAAGGATTTGGGGGTCCAAGTGCATGGGAGGTTGACCGTGAGCCAGCAATGTGCTCTGGTGGCCAGGAGGGGCAGTGCCATTCTGGAGAGTATTAGAAGGGCTGTGGTTAGTAGGTCAGGAGAGGTTCTCCTGGCCCTCTACTCTGCCCTGATGAAGCCACATCTGCAGTACTGTGTCCAGTTCTGGGCCCCCCAGTTCAAGAGGGACATAGAACTGTTGGAGAGAGTCCAGCACAGAGCCACAAAGATGACAAAGAGAATGGAACATCTCTGTTAGGAGCAGAGCCTGAGGGAGCTGCGGCTGTGCTGCTGGGAGAGGAGGAGCCTGGGAGGTGACCATAGCAATGTTTGCCAATATGTGCAGGGCGAGTGCCAGGAGGCTGGAGCCAGGCTCTGCCCAGTGATGCCCAATAACAGCACAAGGGGCAATGGGTGGAAGTTGAGGCATAGGAAGTTTCATGTAAATATAAGGAGGAATTCTTTCCCTGTGAGGGTGACAGAGCACTGGAACAGGCTGCCCAGGGGAGTTGTGGAGTCTCCCTCTCTGGAGATATTCAGAACCCACCTGGATGTCTTCCTGTGTGACCTGCTCTAGGTGATGCTGCTCTGGCAGGGGATTGGACTGGATGAGCTTTGGAGGTGCCTTCCAGCCCCTGGTATTCTGTGATTCAGTGGGGCCTCATCACAGCAGAAAGAGGCTGGAGAACTGGTGGTGGAGGAAGAGATTGATTCTCATTCTCTGAGGTTAATTATATGGTGGATGCTGATGATGCTGATGAAGTGGGCAGAGACCTTAAAATCTATAAGGTATTTCTAATGGGCATTTATCATCTTATCCATTCTGTTATTGATCAAATTGGTAGTCAGAAGACATTTGGACCTCACTGATTCACTTAGATATGCCTCTGGTGTGTGTGTCCTAACCAGAGCTGGATGCAGCAGTGGGTTTTCCCTCTCTTTATTGTCCTGTGGCCATGGTGCTGTATACACAAACAGCACTGATTTTAAACTCTCAGGGAGGAAAGCAGATCTAAAGCGTTACAGAACGCAAGTGCTGGGATCAGAACAACACTTGTGGTGTTTTGACATGAGCTGAAAATACATCCAAAGGCTCCTTTCCAGCATGCTGACAAAACAGATAAATTAGCCTGGCAAAGGTCTGGCTTTCACCAGGGCTCCCAGCTCAGCACACAGCTCTGATCCAGTGGAGCAGCCGAGGCCATTGCCTCTGATAGGTGCTGAATCATCAGGGGCTTTTAGCAATGATTGTACCTGAGGTCATCTCAGTGAGGACTGCCTCCTAATTCAGGGATAGTTAGCATTGCTCTGTGCATGGCTGCTACAGTGGTGGCTGTAGCCACTCTGTTAGTGTGAAAAGAGGGAGCAAGAGCAGGCAAAGGCAGAACGTCTAAGACAGAGCACTGGGCACCCAATCTCATGTGCTCCTCTACCAACACTTTCCTTTCAAGGGGTCAGTCAGCCTTCTGGATCTAGTGGGTAAGGAATACAGGCTGTTGCAAGTTAAAGCATCATTTCTTTGGTGCTTGGTTGTCCCTTTCACAAACACAGCAGCCTGCAAGACTCAGGGCTCAGGATGTCACAGACTCACACACCATTCAGGTTGGAAAATTCCCTCAGGATCACCAAGTCCAACTGATCACAGAACCACAGACACAGGCAGGCTGGCAAAGCCCCTCAGCATCACCAGGTCCAACCTAGAACCCTGCTCTACAAGATTCACATTAAACCATAGCCCTGAGCACCACATCCAAACCACCCTGAAACACAGCCAGGCTGGGTGACTCCACCACCTCCCTGGGCAGCTAATTCCAGTCCCTGATGACTCTCTCCATGAAAAACTTTTTCCTCATGTCCAACCTAAACCTCCCCAGCCTCAGCTTGAGGCCATGAGGCCCATTCTAATGCCTCTTCATAGATTTTTTTCTCAGTGCACACCCACCCATCTAAAGTCAACCTTAATAAGCTGCAGCACAGGAGGTTCCAGCTCAACACAAGGGGGAACTTCTTGACTGGAAGGGTCATAGGGCACTGGAACAGGTTTCCCAGAGAGGTTGTGGAGTCTCCTTCTCTTGAGACTTTCAAGGCCTGTCTGGATGTGTTCCTGTGTGACCTGAGCTAGATTGTATGCTCCTGCTCTGGCAGAGGGGTTGGACTGGATGCTCTCTTTGGGTCCCTTCTGACCCCTGACATCCTGTGAGCCTGTGGACCTGCTGCTCTCTACGTGGCTACTCTAGCTGGGTTTGCTCCAGCTTTCTGCATCGAGCTTTGCCTCCCTGCTGGTTTTAGAGCTGTGATGATTAGTGCAAACAGGCATGGAGTGTCCTTGAGTAGTTCTGAAAACAACAGAGAGCAAATTTATCGAGGGATGTTTCTTCTTATGGCTGATGGATTAAGCTCCCCCTCAGGCTTGAGAAGATGCAGGCTTTAAATCACCTTGTAAAGACAAGGGTTTGATCTTGGGACATAACAACAGAGGAAAAAAATCCTCAAGGGGAAAAAAATAAACCAAGACAGGTCACTTGTATCGACTTAGATATTTATTTAGGTGCCTAAATCTGGTCCCTAATTTCAGGCACCTGTTTCACCAGCACTGAGAACGCTGTCCCTGATAACACCACAGCACAAGGAGAAAACCAGCACGGAGAGTGCAATTTCTGTTAAAGCAATATGATTTACACTTCTGCTTCTCACAGCTGCTCCGGAAAAGCCCACTTGAAATGCTTGTGGAGCATGCTAGGAGCGCTGGTGGGAAGTGCATTCAAAGCGCCGATGTTATTGCTCAGCTCTTGCAGCTGAAACACAAAGGGGCCATGTGCTCTTTAAATGTCCTTTGGAGAAAAGGAAACCTTCCCCTGGAGAGCTCAGCTGCCTGCAGTCAGCTCTCTGCTCCCAGGCAGATCTGCAGTGGCGAAGGGAGGCTCGTTCAGGTGTCCTCTGCTCTCCGAGAGGCTGCGAGGAAGCCTCCCGGAGGAAGGCTTGAGGCTGCTCTGGCGCTGGTGCTCCCCTGCCGCCCCTTGGCTGCGCCGCACTGCCGCTCAGGAGGTGCCGAGGATCAGCCTGCTGGCGGACCCCAGCTCACTGCTGCGCCTCGCTTTTACCTCTTCCAGTGACTCGAGAGCACAGCAGCACAGGCAGGGAGCTGCCGTGGGAGCAAACCTCCCCACTCTGCAGCTCGCTGGATCTAAGGAGAGGCTGTTACATTTTGCTGTCTGTGGTCAGATCCCTCAGGTGTAAGCAGCTCCTCGCCTGGCTCACTCCATCTACCGCAGCTGGAGATGGGGTGGGACCATCCACTGAGCCCATGAAGAGTCCTGAATCGCTGCCACATGTGCACTGCTCCCTCCCCCCCGCCACACCCCAGGTGCTTCGTACCCACGCTGTAGCGAGGGGATGTAGTTACTCCACTGTGTGTCTCAGTGGGAGCTGCCTCTGGTACCTTCCCTCTGTAATGTTTTGAGGCTCTCTTGCAACGTTGAGTGGTTCTTCAGCCACAGGTAAGCTGCAGCCCTTGGGTTAATTGGCTGCTGAGGGGTTTTTTCCCTTCTGTGGGTTTTGTGGTGGGTGAGGGCAGTGGCTTGTTTCCTCACTGCGTCCTGTGGATGGCCTGAGACAGCCTGACAGGGAAGGTGTGTGCCCCAGGAAAGGGGGGAGTGGTTCATAGGATCACAGGATGTTAGGAGTTGGAAGGGACCTGAAGAGATTACCGAGTCTACCCCCTGCCAGAGCAGGTCACAGAGCAAAGCATCCAGACAGGCCTGGAAAGGCTCCAGAGAAAGAGACTCCACAACCTCTCTGGGCAGCCTGTGCCAGGGCTCTGGGACCCTTTCAGTCAAGAAATTCCCCCTTGTGCTGAGCTGGAACCTCCTGTGCTGCAGCTTCCATCCATTGCTCCTTGCCCTGTCCCAGGGAGCAGTGAGCAGAGCCTGTCCCCCTTCTCCTGACCCCCAGCTCTAAGATATTTATAGTCATTGATTAAATCCCCTCTCAGTCTTCTCCAGCCTAAACAGCCCCAGGTCCCTCAGCCTCTCCTCATACGGCATGAGATACACTGAGGTTCTCTTGTTCTTTATGGCTTGCTATGAGAGCTGTATGCTTATTACTTCATTATGATTGAGTACCACCCTCTGTAGAAGCAGCCACAGTTAGTGTTAGTGAGTTGTTGGGGCACACCAGGAAGTGTAGTGATGTATGGTTAAGTTAATTCATGCATTACTGGAAATTTGTTGTTATGCTTCTGCTGGCTTCTTGCCCATAGCTGTTGAACTGTGCTACCCTGTTTATGAAATATTGATCCTCTGGAAGAGGGTGAACTTACAAAAGCACGTGGTAGTTCTTGGTGAGCAGGTACCAGAGGAGTTAGACACCTATTGTCCTAAGAGCTCTGGAAATTGGGTGGGGATTGGCTGGGAGCAGCCCTGAGAAACAGAACCTGGGGGTCTGGGCTAGTGAAAGCTCAACAGGAGCCTGCAGTGTGAGTGCAGCCCAGACAGCAACCCTGCGCTGGGCTGCAGCAAGAGCAGTGTGGACACAGGGCAAGGGAGGGGATTCTGCCCCTTGGCTCTGCTCTCCTCAGACCCCACCTGGAGTCCTGGGTGCAGTTCTGGAGCCCCCAGCACAAGCAGGACATGGAACTGCTGGAGCCAGTCCAGAGGAGGCCACCAAGATACTCAGAGGGCTGCAGCAGCTCTGTTCTGAGGACAGGCTGAGAGAGTTGGGGCTCTGCAGCCTGGAGAGGGAAAGGCTTTGAGGAGACCTTGGAGTGGCCTTGCAGTATCTGAAGTGGGTTCCAGGAGGGCTGGGGAGGGACTATTGACAAGGTCTTGTAATGACACGACAAGGGGTAATGGGTTTAAACTGGCAGACGGGAGATTCAAACTGGATGTTAGGAGGAAGTTGTTGGCAGAGAGAGTGATTGGCATTGGAATGGGCTGCCCAGAGAGGTGGTGGAGTCACTGTGCCTGGAGGTGTTGAAGCCAAGCCTGGATGAGGCACTTAGTGCCATGGTCTGGTTGATTGGCCAGGGCTGGGTGCTAGGTTGGACTGAATGAGCTTGGAGATCTCTTCCAACCTGTTTGATTCTATGACTGTGACAGGACCCAAAAAAAGCTACCTCTTGAAACACTTGATTTAATCCACCCTGAGCCCTCTGGGCAGTAAATATCTGGTGTTTTCTTTGCTCTCCTTACCGTGCTGCTTTACCTTGGTGAAACTGAGCAGCCAGTCCAAGCTTTGTTTTCTGATGGTTACTTTTCTAAATGACCACCTCTCCATCTCCAGCAAGTCCAATTTTGCTCTTCCATATTGCATTTCCAGTCATTTCACTATTGTCTTTTGTAGCATGCAAATGAACCATGGAAGCCTGTAGTAAGTGCCAGCCCTGGTAAAGCAAGTCCTGTTTCAGTATATTATGGTTGGTTTGCAATGCTTCTTGATATTACTGCAGCTTTTTGTCATGGAAAATGAGGTGTGTGCTGTGTTATCAGCTGCTGAGCTATTACACAGGTTGAGCATTCTAGTTAGCAGGGACAGCAAATGTTGCAGTTGAGGATGCAAAAGGGCTTCCTCTATAAAACTGCGATTCAATGCCCTCAGCGTTAGCCTCGGGGTGAAAATCATCTCCAGAGTGAATGAATGCAGTAAGAGTGTGAAGAACTTGCCCTGCTGCAGTCCTTTTGTTGTAGAATTTGGATCTTAGGAAGAAATTCTTCACTACAAAGGTGGCAAAATTCTGGAATGGATTGTCCCGACATGTTGTAGACACTCCCTCCCTGGAGGTGCTCAAGGCCAGGTTAGATGGGGCCTTGAGTAACCTGGGCTAGCTGAGAGGCATCCCTGATCATGGCAGGAGCAGTGACCTCATTGCTATCTACAACTACCTGAAGGGAGGTTGTTGACAGGTGGGGTTGGGCTCTTCTCCCAGACAACCAGCAACATTATGAGGGTACACAGTCTCAAGCTGTGCCAGGGGAGGTCTAGGCTGGATGTTAGGAGGAAGTTGTTGGCAGAGAGAGTGATTGGTATTGGAATGGGCTGCCCAGGGAGGTGGTGGAGTCACCATCCCTGGGGGTGTTGAAACAAAGCCTGGCTGGGGCACTTAGTGCCATGGTCTGGTTGACTGGCTAGGGCTGGGTGCTAGGTTGGACTGGATGAGTTTGGAGGTCTCTTCCAACCTGGTTGATTCTAACACTGCAAGCATCCTGTGCACATCCCATGCTGGCAAGGTGAAGAGGCATGTTGCTGAGAAGTACCTACACACAAAGTGGGTAGGAAAACAACCTCTTGCACAGGTGAACTTTCCTGGGTGCTGCCTGGGTTCCCAGAAAACCACAACTTAGAAGGAATGGAACTTGCAGTTGACATTCACTGGATCAATCACGAGAAGGAAAGGAAGTGGCTTTGTCTCCCTCTCCTGCTAGGGTGGTTGCCCTGATGAGCTGCTTTTGCATAGCTGAAGAAGAGGTTGGGCCACTCCAGAGCTGCTCCATTTCCATGCCAGCTTTCACTCTGCTTCTAGGGCAGCTCCTCGGTAGCAGACGCTTGCTGTCACTGCACCAGTCCAGAGATGGGTTTTGTCCTTCCCAGAGCAAAGGGCAGGGCAAAGGCACTGGGAAACAGAGAGATCATTGGTTAGCAGGGGTGGATGGCAGTGAGCAGATGAGGCTGTGGTCTGCATAATGGCCTGGTTCACACCGGCATGCTCTGACTCCAGGGAGCTCGCTCAGTTCCCAACATTCAGGTCTCCGTTTGTAAGGGAAAGGGAAATGCTTCTTCACCTCCACCCGTGCCACAAACAGCTCTTCTCTGAGGGATTTCCTTGGATACTGTGATACTTCTTATCCTCTTTTCCCTCAGCTCTAGCTGCACAAGGGATTGGCAGGCTTAAAGGATGGAAAGGGTCATCCTCTTTCCCCTCTTCCCTCTCAGTGTCCCTACAGAAAAGAGGAAAGCATTTTCAGGAAGGCAGGGAATATCTTTGTTGCTCTGAACGTGCCTGATGCAGAAGAGGTTTAGTTAGCTGACTCAGCAACAGCAGCTCTGAAATGACATTAGTGGGTGTTAAGCCTGTTTTGAAATGCAGCCCCACTGTGACTCGATTAATAAAGCCCTAACTCTTTTAAGGCACCTCTTTGGCCTCGTATAATTAAAATGTTGCCAATACATCATGTCATTCCCTTGGTTCTTCTGATGCCAAAATGAAATTCTCTTTATTGCATTACCTCAGGAGCAGGAGGATGCTTGTTATCAAAGGCACTCAGGCAGCTGTTGTCCTGCTCCAGCGAGGAGCAGAGTGTGCTCAGTTCAGTGTGGAGCTCCTCCAGTACCAACAAGGGCTGGCTCAGACCCAGGGATGTGCAGAGCTGTGCCTTACCTAGTGGCAATAACTGACCACTGTTGGAAGTTTGTTTATCTGGATGGCTCTGGTTGAGATTCAAAGCCTGCAGTGCTTTCCTTGCCCACATAAGCTCTGTTTGGAAATTATAGAATCAACCAGGTTGGAAGAGCGCTCCAAGCTCAGCCAGTCCAACCTAGCACCCAGCCCTGGCCAAGCAACCAGACCATGGCACTAAGTGCCCCAGCCAGGCTTGGCTTCAACACCAACAGGGATGACCCTAACTCCACCACCTCCCTGGGCAGCCCATTCCAATGCCAATCACTCTCTCTGCCAACAACTTCCTCCTAACATCCAGCCTAGACCTGCCCTGCCACAATTGGAGACTGTGTCCCCTTGTTCTGTTGTTGGTTGCCTGGCAGAAGAGACCAACCCCACCTGGCTACAGCCTCCCTTCAGGGAGCTGCAGACAGCAATGAGCTCTGCCCTGAGCCTCCTCTTCTGCAGGCTGCACACCCCCAGCTCCCTCAGCCTCTCCTCACAGGGCTGTGCTCCAGGCCCCTCACCAGCTTTGGCGCCCTCCTGTGGACACCTTCCAGCACCTCAACATCTCTCTGGAATTGAGGAGCCCAGAACTGGCCACAGCACTCAAGGTGTGTCCTGAGCAGTGCTGAGCACAGGGGCAGAAGAACCTCCCTTGCCTGCTGCCCACACTGCTTCTGAGCCAGCCCAGGACGCCATTGGCTCTGCTGCCCACCTGGGCACTGCTGCCTCATCTTCAGCTCCTCTCTCCCAGCACCCCCAGCTCCCTCTCTGCCTGGCTGCTCTCAGCCACTCTGTCCCCAGCCTGTAGTGCTGCTTGGGGTTGTTGTGGCCAAAGTGTAGGACCCTGCACTTGGCCTTGTTCACTCTCATCCCATTGGCTTCTTCCCACTCATCCAGCCTGGCCAGGTCCTTCTGCAGGGCTCTGCTACCCTCCAACAGCTCCACACCTGCTCCTGGCTTGGTGAAATCATGCCTTTTGTTCCTTCTGCTTGGCAAAAAGCTGTGAGGATAGAGTGAGACAGGCATTTGCTGCTGCTGGGTGCTGTGGTGAATGGCAAACAGCATCACATTTCACTGCTTCTCACTGCTTGGGTAAAGTGACAAACACTTCTCAGGCCTTCCTCGTTTAATCTCAGTGCTGTAGACTTCAGTCCCTTTCTTTGCTGCAGATGCTGTTGGGAAAGCAATCTCTAAGAAAGACACTGGGTGCAGTGTATTGGAACACCAGTCCCTGCCTTGGAAGGCATGAATGCTGTCACTCTCCTCCTAACCTTCACCTTCCCAGGCTCCTCTTTTCATCTGTTGACTTGTTTACTTAGCCTATATGTTTTCAGGGCAAGGCATGTTCTTCTATGCAGCACTCATCACAGCAACAGCCCTGATCCCTTGGTAATGCTGCAGTAAATCTCTTGGGAAGTCTCCTGACTTGGTGGTTGTGTGTGCTGAGTTCCTCTTTCAGACATTCAGGGACCTGGCAGAGCCAAGTGCCTCAGAGGCAGCAAGCAAGGCAAGAATGAAAAGCAGGTTGGCATTTTGGATGTTCTGTTTGTCATTCTGCAATCACCACTGGCAATTAGGTAACCACATGTTCAATATCTGATGCACTGATGTCTTCTGATAGTCATCCAAACCAGCAGGCAGATTTAAGTGAGGGTGGATGCCTCAAGGTGCTGTTCCTACTTCACCTCTGAGGTTGACTCCAATATTGACAGAGATGATATTCATCCACCTGCAGAAGTACTGTCCAAACCAAGACCTGAGCCTTATCCTGTCCCTTACTGCCATCTAACCATGCTACTTATCCCCAAGTGACTCTGAAAGCAGCCATGGATCTGCCAGATGGTAGAGTGTTGGAGGGCTGTGTTCCTTCTCTCCTTCCAAATACAGCTGGTGCAGTGTTTACACCATCAAACACATGGGGCAGCAGCAGCTCCTAGCTATGCTACATCCAGTAGGGAATGCTTTGCTGGACTAAAACCACTCTAATCCCATCAAAAGCCCCAAGCTGTTCAAATTCATACTGCATAGCCCTTAGCTTTGGGTTTCTGAGTACATCTCTGAATGTATGGGGGGGAGGGTATGAGGGCAGAGTATCCATTACTGGTAGGTAATGTAGTAGTCTACAACTACCTGAAGGGAGGCTGTAGCCAGGTGGGGTTGGGCTCTGCTGCCAGGCAACCAGCAACAGAATAAGGGGACACAGCCTTGAGTTGTGCCAGGGGAGGTCTAGGCTGGATGTGAGGAGGAAGTTGTTGGCAGAGAGAGTGATTGGCACTGGAATGGGCTGCCCAGGGAGGTTATGGAGTCGCCATCCCTGGAGGTGTTGAAGCAAAGCCTGGCTGAGGCAATTAGTGCCATGGTCTGGTTGACTGGACAGGGCTGGGTGCTAGATTGGGCTGGCTGAGCTTGGAAGTATCTTCCAACCTGCTTGAGTCTGTGATTGTATGAAAGGGTATGAGGGCAGAATAGCCATTCCTGCTGGGGAGTGTAAACAACGAGAAAGCCCAAATTACTTGTTGCTACTGGAAATAGTTGAGCTCAGTGAGGAGCTCTTTGCAGGGCAGAAAGTTTCTTTGGGTCTCTGTGATCTCCTTGGTTCGTGGCTCTTCCATGCTGTTCCCAGAGTTTGTGGTCAAAGTCCCTTCTGCACGTCCTGTGTTTTGACACAAATCGTCTAGCTCCGCGGCTTTTGTAAGCGGCCAGCAGAGTAAACAAAGCCCAGTCCCTGCACCTTGGGTGAAAGGAGCAGATTCTCTGCAAAGCAGCTGACAAGAGCCAGAGACAGTGCGAGACAGCAGCCCCGAAACGTGCCGCTGACTGCAGGCAGTGCAGATCAGCAGGAGACAGGACTGCACCAGATGGTCTGAGTTTGATTAATCAAACGTCCCGAAGTAAAGCCTGATTGTGGGAAAAAAAACATCACCACCACCACCACCAACAAAAAGTAGGTTGAAAAATAAAAGCAAGCTGCCAACGTGAATGAGTGTAGTGTCTGTCCCCAGTGTTAGCACAAGTGAGGGCTGTAGGAATCACTGCCTGCCTGGCAGAGCTCAGTGCATCGAGCACTGCAGTGTTTAAAATGGATGTGAGCGCTGGGAGCAGCAAGTGGCTGCAGAGGTACAGCACATTCTGCATCCTGGCATAGAATCAACCAGCTTGGAAGAGACCTCCGAGCTCATCCAGGCCAACCTAGCACCCAGCCCTGTCCAGTCAACCAGACCATGGCACTAAGTGCCTCATCCAGGCTTTTCTGGATCTCTGCCAGGGTTGGGACTGTTCAGTCTGGAGAGGAGAAGGCTCCCAGGTGACATTATTGTGGTCTTTCAATATCTTAAGGGGGCTACAAGAAAGCTGGGGAGGGACTCTTTAGGATGTCAGGTAGTGATAGGACTGGGGGGAATGGAACAAAGCTGAAAGTGGAGAGATGGACATTGGATGTCAGGAAGAAGTTCTTCAGCACGAGAGTAGTGAGACCCTGGAACAGGTAGCCCAGGGAGGGGATGGAAGCCTCATCCCTGGAGGTGTTTAAGGTCAGGCTGGATGTGGCTGTGGCCAGCCTGATCTAGTGTGAGGTGTCCCTGCCTGTGGCAGGGGGGTTGGAACTGTATGATCCCTGAGGTCCCTTCCAACCCTGACTGATTCTATGATGGGATGAACCACAGAATTACCAGGTTGGAAAAGACTTCTAAGATCCAGTCCAAGCTATCCCCTAACCCTTCTAATTAACCCATGGCACTAAGTGCCTCATCCAGCCCCCACTTAAGCACCTCCAGGGATGAAGGCTCCATCACCTCCCCAGGCAGCCCATTCCAATGGGCAATCACTCTTTCTGTGAAGAATTTTATTCCTAATGTCCAGCCTAAACCTGCCCTGGTGCAGTTTGAGACTGTGTCCATTTGTTCCGTCCCTGGGTGCCTGGCAGAAGTGACCAACCCCCGCCTAACTACAATCTCCTTCCAGGTGGTCATAGAGAGTTATAAGGTCTTCGAGAGCAATGAGGTTGTGAAGATCAATGAGGTCTTCCCTTAGCCTCCTCAGCTTTGCCTGAATGACAGGGGCCACAAAATGGGCCCACAGGTTGTCTGTTCAACCCCAAACGTAGACCACCCTCTGCTGCAATCAGTGTAGCTGAGGGCTGTGTGATTTAAGCCTTCTGACTTGACTTCATTTGCAGTTCTGCCTGGCTGAGGCTGCAGCATGATAGCTTTTTTCTTTGTAATAGTGTCCAGAGAAGGGCAGCAAGGCTGGGGAGGGGCCTGCAGCACAGCCCTGTGAGGAGAGGCTGAGGGAGCTGGGGGTGTGCAGCCTGCAGCAGAGGAGGCTCAGGGCAGACCTCATTGCTGTCTGCAGCTACCTGAAGGGAGGCTGTAGCCAGGTGGGGTTGGGCTCTTCTGCCAGGCAACCAACAACAGAACAAGGGGACACAGTCTTGAGTTGTGCCAAGGGAGGTTCAGGCTGGATGTTAGGAGGAAGTTGCTGGCAGAGAGAGTGATTGGCATTGGAATGGGCTGCCCAGGGAGGTGGTGGAGTCACCATCCCTGTTGGTGTTGAAGCCAAGCCTGGCTGGGGCACTTAGTGCCATGGTCTGGTTGATTGGCCAGGGCTGGGTGCTAGGTTGGACTGGCTGAGCTGGGAGGCCTCTTCCAACCTGGTTGATTCTATAATGTGCACATTTGACTATAATTAATCAGCATCAAATAAGAAATGGGAAGCAATGACACAAGTGATGAAAATCAGATTCAGCTCTGATGGGGGTTTTTTTTGTCTCTAAACCGGGGGGGAAATGAAAACCCCCATCCAAACTCCAGCACATCTTTAGGAGTGCAGAATTGAATTAAAACTATAGATTGATCAGAAGTCCTCTTGGCTAGGAGCCAGGAGTGGAGCTATTAATTTGAGGCAGATTAATCTATGCAAATTTGCACACTGATTTAATGAAGAGACAGACATGCAAGCGTTTCATTACTTCTCAGGTTTTCAATTAGACTGAATTCAGTAGCTGGCCACCACCACAGTCACTGAGTTTGCCTAAAAGGTTATTTGATGAATATTTATGAATTTGGGACCTTGCTACAGCTGGGCTTAATAGCAACTATCATACTTTGTGAGTACATGCAAATGATTCTTCAAACATCCTAATGGAGTGATTGATTTACCTTTTTTTTTGGTCTTGACTGCTCTATCTTTAATCCCAGTTATTACTCTGCCCTTCTGGTTTGAGATAAATGACTTGCTCAGGGGTAAGTGACTGGTTTGGGTTATTACTAACACTCTGTTTTGTGGCTGCTTCAGTGTGAGATGTGACACTCTCAACAGCTGGGAATGTGACAAACCTCACCCAGAGTGCCAACAGATAAAAGCTGAGGCAACCCATAATATTGCCCCAGCCCTCCCAAAAAAAAGAGGTGGCACTTCTCCAGATGCCTGAGATGAGAGGGATGGAATCCTTCTCATGGAGGTCTGCAGTGCTCTTCACCTTGCTATCACACTTAACGATGTGTTCAGCTGCAAGTGTGGCACTTGTGCTCTGTCAGCTCCAGCAAAGCCAGTGCATGCTGAGGCTTCTCTCCAGGCTGAACTGCAGCTTTCTGATCTAGGCTAGGGTGTCCCTGCCCATGGCAGGGGGGTTGGGACTAGATGATCCTTGTGGTCCCTTCCAACCCTGACTGATTCTATAACTCTGAGCCTTAGCCAGCATTTAGCTGAAATTAATGGAGCTGGACCAAATTGCTACAATGTGAGCAGGAGCAAGGCCAGCACCACCTCACCCTGCCTTTCCTTGGCTGGCTTCAACACCTCCAGGGATGACAACTCCACTACCTCCCTGGGCAGCCCATTCCAATGCCAATCACTCTCTCTGCCAACAACTTCCTCCTAACATCCAGCCTAGACCTCCCCTGTCACAACTCAAGGCTGTGTCTCCCTTGTTCTGTTGCTGTTGTCTGGCAGAAGAGCCCAACCCCACCTGACTATAGCCTCCTCCTTTTGGGTAGGTCAGCATCTCACTGTTTATCACAAACATCACACTTTGCTTTGGACTTCAGCCTTTCACCAGTGCCCTGCACATGAAAGCACAGAATCTGTCAGCTTTTAAAAATGAGATCTTGAGCTGCACCAGGCAGCATGGAAATAAGCTCTGTCTTCTATCCCTCCAGAGCCAGAATTGGAAAGAGTTGCCTAGCCAGAGTGAAAACCTGCATCTCTCTTAGCAAACTGATGGAGATGACAATTTTAGCTCCAGAATGAAGCCAAAGCTGGTGTCACTTGCACCTTCTGCCAGACATTTTGGTGTGCTAGTTCAACCAGTTTTGTTGCCCTTTGGTTGGCACTCACACATAACCACACGACTGGCTCACCCCACCTCAGCAGGAGTGTTCTGTGTGTGAAGAGCCAGAGGGGCAGGATATGTGTGGAAAGACAAGAAGTATCGATAAGGAAGTGTTGACCCAAGTAGGCTGCACCTCCTCATAGGTTTCACTTATCACTGGAGTCACAGTGCTAAGCTCATTCATTCCTACTGCAACATTCCATTTTCTGTCTTCCCACTGAACTCTGCTTGCTGCCCAGGCTATGAATTACATCTTGTTTGTGATGGAGGAATTCAGCTGGGGAAACAGGGGGAGACTTGAGAAGGTTAGGAGGTTGACAGGACAAGGAGGGCATGTTCCCATGCTGCTGAGAGAAAGGCTCCTATTCTTTCTAGCTGGCAAGGAGAATGGTCACTGTTCAATTAGGGGCTCCTGAAAGAAAGAGTACTTATAAAGCCTTTGCAGCCCCTTTACTTGACAAGGTCAAAAGGGTGCTGCTTCTATTGCAGCCTGTTTCTTGCACTAAATAAACACCTGCAGGTTATGTCAGGCAGGACTCAGCTGCTCTGCCAGGAAATGCTGCAGGATTTCAACACAGGGGCCACGATTGCCTGGGGAGGAAAAAACTAATTCAGTGCAGGCTTTGGGAAATTTTGTTGCAGATGTCACTGGCAGAGTCTGTCTATACACTTAGGCAAATCAGAGGACGTGTGGAGGAGGCTTATCAAACTGGCCAAGCAGTAATACCACCAGCAGGTGACCTGAGGCTGAGCCATTGCAGGGAGGCAGGGCTGAGTGAGGACTGCAAGGTTTGACTCACTCCATTAAGAGGTTTCTGATTTCCACACCAATTCATCTGCGTGGTGTCTGTACATCTGAGTGTCTAATCACCTGCTGCTTATTCATATTGTTCCCCTGCTCCAGAGCAGAGCCTCCCTGAGCTTTCTCTTTAACCCAACAAAAGGAGCCTTCATCACTGCCTAGAAATACGAGCATCCAGCTCATCTGCGAGGTGTTGCTGCTTCCAGTGCTGTTCCGTGGCAGTGTGTGATGCTGCCACACTTAACTGGGAAGCTTGGCCAATGCCTTGTTGCCTTTCTCGGGAGCAGCAGAGACAAATGACCACCACAGCAGCCATGGAGAAGCTCTTCTTCATGATGGAAACCTAAGAAGGAACTAAACCCCAACCCCACCAAAACATATCTCTAGAAAAGCCTTCTTTCCCCTGGCTGTTTAGTTCCTGCATGCACTCCTGTGCTCAGGCACTAGCTCCTCAGCAGGCAGCTCCCCACATCCCCATCAGGATGCTGGGAGAGAAGAGGCTGTTGAAGGGCCCTTGCACAACATCTGCAGCTCAAGGCACAGGGAAATTGCAGGTGACCACTCTGGGCTGTGTCAGAAGAACAGCAGACCTGGCAAGTAGGCTCCAGATTGCTTTGTGGAGATGCTCCTACTGCAGGTTCTGACCCTCTGCCACTCCTGGCACTTGCCTGTGTTTTGGGCTTGCTTTTCTCATTCTCTGGCCCTGGCTGCAGGGTAACACTGTCCCTTTTTTGTTGCACTTCCTCTGCACCCATGTAAAGCCACTTCAAACTGCCCCCAGCAGAGACACAGCTCGATTTGTTGTCTCTTAATATTAGGTCTTTCAGCCGTACTGCAAATAAACCTTAGAGGAAAATCAATGTTTCTCACCCTTAGCACATTGATTTACACCACCTTTCTGATGATGGCTGCTGTAATAAATGCAGAAAAGGCATCTGTAATGGCCTGCATGAATGCAAACATCTTCCATGCACAGAATGCAGCAGTGTGGGGTCCTGAACTGGCTTGCAAAGGGCAGTGTAGGTGCATGCAGGGCTGGCTCTTGCACCTCTGCATGCGCAGGCAGGTTTTAGAGAGGCAGTCCATAGGCTGGGAGCAAGCAGTAAAACAGTGGGATGCTGCCTCAGCATGTGGGTCAAAATGGAGCTAGGGTGGTGAGGTGGTGACAATGCAGGCTAGCAATAAAAACGAGGAAACAAAGCTAGCAACAGGGTTTCAGTCGTGAAGCA
Source organism: Pogoniulus pusillus (assembly GCF_015220805.1). Taxonomy (NCBI): domain Eukaryota; kingdom Metazoa; phylum Chordata; class Aves; order Piciformes; family Lybiidae; genus Pogoniulus; species Pogoniulus pusillus. Next base: position 20,353,918 of record NC_087285.1, read on the forward strand.
TTTCACTTCAGGAGAAGAGTGGAGCTGAACACAAAGCCACAGGCTGCCCAGGGAGGTGGTGGAGTCACTGTGCCTGGAGGTGTTGAAGCAAAGCCTGGATGAGGCACTTAGTGCCATGGTCTGGTTGACTGGCCAGGGCTGGGTGCTAAGGTTGGGCTGGATGAGCTTGGAGGTCTCTTCCAACCTGGTTGATGCTGTGATTCTCTCTGTTCCTCCTAAAATCAAGAGAGCTTCTTCCTTTAATGCCAGCAGCAGCCGGAGGGGCTGTCTGGGTGTGGTTGCAGTATCTGAAGAGCAGGCAAATGTCAGTCCGTTGTTGATTGGATAGGGCTGGGGGATAGGTTCGGCTGGATGAGCTTGGAGGTCTCTTCCAACCTGGCTGATTCTATACCATGCCATGCTTTTGAGTTGCCTCTATGTTGGTGCCAGGCATCTGGGAGCCTTCAATCTGTGTGAACCTCAGTGAGATAGTTGCAGTGCTTAAATATTGCCCCTTTAGTGAAGAAGGCTGCACTGAAATCCGGGGTTGGTCCCAGGCTAGGGAAGCAGCTCCAGAAGTGCCTGGGATCAGACCTGGGGCTGCAGGGCCAAACCCTGTATTAGTGATAGAACTTGCTTGATACTTGCCCACACCCCAAAGCATTTCAGCTGCCTGAAAAGCCACTCAGAGTTGTGCCTCTGCCTGAATTGGCTGTATCAGAGGCGTGATTTGTGTTGTTGAGTTGCATGAAATCTCCTAAGTGCTTAGTCACAGTAAACCATTCTCTTCATGGTTGCTTCTTCCTGCCAGAGCACCAGCAGCTGGCTGATCTCCCTCTTCCTATGGCAGGTTACCCACCAAAAGCACAAGCTGAGGTCAGGGAGGTGTAGAGGCTTCACAAGGTGCCGTTTTGTGGCCCTGGCAGAAGGGCATCAGATCGTCTGCCTAAGCATCCAGAGAGCAGCACTGGGAGCAGAGCCTTGGGAAAATGCTGAAGGCAGCTTTTTGCTGGCTAAAAAGGGGCTTGGAACTCTCTCCTGCTGCTTCTTTCCTGGTGTGTGAAGGGAAGCAAAGCTTTGTACATAATTTGAAAAGCAAACAGGATTGTGTCAAAGGTATCAGATTCTGCTGCTAATTATTTCTCCACTCTGGAGTGACCCATGGGGGTCAGATTTTTCAGCCAGCTCCTCTAGGCAGGCAGATCATATCATGAAATATTCTTATCTGATGAAAGTAGGTAGCATTCCCTGGACACAGATACCCACCAGGGGAAAAAAACACCAACCAGCTGACAAAATCTACTTCCATTGGACCTAAACCTGAGCAGCACATGGATTTAAACAGCTGCTCTGAGTTAGCTGCTTGGTATATTAAGTACATCATTTTCCTGCTCCATTACTCCCACTGTAAAACAATGAAGGCCATGAGTGAGAGCTTGAAATGGTGCTTTTGAATTTGATGCAGTTTGACTCAAAGTGATTCCTTGTCTAAAAGGGTAGGTCTGACAGCCCACAGATCTGTGAGGACCGCTGATACAAACACTGAGCTGCTTTAAAGGTGTCAGCATTTCAGAGCTGCTGGGCTGTACACCTGCACTGCTGCATCCTGGCTGAGCTCCCATTAGGGCAGTTCCCAGCATTTTCCTGGCTTCATCTTGAGTCAAACTCTGCAGGTCTTTGGGGAAGAAGGTGCAGAAGGGAATCATCTCTTTTGTGTTTATCCAGTATCTACCACCATGGGACTTCATAGAATCAACCAGGTTGGAAGAGACCTCCAAGATCATCCAGTCCAACCTATCCCCCAGCCCTAGCCAGTCAACCAGACCATGGCACCAAGTGCCTCATCCAGTCTTTTCCTGAACACCTCCAGAGATGGTAACTCCACCACCTCCCTGGACAGCCCATTCCAATGCCAATCACTCTCTCTGTGAAGAACTTCCTCCTAACTTCAATCTTAACTGAAGCCTTTGGGTACTGCCACAGTACAAACAATCCTCCAAACGTTGCTGTTTAGAAGGTTGTGCAGTGTCTGAGTCCCACTGTGCTGATTCCCTGGAGCAAGGCAGGTGCTGTTGATTATTTCACAGGGTAGGTGTTTGGCTCATAGTAAGAGCTGGGCATTCAGCAGTGTTACATTGTCCTTACTCTCTGGATCAGAAGTGTGAAACCTAGGCACAGGCCTGAGCTTCCTCCAGCTCTAAGGCTGTATCGATTGTGTGTCCTCACTGGGTCCTCAGATGTCATTTGAAATGCAGCCCCCTGCAACCTGTGAATCTTCTTGGGCTCAGCAGGAGCAGAGGGTTGGGGTCGCTGAGGACCTCATTCACAGGCAGTCTTAAGGGTGCATGTTAATGATTTTGGTTCAATATGCAGAGTGGCTGTTCCTTGAAGGAGGTAAACAATATCTGTCTGAGAGCTAGGATTTGTAGTTACTGTTTGTCATTTGGATAAAGCTGATGCCTTTTGACTTGGCTGACCCTCTGTGCAGAGCTGCTTTAACACACTGAACTCCAGCAAAAGCACTGCTCACTGAAGGCATCTCTGCCTGCATGTGAAAACAGTGCTGAAGTACTGCTCCTTCCCTTGGTCAGTAACTTGGGTTCGTTGTGTACATTCAATGTTCCAGCCAGAGCCTCATTTTCATGCTTAAGAAAAACCCCATGGATTTTCCCAGCCAGAAGTTCTACCTCACTCCAGATCTGCAGCACAGCTGCCTCTGTCCCCCAGCTCAGCTCTCAGTCCCAGCAAGTGCCTCAGAAAATGTAACACTTAAAATAGAACAGTTGTACGTGCATCAACCCAGACTGGTGGTATTTATAAGCTGTCACTGCTCTGGGCATGTGTGAGGACAGGCATGGCACTGAAAAGTGAAGGCAAATGCCACGGAGGCTTTGATGCTTGCAAACACCTCAATTGTGACATAAATACAGGGGAATGTGCTTCATAGGGCAGTGCTTGATCCCTCTGTGCTGGGACCCAACTGCATGATCTGCCTCTTCTGTATTCACAAAGCCTTCTCACCATGGCTGCTTCTCCTGTTTAGTTTATGTTTAATTACAGTGATTTATGAGTGGGTCTTAATTAACTTCTCTTGTCAGGAGCCTGCCTATATGCTCTAACAGATCTTTAAGACCTAGGTCTAGCACATGAACGCTGGTGGAAGTTGCATGTGGAAATGCCCTTGCAGCCACAAGCCTTAGTTAATAACGGGTTAGGTTCTGTAGCAGAGCAGTTAGTGAGGAAGACCTCAGCCTTTGTGTTGCAGAGCAGGTGAACGGCTTGCCCAAGGTCCCTTTGGAGCCTCTGTCTCCCTGTACCCAGGCAGTGGTCCTTAGTCTCCCATTCCCCCAGGCTGGGTGCACCATGCCTCTGGCTACATCCAGTCAGGTTGGCTCTGTGGCAACTCTTTTTTCTTCATCCTGGTACTCAGCAGCTCTAGTGAGACCTTTCGATCTAACCTGGGTTTGGAGGATGCTGGGACCTCACAGCAGACAGAGGGGGGCGGGGAACTGCTGACAGTGCTACACTGTTGATTCCCTGCCAGGCTGCCACGCATTCCAGCCCGAGAGAGCTGCCTTGCACTGCAGTCCTGGCTGCAGAGATACAGAACAGTGCTACGAGATAACTTTGATGTGACATCAGACTTCCAGCCTAGTATGACAGTCCCTCAATTTGCTAATAAATTTGGGTCAGAGTTGGTCTTTTGTGGGATAATTAAGGTTGATCCCTTCTGCAGGGCAAGCAGGAAGAAAATTCATTACTGAGTGGGGAGGTCAAAGAGGGCCGAGGTGGAGAAATATCCATGTCCTGAGCACTGCTGTTTAGTGCTGCATCCTAATTGATCAGTGGACTATGTAAATGCTGAACAGGTCAGGCTCTGCATTTTATACAGCGTCAGAACTGATGAGGCTTCCTTTGAGAAGTTACCTTGCTGTGCTGCATGCTGCTGAGAGAGTAGGGAAAGGGGATTTTCAAGCACTGTTCCTTTTTAATTCATGGAAAATTCCACTTCAGATCTTCATGCAGCACTCGGTCTGGCTGGCCACAGTGATTGCCTCTGTAAACAAAATCCCTGCCACACAAATAAGCCAACAAACTGCCTCCCACTTCCCTTACTCCCTTCACCCCCCCATGGTGTTAGGTGCTGCACAAAGCAGTCACGGAGCAGAGAGGCGATGCGGGGTTATGGCTGCAAGCAACATAGCTGCTTTGTAAGAGGATTTATTAGCCTGGGCTTGGGGTCAGGCACGCTCAACTTGGTCTGGATTTAAAACCAAAGACCATAAAGGTCCACACTGCCTTGGGTGTGGACCCTTTCGAGGAGAGCAATCTGATCCAAAGCGGAGTCTCCACCTTCTTCCTTCCATCTGGGCTCCAGCATTTTGGAGAGGGTGTCCTCACGAACGCTTCTGCCCTGCGCAGGAATAGAAAGCAGAGACATCTCCTAGCTGAGTCGGATCCTTGTATGGTGCTTGCAAGCTGAAATACCAACAATACTGGGAGGAGGAGACCTGCTATAAATACAGGGCTTTGTCTGTGGGGCTTTGACTTGCAGGATCGTGCTCGAGTTCCGTAGCCTGAGCACTCTGCTAGAACAAATTGCTCCGAGATAGCTCCGTGTTTTTCGTTTCACTATACTTGGAGGAATGCCAGAGAGTTGCTTTTTTTTGTTGTTGTTCACTTGTAGCAAAAAACTTATCTGACCTCAGGGCTTTAAAAAGCACAACGAGTTAGAATTGCCCAAGAAGGAGACCTTCCTCTGAAGCAAGCTGCATATCCATTTGTACAAATGAACGGGGGAGGCAGGCAGGATTCTTACCTGCAGCATTAATCATTCTGGTGATGGGCCCTTCACCACTGATTCTCATCAATGCTGAAGCTGGGGACTGGTGGTGTTTTCACAACGAGAGAGGCAAGAAGTGAGTCTCTAATTATGAATACTATTAGGGAGCAGAAGCAAAGCAGCCAGGGTTGTTTTAAGTAGCAAACAATGCAAATCACCACTCGGGCTCAGACAACATCTGTCTGTTACTGATGCTAGAATTGTTAATGCCAGCGTGTCATAGGTTTTTCCTTTGTCAGGAGGCTGTGAAAGTAAAAAGAGAAAGAGAAAATGTCATCAGAGGGTGCTCGAAATTCTGGTTCCTTCAGGCAGGATTCTGCTGGTGGGATACCTCTTGGACACTGGTTGAAAGAGCAGAGCTGCAGACTGCACCCCAGGCTGGGACAGGAGTGCTATGGCTGATGGCCTTGCCATGAGGAACGAGGCATCACTGATCTTAAGGAGCTTGAGGCTGTGGTAGGACAAATAGATTGGGTTTTGCTGCTTCAAGGAATAAAAACTGAGGAGAGAATGTGATTGCTGGCTAGGAATACAAAAGGGACAGATAGCAGGCAAGAGCAGAGCTCTGCAGCTGGCCTGTGCATCTGTAAGCTTGCTCAGTGCTTTCCTGTACTATGAGTTGATTTAATAAAAGAGATTGCTTTGCCCTGCAGACTTTGCTTTTCTTCTAGCCATAGACCACAACAGCAATGGTGCTTCTGTGCTGGGAAGTAGAATGGAACATGTTTGGCCTAGCTGAGGATAAATTTAGTTTGAGTGTGAAAAAGTTTCCAAATATGAAGGCTACAGGGATCTGGAAGAGGCTCACAGTGGCTAAGGATAGAATTAAGTAGAATCAACCAAGTTGGAAGAGACCTCCAAGATCATCCAGTCCAACCTAGCACCCAACATTGTCCAAGCAATTAGATCATGGCACTAAGTGCCTCATCCAGTCTTCCTGAACACCTCCAGGGATGGTGACTCCACCACCTCCCTGGGCAGCCCACTCCAATGCCAATCTCTCTGCCAACATCTTCCTCCTAACATCCAGCCTAGACCTCCCCTGCCACAACTTGAGGCTGTGTGCCCTTGTTCTGTAGCTGGTTGCCTGGCAAAAGAGACCAACCCCACCTGGCTACAGCCTCCCTTAAAAAAAATGTTGGCAAGGCACCTGTAACAGCCATATATTGAGAGAGTGATTGGCATTGGAATGGGCTGCCCAGGGAGGTGGAGTCACTGTGCCTGGAGGTGTTGAAGCAAAGCCTGGATGAGGCACTTAGTGCCATGGTCTGGTTGATTGGCCAGGGCTGGGTGCTAGGTTGGACTGGATGAGCTTGGAGGTCTCTTCCAACCTGGATGATTCTTTGATACTCTTTGGTTATCTCATGATATGGGAGCATGTGACAGCAGAATGGTTGTGAAGGCTCAGGGGATCCTTTGCAGGCTTAAGGACAAGCAAGCTGAAATGAAGAGCCTGTGTAACATGGCCCGAGTGGGAGATATCCGCGTGAGGAACGTCGGCAGATTTACCAGCCAGTGGCTCCTGTTTAATTATTGATAGTAACCCAAGTGCTGCTTGCTGTATCTTGCTCTGGTTTACAGGCTTCTCCTCTGTGCATTGCATGTCTGATTTGCTAAGGAACTATATGCCTTCCAGTTGTGTAAGAACAGTCAAATGCATTCATCAGCTCTTTCATAAAGCAGCTCTAAGATCTGCCTGGGAAGGGCTTCTGCGAAGGAGTTCAGCTGGGGGATGAAGGAGAATGTGATAGAATTAAGCATAAGCTTGGCACATCCACCTAATGTGCTGCACAGGCTGTGTGGTGAGGTTGTTTTGTTCCCTCTGTGCATTCAGAACTTGCAAAAGGATTTCAGAAATTCAGCTGCCTTACCCAAGCTAGGATTTTTTTGGCTCCTGCTTAGGTACTGTATGGAGGAGCCACGGGCCTGCCTGGAGTGCTGTGCCCAGCACTTTCTCCTTAGTTCTGCCACAGACAGAAGCTATTCATGGGGGCCAGCCAAGAGGAAAGGAGTGCAGATGAGTGCTGTGGCATTCCTGGTTCCCTGATGCCTACAGTGGGAGGGTGACAGGGATCTGGGATAGTCACAGCACACTGCAGATCCAGGGTTGTGAACTCTGCAGATGTAAGACTGGACATGGTGGAGGACAATTGTGCAGGAAACAATGTCTGAGTCAGGTGCCAAACTTTTGCCCCAAATAAACAATCAGAGCATGCTCAGAGGCTGGAGCACCTCTCCTGTGAGGAGAGACTGAGGAAGTTGGGGCTGTTCGGTCTGAAGAGGAGAAGGCTGTGAGGTGACCTCATTGTGGCCTTTCAGTATCTTAAGGGGGGCTACAAGAAAGCTGGGGAGGGACTTTTGGGGCTGTCAGGTAGTGATAGGACTGGGGGGAATGGAACAAAGCTAAAAATGGGTAGATTCAGACTGGACATGAGGAGGAAGTTCTTCAGCATGAGGGTGATGAGACCCTGGAATGGGTTGCCCAGGGAGGTGGTGGAAGCCTCATCCCTGAAGGTGTTTAAGGCCAGGCTGGATGAGGCTCTGGCCAGCCTAATCTAGTGTGAGGTGTTCCTGCCCATGGCAGGGGGAGTTGGAACTGGATGGTCTTTTGATGTTCCTTCCAACCCTGCCTGATTCTATGTTTCTAATGTTTGACTGTTTCTGCAAGTTAACCTCTGCCAGTGTCATCCTAGGGGAAATTCTCCTCCCTCCTCTGCACTGCTTTGTGTTCTTGCTCTATTGGTAAGAGGGAGATGCTTTGTCTTAAAGGGTATGTTCCATATGCTCCAGTGTGGTTTATGGTGACACAAAATACTCCATGCAGATAGTATAAAGTCACAGGTCTCAATTATTCCTTGGGATCCCATCCTGAGGGGCTGACAAAATGGGATGGAAGCCTCCCCAGTGTATGTCCTTAGAACAAGCAAAGAAAGGCCCTTCCACATACTGCATGGGTCTGCCCTTCTTGATAGGTGGACAGAGCTCTGGATCAAGCTGTGTGAATGGGAATGTGTTCCCAGGTAGCACACAGCTACAGCTGTGTGAGGCACTGCTTACCAGTAGGAGTCGGAGGTAGTGCAAACAACTGGATGTGCACAGGGTGATGTTTTACACTGTCCTCAGCCATCATTCTTCCCCTGCTTTGTAAATGCATCTGAAGGGCATGATTTCCATTTAGAGTACATTATAGAACCAGGTCAAACATGAGGAATTTGATTTTTTTTTTTTCACCAGCCTAGTAACCTGACAGGTCATGTAGGTGGATGCTGGTGAAATCTGAGCAGACACAGTGCTCTTTGAAGGCAGAGGATTTGGAACTGTTTAGACAAAGCAGCAGCCAGGTGCATAAAAACACAGAATCATTGAATCAGTCAGGGTTGGAAGGGACCACAAGGAGCAGCCAGTTTCAACCCCCCTGCCATGCCCAGGGACACCCTACCCTAGAGCAGGCTGCACACAGCCTCAGCCAGCCTGGCCTCAAACACCTCCAGCCATGGGGCCTCAACCACCTCCCTGGGCAACCCATCCCAGCCTCTCACCACTCTCCTGCTCAACAACTTCCTCCTCACCTGCAGCCTCACTCTCCCCACCTCCAGCTTTGCTCCATTCCCCCCAGTCCTGGCACTCCCTGACAGCCTCAAAAGTCCCTCCCCAGCTTTTTTGTAGCCCCCTTCAGATCCTGGAAGGCCACAAGAAGGTCACCTGGGAGCCTCCTCTGCTCCAGACTGCACAGCCCCAACTCTTTCAGTCTGTGCTCACAGCAGAGCTGCTGCAGCCTCTGAGCATCCTTGTGGCCCTGCTCTGGACACTCTCCAGCATCTCCACAGCCCTCTTGTTATAGTGGCTCCAGAACTGGATGCAGTACTCCAGGTGGGGTCTCAGCAGAGCACAGCAGAGGGAGAGAATCACCTCCCTGGCCCTGCTGGCCACACTTCTGCTGCTGCAGCCCAGGCTCTGCTTGGCTTTCTGGGCTGCAAGTGCACACTGCTGGGTCATGTTGAGCTTCTCATCCAGCAGCACCCCAAAGTCCCTGTCCCCAGGGCTGCTCTCCAGCTACACACTGCCCAGCCTGGATTTGTGCTTGGCATTGCCTCGACCCAGCTGCAGGACCTTGCAGTTGGTCTTGCTGAACCTCCTGAGGTTGGCTCATAGTGACAAGGAGAGTTGCTTGCTCAGGCCTTACAGGGCAATGGAAGTAGTGGGGAACCTGTTACTTATCTGACTGCAAATGTGGGGCCTATTACTAATTGCAAGAGTAATGCCTTGCTAACGAGGCTCTAATGATTCTTTCTATTACAAGTGGTAATGCTGTCATTACTCAGCCTGAAGTCCGTGGAGAAGCTCTGTAGGGTGAGCAGTGATTGAAAGTTCCACATTAAAATAATTAGCCTCCATCTTAAATTCAGAGTGTAGGTGATAGATATCTAATGTTCCCTGGGCTTCTTGAGGCTCCTCTTCCACGCAGACATTCCTCTTATCTCCCCTGGGCTCTGGCTATTTTGTTCTTTTTACACCAGTTAATTGTTGAGGCTGTGTTTAAGGGTGATAGTCAGAAATGAAAGTGGTTTAGTGTTGTTACAGTGGTGGCAATCCATAAATGAAGCAGCTTATTTCTTATCTCAAAAGTTGGGGGCGGGGGAAATGTATCACTTCTTATCCAGAGCTTTTCCCTTCTTCCTGCCTCTTTGAGATAGGATTTCATCATCTTGGCTTAAACATGCAGTGGCAGGGTGAGAAATATGACATAGGCAGGTGTGACAAATGTAATCCAGGTCTCAGCTTGATTCTGCAAACCCTGGTGAAGAGGGCAGGGGATGTGCAGGGCTGAGAAAGAGCACAGAATGGAAAAGAGAGTTAGGGGCTCAGGCTTCCACATGGACCCTGCTTTTGCACCTCTCTCACCCAAGGGCACCTCCAGAAAAAGCTGGGGAGGGACTTTTGAGGCCCTCAGGGACTGACAGGACTGGGGGGAATGGAGCAAAGCTGGAGGTGGGGAGAGTGAGCCTGGAGGTAAGGAGGAAGTTGTTGAGCATGAGAGTGGTGAGAGGCTGGAATGGGTTGCCCAGGGAGGTGGTTGAGGCCCCATGGCTGGAGGTGTTTCAGGCCAGGCTGGCTGAGGCTGTGGGCAGCCTGCTCTAGGGTAGGGTGTCCCTGGGCACGGCAGGGGGGGGTTGGAACTGTCTGATCCTTGTGGTCCCTTCCTGCCCTGACTGATTCTAAACTGCCCCAGGACGCTCAGCCTCTCCTCATCAGGCAGTGCTCCAGTCCCCTCATCATCCTCGTAGCCCTTCCTTGGGCTCTCTGGAGCAGATCCCTGTCCTTCTTCAACTGGGGAGCCCAAAACTGAAGGCAGTACTCAAGATAGGGTCTCATCAGGGCAGAGTAGAGGGGGAGGAGAACCTCCCTAGGGTAGACGGCCAGACTGTATGAGCCTAGAGGGCTTTTCTAGGCAAAACAATTCTGTCTTGTCCCAGTTAAGTGAAGTTGGGGACTTGTCAGGATCCTCCTCTGGCAGAGATTTTCCCCTCTTTGTTCTGGGTACGTATTTTCCTTTGTAGAAGTGCTCAGCATCTGCTTTCTTTTTAAGTGTACTTCTGAACATATTAATGATATTGGCAATTACTCAAAGCAAAACATCTAATCAATGCTTGTTAGCCTGCGAGGTGATACATTTCCCAAACACAGTCTGTGCTCGCCAGGAATTTCTTGCTTCAGGCAAGGTGAGAGCTTCAGCAGTGCCTCTTCCAAAGGCTGCACCCTGCATTTATTTTCTCATTAGCATCTACTTTCTATTGTATGTTTTGAACAAAGGTAACCTTGGAGTAGGAGCACATTCCTTTCTGTCAGGAAGAACTTGTGATGCTGTTTCAAAGGTGTATGCGTGATTGAGCAGCAATACATCACAAGCTCTGCAAAGAAGAGAATTCTCCACGGGCTGCAGTAGAAGAAAAGAAAATTCCTTTTTCTTTCTAGATTAAGCATACTTGGGGTGGGGGGAGGGTTAATTTATGTGTGTTGTGACAAGCTCTCTCAGATGGTGAGTAGACTGTTTGTCAACTCATAACTATCGTTCTCCAAAATAGCACCGAGTCAGAGATTTGCATTTTGGGTTTTGATTAAATGTATTTTCCTTTTCTTTATTTTTTTCCCCCCATAAGGGAGGCTCTTCTTGCCACAGATTCTTTGGAAAATAATAAAAATCCAGGCTGGCTTTAATAATTCAAGAGTGGGATTTGGAACAGGGACTCTCAACTTGCCACTGCGGCATCCACTGTGTAATGCAAAGCCCTTCCTAGGCATTACCAACATGTCTAGGAACATAGAATCAGTCAGGTTGGAAGAGATCTCCGAGATGATCCAGTCCAACCTAGCACCCAGCCCTGGCCAATCAACTAGACCATGGCACTAAGTGCCCCAGCCAGGCTTGGCTTCAACACCTCCAGGCACAGCAACTCCACCACCTCCCTGGGCAGCCCATTCCAATGCCAATCACTCTCTCTGACAACAACTTCCTCCTAACATCCAGCCCAGACCTCCCCTGGCACAGCTTGACACTGTGTCCCCTTGTTCTGTTGCTGCTTGCCTGGCAGAAGAGACCAACCCCACCTGGCTACAGCCTCCCTTTAGGTAGTTGTAGACAGCAATGAGCTCTGCCCTGAGCCTCCTCTTCTGCACTTTACACACCCCCAGCTCCCTCAGCCTCTCCTCACACAGCCTACATCCTATCCACATGGAGCTGGAAATTCCTAGTAGCTGCTCCAGCAGAGCATCTGAGGGGAGCACTGGCACAGACAAGTGGCTTCTGCTAAAAAGCCACCATTTGCTGTAAATCTTCCTGCTTGGAAAGCTCAGCGGTGCAGAGGTGGATGTCTAATGCTGCCAGGGCTTTGACTTTGTGCTGCCTCCACCGGCACTCTGGGTACATCCTCAGGGGCCTCCTGTCGGTTAGCTGAGCTGTCCCAGGAAGGCGCAAGTACAGATGAAGAGCTGTGGAAGGAAGCTTGCTGTTCTTGGTGGCTCAGGATGGCAGCTGAGATGGCTCTATCCATGCTGAGGAGGCTGTGTGTTGGGTGCTAGGCTGAGTACAAACAAGCTACTCAGGCTCATCCTGCTCCCAAGCTAGAGCAGTGTCTGGGGAACTCCAGAGATATTAAGGGGCTGCACCAGCCAAAGCAGCTGGATTGTGGCTTTTGGCTCTCAGTGGAGAATGAGCTGTGGTGTTGGCCTTTGCTCTTGTGTGTTTATGATGATGGAGACAGAAGGATTCCTTCCTCAAGCAACTGACACCCTGAAGTTTCTTGCCCTCAGGGATTTTCTCTGAGAGCAAGTTTGAATCCTCAGCTCTTCCTAGAGCACAAGAATCACAAGAACTTGCTTCAGGTGGGGTTGTTCAGCCTGGAGAAGAGAAAGCTCAGGGAAGACCTTATTGCTCTCTACAATTACCTGAAAGGGGGTTGTAGCCAGGGGGGTGTTGGTCTCTTCTGCCAGGCACCCAGGGACAGAACAAAGGGACACAGTCTCAAGTTGTGCCAGGGCAAGCTTAGGCTGGATGTTAGGAGGAAGTTCTTCACAGCAAGAGGCACTGGAATGGGCTGCCCGGAGGTGGTGGAGTCACCGTCCCTGGAGGTGTTTAAAAGGAAGCTGGATGGGGCACTTAGTGCCAGGGATTAGTTAATTAGAAGGGTTGGGTGATAGTTTGGACTCGATGATCCTTGAAGTCTTTTCCAACCTGGTTAATTCTGGCTGCTCAGTCCTGTGCCAGACTGATCCTAAAGGGCAAATCTCCATCAGAGGAGTTACTAGTTCAAGGGTAACCTTCTGGTGTGAGGCACTGCATAATCACAACACAGAAAGATGACTCTTGGCTTGAAGAGCATTAGCTCTGCAGTCAGCTGCAGCTGTCCTGGCTCAAAAGACCATATTAAATTCAAGGTCTGTTTCTAGTCGTAAAACTTGATGGGTTTTGAACAATACAAACTTTAATGTGTTCGAAAGTGCCTCGAGTTGGTCATAATGATGAAATGCAAGCATCATCCCAAACGTTTCTGTTTATGTCTGTAACACAAACAGCTTTATTCAGTAGTTCCTGCTTGGGGTACTCCAGATTCTTTAACTGACAACCCAAATCCACACATGGCTCAGAAAAGCTTTGGCATGCTCTGGTGTGAAGTTTGTTAAAGCTGCATGACAGACATCTTGTTGCTTTAGAGAAAAACAAATCTTCTTTCCCTGTTCAAACAAATTTCTTCTCTGGCTTAAAGGCTGAGTTTTAAAAGCTAATTGGACAAGGCCAAGGGTATAATTAGATTCAGCCTTCTGCAAAATAGTCTTCTAGGACTCTGCTGTAAGAGAACTTTGGAGTCTGACCCCAACCATCCAATCTAAGTGGCAATTCCATTTGTTCCAGGAGGTTCTCAGTGCCTAAGGCAGAGAGGATCTGATGTCAGTACTCACCATCCACCTTGTCAAGCCCTTTTCTTCCCTCCACTCCAGGGGGTTATGCTAACTGCCCAAACCACCTGACCTGCTGGTGGTATTTGTGGGATTAAGAAGGTTAAACCAACATTTGGTCACTTGCTGAAGGCTGATGATTCACAGCTGTTAACAAATGCACTCAGCGCTCACATTTTTTCTGCCCATGGAATCAATCATGCCTTTAAGAGCAGCAGAAAGTAATTCACTTAGGAAGCAAGGCCCTCCACAAGCAACTTGCTTCCTTGTAAAGTCAAAGATGAACAAAAGCTTGCTGAAGGCATCCTACCAATGTGAAAGCAGTCGGATAGGCCAAGTTGTTTCTTGTCTTTGAGCTAATGCCTGCGTAGGACAAAGATATATGAGCCTGAGGTGAAAGAGGAGATGGGCTACGCTGCTTGAAAACTCCAAAGCTTGGGTGTGATTTGCAGTGTTGGTGAGGCTCAGGCTGTGCTTTTTCTGTCATCCTTTCCAAAAATAAACTGCCTCCAAAATCTAAGTGGCTTAGCAGATCTGTGTCACTAGGGAGAAAGCTTGGAATGATGCAAACACACTGAACGTATGATAAATATGTTGGTTCCATCCATTACAAACGTTAGTGGAACAGAAACTGTTCTGGTGTCTTGAGGTCTGCAGTCTGGTCAGGGGTGAGGTCCATCTGTCTAAATGTGGTCCTGCCAGCTTGGCATCAAGGAGCTGCTATGCTAAAGGCTGTTCTTCAGCATGCATGAAGTGGGGTTTTCTGCCTGTTGTTCAGCCACCTCATCCTGATCTCCTGCACCAATCACAGCTGTATCAGGTCTCAGGTCACTCATCTTGCCTCTGACTACAACTGCCCCCAGATTTCTGGATCCTGTGCTTTTCTGCCTCTGGAAGTTCTTCACAGAGAGTGATTTGCCACTGGAATGAGCTGCCCAGGGAGGTGGTGGAGTCACTGTCCCTGGAGGTGTTCAAGACAAGACTGCATGAGGCACTTAGTGCCATGGTCTGGTTGATTGGCCAGGGCTGGGTGCTAGGTTGGACTGGCTGAGCTTGGAGGTCTCTCCAAGCTGGCAGATTCTATGATTCTTTGATTTCATGACTGAGCTATACCTGGGTTCTCCTAAAAAACCACAGATGTTGTTTCCTTCAGCTCGCCCTGGACTTGGAACTGCCTTTCCCACCTACGCTGTGACTTGTTAGGTCTCCCCTTTGCTTTCGCCTGCCTCTCTGTTATCACACATCAAAGATAACGTGCCAGGTCCTGACTAAACACAGGGCATGCTCTGGCGTGCTGCCCGGAGAAGTGCCAGGGGCCAGCTTCTCCCCTCGGCCGGTGCGCAGGGCTCCGCTTTGATCTGGCAGGAGCTGCGTGCGGAGGCACCCGGGGGAGAGGATCAGCTCACCTGGGGGAGCAGCTCAGTTTATCTGAGCTCTGCTTCCCGAGGATTACAGCAAGCAGTAGCTCTCAGCGTAAAGTTGCCCTTTGCAAGGGGCTGTTGGCAAAAGCTGCCTTCTCATCCCCCAGCACAAACCTTGCACGTTAAAAGAGCTGCCCCTCACTAGGCATATGCGAGCATTTAGTCTGGGGAGGCAGAACTAATGGCAGGTATCTTCTGTTGCTAATAGCTTTGTTCTTGGGTAATTAGAGCTCACCTTTGTTCTGAGGAACCTTCTAGTTGGAGCTTGTAGGCAAGACTCGTGGGGAACTTGGTTGGGAATTTTCCAGTTGTCAAAGCTGAGTGGTCTTGTGGATATGACCTGACTGCCCAGAGTTCTCTGCAGTGTCCAGTTCAAGAGGGGCATAGAATTGCTTGAGAGAGTCCAGCACAGAGCCACAAAGATGCTGAAGGAAATGGAACAGCTCTATTAGGAGGAGAGCCTGAGGGAGCTGGGGCTGTGCTGCTGGGAGAGGAAGACACTGAGAGGTGACCTCATCAATATGTGCAGGGTGAGTGCCAGGAGGGTGGAGCCAGGCTCTGCTGGGTGATTCCCAGCTAAGGCATAGGAAGTTTCATGTAAATATGAGCCACCTCATCCTGATCCCCTGCACCAACCACAGCTGTATCAGATCTCAGGTCACTCATCTCAGAGTTCAGCTGCCCACAGCTTTCTGGATCCTGTGCTTTTCTGCCTCTGGAAGTTCTTCACAGAGTGTGATTTGCCATTGGAATGGGCTGCCCAGGGAGGTGGTGGAGTTGCCATCCCTGAAGGTATTCAAGACAAGACTGGATGAGGCACTTAGTGCCGTGGTCTGGTTGACTGGCCAGGGCTGGGTGCTAGGTTGGACTGGCTGAGCTTGGAGGGCTCTTCCAACCTGGTTGATTCTATGATATTCTCGTGGATTATTTTTCCCCCACTCAATAACCAGAATGCAGGAAAGCATCTCAGAGAAAGCTGCTTTGACACTTGCTCTGAATCCTTTACCTATAATTTGCTAATGAGTTTCATCTTAAGTGCAGCTGAAGTGTAAGATTTTGACTAGGAAATGGATCAAAAATAATAATTTCCTTCCTTTCTCTTTCCTCTCTTGGAACTTGTTAAGAAGTGTTTGAAGGCAGTGAAGTGCTAAGAGACTGGGAGCTTGTTAAAATAGCAGAGGGGCTGCTGTTAGAGGGCAGGCGAAGAAGAAAGGAAGGAAGGAATCTGAAGGGGGAAAAAAACCAACTTTCCTTCCTAGGGAAGATTAAAAGCACTTCAATTTGAGGGGGAAAAAAAAATGAATGTCCTTTCAGATCTTCCTGTTACACACTTTAAAATTAAATGAGGCAGAAAATTTGTTTGGCTGCTTCTATCAGCATTGGTCTTTTATGTCTGCATTGAGATGCTGGACCTGGTGTGCATGTGCCCAGGCTAATTGCACTGGTAGTGGTCTCTCTGCAGCAACTGGATCCAGAGTTTTAGGGATATTTGGGAATAATGGATGCATTTATGGGAACTGGGATAGGCTAAAACCAGGAGGAAGCGTTCAAATAGCTAGTATGCAGTTGGTGATTCATCCTATTTGGATAAGGACACTTGGCAGGAAAAAGGCTTGTCTCTTCCCCAATAATTAATCAGCTTTCCTATCTACTGCTCAGCAGCCATTGCTCAGCTCCAGGAATGGCTTCTCTTAGGACTTCTGCTGTTTTAATACCCTGCAGGCTACTGAAGGGCTCTCACCTATGGGATCAAATCAGCTTTCAGCAAGAAGGGCAAAAACAGCTCCAGCGAGCAGTGACTGCCATGGTGCTCGGCTGGCTTGGGTAGAGAGGGAGCTCAGACCACATCTATCTCTAGCAGCACACAGCCAGGCTCCAGAGGCACCTGGGAAGAAGCAGAGCACGGGAACGAAGCCTGCAGTTGGCATATCACAGTAAATGTAGGGGTGAGGACAGAGGTTGGCTGCAGGTTTTCACTGCTGGCCATCTCAAATGAAAAGCAATTAATGTTTGATTACCAAGACTGGCACAAAGACAGGGACCAAGATGTCTTTTGTGCTTGCCACATATGAAAGGACTGGGGCAGATTATCCATGTGCCAAATAGGAAAGGGCTGCTTGGCCTCTTCTCTTCTGCTTTCCCCACTTGCATTATGTTGGATCAGATGATTTTGGGCCCTGCAGGAAGCTGAACACATTTGTTAATCTAGCAGAAAATTGACCTTCCAAACCGAAAAGGTTTTGGATTGGTTTGGTTTGTCTTTTTTTGTGCTGAATTGCCCCAGAGTTGGTTCAGTATAAGCCTTGATGAACGTCGCAGCTGAAGGGAGGAAGTGAGCAGGACTTCTGGCTCGGATGCTGGCATCTCAGCTCGTGTTGCCTGCCCTGGGAAGTAGAATTACCAAGAAAAAATTGGTTACTGTGGAGTGTCTTAGGTTTGTGAGATTATCACAGAACCATAGAATTAACCAGGTTGGAAGAGACCTCCAAGCTCATCCAGTCCAACCTAGCACCCAGTCCTAGCCAATCAACCAGACCATGGCACTAAGTGCCTCATCCAGGCTTTGCTTGAACATCTCCAGGCACAGCCACTCCACCACCTCCCTGGGCAACCCATTCCAATGCCAATCACTCTCTCTGACAACAACTTCCTCCTAATATCCAGCCTAGACCTCCCCTGCCACAGCTTGAGGCTGTGTCCCCTTGTTCTGTTGCTGGTTGCCTGGCAGCAGAGCCCAACCCCAGCTGGCTACAGCCTCCCTTTAGGTAGTTGTAGACAGCAATGAGCTCTGCCCTGAGCCTCCTCTTCTGCAGGCTGCACATCCCCAGCTCCCTCAGCCTCTCCTCACAGGGCTGTGCTCCAGGCCCCTCCCCACTCTTCTCTGGGCACTTTCCAGCACCTCAACATCTCTCTTGAATTGAGGGGCCCAGAACTGGACACAACACTCAACGTGTGGCCTGAGCAGAATAACCTCCCTTGTCCTGCTGGCCACACCTGATCCAGCCCAGGATGCCATTGGCTCTCCTGGCCAACTAGGCACACTGCTGGCTCATCTTCAACAGAGCAGGTACCCTGCACTGGGAGCAGAGCTAACCTGGCTTTCTGTCAGGCTGGTACTGCACTTTTATTTCTGCAAATCTGGGCTGACCTCTGTGCAGTGCCAGTTTCAGGATTCACAGGCATGCAGATCAAAAGCATTCAATTAGATTACATGTGATTAAAGACACTTCTGCTGTTAATCAGTGTGGATTAGGAGGATGGGTTTGAGAGGTTACCACTGAGGGGGACTTGAAGATAATTGTGAAGCACAGCCTTAGCTCTTCGTCCAGCTGAAGCTGCTGGGATTCTGAGAAGTCCATGTTTCATTTCACAACAGCTTGCAGATGGGGAAAGTCTGTTTACAGATGCAGCATGCTTGGTGCAAGGGACTTGGGAATGTTTGCCCTGGGCTTTTAGTATTATTCAGATCTAGTTCTGACTTGGCTTGGATTTTAGGCAAGAAATTTGCCCCAGTTCTACTCCTGTTTGCATTTTAAGGTTTGCTTGTACAAGTGTTAGGACAGATTGAGCTAATGCCACTGAAGTTCTGCCAGGACAGAGAGGTGCAGAAGATACAGGGACTAAACTGAGTTCCTATCTCATCACAGCTGGTGTGAACATAGCCCATTGCTATGACCCTGCAGATCCAGCTAGTCAAAGGGGGCATTTGGTAATGAAGATACTCTGACCTCTGCAACCCCCTGATTGCTTGGCTGGGATGCACCTGGACAGGCAAGTTTCCTGGGCAAATAAACAACAGCCTGGCATGGATTAGTGTGGCTGGCTTGGAAAATCCTAGTTCTATTTCAAGGACTGAATTAAGCTGTTTAAATCATCCAGGCTGACATGTATAGCCACCCACCTTAGTTTCCCCACCTTAGATTCTCACTGAGATAAAACATAACTTTTAGATATAAGGACCAATCTGTCACATACCCCAAAGAGGCTCTTCACCTGCAAACTGAGGGTGCACAGCCTCAGCAAGTTTGCTGCCCACACCAAGCTGTGTGGTGCAGCAGGCAGGCTGGAGGGCAGGGATGCCATCCAGAGAGACCTGGACAGCCTGGAGAGCTGGGGACAAGCCAACCTCATGAGGCTCAACAAGACCAACTGCAAGGTCCTGCAGCTGGGTCAGGGCAATCCCGAGCACAAATCCAGGCTGGGCAGTGAGTGGCTGGAGAGCAGCCCTGAGGAGAGGGGCTTGGGGTGCTGGTGGATGAGAAGCTCAGCAGGAGCTAGCAGTGTGCACTTGCAGCCCAGAAAGCCAAGCAGAGCCTGGGCTGCAGCAGAAGCAGTGTGGCCAGCAGGGCCAGGGAGGTGATTCTCCCCCTCTACTGTACTCTGCTGAGACCCCACCTGGAGTATTGCATCCAGTGCTGGAGTCACTATGACAAGAGGGATGTGGAGATGCTGGAGTGTGTCCAAAACAGGGCCAGGAGGATGCTCAGAGGGCTGCAGCAGCTCTGCTGTGAGCACAGACTGAAAGAGTTGGGGCTGTGCAGTCTGGAGCAGAGGAGGCTCCCAGGTGACCTTCTGGTGGCTTTCCAGCATCTGAAGGGGGCTACAAAAAAGCTGTGGAGGGACTTTTTAGGCTGTCAGGGACTGACAGGACTGGGGGGAATGGAGTAAAGGTGGAGGTGGGGAGAGTCAGGCTGGAGGTGAGGAGGAAGTTGTTGAGCAGGAGAGTGGTGAGAGGCTGGAATGGGTTGCCCAGGGAGGTGGTTGAGGCCCCATGGCTGGAGGTGTTTGAGGCCAGGCTGGCTGAGGCTGTGTGCAGCCTGCTCTAGGGTAGGGTGTCCCTGGGCATGGCAGAGGGGTTGGGACTGGCTGATCCTTGTGGTGCCTTCCAACCCTGATTCTATGATTCTAAATTGTCTTTAGCCTTAAAAGTTCACGTGTTAGTGTCGACGTCTCTAATCACATTGACAACTCCATCAAACTGGCTTTGGTCTGCTGAATTGAGCCTGGACAGCAAAAATTTGGAGCTCCCAGGCTGGGCTTAGAGGTGTCCCGCTTTGAAAATTGCCTTGTTGTCACTATATCATATGCTTCATCTTAAAACAAGTAACTAAGCAAGCACAACATTAACCCCCTGTCTCACCAGTTTGCTCACACATGGCCCGAGCTATTCTCTCCATGGCTGCTAAAGTGTTGCTAACAGAAACATGTGCGTTAGAAGTAGTAATTTTCTGCTACTACTTTTCCAGCTGAGCAACAAAATAATCAAGGTTGTTCTGCCAGCGAGGGCGGCTGAGCACAGAACTGAAAATGGCTTCATCAAACCCCTCAATTAAAACCAACCCAGCCCCAGACTTCCCTCTGAAAGCCTATTCATGGGCAAAACTCACTCGTTAGCTTGTCAGTCTGTTACATACTCCCAGGACTAAACTGACATCCCCGGGAAAGACAATGCACAAGGCAGAGTTTTAGAGCAAGCTCGAAGAGGGGTGGAACAACTTCTTTCTCTTGCTAATGTATTGCCAGAGCTGTTTTGCATCCTTATGACTCTGGAGAACATAGTCTGCAAAGTACATGATTAAGCATTATCATCATGATTTCAAAAGCCATTCTGTTACACCAAGTAGTAATTCGTTTTCCACCCCTGTGCACACCAATGTTGCTATCTGAGATGGGAGATAGACCCTGGCACCTGCACAAGGGGGGAAGAGAGGCAGGAGACTACCAATAACCATTGTACAGACTTCTTTTCTCCTCCACTTATACTTAGTAAAGCTAAAGAGGCCCGTTGACTACAGGCTGGGGACAGAGTGGCTGAGAGCAGCCAGGAAGAAAGAGACCTGGGGGTACTGGTAGATAGTAGGCTGAAGATGAGCCAGCAGTGTGCCCAGGTGGGCAGGAGAGCCAATGGCATCCTGGCCTGGATCAGGAACAGTGTGGCCAGCAGGATGAGGGGTGTTATTCTGCCCCTGTACTCAGCACCCTTGAGTGCTGTGTCCAGTTCTGGGCTCCTCAAGTCAAGAAAGATGTTGAGGTGCTGGAAGGTGTCCAGAGAAGGGCAGCAAGGCTGGGGAGGGGCCTGGAGCACAGCCCTGTGAGGAGAGGCTGAGGGAGCTGGGGATGTGCAGCCTGCAGCAGAGGAGGCTCAGGGCAGAGCTCATTGCTGTATACAACTACCTGAAGGGAGGCTGTAGCCAGGTGGGGTTGGGCTCTGCTGCCAGGCAACCAGCAACAGAACAAGGGGACACAGTCTCAAGTTGTGCAGGGAAAGGTCTAGGCTGGATGTTAGGAGGAAGTTGTTGGCAGAGAGAGTGATTGGCATTGGAATGGGCTGCCCAGGGAGGTGGTGGAGTCGCTGTCCCTGGAGGTGTTGAAGCCAAGCCTGGCTGGGGCACTTAGTGCCATGGTCTGGTTGCTTGGCCAGGGCTGGGTGCTAGGTTGGGCTGGGTGATCTTGGAACTCTCTTCCAACCTGCTTGATTCTATGATTCTGTGACTAGAGCTACAGCTCTTCCATTGGCTTGGCAGTCTGGACAAAACAAGGCTGTTGTGCTAGTGTAAGGCATTTCAGATTCTGGCTGTAGCTTCCCCTGGGTTTGTAAGACACTCTCACCTTTCCCCAGAGGCATGGTTTTAATTTTGAGGGCAAACCATGACCAACGTTTAATGAGATTGCTTCAGGTAGAAGTTGTTCCCTGTTAATTAAAACATCCCCTTGGACTGCAACCTGAAGTAGTGTTTTGAAGCAGGAGAGCAGCAGCCCTTGGGTGTGGATGTGAGAGGGAGGCTGAGGCTGGCAGGAAGGTGGAGCTTTGGGGCAGAAAGAGGCTCATCAACCTTCACTCGTTAAATCCCTGCCCGTTCAGCCTCCCTGCTCAGCCAGCTCATGTGCACTGCAACGCTGGCTGTGATACCAACCAGTGGAGTATTACAAGGGGCTCTCATTGCTTATAATCCCCTGCCACAAAGACAGAGACCTAGCCCAAATTTCCCAAACAGGGAGGACTGTTTTCATTCCTATGTTAATTTAATCTCTCCTACAATTAGTGATTCCTTAATTGCTCCTCTGTTTTCCTCAGCCATAATCCAAATCCCTTTGGTCTCCTAGTTTATCCACACATTAATTGGGTTATTGCCTTGTAAAACAGAAGGGCAAATATATCACTTAAGTTTTGTCACAGACAATTAATGAGCACGACTGAGGTTTTTAAGAGTGCCCTGATGCAATTAGGTGCCAGGCTCCCAGGAATTTCAGCGGGATCTGGGTGCTTTCCTGCATCACACCTACTTGGAAAGCCCCAGCTCACAGACCTAGGGAAAAGGATTTCTCTGTAGTATGTGGAGAACTTCAGAGTTTCTCCTTTTCAACCTGAATTCCTGATTCTGCAGCCTTTAATCTTGTAAATCTGCTTTTGATTTAATCTAGTAAAATTCCTTTTGATTTCCTTGATTAGGGGTTGCAGGGTCAAAGCCTTTGAAGTACAGCTGAAAGCTTCAAAGCATTGAAAAGGCAGAGACAGGGCTTGGGGGACTGGGAAAGGGACCCTGAGCTTCTCCCACCCGGGAGTGCAGTGCCTGCCAGGAGTGACTCTAGGCTCCCTCCAGCTCCGCGGCTGTGGCGCCGGGATCCCTGCCCTGCAGTCTGATGGGGCTGCTGTGCTCACAGCCTGCTTCAACAAGCTAGGGGAGCTCCGAAGCTCTCCACCTTCCCACATCAGCTTGCTGTGGAAAGCAGCTCACGCTGCTCTGTCCTGGAGTCCTGCACGCCCCAGATCCCTCTCCCTCTGGGGGTTGAATGGGGGAGGAAAAGGCGCCAAAAGACCTGTTTGCCCCCCGCCCTGCCGGCGTGAGCGGGCAGCAAGGCCCTGCCGGCGTGAGCGGGCAGCAAGGGCCCTGCCGGCGTGAGCGGGGCAGCAAGGCCCTGCCGGCGTGAGCGGGCAGCAAGGGCCCTGCCGGCGTGAGCGGGCAGCAAGGCCCTGCCGGCGTGAGCGGGGCAGCAAGGGCCCTGCCGGCGTGAGCGGGGCAGCAAGGCCCTGCCGGCGTGAGCGGGCAGCAAGGGCCCTGCCGGCGTGAGCGGGCAGCAAGGCCCTGCCGGCGTGAGCGGGGCAGCAAGGGCCCTGCCGGCGCCAGGGGTGCCCTGCAGTGCCCGCGGGGGCAGCAAGGGCCCTGCCGGTGCCAGGGGTGCCCTGCAGTGCCCGCGGGGGCAGCAAGGGCCCTGCCGGCGCCAGGGGTGCCCTGCAGTGCCCGCGGGGGCAGCAAGGGCCCTGCCGGTGCCAGGGGTGCCCTGCAGTGCCCGCGGGGGCAGCAAGGGCCCTGCCGGCGCCAGGGGTGCCCCGCAGGCGTGAGTGGGGCAGAAAGGGTCCTGCCAGCACCAGGGTGTCCCTGCAGTGCCCGCGGGGGCAGTAAAGAGCCCTTCCGGCGCCAGGGGTGCCCTGCAGTGCCCGCGGGGGCAGTAAAGAGCCCTTCCGGCGCCAGGGGTGCCCTGCAGTGCCCGCGGGGGCAGTAAAGAGCCCTTCCGGCGCCAGGGGTGCCCTGCAGTGCCCGCGCTGGGCCCGGGCTGGGGATCGGCTGTGCTCTTCGCGCCCAGGCAGCGGTAACTCTGCTCTTTGGCTAGGAAGGGTATAACTATTGGGGTGCTGCCCGCCTTGGGGTGCCCGCATGAGAGTTCTCCCCCTGCCTGGATAGATCCTGTCCGGAGGAGTCCCCTGGTGCTCCGCAGGACAAGCTCCTGAGGGGCAGGGCCGGCTCCCACCGTTAGCGCCCTGTGTAGGCCTTAACGACCCAGGGAGGGCTTCTGAGAGAGAGCGAGGGGACAAGCGTCGGACAGCCCTTCCCTCCGGACAGCCCTTCCCTCCGGACAGCCCTTCCCTCCGGCCAGCCCTTCCCTCCGGACAGCCCTTCCCTCCGGCCAGCCTGGCTCGCCTGTGAGTACACATTAATGGCTCAGCCTGGTTAAGAGTGAATGCCATATTTCCTGACTTCCAAAATAGTCACATTTACCTATGGTGTCCTTGTAGATCTTCTCAACCTTAAGGGTTGGACTTGATGATCTGTGAGGTCTCTTCCAACCCTGATAATACTGTGATACTGTGAACCTGACTGAATTTGCTAATTAGAACTGAGTTAATTTCTGTGCATAGTTTTGGGGGTGGGTTTTGGGGAAAATAACTCTACTTTGCTATAGGTTCCTGACTCGGCCACGTTAATTCCCTGCCTCCCGACCCAGCATGGTCGGCCAGGGCTGTGCTGGTTAGCTGACAGGCTGGCCCCTGTGAGCCCCTCCTGTCTCATGGGCACTTTGGCCCCATTGAATTTGCACTACCTGTGCCAAGGAACACTGCAGCAGCACAGCAGCAATGGAAACCGTCAGAAAAAGGGGACCACAAAGAATGACTCTAATTAATTCTTACTTGAGCAGTGCAGAGAAACCCCAGGACTGAGCATGCCACAGGTGTCTCACCCCTTGTTCACCGTTTGCCTCACCGCTGATAGCAGCATGGTCACAAAGACCTTTTAATTGCTAACCAAAACCGTAGAATCAACCAGGTTGGAAGAGAGCTCCAAGATCATCCAGTCCAACCTATCACCCCTCCTTCAGCTGGTGTTTCTTGGAGGCAGCAGGTTGCACCTGAAAGGGAAATGGCTGCTCCATCCTCCCTCAAGTTCTAGTGCCACCAGTGTTGGGCAACAATGAACAAAGAGCCAGCACTGTGACAAAGCCTTCACAAAGGAGCTATGTGCTGAACTAAGCCCTCGTTATTGTTACTTATTTGGGGTGTGGATCACCCAGCATAAAAGTCAATAGTGCATGATCAAAGGGTGACTACTATTGATAAGATTATTACAGTAAGTCATAGGATTGTTTCTTCCACACCAGCAAAGGTGTTGTAACTAAAGTTATTGTACCCACAGCCCATCTGCGTGGTGGCAGCAATCAATTTTCTTCAAGCTCTAGTAAAGGAGAGAAAAGAATTGCCAAAGCAGCACAGGCTCTGTGCTCGCTCTTCCTATAAACCACAGAGTGAATAAAACTGACAGGGATCATTTTGCTTTGAGTGGTTTTCACATAAAAACCGTTTCCACCCTACTTTACACGCTATAGGTATTATAATGGCCAGGGGGGAGCACACATTTTGTAAACCATTGCAGCAGCTGCTAATATTGAAACCAGAACTCAGTTGCAAGTAGTGTGAGAAGGCTGAGGACAGGTTCTCCCGCAGTATAGCTCAGGCAGGGACTGAAGGCTCCAAGGCTAAGCTCAGCTGGAGCGCAGGAGCCCTGGTAAACACAGGGCACAATATGCATAAATGCAGTGCCAGGCTACTGTGATGGCTTCTCTGGACCTGTAACATATTGCGTGCAGTAAACCTTCATCCATCAGTGAAAACCAAGTCTCTTGTACTAATGGACTAAGGGATCTGCTGGGAAGCTTTCATGGAGGGGCTGAGCATCTCCTCCCAGAGAGGCTGATGCTTTCTGCCATAGGATGTTGATTTGGTTAAACCATGAAATCCCAAAGCAAAGAAAGAGAAATGGTCTGGGTCCAAAACTATTTTCTTTGTTGGAATCTTTAAAAGAAAAAGTAATTTTTGGATTTTTAATCTGTCTCAATCAACTTTCACTGATGTATGAGTTTGGGCTTTTCAGGAGTAGCATATTCCAAACTTCAATGGACAGAGAGCTAGGCAAAGTGTTTGATTTGCTTCTGACTCTTCCATGAGTCAATCCTATCACTGGCTGGGCTTCCAGCACCTTGTGCTGTGCCTGTAGTCCTTCCACTTCCAGGAAATACTTTCAGTTGATAGAAAGACTGAGTAACTAAAGCAAGCAAAATGCTCTGGTGAGGAATGTGCTATGCAGCTGCCACTGTGCACAGTACCCAGGTTTGCTTTCTCCCTTCAGAAGGAATTGAAGGAGTTACACTCTCGTTACAACTCCATGATTCCCAAAGCTGACTTTACCCATTCTTCCCCTCCACTCCACTCTGATGACACCTCACCTGGAGTACTGCATCCAATTCTGGAGCCCGTGGGACAAGAGGGATGTGGAGATGCTGAAGCGTGTCCAGAGCAGGGCCACAAGGATGCTCAGAGGCTGCAGCAGCTCTGCTGTGAGCACAGACCGAAAGAGTTGGGGCTGTGCAGCCTGGAGAAGAGGAGGCTGCGAGGTGACCTTCTTGTGGCCTTCCAGGATCTGAAGGGGGCTACAGAAAAGCTGTGGAGGGACTTTTGAGGCTGTGAGGGAGTGCCAGGACTGGGGGGAATGGAGCAAAGCTGGAGGTGGGGAGAATGAGGCTGGAGGTGAGGAGGAAGTTGTTGAGCATGAGAGTGGTGAGAGGCTGGAATGGGTTGCCCAGGGAGGTGGTTGAGGCCCCATGGCTGGAGGTGTTTAAGGCCAGGCTGGCTGAGGCTGTGTGCAGCCTGCTCTAGGGTAGGGTGTCCCTGGGCATGGCAGGGGGGTTGGGACTGACTGACCTTTGTGGTCCCTTCCAACCCAGACTGATTCTATGATTGATTCATCACCATTCTTGCTTCTGACTGTAGGCATTCAGCTGTGTGTTGTGCACACAGAGGGGGAAGTGTTTGGGTGCCTGAGCTGTATTCGTGGACAACAGCTTGGGAGCACCTGAACCAGCCTGGCCCTCAGTGTAATACCCAACCAAGTGGACTTGTGCCAGTGTGTCTGGGAGCATGATCTAAGCCTTTCATAGGCATTGCTGTTCCTGCTGGAGTCTTCACAGCTTTTTTGCTCTACTCAGCTGCAAGCAGAAGCAGCCAGCTTGTAGGAATGAGCTTGTAGGGTTTCCCATGGGGAAACTTCCTTGCAGTTTCATTTGGAAAACAATAAAAATGAAACATGGAGATTTTCTCTGAAGCAGAGGATTTGGAAAAGAGGGAGATGGCTGCAGTAGTCCTCTGCTAAGTGCTCACTGACATGGGGGAAGGGATTCTCCTGCTGCTGCTAAATTTGGGGTGGATTAGAACTCCTTCGTTGTAGAGGGCAGAGCATTTTCATTTGGAGCTTGGAGTCTGCCCAAATGAGAAAATCAGAAATACAGATCAGGCTGTGATTCTGACAGCTGCTCAGTGCTAGCCTCCCAGCCCTTCTTTCTGTACACAGCAGCACAAGTTTTGGTCCTGAGCCTTTGCTCTCACTTTTCTTTTTGCCTGAGCATTTGTTTCAGGTAAACGCTGTCAGGCAACCTTCTTCTGTTTCTCAGAACCTTAAAAGTCCAGGGATTCATTTGAATATTTTTTTCCCCAGGCCTCAGAGGTTACACAAAGGGCCAGGACCTAATAGGTTTGGTTTGGTTGGTTGTGTTTTTTACTTACAGAAAAGTACTTTAAGGTCTTCCATAGCTTCATAATCTTTATTTGTGGATGAGGTTTTTAAATACTTTTCAGCTCTATATACCAAAACCACCCTAAAATTTGATCTGAGCTGGTCTCTTCTCCCAGGTTACTAATGATAGGACAAGAGGAAATGGCCTCCAGTTGCATCAGAGGAGGTTTAGGTTGGATGTTGGGAGGAATTTCTTCCCTGAGCAGGTGGTCAGGCACTGGATCAGGTCTGCCCAGCGAGGTGGTGGAGTCACCATCCCTGGAGGTGTTTAAAAGGAGAGTGGATGTGGTGCTTGAGGCTGTGGTCTGGTGATGAATGATGCTGGGATGGAGGTTGGACTGGATGACCCTGGTGGTCCCCTTCAACCACAGCAATTCGTAGTGATGAGATGTGCTGAGGGCTTTGGTTTAGTCAAGGACTTGTCAGTGTGAAACCAATGATTGGACTCGATGAGCTTGAAGGGCTTTGCCAATCTAAGAGATTCTGTGATAATCTGCAATATCTTTCCTCAGGCTGTTGAGTTGATTGTGCTTTACAGGACTTGGTGACACCATAAGAACTTCATCAGAGCTACAGCTATGACAAGATTATTGCTGTGTAGTTGGCATTAAATGTAATAGTAGCCAACAGGTGTGAAAACTGTTGCAGTCATTAAGAATGAGCTAAAATGTATCACTGATCATGATGGAATTTGTTCCTTGTTCTCAAAGACAGTGCTGTGCTCAGATGAACTGGGAAAGCCTTGATCTTTCTGCTGACGAGCTGAGCTCTCATCCATTTTGCAGCAACAGGAATAGCCTGAGATGTGGAAATCAAACCATCTTTTAGGCTGGCAGCTGATCTGCTTCTTGAGGAAGTAGGAGGTGAGCTCCATATTCAAAGAAGCAGAGGGAAGCATAGCACTGATTTCCTCAGCCTGTTTCCCAAATGACCAAGGAGTCACAGGAGATTGGGAATTTCTCCCAGTGAGTTTCCTGGTCTGCTCTTTGAGATGTGTTAGCTTGGCCCTGTTCCCCACAGAAGAGCTATCTGGGCTGAATGATCCAAAACCTCTAAAATCAGCAAGAAATTAGCAAGCACAGATGGGAAATTGAGTCCTGTCACTAACTTTGAACAGGCAGTGTAAGATCTTGTGGATAAATGAGAAGGCTTAAGGGAAATGTGGTGCTTAAAGGACTTTATTACTTACATTCTGTAGCACTGATTTTGATTAATAGCTCTCTAATACCAGAAGCACTGCATCCAGATCAGAAGCATCCAGGCACCAGAGCTATACTGGGACCTCAGAGCTCAATCTAAGGAGCACATGTGTGAGATAGATCATGTGGTGGTGAAAAAATGGGATGGCAGAAAGGGGAAAATGGGCCAAGGTGTTAAAAATGCTTGTGTCTATTAGCTGTTTCAGTCTGGATCAGCTGTGGTGCAGGCTGTGTGTGCAGAGCTCCAATTTAGGATTGTTGCTGTGGTATAGCTGAATGGATTTGAGTTCAGAGTGCTGGAAGTGGCAAATGCGATGTGGTGCAGATTGAGCCACTCTTTTGCCTGCCATGACAAAATTACCCTATCCCAGAAGGACCATCTGAGGCTGAGAGGTGATTTGACTCCTAGAGATGTACAGACTGTAACTTCACCATCTACCCTGGCTCTGTCACTCTGAAAAAGCAGCCATTTGGCTGGCATCAGACGTGAATTTCCCTTTCATACCAGCTGGCGCAGTACGACTTTCAGGACTGCTTCAGCAGGAGAGATCTGTGAAGATAGCAATAGTAGTTGGAGCTTTATCAGGTTTTTATTCAGGCTTCTAGGTGAATGGATTGCAGGCTCTGTTCATGACTGTAACCTGAAGATGACCAAGCACCCTCTTTAAGGCACAAGTCTTAAGGGACCTCGTGACAAAAGAGTTATCCCCCTTCAAGAGCAGAGTGAGCCGAGGGCTGGGATCCTGAGTGCTGTGCAAGCCAAATCCAGCTCTGCTTTCCCTGGCTACAGTCAGCCCAACTCCTGGGAGATTAACGAGCCAAATTCTGATCTCAGTTATATTTGTGGTGTTGTCCCATATTTGTCCTGAATAAATCAGTCTTATCCTGCTCAGCAAAGCCAGCTAGGTTTTGGTCCCAATTAAGTCAGTGGGAACATTGCCACTGACTGCAGTGGGTTTGGGTTTCATTTGCAGTTGAGAGCTTTCAGTTTAATTGAACTGTTTCCTACTGGAGAAGGCAGTGCTGTCCTAAACCTGAAATCAACACTTGCCATCCTCTGTTTCCTACTGGAGAAGGCAGTGCTGTCCCAAACCTGAAATCAGCACTTGACATCCTCTGTTTCCTACTGGAGAAGGCAGTGCTGTCCCAAACCTGAAATCAACACTTGGCATCCTCTAAAGCAGGCAGCTTTCATCTGAAGGTGGATTGCATTTCCCACAAAAGCCTGCTGCAATATTTGGCTGGCCAGGATGCTTCCCTCTCATGCTGAATCAACAGCTCTAATTAAGCATGATGACAAAATATGAGGACTTCTATGTAATTATGGCAACGGCACCACCTGCCTCTAATTAAGCTGCCAAAACATTTGGTCTAAAATGGTGCAAGGAATAAGGGGGGGAGGGGGAGGAAATAATAAAAATGATATCCAATATTTTGGCAAGGCAACAAGAGGTTGGCTTTCCGCACATAATTAGCTCTAACAAAGTGTTGTTAATCTGATTTCTGATTAATAGGCTATTTAATCTTATGGCAAGCCTGACGAGACTGTGGGCTGCCTCTGCTTTAAGTTTCCACCCACAAAAACCCCACACTGAAAAAAACCCAAAAGGCAGAGATTTTGAATGGGTTTAAGGGATATGCTTCTATGAGAAACATTGGCTTTGCTTCGGATTTTCATTGTTCTTCCTGAGAGCCCCAAAGGTTACATTCTCTGAATTCAGTGAACTTTTAAGCCTTTCATTAAATTGGAAGCCAGAGGAAAAGCTGATTTCCTCCCTCCCCTCCCCAACTAATTCTTCATACAGAGAAGTCACTGGTACGACTAACTGCGGGGGGAGGGATGCCCAGAAACCTTACAAGCTCTGCACATTTTACAGCTGCTGGTCAGCTGGCAGAAAGTATCAGCTTTGTGGGCTGCTGTGATGCCCTGGAGCGTTTGGTGGCTAATGGTCTCCCCCTAGAAGTGCTTCTTGGGCTGGGTGTAGCGACAGTGAGGATGGGAGTCTAATGTGTAACAACAGCAAAGCAGCCCAACCGCTTTTTGCAGGACTCGTGTGGCCGTTTGGGTTTCCGAGCTGTTAATGTAGCCTGGCATGTTAAATCAGACATGATCAACACTGTGAAAGAGCCAAGCATACCAACAGTACAGATGGGTGGCAGATAATGAAAGCAGCCATGGCTGAGCAGTGTAAAACTGCTGATCAGACCATGTTAGTGCAAGGGATTTGCACTTCTGAAAACCCACACTTGAAGGTGCCAGGATGAAAGCAGGTAACGCTGGCTCGCTGCAGGTGCCAAGCCTTTCAAAGCAAGTTCTCACCATTTTCTTGTGTACCATTCTGGCAGCCTTCAGCTTGCCTTTGGGCACTATTTTTGCACTGTCTCGTGCCCCCTGCAACAATTGCTGATTCCACAAAGTGGGAGAATGCAGTTTCTGCCCTCCACAGTGTTTTATGAGCTGCCCAGGGAGGTGGTGGAGTCACCCAGCCTGGATGTGTTTCAGGGTGGTTTGGATGTGGTGCTTAGGGATATGGTTTAAGGTAGAGTAGGGTTCTAGGTTGGACTTCGTGATGCTGAGGGGCTTTGCCAACCTGCATGTTTCTGTGATTCTCTTATCCTGATGGGTCTCTTCCCCACAGTAGTGTCTGGGCTGGATTATCTGCTCCCACTGCAGCTGCAGAGTTCTGACTAGCTTTAAAATTCAAACAACTTATGAGACAGTCCAAGAACTTGGCAGCACTTGGATGTTTGTAAAGCTGACTGCTAATTCACAAGATTTGTTTCACTTTTCTCAGCCTGAAGTAATGGCAACAGTGTTCTTATATCTGGTCTAGTGCTGGGACAGGGGGGAAACTTCAGCATTTGAGGAAAAAGACTTCTTGGTGCAGTTCCCTGCTCTGACAGCACAGAGTTGATGGCACGAATGATACTCCCTTTGTAGGGTAGACAGCCTTTACATCTGTGTGCTCACATGCCCCTCAGAGCTGGGTGCAAAGTCCACTTGTTATCTCCAGGCCACCTCTGTGCAAGCAGCACCTTGGTTCTGTAGCAAACCTTCCCAAACTTGCTAAACAAAAACGTATCTCAGAGGTTGCACCATGACCTGCCAGGCAAAGAAGCAGCAGTGTGAAACCACCTCCGGGTTCCAGCTACTGAGAGTGCTGGAGACGTGGAGCATTCTCAATGGGTGCTTCCTGCACAGATGCATAAGAAGAAAAGCCGAGGGTCAGAGTTCTCATTTCATGCTGCTGCAGTGTGTGGCTCAGAGCTCTGATGCTGATCTGCTGAGGCAGCAGGAGTGCCCAGTTACTCACCAGGCACTGAGCCTCCAGCTGACAATAAGAGCCAGCATCTCTATTAATTCCCAGGGCTTGTCAATACACTGCCCTGCTACTCCAGAACAACAGCAACAGCCCTTAGGTGACCCCAGCTCTCTTACGCATTATGCTGGCAGATTATTTGCTTAGGAGTTTACTTTGTCTTTTGTTGCCTCCCACTCTCTATCCTACTTATCAAAGGCATTTTCAGATGCAGATTTGGGAATACCTTCTGTTTAGTTGGAAGGCTGCTTGGTAAGATTTGTTTTCTTAAGAGCAGGGATCTGCTGGAGAAAGTCCAGTGGAGGACTACAAGGATGATGAAGGGACTGGAGCACTGCCTGAGGAGGAGTGGATGAGGCACATGGGGCCAGTGGGATCCTGGGGTGTATTAGGAAGAGTGTGTCCAGCAGAGCAAGGGAGGTTCTCCTCCCCTCTACTCTGCCCTGCTGAGACCTCATCTTGAGTACTGCCTTCAGTTCTGGGCTCCCCAGTTGAAGAGGGACAGGGATTTGCTGGAGAGGGTCCAGTGGAGGGCTACGAGGCTGAGGGTCCTGGGGCTGCTTAGTCTGGAGAGAAGAAGACTGAGAAGAGATCTAATAAATATTTATCAATATCTGAGAGCTGGGGGTCAGGAGGGGGACGACAGGCTCTGCTCACTGCTGCCTGGGGATAGAACAAGGAGCAATGGACAGGAGGTTCTGCCTCAACACAAGGGGGAACTTCTCAGCTGTAAGGGTCCCAGAGCACTGGCACAGGCTGCCCAGAGAGGTTGTGGAGTCTCCTTCTCTGGAGCCTTTCAAGGCCTGTCTGGATGTGTTCCTGTGTGACCTGAGCTAGATTGTATGGTCCTGCTGTGGCAGGGGGAGGTTGGACTCGATGATCTCTTTGGGTCCCTTCCAACCCCTGACATCCTTTGACCCTGTAAGCTGATCCGAGAACTGAGCAAACGAGCTCCTGAGCCAGTCTATAGGAGGAGACGGCCAGGGTCAGTTTAATGTTTTCCATGATTAAAGCACACACTGCTGAGTAAATACAGGAGGAATTCCCTAGTATTTGACTAGCTGCTAATTACAGCGAGCTCTTCCTGACTGCACTTCCCTTATAAAAGATGAAAGTTAGATCCCTCAAAATTCCCCTATTTGGAGAGGATGGTCTGGTAAATCCAACAAGTACTACTGCTCCAGTTTGCATCCTGCCTCTTTAGCATGCTAATCTGAAGTTCCCCTGAGATAATTTGACAAGAAGGCCATTAATGCAAATTTAAGTGTGACCTAGAAAGGATTTATTTTTCATGTACCACATTGATGCTCTGCTATTGTTATTTGTTTTCCTTTGTTTTAACCTGCCTGGTGTTTCAGGGTTGCCCTTCCTCCTCCTCTTCTTTTTTTTCTTCTTGTTTTTTTTTAATGTCTTGCCCATGGTAGCATAATTCACTTCAAATAAAATGCTTGTGTAAGGTAGGAAGGTGTTGACTGTAATGAGTGGAGTTTGTAGAATCATAGAATTAAGCAGGTTGGAAGAGACCTCCAAGCTCATCCAGTCCAACCTAGCACCCAGCCCTAGCCAATCAACCAGACCATGGCACTAAGTGCCTCATCCAGGCTTGGCTTCAATATCTCCAGGGATGGTGACTCCACCACCTCCCTGGGCAGCCCATTCCAATGCCAATTGGAAAAATCTCTCTGGCAAGAACTTCCTCCTAACATCCAACCTAGACTTCCCCTGGCACAACTTGAGACTGTGACCCATAACCTCCCTGGGCAACCTGTGCCAGTGTCTCACCACCCTCACTGGAAAGAACTTCCTAACATCCAGTTTCAATCTCCCCTCTGATGGTCTCATCCTGTCATTACAAGATCTTGCAAATAGTCCCTCCCCTGCCTTCCTGGAGCCCACTTCAGATACTGGAAGGCCACTCCAAGGTCTCCTTTAAGCCTTCTCTTCTTGAGGCTGCAGAGCCCCAACACTCTAGCAGAGCTGCTCCAGCTCTCTGATCAGAGAGCTGATGGTGGCACTGGGAATCATAGAATCAAACAGGTTGGAAGAGACCTCCAAGATCAGCCAGCCCAACCTAGCACCCAGCCCTAGACAATCAACCAGACCATGGCACTAAGTGCCCCAGACAGTCTTTTCTTGAACACCTTCAGAGATGGCAACTCCACCACCTCCCTGGGCAGCCCAGGGAATGGGAATGCACTGGGAATGCACTCCAGGGCGTGGACATGATTTGCTTCTGGGTTAGTTAATAATTTTCCCTTTCCAGTCAATAAGTCTGCTTTGGCTTTGGCTGAAGAGAATGCAAAGTGCTTCCTGGTGTGGTGCAATGGGGACAGTGAGCAGTGCTGAGGCAGAGGAAGTTGGATGACTTGAGGTTACAGTGTAACTGAAGCAAAGGCAGATGGAGGTGTGCGTCCTGCCAGGGCTGTGCCACCAGCGCCCCTGCCCTGCCCAGGGACTGCCCTGGGAGTGATGCTGCCAGGCTGTGAGCTCTCCCTGACTCGGTGCCAGCTTCTGCTGCCGGGGAACGCGCCCAGTGTCCAGCCCGCTTGACCCCCTGCCTGAGTCACTTGTTTTGCCATTTGTCACTGCCAAATGTTTCTTTATTCTGCTTCAGTCACTTGGGTTTGCCACTCATTTGACTCCCTGCATAATTAACTTTGCCAGCCAATTGACTCGATGGGTAATTATCTTTGCCAGTCGCTTTGGTCTCTGCATATTAATCACGGTGTCTAACGGGCCCGGGGGCAGGTTGCAGCTCGGTGGGGCAGCAGCAGGTGCTGGCCAGGCCTGGCATCCACCGGGCACTGCCTGGAAAAGGGCTAGAGCCCAGTGTCTGCCAGCACAGCTGAGACCTCGGCGGGCTGGGCCTGCAGCCCGGCCAGGACAGCTGCAGAGACACGCTGCCACTTGCCACTTCTCTTCCCTGACCTGGATTTAGCTCTGCTTCCTAGCAGTGTGTCCCCTCTTCAGTTAATTGCTCTCATTTCATCCCGTGTCTGTCTGCCCCTGCCAGCTCCCCTGCCACGCTTCCCCTCCTGCTTCACCACGCTTTAGGCGGCGCGGGCGAGCTCTTCTCTCCCCAAGCGGCCTGCAAGGCATCCACAGATTCTTTGTTCAGCTTCAACTGGGGGCTGTTTGTGCAGGATGGCTTGGAAAAATTATCTGACTTAGAGTGACAAGTGTGAAGAGCAGTTGCAGACAGTTTATACATCCTCCTCTGAGAAGAGAAACCTGTTAGTGTGTGCCATATGCTACAGAGAAGTGGCTCTCAGCTGCACAGCTGAAGCCTTCCCTTGACTCTTTGTCTGCTCGCCTATTTGTCTTCGAAGCAGGAGCCCCTCACAGCTGACACTTCTCCTTCTGTCCTGTTTGCCAAATAGCTGTGGACTTTGTAAATAATGTAGATAAAAGGGTTGGATGTTGCCAGGAATAAATAATGCCATGCATAGATTTGTCATTCAACTGTAGAATAATGTGTTCTGGGCAATGATCTGGCCTGCATGCCACTCACACAGGTTTGGGGTTCTCCCTTGGTGCACTTTGCCTTGAAAAATCTCCCTAGCCTCTGCTTATTCCTGTGCCTCCTGCCCAACTTCAGTCTAGCCCCAGTACTGCTCAATCAAATTGGGTACAACTCCATTCCTCTTCGATCACATTGGGTGACTCTGTGCTCCACAACCTCCCTGGGCAACCTGTGCCAGTGTCTCACCACCCCCTGGAAAGAACTTCCTCCTAGCATCCAGTTTAAATCTCCTCTCTGCCAGTTTAAACCCATTACCCTCATCCCATCATTACAAGACCTTGTCAAGAGTCCCTCCCCAAGCTTCCTTTGGAGGTCACTTCCAACCCAGACCATTCTATGCCCTGCTGTCCAGCCCTCTAGGACTATGCTCAGAGCAGCCTTGCTTGAAGCTGCTCACAGACCTCAACACGGTGCACCGCTGGACATGACTGCCATTTGCTCATGTCAAGCAGAGGCAGTCATTGCCCCTCCTCTCAAACTTCCTTGTGGTCTCCCAACTTGTACATTCCCTGACAAGTTCCTTGGACAGCCTGGATTATTGTTGGTAGCGGGTTTGTTTTGCAAGAGTAGGAGTTCTTTGGCTGCCTAACTCCCAGACAAATCATCTCCCCTGGCTTGGTCTTCCCCTGACTTCCACATAACAAAAGGAAACGGAATGATCCCATCCCAGCTGTCCTGAGCTCTCACGCCTGTGCTCCAGACTGGGGCAAGATAAGGCTGCTCTGCTGGGAAAGAACCTGAAGTTCACATCATGGAGTTGTTCTTCTGAGGTTGAACAATTATTTCTTTTTCTTTTTCTTCAGAACAACAACAACAACAAAAAAAAAGAGATCCTGTGTGAATAGTTACTGCCGGTTTGGGATGGGGTTTGTTGGGGTTTTTTTCTGTTGGGTTTCATTATTTTTCTCTGCTCTGCCTCACCCAGACAACTTTGAGCTGCAGTGAACCCACTCAGAACGCACCAGGAGCTAGTTCTGACTGGTGCAGACAGTGCAGCTGCTGAAATTTGATTTCAGCACAGGAAGTGACATGACTGGAGCAAATTCCACAGCTTGACATTTAAGAGCAAATAGAACATCACTGGTGGTTTGGCTGGGGCTGTTGTTGTTTTGGACTAGGCTTGGGTCAGTGGGAAACAGGGCAAGAGAGGGGATGTCCTAACGCAGCCTTGTGCTGCCTACTCAGACAGAGAGCGCCTGGAGGGTGAGGAGACAACTTCACATTCCCCCTAGGCTGGTGCCTATATTTGCAGATGTACAGACTCAGGGCTCCATGCACAGAGAACTCCAGCAGAAAGAAGGAAATAAAGTCAGTCGTGGTGAGGAGCTCTAGCTAAAGATTAACCTTGCTGAGTAACTGAATGCTGGGCATGAACAATGTTGAAACAAACACGCTAAAGAACTGGCCTGTGTTTTTCCTCTCCACTGGCTGATGGAAGGTCTTGGCCAGCCCGGGACAGCATCTTTGGATATGAAACAAAACCAGGCTCTTTTTGTGATTCGGTCTAGAGAAGTTAATTCAGCTCTATTAGAGAAGTCTACAGCATAAAGTGAGTCAGAGTGGGTCCTTCAAGTCATATTTCACACCCACCTAGCACACAGAGATAACAATGTTTACTATCACTTGTAAGTATAAATCTCTGGATGACTAAATCAGAGAGTAATGAAATGCAGCTGCCTGCTTTAAGCCTGGGGTTTATTTATTCATCTTTCTGCAGAAGAACCACAGGCCTGTGATTCCCCTCCTGTGGGTAAAACAGTAGGATCCCTCCAGGGAAAGCCTGGCACATGGGTCTGTCTGCCCTGCTGCAGCTGGGGAGGATGTGAGGGGCACAGGCTGCTGCTGCCAGGGGACTTCAGCTTGAGTGATGGAGGAGGGTTGATTTAGAACTCCTAGCTTAGCCTCTTTACTGTTGTCTAAACCTATGGAACATTGTTCTAGGGGGAAAAAATGTTGTGGAGTGCAAAACAATAAGGAGGTTATGAGCAGCTCAGGTCTGCTGTGTTGAGTTTCCTATTGTGCAGCCAGGAGCATCTGCAGTCACAACCAGAGAGCTCACACCAGAGTGTGAGTACCCAAAGTGGGGACTGGGGAAAGGCAGTGAATGTTCTCACGGACATCTCTGGTGTGGCAATGAGGTGCTCTGGGGAGAAGTCTCAGGAGCTAACTTCATACTCAAGACCAAACTTTACCACTACTCCATGAGGTGTTGCAGATGGTGTTGGTGGAAAGCCAGTTCAGAACAGAGCTTGCCAGAAAGGAACTGTTTGGCTGCAGGACTCTTTGACCTAAGAGGTCAAAATGATATCAAACCCTGACACCCTCCAGACTCAATGCAAGACCTCTCTTCACCAGAGCTGACCTGCAGGGATGACTGATTGTCAGAAGGGAGGGAGGAAACAGGCAGCAGTGGAGGAAGTGGGACAAAGATGCTGTTAGAAATCATTGCCCTTTTAAGACCTCCTTTAAGGTCTCTCTATTATTGTGAAGATGAGCTCGCTATAAACTCCTGAGTGGACAGACAGAGCCTGAGATGCAAGAGAATAGGTCCGAGACAGTTTTCTATTATCTGAGAGATTTCTGTCTTAATGGAAGCTGTCAGAGCCAGCATGTGGGTTAAGCTCTAAACTTATGTTCCCCACAGGAACAGAGCGTGTCCTGATGGAAAAGGCAAATAAATTGTTTTGTGATATGATATTGGATACAGGCAGCATTATCCTGCTGATCCTCAAGCCACACAGACTCCATCACAGACAGTGAGCCTAAATGTCTCCCATGGCAAAAGAAAAACCTGCCTTCTGTTCTCACTAAGAAAATACTTTCTTCCTGTGGGGTAGTTCCTGGGCAAGGTGGCTGCTCTGTTCACCTTGCAGAGCTCTGCAGAGCCTTCTTCTGCTCTGGGATGCTGAGCCCTTTCTACTCTTGCCCATGCATTTCTCTCTTAGTTTTTCACAGAACTACAGAATGGCAGGGGATGGAAGGGACCTTCTAGAGATCAGCCAGTCCAACCTTCTTGCCAGGGCAGGATCAACTAGAGCAGCTCACACAGGAATGCATCCAGGCAGGCTTTGAATGTCTCCAGAGAAGGAGACTCCAACAACCTTTCTGGGCAGCCTGCTCCTGTGTTTTGTCACCCTCACAGTTTTTCCTGAAGTTCACATGGAGCCTTCTCTGCTCCAGCTTGCACTCACTGCCCCTTCTATCACTGGACATCTGTGAGTGCTCCTGTGCCCTGCCATTTCAGCCATCACAACACAACTCTATCTACATTCAAACCTGTGGCTTTGCAAAATAGATTTGTACTTTGACTTCTTGCCACTATTTCGTTTACTACTTTCTTTACTCACCACTTCAGGGTGGTGCCTCCTCTGGGAATGCTGTGGCCACAGCTTCCATTCTTGGCTGCGCCATTTATCATAATTCCACACTCTTTCCTTTTCTGCCAATGGCAATCACCTAGGAGCAAGGGATTATTTACCTCCTTTCCATTTAAATATGATCTATGTATTTCAGCCCAGCTTCATAGCTCTTGCATTAGCAGTGCATTTCTGGCTGGAGCACCTCCCTGGAGGTGTTGAAGCAAAGCCTGGCTGGGGCACTTAGCGCCATGGTCTGGTTGATTGGATAGGGCTGGGCGATAGGTTGGACTGGGTGAGCTTGGAGCTATCTTCCAACCTGACTAATTCTATGTTAATTGGCCAGGGCTGGGTGCTAGGCTGGACTGGGTGAGCTTGGAGGTCTCTTCCAGCCTGGTTGATTCTATGCATCTCATTAAAACCTGCAATAATTCCTACAGCAATATTTATTTCTCTGCCAACCCCCAGGATTCAGTAAGGAGCCTGCTTCTTATTTTAGAGAGTTTTAAAGAGACAGAACCTAATGAATAATTTTTTGGTGTTAACACTTTTGTTTTTACTTAATCTGCAGTGAAGGCAACGTAATTACTTTTCACCTTGTCTTCTGTTTGCTTTTTGCATTCCATTTCTGAGCTTGGGCTATGAATCATGTTTTAGTTCATGACTGGAGAGCAGGTATGGGTGTGCTGCTGAGTCTATGTCTGGTCTATAGCTTGGGTAGAGATACTTGGCTGCTGCAACTCAACAAAAGAGTCGATGAAGCCAAGTTGCTTTAGATGAGCAAAGGCTGCAACCTTTGATCTTCTGCAAGATAAAGACCTTGACCTTGCCCCTTGGAAAACTCTAATTTAAAACAAAAAGCACAGGGCTGTCAGTCAAGCACAGGCTGCTCTCTGGGCCAGGGTTTGCTCTGGCAGGCTTTTTTCCTCCTGCTAGGAATGCAGTTGATAGAATTCAGATAAAAACCTGATACCTAAGAAAGACCCTTCAGCAAAATGTTTGTCCAGCAGTGTTAGAACTTGCCCCTGAATAATGAGTTAGATATCCACCTTCATCGTTCTCTGGCAACTCTCACACAATTAAGCAGACAGCTCCAGCGTTTGCTGCAGCCTGCTGACGCTTATCAGTCTGTATCTGCTCCTGCTGGCAATCAGTTCGACACTGCTGCAGCAGAGTGGGCTCGAGCCTATCTCTTGCAGATCACCTGCCTAGGTTGGGTTCTTCCTCTCAGACCTCATGCTGTATCAGTGATGCAATAGCTCCCCAGGCCCAGCTGAGCTTTCCCTTGAACCTGCTCTCTAATTAACCACTGCTTTAAGTCCTTATCAGTAGGAGAACTTATTGCAGAAACATTCTGCATTTCCATAGCTTCCAAGCCACGTAGGAACATGGCTTCTGTCATCTTGCCATAACCTTGGTGTTACTCAACGTGTCAGCTGAAGTCTTAGAAGTTTCCCAGACCTTTTAATCTTTCCTCCTCACTCAAAATTGTTCCCTTCAAATAGATGTCATTCCACCCCCAGACACTTTGCCCTGTGGGGATCTAAAGCCAGCTCGGTTGAGTAAAGACCCATTTCACACATGGAGGAAAACACTAGAAAGATAAAGGCTCTAAATATAAACCTCCATTTAGGAGGAATACAAAGCCCATGCTTAAATCTGTTCCTGCTTGTAATTATTGGTGTTAGTAGAGCTTTATTTGTCCTTGATCTTGTACAAATATATAACGAGGAGGAAGTGCTGAGCAACGTAGGAGTAACGTCACTGGGGAGAGCAAGCAACAGCAGGAGTATGGGAAGTTGTGCAAATCCTTTATCTACAGAGAGATACACTGGCCAGAGCAAACTACCTGTTGAATAGCACTGTGATTTCATAGAATCAGCCAGGTTAGAAGAGACCTCCAAGATCATCCAGACCAATCTATCACCCAGCCCTAGCCAATCAACCAGACCTTGGCACTATAGACCCCAGCCAGGCTTTGCTTCAACAACTCCAGGCATGGTGACTCCACCACCTCCCTGGGCAGCCCATTCCAGTGCCAATCACTCTCTCTGCCAACAACTTCCTCCTCACATCCAGCCTAGACCTCCCCTGGCACAACTTGAGACTGTGTCCCCTTGTTCTGTTGCTGCTTGCCTGGCAGAAGAGACCAACTCCACCTGGCTACAGCCTCCCTGCAGGTAGCTGTAGACAGTAAATAAGGCAATGAGGTCACCCCTGAGCCTCCTCTTCTGCAGGCTGCACACCCCCAGCTCCCTCAGCCTCTCCTCATAGGGTTTATGTTTCAGGCCTCTCACCAGCTTTGTCACCCTTCTCTGGACACCTTCCAGTGTCTCATTTCTGTGGGTATCAAGGCAGATCCTCAGCCCAGAGCACATATTTAAGCCTAATTAAAGAAGTTAAGAAGTTAAGGTTTATCATATGCCACAGTGCTGTGCTGAACCAAGGCCATAATGCTGCCACCAGCCATCTTAATGCTGGACAGAGATGAGCTAAAAGAATGTCTGGTATCTGTGAAATTCCTTAGAGGCTCCCAGATTGGGTACATTGTGTCCAGCCAGAAGAACTGAAGCCCCTTTCTGTACTATGATTTTGAACTCTGATTAAACCATCCCAAGAAACATTCTCAAGGCCACTGATGTCATAGATTCCTTCCAGAGAAAACACTACGTAGAGCAAGGCTGCCAGAAAATGGGAACCCCTCACACTTGGTGCCTGTATTTGTTGTAAACATCCTGACTGAAGCCTTTTGTGAGGTAGTTTGAGAAGAAGCTTGTTGTTGTCACCCTCCTCAACTGCACCATTGTCCAAGTCTGGAAAGAGTCTGGAATCAGAGCTGTGGTGAAAAAAAGTCCATCTTGGAAAAAAGAGACCAAACAAAGTAAAGGGCAAAAACAGCCTGAAAATGGGCTTGAAGTGAGAAAGTAGTTTCCTGGAAGTCTTGTTAAATAACCCTCAGCAACAAAGGAGTCTTAAATGCTATAGGACCTCAGCACTTCTTTTTTCTGCTTTCAATGCACCAGTGCTCATTTCCCAAACGTGATGCTCCCCCTGGCCCTATGGTCAGAACATGACCCTCAGTCCCTTGCTTCACACAAACCTGGCAGAAGGAACTGGCTCACTTCACTCTTGGGCATTTCCCAGAAGCAGCAAAATTCAAGGGGAGTTTTGCAGCTGAGCAAGATAAAACTCTCAAGTGTTTGTGCTAGGCACTCTACCACAGCCATACCACAGGCTCGAGAGCCCTTCTGCTGGAATCAACAAGCTCCTTGTCTCAGTACTCCAAAAGTGCAAAGCTCCCTTCTGAGCGAGGCAGCTGAGGCACATACAAAAGAAGCAGCCAGTTTGTTGGAGTTCTGATACGGCTAAATGTCATTATGCTGCTCAGCATCAAAGATACTGAGCTTGGACCAGAGCTCTCCCCTGCTGAAACCAGTTAGTGACTGCAGGCTGAGGCATCTGGGCAGACCAGCACCAAGCAGAGGTGCACATCTGTTGTTTGTGCCTGGCTGAGTGTACAGCCACAGCTCCAGCAGGACCATACAATCTAGCTCAGGTCACACAGGAATACATCCAGACAGGCCTTGAAAGTCTCAGGAGAAGGAGATTCCACAACTACTCTGGGGCAGCCTGTGCCAGTGCTCTGGGACCCTTACAGTGAAGCTGTGTTGAGCTGGAACCTCCTGTGATGCAGCTCCCATTCATTCTTGTCCTATCCCAGGGAGCAGTGAGCAGAGCCTGTCCCCCCCACTCCTGACCCCCAGCCCTCAGATATGGATAAACATTGATCAAATCCCCTCTCAGTGTTCTCCAGACAAAACAGCCTCAGGTCCCTCAGCCTCTCCTCATCAGCCATGCCCTCCAGTCCCCTCATCATCCTCCTAGCCCTTTGCTGGACCCTCTCCAGCAGATCCCTGCCCCTCTTCAACTAAGGAGCCCAAAACTGAAGGCAGTACTCAAGATGAGGTCTCAGCAGGGCAGAGTAGAGGGGGAGGAGAACCTCCCTTGATCTGCTGGACACACTCTGCCTAATACACCCCAGGATCCCATTGGCCTTCTTGGCCACCAGGGCACATTGCTGTGCCATGGATGTTCTCCCCCAGCACTCCCAGGTAACTCTCCACAGGGCTGCTCTTCAGCAGATCACCTCCCAGCCTGTCCTGCTGCAGTTTATTATCCCTCCCCAGGTGCAGAACTCTGCACTTGTCCTTGTTGAACCTCATTTGGTTCCTCTGTGCCCAGCTCTGTCTGCCCAGGTCTCACTGGATGGCAGCACAGCCTGCAGCTCTGTCAGCCAAGCCTCCCAGTTTGGTGTCATCAGCAAACTTGCTGAGTAGACTCTGTCCCCTCATCAATGTCATTGATGAAGATGTTGAACAGCACTGGACCCAGCACTGATTCTCCTTAAACCACATCCTTAAGCACCACATCCAAGTGACTCTTAAACACATCTAGGCTGGGTGACTCCACCACCTCCCTGGGCAGCTTGTCCCAGTGCCTGACCACTCTCACCGTGAAAAACTTTTTCCTCCTGTCCAATCTAAACCTTCCCAGCCTCAGCATGAAGATGCTGCTCCTAGGATGATAACTCCTATAGTGGCTGTGGACCAGCTGCACCTGCCCTGACTGCTGGCAGGCCTCACCTGGCAAGCATTGCCACAAGGCTAAGAAAGAGCACAGATCTTCACCTAAACTGAGAGGGAAGTGTCTTAGGTAGTGAAAACAAGCAGCTCACTGGGCATGCCTTTCCATTGTGTGATAAATCCCTCACTGGCAATGTATCACCATGGGTCCCTTTCTAATTAAACTGAGAACATACCACATCTATTCCTCACTGTCCACTGCTCTTTCTCCTGGGTGCAATTCACAGCACTGGGTTTGATCTATGAGCTCCTTGCGTGGCTCGGTTAACGGCTGCCTTGGAGCGTGCTCCTTTCTCCTCCAGCCATCACAGCAGCACAGACCAACAGGATGCTGCATCAACGACTTCCTGAAGCCAAACTGCTGACAGGGATTTCAGCAGGTCTGTCTTACTGGAATTAACTCCCCTGTGGAGCCAATAAAGCAGATATGGTGAAGTTAGCAGAGAGTAGAACGCTAAGCAGCGTGAGCGAGAATTGAGAGGCTGCACATCTATCTTAACTAAGGAAACCAAACTGGTGACTGTCAGAAGACACTAAAAAACCCCCTCATGGAATGAGTTAGCTGCTGCTGAAGGAAACAAACCTCCTTGCCACCTTTTTTTTTTCTGTCTGAGGAGCACAACTACCTGTCAAATGATGATGAGCAATATCCCTCCCCTTCCTTCTTCAGCCTGCTGGCAACATCAGAAATATGGCTTGGTTGCCTAGAGAGACAGGAGTGATGAAGATGTGGAATGGCTGAGGGATGGAGGCCTCTTCTCTTTGATTGCCTTCTGTGGTGCTGTATAGACCCTAGCACCAACTTGCCTTGGGAGGTGGGTTGTGATTTGGCAGAGAACGATGCTGGCACACAGCTGGCTGAAGCTATGGGGCTGCACCTTCCTCTGCTACCAACACAAAGTCCTTTTTCAAGAAGGCAAATGGAGGGACTGGAGAAATACTGAGTTTTGTGATGCTTCTTGGTTCTCCCAGGTGTCTCATTAAAAATGAATTAAAAT
Organism: Pogoniulus pusillus; assembly: GCF_015220805.1. Lineage (NCBI taxonomy): Eukaryota > Metazoa > Chordata > Aves > Piciformes > Lybiidae > Pogoniulus > Pogoniulus pusillus. The sequence continues at coordinate 20,397,989 of NC_087285.1, forward strand.
GAGACAATTAGCCACTGCTGAGGATTTACAACGCTGCTGCATCAAAGTACTTTGCAGTAGTTACTAAATAACAGCTGGATAATTGGTACCTATCTCTACAGTCTGTCACAAAAACAATGGACATGGCCAGGGTCCTGGAGAGAGATTGAAGAAAGGAAATGAATGCTTAAACAACCTAATTATAAACAACATATATAAATTAATATGATTAGCAGTAGCTTGACTGGCTTTTATTCATTGCTGCTTTTTACCTTCTTTTGTTTCTCCCCTCCTTCCTTCCATGCAGTTTTCTTCTGGTTGGTTGTACAGATTGGGTTGCCTGCTGATCAAATAAGAAGAGGCAGAATAATGTTCCTTTCACAAACCCAGAGCCAAAAGGCCCTTGTGCTTCTGGAAAATGGGGAATGTGGATACAGCTCATCTGGAAACTGGCTGAGGGACAGCTGTAGCTTCTTCCATACGTCCTCTTTGACCTTGCTTCCCCCCACACACACACCTTGTTGCTTCTTGGGAAAAATTCAGGTCTTGACTACTGTCAGGACCAAAATGATGAAGTCCAACATTTCCCCTGTCAACCAGCCCTTGTGTTTGTGGTGGACAAGGTTCCCCTCTGGTACACACACTTTTGATCCCTACAGGCAGAGCCACCAGCCTGGACTGTAGGGAGCCCTCTGCTTTGAGCCATGTGCTGGCTTGGAGCTAGCTGGAATATTTTGGTGAGAGGAATTAGATGATAGGCTGTGAAAAGGAAACAATGGTGATATCTACTTCACCCATAGGCTTGCTGAGATGTATAAAAACAAGAACACAAACACTGAATCATAGAATCAACCAGACTGGAAGAGACCTCCAAGATTCATCCAGTCCAACCTATCAAAGATAGGGAGTTGCTCTCTGGCTCTGGCTGCCTGCACTTTTCTTCCTAACCTGCTGTCTAACTAATCCTGCTTTCTAACCCCCCTGGCCAATTCTCCAAATTCACCTTGAACATAAGGCAAAGCCTGGGATAAGGAAGATGGGTGGAAAGGAGGTGGAAGGATGGTTGGGAGCCCCTTCTGGGGGACTGGTTTCTGGGAGGGCTGTTGTGTTTCTGTATTACTTTTAGGCTTGTGTATTTCTGTATGTAGAATCATAGAATCAGTCAGGGTTGGAAGTGACCACAAGGATCATCTAGTTCCAACCCCCCTGCCATGGGCAGGGACACATTACCCTAGATATAGCTGTATATGTTGTAAATACCTGCTTGTATATTGTGCTAAGCTGTAAATATGAAGCTTCATTCTAATTCCCAGCTTGGCTGAGTCTAGTCTGAGTGATTTCCTAAGTGGGGGGGTGGAGAATACCCACGCCATGATTTGTTGGTTTTCCACATCTTTAGTATGGAATGATTGCTTTTGCCTCCCCAGCTCTCCACTTCTGGGTGGCAGAATTTCACCCCAGGAAGAGGCACAAGACAAGCAGTGAGTCGGGAGAGCGGCAGGAGAACATTTGTGATGAAGTCTTTTTCACAGACTACATTTTCATTTGAGACTACACCAATTCCAGTTTTCATAACAATGTATTTTTCCTCTGACAAGTGCTTATTTCACTTCATATAGTTGTCTAAATAGTTATCACACTGCTAATGCTTCCAGCCAGGAATTACTCCCCTATGTGCCAGATCCAGCTCTGCCAGTAATTTGTGTATGTAAATCTAGATTACTATTGTGCTCACATGGAATACTACAGGTAACAAAATGAAAGAGCAGATATGAGTTATCTGCATAAAAATCTGCATAAAACATTCACATATGGAAACCTACTTTTTTTTTCCTTGTTTGCATAAAAGTCTGAACATGTAGGATCTATCAGTCGGTCTCCCTGGTCCACATATAGCTCATGTTTACTGTGTGAGTCCTAACTTCATTGCTGTCTACAACCACCTGAAGGGAGGCTATAGTCAGGTGGGGTTGGGCTCTGCTGCCAGGAAACCAGCATAGAACAAGAGGACACAGTCTCAAGTTGTGCCAGGGGAGGTCTGGGCTGGCTGTTAGGAGGAAGTTGTTGGCAGAGAGAGTGATTGGCATTGGAATGGGCTGCCCAGGGAGGTGGTGGAGTCACCATGCCTGGAGTTGTTGAAGCAAAGCCTGGATGAGGCACTTAGTGCCATGGTCTGGTTGCTTGGCCAGGGCTGGGTGCTAGGTTGGACTGGCTGAGCTTGGAGGTCTCTTCCAACCTGGTTGATTCTATGATTCATCTTCCAGTAACTCATAAAATACAATCACTTACTAGGAGCAGATTGGAATTCTGAGCTGCATGATCATTTGCTTGCTGCTGTGGGTCTAAAGTTTTGTCCCTTCTAAAATTCCTGCTATGATTTTTTCCCCCTCATTTAACAGTCAACTAAGCCATAGTGATCTGGGAATCAGCAGCTGATGACTGTTTAGCACTGCAGGATGCTTAATGCAATTAGCAAAGTTAATAAAACGTTGGACAGGTGCCTCATACCAGGGGAAAAAAGGCATTGTTCTTATTTGCTCAGGATCAAGCAGCTGTGGTACTTTGTTTCTTTGAAGGAAGCATTTACTCTTAAACTGGAATGAAATAAAGAACAAAATCAATGGCTGACCCACTACACATCGAATTCTACAGAGAGCTTCCTTATTTTCTACTTCCAGGACAACAGCTTCAGGAAACAGCATGCAGTCACTTGCAGAGGGGCACAGGAACAGCAGGCACACTGAAATGGGCAAAGCCTGGAGAAGATGACCCTGGTGTATCTAAAGAACAAGCTGAAGCTAGCTCTGAACTATAATGGGTGGAGGATGAGAAATACAACAGGGCGGAGTAAGTATTCTGCATCTCCTGTTTTTGACAAAGCTGATCCTTGGAGATCACACATTTAGTTTTTAACCATCTCTCCAGGTGTTAAGCTGCTGAGTCAACGACAGCTGAAAACTAGAGATCTGTAAAACTGGGGAAAGAAGTCTCCAGCTGCAAGGTCTGGAAAACATAACTAAAAGAAGGATGCTGCCAGGAAGGTAAAGTGTGTGAATCTGCTCACAAATTGAAAGGCTCTCCCATTTCACCTGATCTGGTTGAGGATGTCCTGGCAGAGGGAGTTGGACTATCACAGAGTCAACCAGGTGGGAAGAGACCTCCAAGATCATCCAGTCCAACCTAGCACCCAGCCCTGGCCAATCAACCAGACCATGGCACTAAGTGCCTCATCCACACTTTGACTGAACAACTCCAGGGAGGGCGATTCCACCACCTCCCTGGGCAGCCCATTCCAATGCCAATCACTCTCTCTGCCAACAACTTCCTCCTAACAACATCCAGCCTGGACCTCCCCTGGCACAACTTGAGACTGTGTCCCCTTGTTCTGTTGCTGGGTGTCTGGCAGAAGAGACCAACCTCACCTGGCTACAGCCTCCCTTCAGGGAGTTGTAGACAGCAATGAGCTCTGCCCTGAGCCTCCTCTTCTGCAGGCTGCACATCCCCAGCTCCCTCAGCCTCTCCTCACAGGGCTGTGCTCCAGGCCCCTCACCAGCCTTGGTGCCCTTCTCTGGGCACCTTCCAGCACCTCAACATCTCTCTTGAATTGAGGAGCCTAGAACTGGACACAGCACTCAAGGTGTGGCCTGCTGAGTACTAGATGACTTCCGGAGGTCCCTTCCAACCTAGACCATTTTGTGATTCTGTGATTTAGGGGGAATGTTTTCCTGCATCTGCCCTAGTATGAAAATTAAACTGCTACATTCCCCCAAGTTATTTCTAGTTTGTTTCTAGAGAAAAACCAGGAAGTCTGAGGGGTACAGTGTATGGAAGTATGATGGGTACTCAAAACAATAAAGAGTAGACATTTAGAGAAAAGACCTCAAGAAAGAAATTGCAGTCTGTCAGCCTGCCTGTCCTCTCATTCAAGCTGTGGTGTTCCAGGCTGTGTTGATTTTGTGTTTTCCTCACCTTTTTTTTTACAGTTATATCCTTCTAAGAAAAGATCCTACTGTGGCTGAAATGAAACTGGAGGAAAGGATGGTTTGGGCTTCTTCACCCCTATCCTGCCTCCTAAGCTATCTGCTGCCACTGCACCTGTGCTCAGGGAACACACACAGCTTCCACTGGCACTACACCTTCTCCAAGCCTTTGCTTTCTGAGGAACCCAAGTGAACAGAATGCAGGTATGTAAAAAACAGTGTCTGGAAGACACAGCATCACTTCAGTCTCTGTGACCACGTAGGCTTCCCTGGCTCTGGGCAGCCACTGGTGTATTAGAGAGTGAGAAAAAGCCCAAAGGGGCCCCATCAAAGGCAAACCAGGGATGCCCCATGCTAGGCACAGCTTGTGAGCTCCCATCTCAGCAATATGCGGAGCACAGCTGCAAAACCAAGGAGCATTTCTACTGCTGAGAAAAAGGCAGAAATCCTTGTGCAGAAGGATCTAGATGTGCAATTCAGCATCTCTCTGTCATTAAGATGGGCCTGCAGAGCCACCCTCTTGGTGCTAATCTTGCCTGGCTGCAATGCTAGTCTGTTCCAGAGGAAAAACCTGCACAGGGGCAGGCTTGGAGCATGGGCTTGAGGCCAGAATTAACGCTGATGTAGCCCCAGTCTCTGGGTAGAGGCTACCCCTTTATTACCCTTTGCATAGGAACAAAACAATTCTCAGTCCACAGGTGTTCTGCTGGTGTCATGGGGGTAAACACAAACTGGCAGAGTGCCTTATAGTTGTAGGCTTGGACTGAGAACTTCATCACTGTCTGAAAGGACAGTGACTTGCCTTCACTTAAAACCAAGTTGGTAGAAGCTGGCAGCTGAGATCCTGGACTGTGGAAGAGGAGCAGGCAGGGCATGGTCTCTTTCGGGGGTGGAGTAAGCTCTCTTCAACCTGTAGTCTGTGTTAACACGTAGGAATGCCCATCCCCTCAGATACTGCCCAGGTTGACACAGAGAGATATGTTCAGGCTGCCTGCTGCTGCTCCCCTTTGCAACCTTGGGGTGGAGAATTCCCCAATCCTGTTTATCTCAAGTATTTAAACTCCTCAGAGTGCCGGAGTGTCAGCAGGCATGGCACGGCTGAGTTTCAGCTTTGAGTCATCGAGTGAAAGAAGTCAGGTCTGAGACCTGTAGTGACTGGAAATCATTTACCTTGTGTTGGCTGCTGAATTTGTGGGCTTGATCCATTTTCCCCACAATACAGGCATAAAACGCCCACACACCTGGCTTGTATTAGCGTGTCTTCATTGGCAGTTTCTCTGAAGACAAACCAAGCTGGGGAGAACTGGAGTGTTTGAACTGGCATCAGCTCACCTGGCCTGCGGGGAGCACAGGTATGGTGAAGGAGCAGCTCATCCAGCTAGGTCATCCTCTGCTGCCACCTTAAAGTGGTGCTGTGCTCCCGTTCCATTACATGGCCCATCCCCAGCATCTGCTGTGACCTTTCGTCTGTGTAACTCGGACGTTCTGGCCTCCCGTCCTACCAGAGGTTCACCTGCTGTGAGACAAAAGCTTGCACGTAAAGGCAGGGTTGGCAGGAGCGGGGTCCTGGGTCCGCAGGGCAGGCTGCAGCCGCCGTGTGAGCAGAAGGCCCCGGCTCCCCCCGCCGCCGAGCCAGCGGGAGGGGCTGCACGGCAGCGGCGCGGGGGGATTTCGATCGGCACGACTGCCAAAGCCAATTATCGGGAAGAGGACGATATAATTACATTAGGGAACATCTGCACTTCATTAAAAGCCCTCTCGGGGCAGATTCACGCCCGGCCAGGCGCTTCCAAGCAGCGCTTTCCCCTTCCCCGCCCCCTTCACCGTGCACAGCCGCCGGCGCCACCGCCCCGGGCGCAGCCGGCCCCGCTCCGCCGCCAGCTGCACCGCTCCGGGGCCGCGCCCGGCTGCTAGCCGCGCCGGCCCCCCCACCTCCGGGCGGCTGCACCTGCCCCCTCGGGTGGGCTGAGCCGAGCCGCGCCGCGCCGCCCCTCCCGCCGCAGCCGGTCCCATCCCGGACGCGGCGGGCAGGCGGCGCTCTGCGGCCGGGCTGCGCTGGGGCTCCGGGGCGGTGCGGACTCCTCTTCCTCCTCCTTCTCCGCGGCGGCGGCGGCGGTGGGCAGATGCGGCGGATCTCGGGGCAGCTCTCGCCCGCAGCGGGCTCCAGTTCCCCCGCCGCCCCTATGGACGGCAGTGGGGGCAGCAGGCGCGCGTAGCTCGGTGAGTCCCGCCGCGGCCGGTCCCGGTGCCGTCCCCTCCCCCAGCACCCTGCCCGCACCGCGCTGCCGCAGCCGGAGATGCTGCCTCCCTCTCCCGCGTTCCTCCGTTCTCCTCTCTCCGCTTAAAAAATCCACCCACCCCTTTCCCCGGAGCCCCACTCGTGTTGGTGGCTGCCTAGCTGGCGGCGCAGCCAGGGCTGGGCTGCAGGAACCGGCTCGCCGCCAGATTTGCCACCTGCACCCCGCAGCGCGGCTCCGGCTCCCTCCGGGGGCTGCAGGCTGGTCCCTCCTGCCGGGATGGGCTTTGGGGTTTGGGGGAGCGCTTCCCGATAGCGTCGCGCCCTCCTCTCTGCTAGGAGCGCCGGGCTGAGCGGCTGCAGTTGGGCTGCTAAACATTTCTTTCGGGGTAAGACTTTACCGGTATCAGTCTCAGAGTTGTTTTCTTTCAGCTACGTTTAATTTCAACTGACTCAGCGATTATAAGAAGCTCAGGGAAAATGTCACTGTAAGGATTATTTTCTTCATCTTGTGTTTAAAAGACCTCTCTCCGTATACTCAGTAATGATTTCTTTTAGTAAAATAATTCAGTTGTGCTTTATTTACTCCTGGACTTTTCCTCCCAGACATGCTTGTTAAAGGCTGAAATAATCAGCTCCACGACAGAGGCAGTGCCCTTGGTTGTAACAGGTGCAATGTGCATATTCTTAGGGACAATGAAATGGTTTCAGCGTTCAGGTTTATTGGTATGCTCTGCATTTCTGAGACTCTGAAGAAATTGTCATGCTATGTTGTGTCGAAGCTGTGCTTCCAGCGTGAGCGTGTCCCTAGTACCTAATTAACAGGACACGGGAGCAGCTGCACAGACCCTGTCTGTCAGCGAGGGTTTTAGTACCCTGGGTGATGCTGTAAAGCTTGAGGTGTTTCAGTGGCTTCTGTGAGGCTCCATGCTGGACACTGGATGCCCTCAGTGATGCTCTGGCACAGCACGAAACACTGGGAGGTGAGGAGGGAAAGAGAAGTGCAGAGGAGGAACCATTTGTGCTTGGATTGTATTCTCTGGACTTGGTGGTCTTTTAATATCATTCCCTGTCTCTTCTGAGTAGGGTGCTAGTGGCACATCTTGTGGTGTTACTGACCCTTAAAATATTTATTCTGGAGGGAAAAAAAATCCTATTTCCTAGATAAAAAGATTGTCATTGTTGTAGCAGCTCTATGGACTCCTTATTTAAATCCAGAGCAACACCACATTGGTAACTGACTTAACAGGAGTTAGAGCTGTAGATCAAAAGGAAGGAAATCTGATTGGAATTTAATAATTGCTGTTGAGCCAATACAGCAGAAAAGGTCTATTCCAGCAGTCCTCTCCCAGGTTCAGCTTCTGCTGTGGGGCTACCTGTGCTTTGTGATGCAGTCAATGGCACGTCCTAGGCACTGAAGATGCACCTTGCTAGTGTTTTGCTTTCCAGGATTCTTGTAAACCTCATGGAGTTTGTTAGAGATGGAAGAGTAGACTGCATGTGTAGGATGGGGAAGGACGACTGGGTGAAGGGGTGAGGAAGGGGAGTGCAATCATTTATTACCCTACAGCTCTTTACAGATTACAACAAAGAAATGGTAGAATAAAGGAGTCGTCAAGGCTCTAGCCAGAGGAAAGTGCCTGGCAGTGAAGGCTGTTAGAGCTGTCCTCTTGGATGATACTAGTGGAGGTACTGAACAAAGCAGGGGCACCAGAGATGTTGAAGAGGTCTTAGCTTATCATAAGAGATGCACTGAGACTGCTCAGACTTAAGAGTTGTGCCTTATGGTTTACCCCATCATGAGGGACTGGAAAATGGTGAGAAGGAAAGTCACAATAGTATCTTCTGGGGTATTCAGTCTCCCCCAAGAGGGCTTCCCCAGTGATGTAGTCTGCCAGTTCATGCTAAGAAGTTGCTAATTACTAGCAGAGAACTTAGTGTTGTTCTGTAGTACCTACAACCCTTGGCACAGCCAAGTGTCTTGCAAAGGAGGTGGAGAAACAAAAGCAGCATTTCTACTGCTGTGTTTACTTCCCTTGGACTTCTGGCAGCCTCACCCAGCGATGTAATTCCATCCCTCGTGGTTCTTGTTTACAGCAGGTGAAGGTAGGAGAATATGCTTCTGCCTCCTCGGCATTTTGTATAGTTCTGGTTCAGCCAAGCAAGGAAAGCAATTACCTTGTTAACCCTTTGTAAGATGTGGCTGGCACAGCTCCCTCAGCTTTCTAAACTTACAAGTGGAGTGTGCTGTTAAAATACAGCACACTGCACCAACAGGCAGTAATTGAGGAGAAAGCGTTTCTGTTATGCTGTGAAGTCAGCTTCATCTGAGGATGTTCAGGAGAAAGGATTTCAAGTGGTATTTGAGCAAATTTGGGGCTAATAGTTTTAAAGGATTCCTAAAGATAATGAGCAGCCTTACTCAGCATCTTGGATGATTTAGGGTGGTGAGAGTGATTTGTCCTTTCCCCCGTCGCTGGCGAAGCCTCACGTCTCTGTGAGTAAGCTGGATAACGTTTACAGACCTGCTAAAGCAGTCATGCTCTGGATAGTGGTCCTTTGATTGCCTCATGCTTTTCTGACCATACATGCTTGTTAAACTGGTTCCAGGGAAGATTTTCAGAACCTGATAATGTCCACGTTTCAGGCGTGGATGTAGCTTGAAGCACACTGTGCTCCGCAGGCATGTGTCTGTGAGCACTTGGAGCTCGGGGCACTCGACTGCCATGGGTACCTGTAGGAAAGGAGTCAAGGTGCGGTTGATGCAAGAGCAGAGACTTTGTGGACAGTCCAGCCATCAAGCATAAGGGGACTTGTAGCCCCAAGACATCAGCTGGGCTACAATTTTAGCAGGATCTAAAAAGTTAGATGTTTGACATTGCTAAAAATGGGTGAGAGCGGCGTGCACTTAAAAAGGTGGGGGCAATGCCTTTTGATTAGTCTTGCTTTGTGCTAATTAGGAGAAGATGCTTTCTAGATGCTGCAAGGTGAGGTCCAGATGTCCTCTGAGGAAGAACCATTGTCTCTCAGGGGGCAGCTAATAAATGAAGGAGTTGATAGTAACGAATGAATTCATAATCATAAGTTTCAATGTGTGGTGAGTTCCTTGGTTCATTTAGTCAACTCTTGTTTCTCATTTCCTTGCTCTGCCTGTGGAAGAGCAGCAATGCCTTTTGATTAGTCTTGCTTTGTGCTAATTAGGAGAAGATGCTTTCTAGATGCTGCAAGGTGAGGTCCAGATGTCCTCTGAGGAAGAACCGTTGTCTCTCAGGGGGCAGCTAATAAATGAAGGAGTTGATAGTAACGAATGAATTCATAATCATAAGTTTCAATGTGTGGTGAGTTCCTTGGTTCATTTAGTCAACTCTTGTTTCTCATTTCCTTGCTGAAAGTCTGCTCTGCCTGTGGAAGAGCAGTTCAAATCCTTCTAATAACAGAGTTTTGGTTATGTTAGAAAAGTCTGGAGGGACTTTGTTTAGGCAAAACACTCTTCCCATCTGCAGCTTTCTTTGGAGACGCAGAAGCTCAGCAGGTGTGTAGTGAAGGTCTTTGCCTTGCTGGTCAAATGTTTGCTTATGTCCTAAATATAACTTCTGGGAATTTGTGTTTGTTTTGGAGCTGGAGAACACTTTCCTCTTTTACCCTTTTTATAGTTTCAGAGGATTTAAGCATATGATTAACATTAAACATGTAAATATTCTCCCTGGACTCATTTTTGGATCAAAGACAGAGCGTTGAGTATGTTGAGAGGATGGAGCTCAGAGCCTCTAAGTGGCAGGGAGCTGATCTGCTGCTATGCTTGTCTAAAAACTCTGTATGATATTAGCACTTTGGATTTATGTCTGTCTGTGCCCCAAATCCATCTGCTAACTGCTGTCTTGATGTTCCTTATCTACAAAGTGCTTACAAGCATTAACAAACCTTTGTGATGCCACTGAGACATGTTGTTATCCTCATTTTCCAGAGATGCTGAGAGTTTGGTGATGTGCTGTGGGTTATGGGCAAAGCTGGGCATTGAACTTACAGCCTTTCATTCCCAGCCCCATAAGGCAGAGGCAGCAGCACAGCTCTGTGGCAGTACTTGCTTGCACATTGCCATCCTTCACGGGATCATGATGCTCTCCACATTTCCATGCCAACACAAAGGCTTCTTCTGGCCAGCAGGACAAGGGAGGTTATTCTGTCCCTGGACTCAGCACTGCTCAGGCCACACCTTGAGTACTGTGTCCAGGTCTGGGTCTCTCAATTTAAGAAAGATGCTGAGGTGCTGGAATATGTCCAGAGAAGAGCAGCACGGCTTGGGTGGGGCCTGGAGCACAGCCCTGTGAGGAGAGGCTGAGGGAGCTGGGGGTGTGCAGCCAGAAGAGGAGGCTCAAGCAGAGCTCATTGCTGTCTACAACTACCTGAAGGGAGGCTGTAGCCAGCTGGGTTTGGGCTCTGCTGCCAGGCAAGCAGCATAGAACAAGAGGACATAGTCTCAAGTTGTGCTAGGGGAGGTCTGGGCTGTCTGTTAGGAGGAAGTTGTTGTCAGAGAGAGTGATTGGCATTGGAATGGGCTGCCCAGGGAGGTGGTGGAGTGGCTGTGCCTGGAGGTGTTGAAGCAAAGCCTGGATGAGGCACTTAGTGCCATGGTCTGGTTGATTGTCTAGGGCTGGGTGCTCGGTTGGCCTGGCTGAGCTTGGAGGGCTCTTCTGACCCGGTTGGTTCTGTGATTCTATCTACTGGATCCAGCTCCAATCCAAAGAGCAGTCTGGCTGCAGGAGTGAGCAGTAGCCTATCGAGGAAATGAGTCTCAGAGGAACATTTTTGATCTATCCTGGTTTGGTCTTCCTGGCTGTTGCCAGGAGAGCTGCTGCCTCAAGTCCTCTACAACCAGAATGGTCACACCTTAGAGAAAAAAAAGTATTATTTTACCTTTTTTTTTCCTGTAAGTGCAGTGATTCTTGACTTCTCTGTGATTTAAAAACACTCAGAATGCCTCCACAGAGCGGAGAGCGTGAGTCCATGCACATAAATATAGACGTGCCAGGTGTGTGCCTATGAGCTGGCAAATGAATCAGTTTCCAAATGCAAAGCCTGCGTAGTGTCACTTCTGGCTCCGAGTTGTTTTCTTTTCCGCCTGCTTTTGTTTTGCTTCATTTCCTGAAGCTCAAAGAGTCTCTCAAAAGAGAGAATGGGCCAACTTCAAACACGAAGGAATGTGCTTTGCACTGATCTGGCAGGGCAGCACTTGTCACAGGGCAGCACAGAGGTGAGGGGCTGGCGCCTGCCCTCCTTTTGCCGCTTTGCCCTCTCTCAGTGAGAGCCTCCTGGATCGCTGCGGGATGCTGGGGAGCTGTGATGGCCAGGCATGCTCGTTCCCGATCACATAATCATGACAAAGGCAAGCCTCTGTGTGTTTTGGAGTTTTCCTTTAGGAAATGGCATTGGTCAGAATCCAGTGTTTTGTGCCATAAGGCAAGCGACAGCTTTGTACCAGTGCTTGAGTTTCCCGCAGTGTCTGCCCGGCGAACCAGCGCGCCCGGACTCGTGGCAGGGCCAGCCAAGCCCTCCTTGGGATGTTACTACCTCGATGTGCAGTGTGAATGGACCACAACCACCCTGAGCTTGTGCCCGTCTACAATGGCATCTCTCCCTCTTTCCTTTTATCCTCTACAGGGAATCTAACACTCCCTCCCATAAATGACCCAAGCATCCTTCAGCACCGCTTGTTAAATCAGAAACTTCATTAGTTAATGGCAGTGCTCTTCTTCTTTTTGTCCCTGCTACAGCTAAGCTCATGGCATTTACAGGCAGACTTGTTAGTCATTAATATTCTTTGTATTCTTCATCTGTGGCTTCAGAAAAAAAAAAAGCCTTTCATCTTTTGCCTTGCTTTGTTTTTTAGAAGCAGCCAAGTTTGACTGGAGAAAAAAAGCAACCAAAAAATATTCCTCTCCTGCTTGCTTAGAAGCTTCCAAGCAGTCTCCCCTGCTGACATTGTACTTTCACAGCAGACAAACATTGACTTTGTTTCCATAGAATACTGCTGCTTTCTTTTTCACTTGGTTTACCTTTTTGGTTATGCCTGAGCAGCATGATAGGCTTAATTAGCAGCCACTGTGTTTTGCTGAAATTCTAATTCTTTCCACAGTTTCCCCATCAAGTTTGTTGTACCTAAAGTCAAGATGGTGTAAAGAGAGCATAAGTACAAGTCTTCAACTTAAAAAGCTTGGGCAGAGTTTCTCTGGCTTGGAGCGCAGGGGATTACTGTGATTGCTCTGTCAATTCTTGCTCTCCTGTTCAAAAGGAATCAGAATGCTGGTAGCCAGGAATGTGTTTTAACTCGGCCTGCCTGGGGTGAACTGTGCACAGGCAAGTGCAGTAATAAACCGAGTTCCTTTGCTGGGAAAGGCTTGCTTTCCTCCTCTAAACGCTCACTAGTTTTAAGGGGTCGAATCTGGAGCCTTTGGTAATCTTCAATGCCAGCTAAAAGGAAGATACAGAGGCTGCCAGAGTTTGATCTTTGTGACCATATGGAATGTTGCAGCTTGGTTTAGAAGAGCAGGACCAAAAGCAAAAAGCTGCTTGCCTGGGCTATGTATTTTGTTGTAAAACCCACTTCAGGTTCCTTAAATGTGCAAATAGTTCGTATCCACTCTGCTCAGGTTTCCTCACTCCTAGCTCTGCTGCAGCGTGCACCACAGTGTGATCATTAAGTGTGATTACCACATTTTTGACCTACTGAAAAGTCTCTGGCTGTGAAATTCCAAAGATTCTAATTTAGGCTGTAAAACTGATTATTAATGTGCCACTGCTTACACATTTAATGGCTCATTTCCTGCTTACGGCGACTCTGACCGTGTACATATAGTCTGTCCCAGTGCATGTGTATAAACACCATATACCACGTACAGGCTGGTCATCTGGGCCTGGGGCTTGTCTTCCACCCATCTTCCACAAACTAAACCAGTTAGAGAAAGCCACAAGTGCAAGAAATTGCAGTGGTGCTCCCTGGCACTGACAAAAGGCCTGATGCTTTCTGCAGGGCTGGAGCCCACGAGAGGACATAGGAATGAGGAATATGCAGGGTTATAGCAGTCAGCCAAGAGAGCAGGCTTCAGGAATGACTTCATACCGTGCCTTGCTCTGTCCCATGGGCTCGAGAGGATGCAGCAGGGCTTAGTGGCCATCGCTGGATTGCTGCCAGGGAACCTTAGCTGTACTGAAGCCAGAGCACAGATGAGATGCTAGGTGTACTCAGTGGGTCTGCAGAAAACAAAGATGACTGTTGAGATCTTCTCAACGTCCATTCGGGTGACGTGGTCCAAAATAACGAGGTTACAGGTGCAAGTGGATCCAAGAGAGGAATTCAGTTTGAAAGATCAAGGGCAGGTGAGAGCATTGTATGAAGCATCCTGTGACCCAGACACTGGGCAAGGCCTGAACAAGCAAGGACCTTGTGTGCTTCTGAAACTGCTCCTGACGAGCAGGCAGAAGGAAGCCTTCATTGTGCTGACATGCAAAGGGTTAGTTATCTGCATGCAACTGCATCTAGAGAGCTCCCGAGCTGGGAGCGTGCTTAAAGCTGAGTGTGTGACTGGCTCAGAGGGGCTGACCCTGCAGTCTCAATGTCCTTCAGTCCTTTAGAGAGCAGCATCCCTTGGGTTTGGGTGTGAAGCCTTGAAATGTTTGTGTGACTTGAGTAGTAGCTTGTTTCCATGCCCCTCCTCCCAGGCAACCTTCACTGGTGGAGCTGCTGCAGATCCAGTGGGTTTAGTAGTTGGAGATGTTTGGGTGTCTCTAGCACAGTCCCTGCTGTCACCCAGCCACAGACACAGTGGGGTCCTCTGTGCTTTTCTCAAAGGTCAGAGTAAAGTCACAGGATGTTAGGGGTTGGAAGGGACCTTGGAAGATCAAGTCTGACTTCCCTGGAAGGGCAGGATCTCCTAGAGCAGGTCAGACAGAAACACATCCAGGCAGGCTTTGAATATCCCCAGAGAAGGGAACTCCACAACCTCTCTGGGCAGCCTGCTCCAGTGTTTTGTCACTCTCATGGTGAAAAAGTTTTTCCTTATGTTCACGTGGAAGTCTCTCTGCAGCAGCTTGCAGCTGGCCTCTTGGCCTGTCATTGCATGTCACTGAGCAGAGCCTGGCTCCATCCTCCTGATGCTTACCCTTAACATCTTTATAAACATGAATGAGTTCACATCTCAGGCTGAAGAGCCCCAGAACCCTCAGCCTGTCCTCACAAGGGAGATGTTCCACTCCTTTCATTATCTTAGTGGCTCTATGCGGGACTCTTTCAAGCAGTTCCCTAAGGCCCTTCTTGAACTGAGGGGCCCAGAACTGGCCACAGTATTCCAGGTGTAGCCTCACCAGGGCAGAGTAGAGGGGGAGGTTGTTACCTGCTGGCAGAAAAAGGCAAAAAAACCCCCAAGGTAAATGTCTTGAAAGAGTTAATTTGTCTTTCTGACCTACCTTTTTGAGTCATGGCACAGGATCAGAGTCCTGACCTGACAGAATCCAGCAGCTCTTCGTTGAAGTTGGTTTTGTTTTTGTTTGAAGTGGTTGGTTTACTTTGTTTTGGTTTGGTTTTGTTTTTTAATCAGTTTGTCATTTTAATGATGGTTACTGTGTCAGCCATGTCCAGCAGAGTTGAGTTAGGAAGCAAGCAAGGTTTGGAAGATCAGGGCTTGAACTCTCTTTACTTTGCCGTCTTTAAGATACGCTGCAGTGACAAATTGACTCGGATATTAAACCTGTAATCTTGCAGATGTTTTGAACAGCTGAGTAACCTGGGGCATGTGAGCAGGGACAGTATCTGAGCCTGGGCAGTTGCAGATGAAGGCTACAGGCTTTTGACCCTTCAGTCCTACAGGAGCTATCAGATATGAGTGCCTGCCTCTGTGTGGGATTGGCAGTGCTTTTTTATGAACATTTGGATGCAGGGCAAAAGCAAAGGCTGTAGTGGAACAGAGTGAGATGGGACCCTTCTCTCTAAAGGTGCAAGGGCAAGCTATGGTGTAACTGAACCAATCCTGCCTTGTGCACACATCAGGCAACAGGCTGTGACACTTGCCCCTGCTAAGCAGCTGTGTTCGCTGGCACTTTCTGTCCTCCTCCAAGGAGAGGAGATGCAGGGAGAGGTGCAATTATTGATCCCCATCTCTAAGCACTGCTGGAGGACAAGGTTAGCTGCTGTTGTGCCAGGACCTGGAGGAGATTGCTCTTTTTTGGAGCCTCTGTGGAGATTGCCAGGGCAAGCCTGGTGTGCTTGTTCTGCACATCAGGGACTGGATTTGTGCCCACCAGCACGTGCAGGTGCCCACCAGCACGTGCAGGTGCCCACCAGCATTTGAGCTCTGTGGTGTGCATGGCTGTATGACACCAGCAATACAAACCTCATATGGGCAGAGTTGCTGCAGTTTGTTACTCAGTTGCTGGTGATTTAGATCATAGAATGGTTTAGGTTGGAAGGGACCTCAAGGATCACCCAGTTCCAATCCCCTGCCATAAGCAGGGACACCTTCCACTAGAACAGGTTGCTCAAGGCCTCGTCCAACCTGGCCTTGAAAACTTCCAGGGAAGGAGCAGCCACAACCTCCCTGGGCAACCTGTGCCACTGTCTCACCACCCTCACTGGACAGAACTTCTTCTTAACGTCTAGTTTAAATCTCCACTCTGCCAGTTTAAACCTATTTCTCTTCATCCTGTCACTACAAGACCTTGTCAATAGTCCCTCCCAGCCTTCCTGTAGGCCCCCTTCAGATCCTGGAAGGCCACTCCAAGGCCTCCTTGAAGCCTTCTCTTCTCCAGGCTGCACAGCCCCAACTCTCTCAGCCTGTCCTCAGAGCAGAGCTGCTGCAGCCCTCTGAGCATCTTTGTGGCCTCCTCTGGACTGGCTCCAGCAGTTCCATGTCCTACTTGTGTTGGGGGCTCCAGAACTGCACCCAGGACTCCAGGTGAGGTCTGAGGAGAGCAGAGCCAAGGGGCAGAATCCCCTCCCTTGCCCTGCTGCCCACACTGCTCTTGCTGCAGCCCAGCACAGGGTTGCTGTCTGGGCTGCACTCACACTGCAGGCTCCTGTTGAGCTTTCACTAGCCCAGACCCCCAGGTCCTTTTCCTCAGGGCTGCCCTCAGCCATTCCCCACCCAGCCTGGAGTTGTGCTTGGGATTGTGCTGATCTTTGTAGTCCCCAATGAGAAATTGGTTGTGAGGCTGGCTAAGCCCTGGCAGAAGATATCATAGCACAGTGCAGACAGCTGGCAGAGCATCAGCTTGTCCCTTGCAGTTGTTGTATTTGCTGGAGTGTGGTGCAGTAAATTATAAATGTACCCAAACACCTATGGAGCATTTCATTCATAAGCTGCCAGGCTGCAGTATGTGTTTTGAACTGCTGCTTTGGGGGTTGGTTTTGTTTTCTAGCATAACATCACTGTCTGATACCAGGTATGAGTTAAAAGCAAATAGCTCACAGTAGAACCCTGTGCCCATTTAGTGATTCTCCTAACAAAGCATCGATATTTTGCATTGCATTAAAGGACCTTCTCTGTAACAACCTCTTTGTTCTTTATGGCACAGTTAATGCCTGTTGTTAGGTCATTGCAGGAAGGTTGTTATTTGCCAGCTGATGTGCTGTGGGGTCTGGAAGCATGTGCCACAGCGTTGTGGAGGCCAACAGAAGTATCTGAGAGTGTAGGCTGCTAGGAAATTGTGCAAGAGTTTGCATAAATGGAGATGGTTGTGGTGATGCTTTTGATGTGTACCCATTCAATAAGCACCTGAAGCTGGTGTATTCCTGTGAAGCAGAATGGAGCATGAAATGTGTGATGTGAATAGGGGGCTGGATTTCCCTGTTGCTGCATGCTTGTGTTCCCAGAGCTGCCCTGCTTCACCAGGGTTACTTCTGAGTCAGACCTGAATAAACAAGAGATGAATTTCCACTTCTCAGCGTGTCTGGGGGTTAGGTTTATCATATATTTGGGAAGAGCAGTATCATTTCTGTGTTGTAGCCTTGGATTTGAAGTTTTCCTATCGGATAGATACAGCCAATAGGACTACTTGGTCCAGATGCTTTCTTTCTCCTGCTCAGATGCTGACTGCTACAACTTCCTTCAGCTCAATTAAAGGAAATAGGTGTCATTCCTTCCTCATTAAAGGCAGTTGGACTGGACCATTAAAGGCTAATTTCAGCAGAAATATGAGGAAATACTAAGGCTTGATCCACAGCACTTCTGAGTCAATAAATCATCAGTGGCTATCTATGCAATAGCAGCTCTAGTAAAGGTTTGAGTGTCTTTGAGAGCATTTCTCTTGAGTATTGCCTCTGAAGTTCTCTGAAGTCAGTTAGGTTGAGATAAATCCAGTTGAGCTGTTCATGTCCATTGGAGCTGCTCAAAATTTATGTCCTCCACTGGCTCTGTGGCCTGCTGTACTTAGGTAGGGGGACATCAGGAGCTTTACCCCCTTGGACTATGAATAGCCTGCCAAGTGCTTGTGTTTTAGAGGAGGTGTTCAACCAACCACTGAAACGCTATTTCCGAGCTGCTTTAAATCACTGCCTGATTGCTTCTGTCACGGATA
The DNA here is from genome assembly GCF_015220805.1 of Pogoniulus pusillus. NCBI lineage: Eukaryota > Metazoa > Chordata > Aves > Piciformes > Lybiidae > Pogoniulus > Pogoniulus pusillus. The sequence goes on from NC_087285.1 coordinate 20,415,749, forward strand.
GCCAGGTTTTGCTTGGTCTAGGCTTTGAAGTGCAGGAAGTTTCCTTTTCAGATTGTTGTGTGTCTCTTGCCTCCCCTCCTGGCAGGGATTTCTTTTCCTTTGCAAGCCATTTCCAAATATCTCAGTGGTGTGTTGTGGGAAGAAAAGGCTGCTGTCTGGCTCTGTGTGTGGATGCCTCAACAAGCAGCACACGAAATCCAGGGCTTCTGTCTTACACACCTATCTTGATGTTCTGACAACCCCCTTTTAAAGCCTCTTATGGCAAGTGGGTTTTAGGAGCACATGTGGAGAGGAATGTGTAAAGTGCTTGCGATGGCAAGGGCTGGGAAGAAGCATGACAACTGCTTTGTGCAAGATGATCTCTGTCCTGAGGAACAAATGGTGCATTGAGATGACAAATGGAGCAGCAGCGGTGCAGCTGGACTGCAAGGGATGTTCGACAGCAGAGGTAGAGAGCCTTCTGCAGTGACAAGAATGATAAAAATGCATTTGCTGTCAGCAGATGAAAGGATTTTGTATGCTGGTCAATATAAACAATTGCCTGTTTGTTTGAGCTTCCTCATAAATTAATGATCTCCTTCTCACCGGTTTAATTAAATCAGGTTCCAGGCTCTTGCAGAGTTTTCTGGTAGTGGATTTGTAACTAGAACTTTTTTTTTATTTTTGAAGGGAAATAAATGAGTTCTATTATCTCCCTTGCTGGGTGGAGTGTCTGGCATTAATTAGTGCTTTTATCAGGGCATCCTTCCACGGTGGAGTCAGGCTGCTATCTGCTTGTGAGACACGGAAGTGGAGGGACAGTGAGACTATGGACTTGTCTAGAGCTAATCAGTGCCAGTGAGCAAAGCACAACTGCATGGACTTGAGGATTTGGTATGCTACCAGCTTGGGCTGGGGGTGACTGAAGTGATCCTCTCCATTGGCGCTGCACTGCTGCTCTCTGGGGCTTCCAACTGCCAAGGTGATGTGCGGATGCTGCGCGACTCTGGTTGGTTTTGGTTTCTCTCACTTGAGTTTGGACATGCTGGCTTTCCTCAGCAGGTCAAGAAGGAATTGATGCTGCATTTAGGTTAATTGTTTGACAGTAGCTGAAATCATGACAAAACTGTGCTGCCCCAAGTTGTAAGGCAGCAATTAGGAAGTCTTAATTAGATGGAGACATCTGAAATGGCACTTAGTGCCATGGTCTGGTTGATTGGACAGGGCAGGGTGCTAGGTTGGACTGGCTGAGCTTGGAGGTCTCTTCCAACTTGGTTGATTTTATGATTCTGTGAAATCTTACTACTTAGTGCCATGGTCTGGTTGATTGGCCAGGGCTGGGTGCTAGGTTGGGCTGGATGAGCTTAGAGATCTCTTCCAACCTGGTCGATTCTATGATATGATTCTACTTTCTGGGCCTGGCAGTGCTGTAGCAGACCAGTGCATGCAGGGAGCTTTGCTTAGCATTAGCCCTGCACTAATGAGCAGAATCACTCATTTCCTCATTAAGAAGTATTTGACCTTAAGATATGAAAGTAGGTCAAGGAGTTGACTTTTAAATCATGGAAACTTGTGTTTCAGGACTTATTTAGTCACTATCTGGCTTTTATTTATATGTATCTTCTTATTTTGACTAATTACTGTGCCAAGTAACTGGTTTAGCAAGGCCAGTTAAAAGGATGAGTGAGAGTAAAAGCTTGGGAAGAAGGGAATGGGTTGTTTTTGCTGCAACAGGACTGGAGGAATCTGTGCTCCTGAGTTAGATTTGCAAACCACCACTGATATTTTTTTGTTCTGTCAAAAAAAAAAATGAATGCTGCCAACACAAGCCATCAGTTCATTCACCTTTCACAAACAGTAATAAAGAGCTGTGTAAATATTCTCCACATGCTGCTGCTGGATTGTATTGGTGAAATATGTCAGTGCTTGGCCTGTGCAGCCCCGCGCTTTATGGCACCCCTTGAAAAATGGGAGACGTTCCCATGAGTTATTTGGGAGGTGGTGAGAAGCCACTGTGGCAGAGCTGTGTCACAAACAGCCTTTCCAAGCATGCTGGGATGGTTTGGGACTTCCCCACCCCCCTCACACAATGAAATCACCCAGACTAGACTCAGCCAGCTGGAAGTTAAGGACTGAAGCTGTATTTACAGCTCAGCACAATGTGCCAGCAGACATAGCTGTAAGTATTTGTGTGTACTGTATAGATATGCAAGTTAAGAGTAATACAGAACCACAGTACTCCTCCCAGAAATCAGAGTCCCCAGGAGGGGCTCCCAACCACCTTCCCACCTTCTTCCCACCCCTGTACCTTATCCCAGAGTCTGCCTTATGTGCAAGCTGAGCTGGGAGGATGAACAAGGTGGCTTAGAAGCAGAAGGATTAGTTGGGTTACACAGATCCAGGCAGAGCAGCAGAAGCCCAGGGAGAAAACACAGACACCCAACTCCAACAGATAGAGGAGACTGTCTCATCTGTTTGTGTCCTTGCTGTTCTACATCTCAGCAAGCCTATGAGTGAAGCAGACATCACCATTTGTTTCCTTTTCACAGCCTAGCAGCTAATTTCTCTCATTACAATATTCCAATTAGCCTCAAACCAGCACACACAGTGGAGAGAGAAGCATGTGTGAGTGCCCAGCCCATGTGCTACTAGAAAGATGGATATGAGCCTTTCCAGTTTGCAGACTTTGTTTTTAAAGCATGATCCATGGCATTGAGTGCTTCCAGGAACCAAGTGGATGGCTGTGAAGATCTTTTCTTCGTGGCTTGCAGGGATTAGAAAGGCTTTTGGCAGTTTATGCAGTATTTGGTCTCTACCCTACCTATGTATTCACTGATCCTCTGCATGCTTCCAACAGCAGGTGAGGGGTTTGACAAAACCTCTGGGCAGATGATTTGTACTGCAGGCAACAGCACAAAGTGGGAGCTCTTTTGGTTAATGAATATTGAACTCCTCCTGTCTAACAGCAAGTTGTATCCCCCTCTGCAAACGAGCATCTTTGTGAGAGGCTGAGCTGCAGACACAGGGACTGCTTGTGAAGCCATTAATTTGTGTCTGGGTGACAAGAGGGCTCTGAAGAGGGCTCTGCTGGTCACCCAACAGTTGGTGTCATGCAATATGCTTGTTGCTTTTTTCAGTTCTTTGGCTCTAATTATTTCCCTCTTGTAAGCTCAGAGCCTTGACTTGGTGCTGGATGCTTTTCTCCAGCTGCCCTCACTGCATTTTCCCTCTCTGGAAAGAATTGATGTAATAAATTTCTGCACACAGCAGTCCCTAAACTCAGCTCTGTTCATGGCAGGAGCTCCAAGGGGCACGTAGGACTCAGAAGCACTGTGACTCTTACACGAGGAGGTAATTTTAATGCATGGGAGATCAGCTGCTGATTTATTTTTATTAGTGCAGATGAAAATTGCTGTGATGTTTCAAGCAGGGCGTAGCAGAATATCTTTCATCTCATTCCTTGAGGAATATTAACTTCAATTTTTATCTTTCTTTTCTGTCTCAAACCATTGTAAAATGCTCGTTTCTGTAGTGTTTCATGCAACGCAGAAGCTCCAGTTCCTGTGATCAGGAAGAAGTCTCAGTTTTGAGCCAGAGCACAGAAATTTATCCTGATCACATTTCTCTTTGATCACATTGGGTGATTCTGTGCTCCATGACTTCCCTGGAGGTGTTCAGCACCAGGTTGGATGAGGCCTTGGGTGACCTGTTCTAGTGGGAAGTATCCCTGCCTGTGGCAGTGGGTTGGAACTGGATGATCCTTGAGGTCCCTTCCAACCTAAACCATTCTGTCCTAAATGACTTACCTGCCTAGGAGCCCACTGTGTGAGTTGCTGGCAAGCATCTCTTCTTCCGGGCTGAGAATCCTGCTGCAGTAAAGCTTGTTCTAGGTGATGTTTTGGGAGGCCCTTGGAGGAGATGGTGTTTGGGAATGTTACAGGTTGAGCTGGGAAGAGTCCGTATACACTAGTTTTGTGGCTGGTCACTCTTGACTTTGTTAGTGACAGCCTCACTATCCCTCAGCAGGTTTCAGTAGTCTGGGGGGCTGTGGCAGAAAGCTGCCATGCCTGTGTCCTTCTGAAGGGAGGCTGTAGCCAGGTGGGGTTGGTCACTTCTCCAAGGCAAGCAGCAACAGAACAAGGGGACACATAGAATCATAGAATCATAGAATCAACCAGGTTGGAAGAGACCTCCAAGATCATCGAGTCCAACCTATCACCCAGCCCTAGCCAGTCAACTAGACCATGGCACTGAGTGCCTCATCCAGTCTTTTCTTGAAGACCCCCAGGGACGGTGCCTCCACCACCTCCCTGGGCAGCCCATTCCAATGGGAAATCACTCTCTCTGTGAAAAACTTCTTCCTAACATCCAGCCTATACCTACCCTGGCACAACTTGAGACTGTGTCCCCTTGTTCTATTGCTGGTTACCTGGGAGAAGAGGCCAACCCCCACCTGGCTACAATGTCCCTTCAGGTAGTTGTAGACAGTAATAAGATCACCCCTGAGCCTCCTCTTCTCCAGGCTAAACAGGCCCAGTTCCCTCAACCTCTCCTCATAGGATTTGTGTTCCAGGCCCCTCACCAGCTTTGTTGCCCTTCTCTGGACATGTTCCAGCACCTCAACATCTTTCTTGAATTGAGGGGCCCAGAACTGGACACAGTACTCAAGGTGTGGCCTGACCAGTGCTGAGTACAGGGGAAGAATAACCTCCCTTGTCCTACTGGCCACACTGTTCCTGATGCAGGCCAGGATGCCATTGGCTCTCTTGGCCACCTGGGCACACTGCTGGCTCATCTTCAGCTTACTATCTATCAGTACCCCCAGGTCCCTTTCCTCCTGGCTGCTCTCCAGCCACTCAGTCCCCAGCCTATAGCGCTGCTTGGGGTTATTGTGGCCGAAGTGCAGAACCCTGCACTTGGCCTTGTTAAATCTCATCCCATTGGCCTCTGCCCACCCATCCAGCCTGTCCAGGTCCCTCTGCAGGGCTCTCCTACCTTCCAACAGATCAACACCTGCTCCTAGCTTGGTGTCATCTGCAAACTTACTGATGCTGGACTCAATGCCCTCGTCCAGATCATCAATAAAGATATTGAACAGGACTGGGCCCAGCACTGATCCTTGGGGAACACCACTTGTGACTGGCTGCCAACTGGACGTGGCACCATTCACCACCACTCTCTGAGCTCTGCCATCCAGCCAGTTCTTGATCCAGCACAGAGTGAATCTGTCCAAACCATGAGCTGCCAGCTTGGCTAGGAGCTTCTTGTGGCAGACAGTGTCAAAGGCTTTGCTGAAGTCCAAGTAGACTACATCCACAGCCTTCCCCACATTCACCAGGCGGGTAACCTGATCATAAAAGGAGATCAGGTTGGTGAGGCAGGACCTGCCCTTCCTAAACCCATGCTGGCTGGGCCTGATCCCTTGGCTATCCTGTAGGTGCTTTGTGATGGCACCCAAGATGACCTGTTCCATCACCTTGCCTGGCACTGAGGTCAGGCTCACAGGTCTGTAGTTTTCTGGCTCCTCCTTACGACCCTTCTTGTGTATGGGAATCACATTGGCCAGCTTCCAGTCTTCAGGGACCTCTCCAGTGAGCCAGGACTGCTGATAAATGATGGAGAGTGGCTTGGCCAGCTCAGCTGCCAGCTCTCTCAGCACCCTAGGGTGGATCCCATCCGGTCCCATGGACTTGTGAGGATCCAAGTGACTTAGCAGATCCCTTACTGCTTCCTCATGGATTAGAGGGGGACTGTACTGGTCCTTGACTCCATCCACCACTTCAGGAGTCCAGCTGTCCTGGAGACAACCTGTCCCACTAGTGAAGATAGAGGCAAAGAAGGTGTTAAGCACCTCTGCCTTTTCCTCATCCTTTGTCACTCTATTCCCCTCTCTATCTAACAAGGACTGGAGGTTGTCCTTGGCCCTTCTCTTGCCATTCATATATTTAAAGAAACACTTTTTATTTTCCTTGGCAGCCGTGGCCAGCCTGAGCTCCAAGTGGGCTTTTGCCTCTCTAATTTTTCCTCTACAAGACCTAGCAATCTCCTTGAACTTCTCCTGGGACACCTCCCCTCTTTTCCAAAGGTCTCCAGTTGTGCCAGAGGAGGTCTAGGCTGGATGTTAGGAGGAAGTTGTTGGCAGAGAGAGTGATTGGCATTGGAATGGGCTGCCCAGGGAGGTGGTGGAGTCACTGCCCCTGGAGGTGCTGGAGCAAAGCCTGGCTGGGGCACTTAATGCCATGGTCTGGTTGATTGGCTATGGCTGGGTGCTAGGTTGGCCTGGCTGAGCTTGGAGGTCTCTTCCAACCTGCTTGATTCTATGATTCCAGTGTGAAGCAGGAGCAGGTGTGCCTCTTTTGATCTTCACCACTAATTTGTTCTCAAGCTGTGCACTTGCTCGTAGATAATGCCCAAGCCCACCATGGTGCAAAGGATGCTGACCCTGGCCTGTCCACACCCCACAGTGCAGCATGGTGCATGCTCAGCTAACTCAGACCAGTTCCCACTGCAGTTCACTGATAAATAAAAGTGTACTGTGGGCTCAGGATACTGAGGGAGGCTGAGAGATGTGATGCCAGTGGTGTAGCACAAGGTATGGAGCATGCCCCTGGCCCAGGAGCCAGCTGCTGGCAGGAGGCAGCTGATCCCTCTGCCTCCTGTGCTTCTGCACAGCAGGTCCAGCTACTCAGTGCCAAATCTTTGTAGGAATTCCTGTAGGAGATGTTAGTACAGTTAAGAGCTACGTGGCCATCACTTGCAAATACCCTGCCTGTGCTCCTGGACAAGACATTCTTGGAAGGCTTATTTTTGTGTCAGCCCTCCAGTGGGCCATGTCTTCTTCCAGACTAACGAGCCTTTGTCCAGCTCACCATAACGTACCTCGGGAAGTGGGAGCCTGTGGCTTGTGCAGGAAATGCACTCGTTTACCCAATCGCGTTAATTAACTGGCACTTATTTAAGGGAAGCTTCTTCTCCCTTGTGGTTTTTAAAGCCTCTTCTACTGTGAAAAGGGGCTCTGGAGTTTTTTAGAACGGAATTCTGCTTATTAAAAGTAATTTTTTTCTGCAGCTTCTTATGTGAGAGAGACCTCAGGTTGGGAGGGTTACAGTGGACGCGGCTCGGAATCGTGCGGCAGCTCTGTGCTTGCTGCCAGGGGGCTCTGGCTGCGCTCAGGACAGTGAGCCTCTGCCTTTTGACGTCGTATTCTACGTGATGAAAAACTAAAGCAGCTCTTTCCTTCCGTCTGTAGCCCCCACCGCTCCTGGGCAGCACCAGATTAATCTTCTGGCTGCCAGTCTCCAGAGCTTTTGCCCTAACCGCAGGCACCTGAGAGTGCCTGCACGGCGCAGCCTGTCGCAGGCAAACTCCTCGTGGGCGTTCTCGCTAGAGCCGGGCAAACGTCTCTCCTTCGCCACCTCGCCTTTGTTCCTCGCCTTGCTTCGCTCTGTCATTTCCAGGTCACTTCCCTTGCCTTTGTCAGCATGTTTAGCGTTGCTGTGTGCAGGCACTGCCCTCAGGGACACCGCCGTGCATGCTGAATTCATGCCTGGGACCATGCCGTGGAGCGATCCATCCGCTCATGAGCCAGGGGAAGGCAGATGAGTTGCAGACCTTCTGGAGGTCAGCTCCTGGAGTCAGGGTGCCCGAGAGGCCCTCATGGAGGTGGGTACACTGCTTCTGCCATCCCTGACAGCTCTGGCTTGTCTTCAGTGGTGGCTGAGCAGGTCTAATTTAGTAAGGCAATTATTCACATTGAGAGTAATCAGTGAGCCACAGAGCAATCTACTGGTGGCTCCAATCAGTGGAATTACTCAGAAGGATCAAAATGAGCTCTTTTTTTTTTTCCTTCTGAAAATAATGCTGTCAGGTACACAAAGGAGTTCAATCTTTATGCAGGGTATGCTGTGACTCTGAGTACCTGTTCACATGAGTCTTCATCTTGCTGTAGTGTAGGAGTAGGATGCTCTCTGTTCGGGAGGCTGTGGGTCCCAAAGGTGTTTGCCTGCAGAAGAGCCAAGGTAATAACCTCAGCAGAGAGAACAAGAATAATGGGCTGCAGAAAATACTGCAGCTGGCTTCCTCTCTGCTGGCACTGCTGGTGCCAGAGCAGATTGTTTCAATCAGATTTTGCTGAGGTCTCTCTGTGACAGTGAGGGCACAGCTCAGACTGGGATAGCCACCCAAGGAAGGTGGTGGAAGTTCATGTGGCTGTCTTGCAGTGAGCTACTGTGGCTGGTACCTACTGGCATGAGCCTGCTGCAAATAGTCCACAATACCTTCAAGCACCTAACCATGAACACAGACTGGGTGGGTGAATCCTCCTGCCCCTCACTTGCTCTTCCTTTCAAGTTAGAAAAATAAATGGAGAATTTTAGGGAGTGGGAAGGGATTTGGTAAGGAAAGTGGCATTCTTCTGTGCTTGGCAGGGCTTCCAGGCTTACAGCTGTACAGGGGGGAGGCCAAATGTGCACCCTCCATGTGAGTGTGCCTCGGCACAGCTGTGGGAAGGCATCATGCAGGCTGCCAGCCACATGCTGGGCTTTTTCAATGCATACATCTCAGCCAGCACCACTTGTGTAGTACACTGCAAACCTGTCTTTGTCTGCTGGCTGGTCCCAAAACCTTGCACCTTTGCCTCCTCCCTCACATGTGCTGGATGCCACTTTCTCACCAAGAGCATGGCTTGAAGGTGTTAGCCTGCCCATGAACTGGTGCCAGAAGGAACAGCCTCTTTCCTCTTTGGGAGCTGTGCATCTCCTTCCTCTCCCTTGCCTCCAGGTTTGCAGGTTGTGTGGTTGATGGGAGTGGACTCCCTGGGCTCATCCTGTGGGCAGTGTTTGATCAGGGGCAGAGCAACCCTCAGAGAGATTTTTTACCTCTTGGTGTGTTAATTTTCTGCCAGGTCAGCAGGTTGAACAAACTCACCCCAATTGTCTGCCAGTGGCTGTGTCTGCAAGGTAAGCAACAGGCAGTGGTGGGAGAGCTTGGATCTCTTCTTCATGCTGTGCATGGTCACACCAGGTTATGTTTAGCATCCAACTGCTCTCCCACCTATTTACTGCTTACCTTTGATGTGCCTGCAAACAGGCACTGCTGAGCTTTTATATGGTTATCACTGAGGTCTGAGTGTCATAATACAGCCACAAACAGCAGCTTTAGAAAGCTGAAAAGTTGTGTGCTTGAACCTGTTAATATGTGGTCAGTCTCTGAGCCAGGCAAGCAAGAGTCAGCTTATGGCATCCAAATCCTTCCACACGTTCAGAGGTTTCAGTCTCCAAATCAGAGATTTGGTCCAAGTGTTTATGATGAAGCTTCCCAAAAGGCCTCCTCTCAAAGGGTGGTGTAACAACCTTCTGTCCATCTTTGGGCACTTGGCTCACTCAAGTTCTTGGATGTAGTTCTTCTCCCATGTCATCCAGTGCTGCCCTGCTATGGTAAGGGAAGCTGAAGCTTTGAATTGCCAAAGCCCTCTGTGTTTTGTGTGCTTGAAATCTAGCTGGGGAGAAAGGTTTGTTCTACTGCATGTTACTGTTATTTTAAGGTATTAGGTTTGGGGTTTGGAGGATTTTCTTGCTTTATTTTTAATCCTCACACAAGCTGTTTCTGTGATACAGGAAACTTAGTCCAGGACTGCTGCTGCTCAGAGAAACCAAAGGGATGTTTGAAAAAAGTGTTTAGCTGGGTCCAGTTTGTGAAGTTAGTTCAGAATCCCCAACCTGGCAGCTTCTCCTCAGGCTGTAGGCAAAACATAGACCTGTGTGAGCAACTCCACCACTGGTGGATGGAACGTGTATAGAATGATAGAACCATAGAATCAACCAGGTTGGAAGAGACCTCCAAGATCAGCCAGGCCAACCTAGCACCCAGCCGTAGCCAATCAACCAGACCATGGCACTAAGTGCCCCAGCCAGGTTTTGCTTCAACACCTCCAGGCACAGCAACTCCACCACCTCCCTGGGCAGCCCATTCCAATGCCAATCACTCTCTCTGACAACAACTTCCTCCTAACATCCAGCCTAGACCTGCCCTGGTACAACTCAAGACTGTGTCCCCTTGTTCTGTTTCTACCTTTGGGTATTTGTAGAGAGCAATGAAGTCTGCTCTGAGCCTCCTCTTCTGCAGGCTGCACACCCCCAGCTCCCTCAGCCTCTCCTCACAGGGCTGTGCTCCAGACTCCCCCCCAGCCTTGCTGCTCTTTCTGGACACCTTCCAGATAGACTCAATCTCCTCGTCCAAATCATCAATAAATATATTGAACAGGGTCAGGCCCAGCACTGATCCCTGGGGGACACCACTGGTGACATCTGCCAACTGGATGTTGTTGTCTGAGCACAGGAGTAGCCTTGCTGGCTGCTGCCTTTTGAAGCACGGGTTTAAATGATTTACCAACTCAGGGCCTGCATGCAGATGTGTGAGTATCAAAAAGGAGCATTTAGGCATTCAGCCCAGATTGTGAAGCTGAAATACTTCTTTTTCAAGACAGTCTTGGGGATTTAAACAAACATTTTCCATTAAGATTAATGAAAGATCCATGCAGCATCAGCTCATGTAGACTGCTTTGGAAAGCATTGATCAACTGTGAGTATGAAGCCCTAAGTGCCTGATGTCATTGCACTGCTGTCTGCAGGTCCTTTAGCATCTCCTGGCCACTGATTCACATCAGAAGTGTCCTTCTGTCTATAACTACCTGTCCTGCTGTCTACAGCTACCTGAAGGGAGGCTGTGGCCAGGTGGGGTTGGTCTCTTCTGCCGGGCAACCAGCAACAGAACAAGGGGACACAGTCTCAACTTGTGCAGGGAGAGGTCTAGGCTGGCTGTTAGGAGGAAGTTGTTGGCAGAGAGAGTGATTGGCATTGGAATGGGCTGCCCAGGAAGGTGGTGGAGTCACCACTCCTGGAGGTGTTGAAGCCAAGCCTGGATGAGGCACTTAGTGCCATGGTCTGGCTGACTGGATAGGGCTGGGTACTAGGTTGGTCTGGCTGAGCTTGGAGCTCTCTTCCAACCTGGTTGATTCTATGATTATTACAGTGTGCTGCCAGCCCCTGAAGTTTAATTTTTAGCTTCATGGTAGTTGGTTTTGTCTTAAACTCCTGTTTCTTAGTCTTGATTCACAATAGTACAGTTCACTTGCTACTTTTATTCCTCCTTGGTGTCACTTGCTGGAGGAAGATGGGTGTTTGGATGTGGTGCTCAGGGGTATGGTGTAAGGTGAATCTTGTAGGGTTCTAGTTTGGACTTGGTGATCCTGAGGGTCTTTTCCAGCCTGGATGTTTCTGTGATTTACAGCCTCTATATTTATGAAAGAAACACCTCAAACTTGCCAGCACTAAGCATAAGCACTCAGCATCCCAGAGGGAACATAAAGTTACTAGGCTTGTGTGTGTGTGTTTTTTCACCTCAGAGTTTTACCGCTGATCAGTGGGATGCCTGTTTTGCTGCTGTGGAGCACTGGATGCCAATCTCAGCCAGACACATGGGATGGCAGACTGGAGCAGTCCTGCTATGTTTAGCTTGAACAACTTTGCTCCTACCTGTCTGGGAAGGACTTGCAACAGTTCGCAGCCCCTCACTCCTCTTGAAGCTCTACCTTCTCTTCAGTGGCGCTTCAGGGATCTCAGAGAGCAGTAGCAAGTGTAATTTCCATGTGCTCTCTGTAGAACTGCTCTGGTTTTTTGGAGGTAAAACCATGTTTTCCTTCAACTCTGCCTTTTGTTCATAGGCATCAGTGCTCCAGGCAGAGCATTTCATTAAAGATTTATGTAAAGCAGGGGCTGGTCTCTCAGGCAGGAGGATAAAGCTTGCTCCAGAATGCTAATGCAGAGCTGGAGCAGTTGGAGATGTGCATAATGCAGCACGGCTTGGCATGACCCAGCATTTCATCCAGGAGAGGGAAACTTGCACCAGCTTCACAACTCTGTGACTTGGAGCTTGTGAGGGTCCTTCACGTTTCAGTTTAGGTGAGAACAGAAACACCCTGCAGGCCTTCACTGGGCACCCTGAATGTGCACAGGCTGGGAGGAGCAAAGAGAGTTTGGCTCTTGGAGCTGGAGTGGCAGTCGGCAGCCCAGCCTGGAGCCTGCCTGTGCACTGAGCTGAAGTTCTTGGGAGAAAACCACAAGCCTGTGATTTTTGTTTTCTCTCTCTGCCCTGTCCTTTTTCCAGCTGGCATGAGCAGGATGTGGAGGTGAAGCTCAGCTTCTGTTTCCTTCTCTGAGATCTCTTTGATAACTTCTGCAGTGGCCCCAGTGTTTGGAGAAAGTGCCTTTTCTCTGTCCCTGTTTCTCTGGTAGGATGTTTTGGGAAATCCAGAGAGTGTCAAATGTGCAGATGCTTGTGAAAATCCACAGGTGCATCTGAAAGCATTGGAGAAGGTATCTTCAATCTGTAGCTGGCAGTTGCTGCAGCTGCAGTGCTGCTGGAAACCTCCCTTGAGGAAGAACACTTGGGTTCATACAGAGCTGTGAGCAGGGACTGTCCCAGCCCCTTCCACAGCAGCTTTTTCAGAGCCCAAGCAACCTCTGTTAGCACCAAGGAGAAATCCAGAGCTTCCCCTGGGCTTCAAAGCTGCACCCACAAACCCACTTGGACCCTCTCAAAACGGTGATGTTTGCTCTTCCTGGCAGGTGCAGCTCCTGTTGCCCACGCTGTGGGCAAAGCTCCTTCCTGTGAGGGTGCAGCCAAGGCTCCTGGGGACTTGCTGTCCCTCAGACGTGCCTTGCTATAGCACTGAGCTGTTTATTGGCATGTAAAGGCAGGGCAGGAAGTGGGGTTTGTGTTGATGGAAATGTAATTATGTATGTTGTGTAAACTCACTAGTAAAAGTACTTCTGGAACTCAAAACAGGACAGGATTTGAATGCTTATGAACCAAAACAATGGTGGTTGCTGTGTACCTTGGAATAAACAGCTCTCTAGCCTGCAGCAGAGGCTGTGAGTGTTGTACCATAGCTCTCTAGCTCTAGCAGCTGGAAATGACCCTCCTGCAGATGCAGCGTAGGAGGCTTTGGCAAACCTGGTCTTGAATTGTCTCTGCTTTGTGGAGGTCCAGGAAGTTAGAGGATAAAAGGCTGGAACAAGCTTGCCTACACAGGCAGTGCACTTCCAGCTAATCTGAAGGCAGGATCTCTGTGTTCCCTTCAAGCCATTCATGGAGAGCCACGATAATGTGGAAATCTCTTGGTCTGTCTCCCTCTGCCCAGCAGCTCCAGCTGGGATCAGAGGCCAAAGTGCTGCACTGAACTTGTGTTTGGGGAATGCTGCCGTGGGACTCCAGGCACGCAGAGGGGGTGGGTGGCAAAAAGCCTTGTCAGGGGAAGAACAAGACAGGGTTTGATTTGCAGGCTGAAATCGCAGGCAGAGCAGTGTAACAGCATGAGTGCAGAGCAGCTTCCTGAGCTGGAGGAGCCTCAGCCAGGTGTGCGCTGCCAACGCTGGTCCCCGTGCAAGCTCCCAGCTTGCGTCAGCTGTACGAAGCAGTCGCACTGCTTCCAGCTAAGGCAGCAGATCCCAGGGCTGGGTTTGTTTCACTAACTTCATTGTGTACCTGAACTAACAGAGCAGGCTGTGACTGCCTCATTTGCAGTTTAAGGTGAGGCTCTCCACAAACTGGAGCATCCCAGTCCTCTTAGCATCAGCCATGCGTGTGTGTTTCTTCAGGTGTGTGCTTGTTGAACCACTTCTAGCTGATGTTTTTGTTTGTTGTCCCCAGGCAGGTAATGCCAAGCTGATGGCTTTATAACAAACCTCTGAGAAACAGCCAGTTTTTCTGATGCAAGTCAACCTAGCTGCTATAGGAGTATAAAATCATGGAACCAACCAGGTTGGAAGAGACCTCCAAGCTCGTCCAGTCCAACCTAGCACCAGGTCCTATCCAACCAACTAGACCATGGCACTAAGTGCCTCATCTAGCCCAGAAAGCCAGACTGCATCAGAAGAAGTGCAGCCAGCAGGGCGAGGGATGGGATTCTCCCTCTCTATTCAGCTCTGCTGAGACCCCACCTGGAGTACTGCATTCACTTCTGGAGCCGCTATTACAAGAGGGCTGTGGAGATGCTGGAGTGTGTCCAGAGCAGGGCCAGGAGGATGCTCCGAGGGCTGCAGCAGCTCTGCTGTGAGCACAGACTGAAAGAGTTGGGGCTGTTCAGTCTGGAAAAGAGGAGGCTCCCAGGTGACCTTCTTGTGGCCTTCCAGGATCTGAAGTGGGCTGATAAAAAAGCTGAGGAGGGACATTTTAGGCTGTGAGGGAGTGCCAGGAGTGGGGGGAATGGAGCAAAGCTGGAGGTGGGGAGATTCAGGCTGGACATGTGGAGGAAGTTGTTGAGCATTAGAGTGGTGAGAGCCTGGAATCCCCTTGTTCTGGGAGAAGAGACCAACCCCACCTGGCTCCAACCTCCCTTCAGGTAGAGTAGAGCTGTACAAAGGAAAGATTAGCCAATGTTATTATCCTAAGCAAGAAATAATTCTCAAGTTCTCCTAAGCTATGAAATATGAATTGAAAGAAAACAAATCTATTTCTGCACTGTTGTGGTCTCCCTTTGTGGCAGTGCAAGTGACACAGGACAGCTAAATGTCACTCTGCTTATCTGCTGTGCCTTCAGCAATGAGTGCAGGCAACCTTCAGCTTCCAGCTCCTTTCACCAGCTCTGCAAACAAGCAGTGGAAGTAGCTTTGCTGATGCTACAGACCATGTCAGCTCTAGAAATAACAAGTTGGCAGTGATAAGTTGTTGTTTCCCAGCAGCTTTGGAGGACAGGCTATACTTGAAATAAATCCATCAGGGAAAGTTTCAAATGGGCCAGGGCCTGTAACCAAGAGTTTATTGAGCTTATTTATGATGTTGCACCTAGGAAATGAAATGGAGAAGTGTCAAGTGCTGCCAAAACCAGACAGCACTATTTAATGTCCCCTTCCTCATTTCTTGGAAGCTCTGTCCTGGCTTCATGCCAGAGGCATATTACTCTAATAAAACACATTCATGTTCTAGGTAGTAGATGGAATTTACCCAGTAATTAAAACTACAAATAAATCCATTCATCGACATCATCATTCCCAGTGTATCTTGTATGTTGTATCAAAGTGTTCACCTTGAGCTTTTAGCTGTTCGTGGCTTAATGACCAGACTCATCTGTGAGAGATTTAGGAACCTAAGCTGAAGCAAAGCCACACAGAAGCTAGACCTGAGCGCTTCCCTCCAGTGACATTTCTGATCTCTTCTTCTGGTCTCTTGCCAGCCTCTTCTCAGTGATGCCCAGTGACAGGACAAGGGGCAGTGGGTGGGAGCTGAGGCATAGGAGGTTCCATGTGAGCCTGAGGAAGAATTTTTTTGATTGTGAGGGTGACAGAGCCCTGGAACAGGCTGCCCAGGGGGGCTGTGGACTCTTCTCCTCTAGAGATACTCAAGAACTGTCTGGATGCATTCCAGTGTGATCTGCTCCAGGTGACCCTGCTCTAGGTGACCCTGCTCTGGCAAGGAGGGGTGGACCAGATGATTATTTGAGGTCTCTTCCACTCCCTGACATACTGTGATTCTCCTGTGTTTGGAGTTCAGCCAGCTCTGAAGGCCATCTTCTCTCCAGGCTTCTGGCTGTTACCATTACACAAAGACAGAGCAGCCTCGAGCTCCTCAGCTGAGTAACCTTCTGCCTGCGCTCCCACATGGACACCTGAAGATGACTTAATGGTGAGAAGGGTACAAATAGTTTGTAGAGTTTTAATGCCTCAAATGCATCTCTCCACAATCTCAAAAGTTTCCAGAGTGGCTTTTTTTTTGGTCACTTGGATAGACACATTCTTAGGGGTCAGGTTTGCTTGGTACATTAAAATAATAGCATTCAGCTGGGTAGAGTTGCTCATCATAGCACAATGAGTCTTCTTGATGCTTCTGTTACAGCAGGGTCACTTGGACACACACAAGTCATTATTAGTTGGATTCTGTCCCGAGCATCCCTTAGAATCATAGAGTCAACCAGGTTGGGAGAGACCTCCAAGATCATCCAGTCCAACCTATCCCCCAGCCCTATCCAGTCATCTAGACCATGGCACTAAATGCCTCGTCCAGGCTTGGCTTGAATACCTCCAAGGATGGTGACTCCACCACCTCCCTGGGCAGCCCATTCCAATGCCAATCACTCTCTCTGCCAACAACTTCCTCCTAACATCCAGCCTAGACTTCCCCTGGCACAACTTGGGTCTGTGTCCCCTTGTTCTGTTGCTGGTTGCCTGGCAGAAGAGCCCAACCCCACCTGGCTACAGCCTCCCTGCAGGCAGCTGCAGACAGCAATGAGCTCTGCCCTGAGCCTCCTCTTCTGCAGGCTGCACACCCCCAGCTCCCTCAGCCTCTCCTCACAGGGCTGTGCTCCAGGCCCCTCCCCAGCCTTGCTGCCCTTCTCTCAACACCTTCCAGCACCTCAACATCTCTCTTGAATTGAGGGGCCCAGAACTGGACACAGCACTCAAGGTGTGGCCTGAGCAGTGCTGAGTACAGGGGCAGAAGAACCTCCCTTGTCCTGCTGCCCACACTGCTCCTGAGCCAGCCCAGGATGCCATTGGCTCTGCTGCCCACCTGGGCACACTGCTGGCTCATCTTCAGCCTACTATCTGCCGGTACCCCCAGGTCCATTTCTTGCTGGCTGCTCTCCAGCCATTCTGTCCCCTTCTGTAAACCTGGGGGCAAGCAAGAGTGAGATCTGCAGTCTGTTCTGCAAATCATGTCTCTCTTTTCAGCCTTAGTGAGTAAAGCCTTAGTAAGCAGTCCCCTAAGCCGATCCAAATCGCGCAATTGAACAGAGCAGTTTCTTTTCAGAGGAGTGCTCAGGAATGCTAGGATAAACTGAACAGAAAATAGAGAAAATTAAAGACAACTTTGAAATAAATCCTGCAGTGCAGCTAGAGGGATCTCGGATTAAAAACCTCTTGCGTGCTGCTTTCTGAGCAAACAACTTCATCCCTGCTCGATTGTGTGCCCTGAGCGTACATAACAAGGCAATTAAGAGAGTGCACAGGCAATGGAATAGCATTGTAGTATCTTTTTGTTTCACTTAAGTCCTGTATCTCCTCTCCCACTGCCAGTTTGCTGTAAATTGCACCTTGTCGTTAATAGGATTACTGATAACTCTGCCAAGCAGAGCTTCTGCAGCGTTTACTGTTTGCTGGAATGCCTCTGTCGTTAAGATGTGTCCCTACCATGCTTTAAATGTAAATCTTGTGCAGTGGAAGTGCTCTAAGTTGCAGCAAGCAGAGCTCTGTAGGTAGCTAAGGCTGGGAAGTCAGGGCCATATGCCTGCCTTGGGTTGCAGTGTCTTGCTGTGTTGCAATTCAAGTCTCTAGACTGTTAAAAATGAATTTGCCCCTTCCCCACTGGGGCATGTTTGGGAGTGAATTCCACCCTGGGCAGATAATTTTCTGTCATGATCAAATGCTCTCCACATAACTTGTATTTATGCTTTCTTCCTCTCAACTCTGCTTGTTTGGAGACAGCAGCTGTGGTGCAGGTGGCCTCAGGTTGCGCTGATGGTGGCTCTCGGGGTCCCTGCACCTTGGGAGGTGGCTCTGTGGGTGGTTTGCACTGGCCTTGGCCTTAGGGACGTGGTGATAGGCAGGTTCAAAGTCTGATGGCTTCTGGGCAGTCAGCTGAAAGACGTGGGTTCTTGTCCAGCAACAAAACAGCTGTTCATTGCCTGTCAGCAGGGCTGTCAGCTGTGCAGCTAACGCCTCTGGGAGAGGAGAGAAATGACTGCAGGGCACAGGCTCATTTTGGGCTAGAAGACACCACTGTGGCTTGGGGAAATTTCCAAGCCATAGTATTCCATTGTGGCTGGAACTTTCTCCAGGCCACTTTTCTTTGCTGAGTAGCATCACATCACTGAAGGTCAGGTTCCTTTGCAGCCCTCTGCTTCCTGGCCCTTTACTCTGCTGCCCTGTGCTGTGCATCACCTCGCTACCTGCAGTGTGCAGTGCAGGGGAGGTGGTGCTGTGTCTTCTCTGCCCTTCCACAGCTCCTGAAATCCTCCCTGCCTGTTGGGATCCTGCAGGTGCTAAGCAGAATTCTTGAGTGGGGCTTGATAGTGAAGGTGCTGCTGCTCATCAGCCCAAGTTATTAGGAAGAGCTTTGTCACAGGGTTATTCTTTCTTCCTCTGGGCAATGCTTTATTGTTGGCAAGCCTGAAAGATGTGGAAGGGTCCAGAGGAATTAAAATCCACGATTCTCCCATCTCTGGTGAGACACAGAGTTCACCTGTCACTGCTTTTTCAGTCCTGCTTCCAGCTTGGGTCCACATGGTTGCCTGCAGTGTCAGACTCATTCAGTGGTCTGTAGTGGCAGGATGAGGAGCAGTGGTTTGAAATTAGAAAAGAGTAGGTTTGGGTTGGATGTGAGGAGGAAGTTCTTTACCACGATGGCCTCTTTCAGATACTGCAAGGCCACTCCAAGGTCTCCTCAAAGCCTTCTCTTCTCCAGGCTGCAGAGCCCCAACTCTCTCAGCCTGTCCTCAGAGCAGAGCTGATGCAGCCCTCTGAGCATCTTGGTGGCTTCCTGTGGGCTGGCTGAGACAGTTCCATGTCCTGCTTGTGTTGGAGGCTCCAGAACTGCACCCAGGACTCCAGGTGGGGTCTGAGAAGAGCAGAGTAAAGAAGCAGGAGCAGTGTAAAGGGTCAGATGTCTTTATAGTCTGGGGTCTGCATGAGTTAGGTCAGTGGCCACTACCCATTTTTGTGGCCCCTTCTCTAGCTCTTGTAAAGCAGCGATTTGGGGCAGGCTGCCCCCTCATTTAGAAGATGATTACTCTCTCAAAGCAGCACTTTGGCAGGCTGTAATTTTAAAGTCACATTATGTTTTGCTCAGACTTGGCAGAACTTCCCCTAAACCTAGGCTTTGAAAATAGTAGCCTGAAAGAGCTCCTTCCTGGTGCAATTAAAACCAAATCCGAAGGCAAGAAGGAAGAGCGATTGGAAGCTGAACTCTTTGGGAGTTTTTGGTTTATGTTTTAAGAGAATGCTGTCTGAAAAGTTTTGGGTTGGAAGATGTATTCCCACGCTGGGTCACAGCCAGGGTTCACCCAGAAGAGCCTGACTGGTGTTTGAGGTCGATATTTGCTGAGTGCTTTAAAGAGGTTGCACAGCAGCAGTGTCTGGCAGAGGAGGGCTGCAGGCGTGAGCTGAGATAAAATGGGTTCCAAAAGTAGGCACTGCCTCTTTGCTGCTTGAATTTCCATCCCCCCCCCCACCATGCTGACTGTGCTGGTGTAATTACAGCACAAGCTGAGCTGGGGTTACCAACTTGTGCTGAGCGACAAGGACAAATCTTTTTGCTTTCAGAAAGACTGAAGGTATCTCGGTTGTGTCGCTGCTGTCCTGGCAGCACCTAACTTCATATCATCTGTGACAAACACAGCCCTAGAATCACAGAATGGTTTAGGTTGGAAGGGACCTCAAAGATCATCTTGTTCCAACCCCCTGACATAGGCAGGGACACCTCCTACACTAGAACAGGTCGCTCAGGGCCACATTCAGCTTGGCCTTGAACACCTCCAGGGAGGCTGCGGCACAGAATCACCCAATCTTCCATCACGTTGGGTGATTCTGTGCTCCACAACCTCCCTGGGCAACCTGTGCCAGTGTCTCACCACCCTCACTGTCAAGAACATCTTCCTAACATCCAGTTTAAATCTCCCCTCTTCCAGTTTAAACCCATCCTGCCTCTTCCTGTCACTACATGACCTTGTCAGTAGCCCCCCCCCAGATTTCCTGTAGGTCCCCTTCAGACACTTCATAGGGACATTTGCTTAAATCATTGTTTCCAGTCCCTGCTCCCTGCATGGGTTAAGAGCCTCTGTCTCAAGGTTATGTGGCTGTAATGCTACTGAAATGCCATTTCAATTGCAGAGTCTCTCTCCAGCCTTATTTTTCAGTGGTGCTTCAGTTGGTGGGTGCATGGTTTTTGTTACTGCTACTCATGAAGTGCATAACTCAGCCTGAGCAGACACCCATCTGCAATCACAGAATCAACCAGGTTGGAAGAGACCTCCAAGATCATCCAGTCCAACCTAGCACCCAGCCCTGGCCAGTCAACCAGACCATGGCACTAAGTGCCCCAGCCAGGCTTGGCTTCAGCACCTCCAGGGACAGCAACTCCACCACCTCCCTGGGCAGCCCATTCCAGTGCCAATCACTCTCTCTGCCAACAACTTCCTCCTGACTTCCAGCCTAGACCTCCTCTGGACTTGGTGATCCTGAGTGGCTTTTCCAACCTGCATGTTTCTGTGATATCAGAGAGAGAGAGAGAAAAAGGAGTTGCAGATTTCTAGAGAGGATGGAGCCACAGTGCTGGACCAAACCCTTTCCTTGTGGGTAGGTTGGGAGCTGGAAGCTTCTGTGGGAACAAGCACTGAATAATGGTCAACTCAGCTCCTCCAGAATAACCTCTTGACTCCAGCTTCTTGTGATGTGAGTTGTGGCACGGGAGTGGAACCAACAGCAGATGTAACATGAAAAGAGATGCTTTAAAGTGGAAGGTTTGGGAATTTTGGAATTGAGTTCTTACTGAGAAATGATAAAATGGACTACAGGCTGATAAAATGGGCTGTAGGCCCAGGAGATGTTGGTGAATTGTGGCATATATAAGATAAAAGGGCTCTTTTTCCCCCCCCCCCAGGCAATTCTGTGGTAGCCATCTGAATAGTCACTGTGTTAATGGAAAGTTATGAACAAGAAAGCAATTACATATTTATGACTGACAGGCAGACACTTAAAAATGCCCTGAACAATGGAGAAGGCTCTTGGTGATTAGCATGTTAAAACAGACATCATGGGCTGAGGAATTTCCTGCAGGCGTCTGCGCTTGGCTGGCAGGAGGGTTTCACTCCAGTGCTCATGAAACAGCCCCAGATCGTCGTGGCCAATGTCCTCCTTTTGACACAACAGATTCTGATAATAAAACCCTGCCTCAAATTGCTTAGCCCAGTGAAAGGCTTTTAGTAGTCCTTCCTTTTCATGCTGCTTAATAGGCTGCAGCGATATTGCCAACCAGGGCAGGAAGGGGAAGGAGAGTTTTGTGCTGGCTCTGGCAGGAAGGCCAGGGTGCAGATCTGGCCAAAGTGTGGTGGCAGTTGCAGGGAGCAGCTGGAGGGGTTATTAAATGTGCAGAGTGAGGAGTATCAGGTGAAGGAAGGGAGGATCTTCACTCTGGTGTGAGTCAAGAACTGGCTGGAAGGCTGGGCCCAGAGAGTGGTGGTGAATGGTGCCACATCCAGTGGGCAGCTGGCACTAGTGGTGTTCTCCAAGGTGCTGGGCCCAATCCTGTTCAATATTTTCACTGATGATCTGGATGAGGGGATTGAGTCAAGCATCAGTAAGTTCACAGATGACAGCAAGCTAGGAGCAGGTGTGGAGCTGTTGGAGGGTAGCAGAGCCCTGCAGAGGGACCTGGACAGGCTGGCTGGGTGGGCAGAGGCCAATGGGATGAGATTGAACAAGGCCAAGTGAAGGGATCTGCTCTTTGGCCATAACAACCCCAAGCAGCACTACAGGCTGGGGATGGAGTGGCTGGAGAGAAGCCAGGCAGAGAGGGACCTGGGGGTGCTGGTAGAGAGTAGCTGCAGATGAGGCAGCAGTGTGCCCAGGTGGGCAGCAGAGCCAATGGCATCCTGGGCTGGCTCAGGAGCAGTGTGGGCAGCAGGACAAGGGAAGTTCTTCTGCCCCTGGACTCAGCACTGCTCAGGCCACAGATTGAGAGCTGTGTCCAGTTCTGGGCTCTCAATTCCAGAGAGATGCTGAGGTGCTGGAAGGTGTTGAGAGAAGGGCAGCAAGGCTGGGGAGGGGCCTGGAGCACAGCCCAGTGAGGAGAGGCTGAGGGAGCTGGGGGTGTGCAGCCTGCAGAAGAGGAGGCTCAGGGCAGAGCTCATTGCTGTCTGCAGCTCCCTGCAGGGAGGCTGTAGCCAGGTGGGGTTGGGCTCTGCTGCCAGGCATCCACCAATAGAACAAGGGGACACAGCCTCAAGTTGTGCCAGGGGAGGTCTAGGCTGGATGTTAGGAGGAAGTTGTTGTCAGAGAGAGTGATTGGCATTGGAATGGGCTGCCCAGGGAGGTTGCTGTCCCTGGAGGTGTTGAAGCCAAGCCTGGCTGGGGCACTTAGTGCCATGGTCTGGTTGAATGAATAGGGCTGGGTGCTAGGTTGGAGTGGATGAGCTTGGAGGTCTCTTCCAATCTGCTTGGTTCTATGATTCTGTGTTTCTGTTTAGGAGTCAATGCTTGAAGAAAATGCTTCTTGCAGCATGGGAGGAATTCTTCTCTCCCCAAATGCTGCCATGTTTGTGCTCTCAGGGCCTCAGCCCTGCTGGGGCACGGGCAGGCCTCCAGGTGAGTGGCCAAGTCTGTAGACACACATTGCTTTTGGGGTGTGCAGAGTGTGTAAACAGCTGTCTGGACACTGCAGCTTCTGTGAAGTGTGATCTGTTAAAGCTCTTTAAAGAGCTCAGGTAGCCAGGGCTCTGGCTACAGCTGAGTTACATCTTGTCCTGTTCCTGCAGCATGGTGTGGGTTTGGGCCATCTGAGTCGTTGGCTCTTTTCCTTCACTGACCTTTGGAACCCAGACCATTCCACTGTGTGGTTGCAACGCCTGAGTATTTTATTTTGCTGGCTGTTTGGAGCAAGGATCCTTGAACTCCCCCAGAAAAAACCCAGTTTGTTTCTCTGAGTCCCAGGCATGTCTGCTGAAGACACTGTAAATGTCATCAGGAGTGATTTCACTGCACAGGCTGCCCAAACCAGACATGTTGGTGTTCTTTAGCCTGCAGTTGCCAAGCTGAGCGTTAGGATTGTGTCTCCAGAAGTGAAGAAGCTCTCAGCTTTACAGAGAGCCATGTTTTCCTAAGCTGCATTTGGCTGTCACACCTTCTCCTGTAGGCTCTGATATGCAAATGAGTTGTGTTCATGTATGCTCCTGGCCTATAAACTGATATCCCTGGAGAGTTCCTGGTTATCCTTCCATTAACTTCTACTCTCCTCCCTCTCCCTCAGGGAGGTAGCAGGTAGTCATTCCTTCATCACGGGTTTCCAGCTGGTTACCTCTCCAGTTCCCTCCTGAGTAGACTCAGTAGTTTGGTGTGTTGCTCAGAAAATACCAGCTGTCCCATTTCAGTGCCATCTGAAAGTGTAGCAGAGCCTGCTGAAACAGGCACCTGAGAATCTGAAATGCAAGGATCTTGTGAGGAAAATCTGATAAGCATCCTGGATCTTCAAGAGCATCCCAAAGAACACAATAACAATACAGCACATCTAAAGCATGGGGCCACAGTGCAACCAGGGGAAGGGGCATTGCTTTTTGCTTGGGGCCACAGTGCAACCAGGGGAAGGGGCATTGCTGTTTTCATGTGGCCATTTGAGTCCTCAGCTGAAAACTTTGGCAAAGCCTTGTGTGAGTCTCTGCCATCCTTATATTGTCTGGTCTGGTTGGTATTGCTTACAAACCAACATTGAAACCCACTTCTTGAGTGCACTGAGTACTGCACTCCTCAGAGCAGAGGCAAGAAGTGTGAGCAAGTGACCTGTTGTTTCTTGGTTTAAACAAGAGATATTTGGCCTCTGGGTTTCAGAGTTCTGACTTCTGAGTGAATGGGGGGAAATCAAGAAGCAGTACCAGAAGCAACACAGGTAGAGTAGAAAACACTGTCCTGAAAGCCTGGGTAAGATTTGTTGGGTTCCTACTCAGTGTTGGATTTTTTTTGAAGCTCCTGTCCTGAAATGCCTGAATCACCTCGTGCATTGCATGGTGAACTGAAGAGAATGCATAAAACTCAGATGTTCTGAGGCTTGGAGCACCCAAGATCCTCTAAGCACTTGATTTTAATGCATTTTCCCTTCCCTGGAAGTGTTCAAGGCCAGGCTGTATGGATCCTTGATCAACCTGGTCTAGTGGAAGCTGTCCCTGCCCTTGGCAGGCAGGTTGGAGCTAGGTGATCTTTATGGTCCCTTCCTACCTAAGCCATTTTATGATTTCTGATTTATATGATTATGTTCCTCACTTCCATTATTCTTCCTTATGTTCAGATTGGTCTTCAGTTAGATGCTTCTACCCTCTGTCCAGTGTAGAATCACAGACCCAACCAGGCTGGAAGAGACCACCAAGCTGAGCCAGGCCAACCTAGCACCCAGCCCTATCCAATCAACCAGACCATGGCACTAAGTGCCTCATCCAGGCTTTGCTTGAACACCTCCAGGCATGGTGACTCCACCACCTCCCTGGGCAGCCCATTGCAATGTGTAGCTGGAGACATCCCAGCAAAGCATTCACCAGTGGAATCTTCATCTCACCAATCTCCGTCCTTCTGCAGGCTCTTGCAGCAGTAAATGTTTGTACATTTGTACAGAGTGAGTCCAGCTTGAGTCCTGGTCCTGAAGACTGGGTCTGTGCAGGGTGTGTTGCACTGGGAACCCCTCTGTGCAAGCTCTGCACACACTGCTGATGTCTTGCCCACTAATCTCTGTGAATATTTAGATTTTAAGTAGTACTAAAATAGCTTTTGAAGCCTTTCTCTCTATCTATCACATATTCCTATCTGTTTTATATCCAGCTGCCAATGGGCTGCAGGTTTCTTCTAGTTAATGCCTTCAGTTGAGCATAAAGCAGCCTTTGCTCATTCCCATCAATGTTCTTTGTTTGCAAGAGGCTGCTGGATCAGCTGCTTCAGAGCTTTGAAACTGAAATGGTTATTGAGCTGCACAAATGGTTCAAGACAAGTGGCATATTTCAGGTTTTGGTGGTAGCACTGATAGAAAACTTGCAATGAGGAGGGACTTGGTTTTAAAAGGTGGTGTCTGACTTGGCTGCTGTAAATATTTACATGAGTAATCAGTTGTATCTGGGGCACAGGCTGGAGTCAGCCTTACCCACGTGAAGCAGAAGCATCTCTTTGAATAAGAACACTCTGCTCTGCCCTGGTGAGACTCCGTCTTGAGTGGAATAGAATCAGGCAGGGTTGGAAGGGAGCACAAGGATCAGCCAGTTCCAACCCCCCTGCCATGCCCAGGGACACCTCACACTAGATCAGGCTGTCCACAGCCTCAGCCAGCCTGGCCTTAAACACCTCCAGCCATGAGGCCTCAACCACCTCCCTGGGCAGCCCATTCCAGCCTCTCACCACTCTCATGCTCAACAACTTCCTCCCCAGGTCCAGCCTGACTCTCCCCACCTCCAGCTTTGCTCCATTCCCCCCAGTTCTGTCACTCCCTGACAGCCTAAAAAGTCCCTCCCCAGCTTTTTTGTGGCCCCCTTCAGATGCTGGAAGGCCACAAGAAGGTCCCCTGGGAGCCTCCTCTTCTCCAGCCTGCACAGCCCCAACTCTTTCAGTCTGTGCTCACAGAAGAGCTGCTGCAGCCTCGGAGCATCCTCCTGGCCCTGCTCTGGACATGCTCCAGCATCTCCACATCCCTCTTGTCATAGGGGCTCCAGAGTTCTGACTTCAGTTTTGGGCTCCCCAGTTTAATAAGAGGGACAGGGATCTGCTGAAGAGGATCAAGCAAAGGGCTATGAGGATGATGAGGGGACTGGAGCACTGCCTGATGAGGAGAGGCTGAGGGACCTGGGGCTGCTTAGTCTGAAGAAGAGAAGACTGAGAAGGGATCTAATAAATGTTTATCAATATCTGAGTCCTGAGGGTCAGGTGGTGGGGGACAGGCTCTGCACAATTGCTCCCTGGCACAGGACAAGGAGCTGCAGCACAGCAGGTTCCAGCTCAGCACAAGGGGGAACTTCTTTTACTGTAAGGGAGCCCAGAGCCCTGGCACAGGCTGCCCAGAGAGGCTGTGGAGTCTCCTTCTCTGGAGCCTTTCCAGGCCTGTCTGGATGTGTTTCTGTGTGACCTGAGCTAGACTGTGTGGTCCTGCTGTGGCAGGGGGGGTTGGACTCGGTCTGTTTGGGTCCCTTCCATCCCCTGACATCTATGAGCCTGTGATTTCAAGGTTTTGGTCCAGTTTATGAGCAGAAATCAGGTGGTTAAATGTGGCCCCAGCTGCACGGTGATGCCAGACCTCATTGGAGCAAGTGAGTCACCCAGTTTCCCATGTGGAGTGGCAAGGCAAGGGCTTTTTCTTCAGCTCCATGTGTAAATCTCCAGGCTTGGGAGATTACAGGTGACATTAGACTCTTCCTTTTGCAAATCCTCCCTATTTGCATATCTCTACCTGCATAATTTCACCAGAAATTCCCCTACAGTGTTTAAAGTCCTGTTGTGTGTGTCTGTCTGTGCAGGTCTGGAGTCTTAGAGGATGAAGTAAGGGTGAGACACTTAGCCAGAGGGTAACAACTCTGTGCATTCCAATTTGGTACCAGGTAGTTTTGTTAAGATTCTTAAAATAGCACAGTTTCATAACCATGGGACTTGCTGCTTCAGAACCCTCACTGTTGCTCAAGCCATATGCAAAAGGAATGAATGAATTTTATGTTGAGCCATAGACAAAAGTTGGGATTTGCAGTGTGTCCCTGTGGAGCCTTTCCTTTTCCAAGCACTACAGAGGGATGTCTGTGTCCCCATCTTGGCTGCCCAGATGCTAAGCAAGCTGCTGCCCTGCAGCTTTGCAGGTTGGGGGCAAGAAACACCACGGCTGTGTTTTGTGGCTTCTCCAAGCATCAGAATGATGAGTTAAAACCTCTCTGTGTTTTCTGAAGGGCCACAGATCTCTCTGAGCTGCAGGATTTGCACCCTTGACACCATCTTTTGAGGAGCACTTCCAGAAAATATGGAATGAATGTGGATGATGTGGGAAATATCTCAGTAGCCTGCTCACACAGCTCGAGTCAGCACAGTCTCCCACTGTTAGCTGAACATGTCCCTTATGGAAATTGGCTTTCTAACCCACATTTCAACTGCTGGAGAGTTATGAGGTCAGCAAGTGCAGTTCAGAATTTAGCTCATTTTGTGTGTATCTTGGACCATATTCACCCCTGGGTTTTATACCACAAAAATCAGTGGAATGATGCCAAGGGAAAAATAAAAGTCATCCCCTAGTATTTAAAGGCAGCTCCTCCAACAGGAGTGTTTGACTGAGCTCCCTACCATAGCTCTAGGAAGGCTTCTGCTTGCTGCTTCCTGAAGGGTATCATTTTTATATGGATGCTGAGGATAACAAAAGCAGGGTTTGGATGAATGTTAAATCTTATGCTTCAGGGCATGAACCAGTCTCTAACTACTCAAGAGCAGGAAGAGGCTGCTGTAGTGGGCAGCACCCTAGCCCTATGCTGTGATGCATCCCATGGTGGTCAGCATGAAAAAAAATGATGATCTGGATGAGGAGATTTAGTCCCTTATCAGTAGGTTTGCAGGTGACACCAAGCTAGGAGCAGGTGTGGAGCTGTTGGAGGGTAGCAGAGCCCTGCAGAGGGACCTGGACAGGCTGGCTGGGTGGGCAGAGGCCAATGGGATGAGATTCAACAAGACCAAGTGCAGGGTTCTACACTTTGGCCACAACAACCCCAAGCAGTGCTACAGGCTGGGGATGGAGTGGCTGAGTGCAGCCAGGCAGAGAGGGCCCTGGGGGTGCTGGTAGGGAGTAGCTGAAGATGAGGCAGCAGTGCCCAGGTGGGCAAGAGAGCCAATGGCATCCTGGGCTGGCTCAGGAACAGTGTGGGCAGCAGGACAAGGGAGGTTATTCTGCCCCTGTGCTCAGCACTGCTCAGGCCACAGATTGAGAGCTGTGTCCAGTTCTGGGCTCTCAATTCCAGAGAGATGTTGAGGTGCTGGAAGGTGTTGAGAGAAGGGCAGCAAGGCTGGGGAGGGGCCTGGAGCACAGCCCTGTGAGGAGAGGCTGAGGGAGCTGGGGGTGTGCAGCCTGCAGAAGAGGAGGCTCAGGGCAGAGCTCATTGCTGTATACAACTACCTGCAGGGAGGCTGTAGCCAGGTGGGGTTGG
This sequence comes from Pogoniulus pusillus, assembly GCF_015220805.1. Classification (NCBI taxonomy): domain Eukaryota; kingdom Metazoa; phylum Chordata; class Aves; order Piciformes; family Lybiidae; genus Pogoniulus; species Pogoniulus pusillus. Next base: position 20,443,623 of record NC_087285.1, read on the forward strand.
GCTCTGCTCCCAGGCACCCAGCAACAGAACAAGGGGACACAGTCTCAAGTTGTGCCAGGAGAGGTCTAGGCTGGATGTTAGGAGGAAGTTGTTGGCAGAGAGAGTAATTGGCATTGGAATGGGCTGCCCAGGGAGGTGGTGGAGTTGCTGTCCCTGGAGGTGTTGAAGCCAAGCCTGGCTGAGGCACTTAGTGCCATGGTCTGGTTGAATGAATAGGACTGGGTGCTAGGTTGGACTGGATGAGCTTGGAGCTCTCTTCCAACCTGGTTGATTCCATGTTCTATGGCAGGCAGGCAGGTGAGCTGGATGGACCATGGGCAGGTCAGCCTGGGCAGTTCCCATGATTTTCCAAGAGCTGGTGCTGCTGCTGGTGATGCTCTGGCTCGGGGCTCAGCATTGCTGGTGCTTGATAAGAAGCAAAGAACTAATGCCTGTAGTCTCTTTTAATGACAGACTTTAAGCAATGATCACAGAATAGTCTTACAGCGCTAATTTTGCCTAATGAGCAATTAGCCAGCTCAGTGGTGACTCCCCCCTACCCCTTGCCTCTTGGGGAGGAGGTGACTGGGACTGAGCATGGTGCCTCTCTGGTGTGTTGGATCCCCAGCATAGGATTCCCATGGGTCCCACACCCTCACCCCAGTGGTGCTTGAGCTGCAGCTGAATCTTCCTCTTTCTGGAGTTCAGGGATTTGTTTTCCAGCTACAGACTTGCTGTGATATCCTAAATGTCAGCAGAGCCTCTTCTTTGCCTGCCTCTTCTTTGCCTGCCTCTTCTTTGCCTGCCTCTTCTTTGCCTGCCTCTTCTTTGCCTGCCTCTTCTTTGCCTGCCTCTTCTTTGCCTGCCTCAATATGTAATGCAGCCAGTGAAAACCTGTCAGCAAGACTTCCTTCCCTGCCTAAATGAAGGTTGGACTTGTGTGGGCTGAGCATATTCCAACATGTTAAATCTGGAGACAGCCACAGATGATGCTGAGTCTTTCTCACCTCGTGTGAGAAGCATGGGGCTTGATGAGTGCCCCAGCACCGACGCGAGCCTGGCTGCCTCGGGTCACGCTGTGGTAGGACTGGGAGTGGGTGCAGATGGTGCTCCAGAAGGGGAAATCCAGAAGCTCACAAGCTCATGCTTTTTCAGAGAGACATGTCCATATGCCATCCATAGAGTACAAGAGCCTCCTTGTCAGTCTGGAGCACTCCAGGCATGCTAGGGTGCAATCACCCAAATCTGTAGCCAAGACTGGAGCATGATGTTGGCTGGGCTGCTGGAGCCCCTGTGCTCTGTCCACCTTTGGCAGAGAGTGAAGTCCTGCTTTCAAGTGTCATCATCAGAGCCAGGCTCAGCTCTGACCTTGCAGCTTTCCAGTCCACAATCCTGTGCACAGCTCTTGAAGGCAAGTTGAGGACAGGGGATGTGAGCGCCATCAATCAGGTGCTTGACTCAGCTAAGCACTGCACCAAAGGACAGAGGTGCCTGCCACAAAGCTTGCCTTGCAGTGGAACATAAATCTGAGAGATTCTGCAGACCATGGCAATCAGGAGCAAAAGCCTAAGAGACATTGTGCATATGGTAACTGAGCGCTGCTCAGTTGCAGTATAATTAACAGTGGTGGCAAATTGGCACTGGTGAAGGCTCTGCAGAAGGCATTGATGTTTCCTCAAGTGAAAAAGGAGGCTGTAGCCAGGTGGGGTTGGTCTCTTCTGCCAGGCAACCAGCAACAGAACAAAGGGACACAGTCTCAAGTTGCGCCAGGGCAGGTCTAGGCTGGCTGTTAGGAGGAAGTTGTTGGCAGAGAGAGTGATTGGCATTGGAATGGGCTGCCCAGGGAGGTGGTGGAGTCGCTGTGCCTGGAGTTGTTGAAGCCAAGCCTGGCTGGGGCACTTAGTGCCATGGTCTGGTTGACAGGATAGGGCTGGGTGCTAGGTTGGCCTGGCTGAGCTTGGAAGTCTCTTCTGACCTGGCTGATTCTGTGATTCTTCCATTTAATGTTTTTGTGAGGTTGGGAAGAAATGAAGTCAAGTGCAATGCTGTCCCCGCCCCAAGTGGAGCAGTGATAATCAAGTTACTTGATTTCCTGTGCTTACTTTTTGGGAGGGGGGAGGTCTGCACTCATGTGATAATCTGTGTGCCTGTGTATGACTGCAGAGGGAGAGAGATGCTCTGCCCCAAATGCCTCATCATGCAGTGCTGTGGAGCCTGGCTGAGGATGTTCATCTATATATAGATATATATGATTTATAGGTTTTTAAACCTCCCTGACAGACTGCAGGGAGACCAATTTCTAGATGCATGCCAAGGTTTCTGACTGGGAGACAGGTAGCAGGAGGTGTTAATAAATGAGAGCACTGCAAGTGAAATGTTGTGACATGCAGCTCTCCGCACAGCCTGCGGAGCGCTGGCAGAGTCATCAAACCGAGCTGAGGGTAATCAGCAGGGACTGATAAAGCTGCTCTTGCAATTATTTGTTTGATACACAGCTTTCCGTCTCCCTCCTGCATAAAGAGCAGGATTGCTTTGCTTAGCGTGGGAGGGGTTTTTTTCATGCCTGTCAGGGCTTGTTCTCACCCAGATGTCATGAGCGGAGGGCTGAGGTCTGCGCTGCCGTTTTGTTTGCAGGCTCTTCCCTTGTGATTCTGGCAGCGTGAGCTGGAGACTGCATTCATTTAGCTGGGGAGAAGCCTTCTTGCTCATGCAAAGCTGCTGCTGTGGCAGGGGCCAGGCTCTGCCGGAAAGTCATTGAGGTTGGAAAAGACCTCTAAGGTCATCAAGTGCAACGCTGCATGCTGCTTCTAGGCTGCTCTGATTCACAGAATGTCAGGGGCTGGAAGGGACCTTCAAAAGCTCATCCAGTCCAACCCCCATGCCAGAGCAGGGTCCTGTACCAGATCACACAGGAATGCATCTGGGGGAGGTTGAATATCTCCAGAGAGGGAGACCTGTGACAGTTTGGGTGTTATCCACCCCCAACTCTTATGAAATAATAGAATCAACCAGACAGGCCTTGAAAGGCTCCAGAGAAGGAGACTCCACAGCCTGTCTGGGCAGCCTGTGCCAGGGCTCTGGGACCTTTACAAGTTCCCCCTTGTGTTGAGCTGGAACCTCCTGTGCTGCAGCTTCCATCCATTGCTCCTTGTCCTATCCCAGGGAGCAGTGAGCAGAGCCTGTCCCTCCCTCCTCTCTCCCAGCCCTCAGATATTTATAGACATTAAGTCGCCTCTCAGACTTCTCCTCTCCTGACTAAGCAGCCCCAGGTGCCTCAGCTCTCCTGACCAGGCAGTGCTCCACTCCCCTCATCATCCAGTCCAACTCCCACCCTGCTGGGGCAGGATGCCCTAGAGGAGGTCACACAGGGACACATCTGGGTGGGTTTGGAATCGCAGAACCACAGAACTCCTCATCAGGCAGTGCTTCACTCTCCCTCATCATCCTTGTAGCCCTCTGCTGGACCTTCTCCAGCAGATCCCTGTCCCTCTTCAGCTGGGGAGCCCAAAACTGAATGCAGTACTCTGTTGAAGGATAACTTTTAGTTATCCTTAAATAACTTCCTCTCCTCACCGCTTCCCCTGCCTGAAGAAGAAACTCCAAGCACTGACTGATTTCCAGGCAGTCACACTGGTGGCCTGTCAGCGACGACTGAGCTGAGCCAAAAGGCTGCTCTCCATGTCTGTGGTTTCTGGGAATGCTGCCTGCATGGTTCTTTCCCGGGATTTCCCTCTCTGCCCATGCCTGGGTGAGCTCTGCCTTCACTCAGGGCAGGTTCTGCAATTCTGCCTCGAACAAAAGGTGCAGCAATTCATTCCCACTCTGAGCTCTCTTCTTTCCCTTGTTCCATTTAGGTTCTCTCTAGCCTTTTTCTATCCTAAGGCAAGAGGAAGCCCTTCTTTCCCTTAAGTAAAGAAAAAGGGTAGGTTTTTCTTTAAAAGGAAGAAAGAAGAGATAGTTCCTATTGTCTGAGGGTTTTACCAAGAGCTCAGGAGGAAGGGGGAGGCACAAGGGGAGAGAGGCACATTAGAGCAGAAAATAGATTTCCTAGCCTAAAGTGAGAGCAATCCAGCCAGCTGCCATTAGCATACATTTGGATATTGTCAAGGGTGTCTGGGATGTACTGGGGGGCGTTCTGCTGCTCACAGTGCTCGCAGGCTGGCGCTGCTGAGGCCCCGAGCTGCCCCCAGCCCCGCACCGCACATGCGCTGCCGCTGGTGGCGAAGGCTCGCAGACATCAAAGGCTGCGCTCAGGCTCTCGCCTGGGTCAATGCCAGCTTGCTCCTACCCAGGAGAAATACTTCAGACTCGAACCAAATTAATGAAGAGGGAAATTATTCTGAGGCTAAGGAAAAAAATAGCTTTACACCCACTGCAGTTGTGTTCCTGGGTGGTTACCGTGAGCCCTTTCAGTGCTCTCTGATGCCAGGCACTGATGGTGTTCCATAGAATCAGTCAGGGTTGGAAGGGGCCACAAGGATCATCCAGTTCTACCCCCCCTGCCATGGGCAGGGACACCTCACACTAGATTATAGATCATAGAATCAGTCAGGGTTGGAAGGGACCACAAGGATCAGCCAGTTCTACCCTCCCTGCCATGGGCAGGGACACCCTACCCAAGATCAGGCTGGCCAGAGCCTCATCCAGCCTGACCTTAAATATTGCCATCCCTGGAGGTGTTCACAAAAAGCCTGGCTGAGGCACTTAGTGCCATGGTCTGGTTGATTAGCCAGGGCTGGCTGCTAGGTTGGACTGGATGAGCTTGGAGGTCTCTTCCAACCTGGTTGATTCTCTGATTCTACAATCTCCAGGGATGAGGCTTCCACCACCTCCCTGGACAACCCCTCTCAGAGTTTCACCACTCTCATGCTGAAGAACTTCCTAACATCCAGTCTGAATCCATCCATTTCCAGCTTTGTTCCATTCCCCCCAGTCCTATCACTACCTGACAGCCTAAAAAGCCCCTCCCCAGCTTTCTGGTAGGCTCCCTTAAGATACTGACAGGCCACAGCAGGGTCACCTATTTGAAGATGAATAAGATGTTCATGGCTCTGCTTGTTAGTGAAGGGCTTTTATTATTGCTCATCTTACATGAAAAGGAGAGTTATGAAAAATAAAAACCCCACAACAAACACATGGCACTAACAAATTGAAGCCCCCAGGAAACTGTTGCCTGAATGGGGTTTTGATTGGAGTTGAGTTTAATTGGCCATAAGTCTTCTCCTTTCTGATTTACTCTCCCTTTCGGACCAGTCTAACCCAACCCCCATAAACAGGTTTTCATTTTTCCCTATTGAGCGAAATCCTCCAACGTGAGCATCAACAGAAATATTCCTTCAGCAAGGTGACCTTGTTCTTGTTTGTACTGTGCTGGTAATTGATTCAATGCCTCCTTACCCTATAAATATGGGCTCTTTTTCTGAGGCATGCCCGTCAGAGTCTGCCGTAACTGGTTAGCGTAGTCGGCGTTTCGCTGCCACATTTGGGCTGCAGAACATTTCTCAAGCTGCAAGGGGATCATTTTCACTGACAGGATGGGGAAAAGCAGCTGTGTAGGTGTGCACATGCCCCTGCTGTTGGCTGCTTTGGGTTGCTGCTCTGTGCCTAGCCCAGAGAGGAAAAGCTCTTTTTGCAGCCCCCACTAACCCTGTGAGAGGCAGAGCCCAGGAATTTCCATGGGGTTTGAAGTGGATTTTTCCTGTCACACTGCAATGTCTGCAGGGGCACAAGGGGCAAGGGGTGGAAGCTGAGGTGTAGGAAGTTCCATGTAAACGACACTGGAATAGGCTGCCCAGGGGGGTTGTGGAGTCTCCGTCTTTGGAGATGTTCAAAACCCTCCTGGATATGTTCCTGTGTGATCTGCTCTAGGGGATGCTTCTCTGGCAGGGGTTTTGGACTGGGTGAGCTCTGCAGATCCCTTCCAGCCCCCAGTAACCCTGTGAGGGGCAGAGCCCAGGAATTTCCATGGGGTTTGAATTGGATTTTTCCTGTCACACTGCAATATCTGCAGGGGGACAAGGGGAAAGGGGTGGAAGCTGAGGCATAGGAAGTTCCATGTAAACATGAGGAGGATTTTTGTTCCCTGTGAAGGTGACAGAGCACTGGAACAGGCTGCCCAGTGGGGTTGTGGAGTCTCCTTCTTTGGAGATGTTCAAAACCCTCCTGGTGTGTTCCTGTGTGATCTGCTCTAGGGGATGCTGCTCTGGCAGGGGGTTGGACTGGATGAGCTCTGCAGATCCCTTCCAGCCCCTGAGGACCTCCATGGAGGCTCTGTCCCTGGAGGTGTTTAAGGCCAGGGTGGATGAAACTCTGCCCAGCCTGCTCTAGGGTAGGGTATCCCTGCTCCTGGCAGGAGGGTTGGAACTGGATGATGCTTGTGGTCCCTCCCAACCCTGACTGATTCTATGATGCAATGATTCTTCAATCTCACAACTTCAGGGACTGGAAATTGAATGTTTTATGGCCTGGTGAAAAGGTGAAGGGGAAAAAAAAAACCAACCCACCTTATATCTGCTGCCAGTTTCTTAATTACATCAGCAGCAAACACATTGTGAGTTAGTTAATGGCAGGCACTCCTGCTGAAAAAAGCTTTTACAGCCATGGCCTTGACAACTGGAGGCAGTTACTGTGCAGTGCTTTTCTTTTATGTTTCCTGAACCATTAGAATTCTTTCTCTCTTCTTTCTTCAGCTTTCCTTGCTACAAAAGAAAGAGAAAAATCTGAATTTTCCCTCCTTACAATCATCTTCTGAAATGGTTTTGTCTGTAAAGGTGAAGAGCTGGAGCACAGCCCTGTGAGGAGCGGCTGAGGGAGCTGGGGGTGTGCAGCCTGCAGCAGAGGAGGCTCAGGGCAGAGCTCATTGCTGTCTGCAACTACCTGAAGGGAGGCTGTAGCCAGGTGGGGTTGGGCTCTGCTGCCAGGCAAGCAGCAACAGAACAAGGGGACACAGTCTCAAGCTGTGCCAGGGGAGGTCTAGGCTGGCTGTTAGGAGGAAGTTGTTGTCAGAGAGAGTGATTGGCATTGGAATGGGCTGCCCGCAACTTCCCTTCCTAACCTCTTCTAGCTCCTGTAATGCTGGTGGGAGATTGTCAGAAGCTTGTGCCTTTCATCCCTGAAGTGGGAAAGGTTTTATTTATTTTGCTAATCTGAAAGTTAAGTGGGTGGGAAGATAAGTCTGCAGTCCTGCTCCCTTCCTCACATGCTACCAGCTCTTGTTTCCCCTTGAGAGAGGCAGAGCAGATGGGAGGCAGAGATGAAATGCAGATCCAACGTAAACAGCCTGATTAAGTTCTTGATAAAGGATAAAACACTTCACACATCAGAGCTGCTGGGGAACAAATTCAATGTTTCCTGAACATTGTGTGTCCACGTAAGCAGTAACTGTGCTTGCCATGGGGATGACATAGCAGCAGGCAGTGGGGCTGGGGAGTGCTGGGGAGATATGGACCCTCGTGGCTCTGCTGCAGGTCGCCTGGCTGGTTCCAGGAAGGCAGAGCTGGCAGCTCTTGGTCATCCTCTAGCATGGTGGACCTCTTGCTGCAGATTGCTGGGGCTGTATTACATGCTTGCTTAGAATCATAGAACCAACCAGGTTGGAAGAGACCTCCAAGCTCAGCCAGTCCAACCTAGCACCCAGCCCTATTCAGTCAACCAGACCATGGCACTAAGTGCCCCAGCCAGGCTTGGCTTCAATACCTCCAGGAATGGTGACTCCACCACCTCCCTGGGCAGCCCAATCCAATGCCAATCACTCTCTCTGCCAACAACTTCCTCCTAACATCCAGCCTAGACCTCCCCTGGCACAACTTGAGACTGTGTCCTCTTGTTCTGTTGCTGCTTGCCTGGGAGAAGAGCCCAACCCCACCTGGCTACAGCCTCCTTTCAGGTAGCTACAGACAGCAATGAGCTCTGCCCTGAGCCTCCTCTTCTGCAGGCTGCACAACCCAGGCTCCCTCAGCCTCTCCTCACTGGGCTGTGCTCCAGGCCCCTCACCAGCTTCATTGCCCTTCTCTGGACACCTTCCAGTATCTTAGCATCTCTCTTGAGGTGAGGGGCCCAGAACTGGACACAGCTCACTTTCCAGGTTTGGGCATTGGCTTTCCAGAGGTTTTAAAACACCTGCAGGCACTGATAGGTGCAGAGATTGCAGGAGGCTTTTCTCCCAAGCATTAGTGATCCTTTGGTTCCATGCTTTGGCTCAGTGAGTCAGGTCTTGACATATTTTTGTGTAAGCATAAGTTGCAGTGAGAAGTATCCATGAGTTGTCTACTTAAATCAGTTTTGGAATACTGGGCTGTCCTGACCAGTGGAGAAAGATTATAAAGCAGAGTATTGTCATGAGCATTATCACTCTGAGCAACCTGATCTAGCTGAGGATGCCCCTGTTGAGTGCAGAGGGATTGGACTGGATGACCTTAGGAGATTCCTTCCAACCCAGACTATTCTATGAGTATTTGATCTGTGCAATCCTGCAAACTTTGGTTGAATTTGGCACCTGATTTCCTTCTGAGAAGAGGAAAATGTGGTGTGCTGAGTTGGACTGAGGCTTAGGAAAGCACTTACCTGTGGAGAAGTGGAAAATAATATGCCTAACATGAACTTCTTTATGTATATCTAATGATCTGGACTTGGTTTTCACTTGTGTGGTTTATATGCAAAAGCTCAGAAATGGGACAGTACTGCTACAGTTTGAGGAGGATGTGTACTAGAATCATACAGTAGTTAGTCAGAAGGGATCTTCTTGTGGTCATTCCTCCACCCTCCTGCTTGAAGCAAGGCTAATGTCAAAGTTTGCTTATGTTGCTCAGGACCTTGTCTAGGTAAGCTTTGAAGATCTCCCGGGATGGAAACTGGAGACCTTATCTAGGTCTCTCTTCCAATTCCACACACTGCTCAGGGGAGGGTTTGCTCTTACATTCAATTGCAGTTTCCTTTCTGGGGGTGTTGCCTCTCATCCTGTCACTGTGCTCTCCAGAGAAGGGCCTGGCTCTGTCTACACCACCTACCTTTTACATCATCCAAACCACCATCAGTATAAGAAGACAGATCTCCCTAGGGTCATTTGCTTGTTCATTTTCCTTTCTTGGTGCTTCTCCTCTTCTTGTTTCTGTACTCTGGGAGTGCTTGACAGCATGCCCTTGTCTCCTGCCTACTGCAGGCAGCCACATATTTGGGCTCTCTCAAAGCAAGACCTTGTTTCTATTTAGTGCTTTTGAAAAGACTGCTTTGGAAACTGCATGAGCAGAAAAGGAGCTAGGTGTTGTGAGTCTCTGCCCTAAATCCCTGTCTGCCAAATACTAATGTTAGTTATTACCAAGCATAGCAGTCTCTGTGCAATTGGCCTTCATCCTGCTGAGAACATAACAGTATCAGTTAACAGGCAGCAAAAAAAGGCAGCAAGTTAAAGCTTTCAGGTCTTCTTTGGTGGCAAGTAAGGTGGCAACCAGGTACCAGCTCAGATATAGACTCATAGAATCAGTCAGGGTTGGAAGGGAGGACAAGGATCAGCCAGTTCCAACCCCCCTGCCATGCCCAGGGACACCCTACCCTAGAGCAGGCTGCACACAGCCTCATCCAGCCTGGCCTCAAACACCTCCAGCCATGGGGCCTCAACCACCTCCCTGGGCAACCCATTCCAGGCTCTCACCACTCTCCTGCTCAACAACTTCCTCCTCACCTCCAGCCTGACTCTCCCCACCTCCAGCTTTGCTCCATTCCCCCCAGTCTTGTCAGTCCCTGAGAGCCTAAAAAGTCCCTCCCCAGCTTTTTTGTAGGTCCCCTTCAGATCCTGGAAGGACACAAGAAGACCACCTCAGAGCCTCCTCTTCTCCAGACTGAACAGCCTCAAGATATGGCACAGATGTTTCCTGAAAACTTGAGATTAGACCAGAAACTTCCTAACATGAAGTCAAGTTGCATTGCTTAGCAATACCCAAGATGGGTGCCTCAGTGACAGTTCTACAGCTGAAAAAAAAAACCCCACAAGAAAGTCAACTTTGTCTTAAGAATCATTCCTGTGTATTTCAGCAAGGTTTCTCATGCCATGGGATGCAGAATTCCAGGCAGTATCCTCTTTAGATCCATTTCTATTCGCTAACAAAAGCGGCATTGACAGCAAGGGATTGCACTGAATAACTCATTGCTGGGGAGTTCTGCTCCACGCTGAAGTCAGGATGTGTCCTGGTGGAGTTCACAGCTGTCTTAGCTTTCTCTTTGCCTCATCTGGACAGCTCTGCATCCATGAGATTTGTTTCTTGGTCTGTGTGGACGTAGAATCCATGGGATTATCGCCATAGAAACAAGGGGACACACAGAGCGTCTTAGAAGTAACAAATGGGATTTGGCAGCCTTGCCCATTTACTACATGGAGGCTGAGCTGTAGACAAAAGGAAGCAATTACTTGCTCTTGGAGCCTTATTAACAGGCACATCTGCACAGTCATTACAATGAGATGCTTCAGCTTCCATTCTGGCTGGGATGGCATTCAGATATTCTGCTCTTCAAACCAAACTGGATCAGAGAATCAGTCAGGGTTGGAAGGGACCACGAGGATCAGCCAGTTCCAACCCCCCTGCCATGGGCAGGGACACCTCACACTTGATCAGGCTGGCCAGAGCCTCATCCAGCCTGGCCTTAAACACCTCCAGGGATGAGTTTCTGGGCTTCCCATTCCAGGCTCTCACCAACCTCATGCTGAAGAACTTCTTCCTAACATCCAATCTGAATCTCCCCATTTCCAGCTTTGTTCCATTTCTCCCCAGTCCCATCACTACCTGACATCCTAAAAAGTCCCTCCCCAGCTTTCTTGTAGCCCCCTTAAGATACTGAAAGGCCACAAGAAGGTCGCCTGGGAGCCTTCTCCTCTCCAGACTGAACAGCCTCAACTCCCCCAGTCTCTCCTCATAGCAGAGCAGCTCCAGCTCTCTGCTCATCCTCGTGGCCCTTCTCTGGACACCTTCCAGCCCTCTTGCAGTAGTGGCTCCAGAAGTGGACTCAGTACTCCAGGTGGGGTCTCACCAGTGCAGAGCTGAGAGGGAGGATCACTTCCTTCAGCCTGCTGCCCACACTTCTCTTGGTGCAGCCCAGGATCCCTGGCAGCTATTTTTATCGTTCAGTCGAGGCAGGAATGTGTTGGGTTTGGCATTTTGGTTCCTTGATGTTTGATTGCAAATCCTGGAGGCAGCCCTGTGCTCCCAGCCCGTGTGAGCCTCCCAGGAGGAGATAAGATGTAGTGACTGAACCAAAGGCTTCCAGGGAACAGTCACCCAAGTTTTGTTTGTAAAGCCTGATCTCCCACGGTGCTGGGACCCAGCTCCCAGCCTGTGCCAGGGCTGCATGCCCTGCCTGCCTTACAGGCACGCTGCCCTTCTCCTCTGTGGCAGTCCTGGATTGCTCAGAGTTGGCAGGTTGCAGCAGCCTGAGCTTGGGCAAGTAGATGGGTGGTGTCAGGCAGAGAGGTGCTTTAGCAGGAATGAGTACACTGTGCTGTGCATGCAGCTAAAGCTGGGCTGACTCTACTGGTACTGAAGGGGAAGCACAAACTCAGATTTTTAAGCCAAATGGGGCAGCTCTTAAAGTTGTATGGGGTGGTGAAGAGGCAGGAAGGCAGATGGAGGGGAATAACAGACAAGGAGAAGAGAAATGTACTGAAAAATAAGGCACATCTGCTGCCTGGCAGCGCTGGCAGGCTGAGGTGGAGCAGCAGGCAGTGTCAGCCTGTGGGCCTGTGCCTTCCGACGTGGGAGGTCAGTGCCAGCTCAGCAGTCCCTGGGGTGCAGATCCTGCTTTTCCAGCAGGCTCAGGAGACAGAACTGGAGTCCTGGGAGATTCCAGTTTTCTAGCTGCTCAGAGTAGAGATTGGCTCTGGGACTCTTGCTTTCAATCATCTCTTTTCCATCCTCCCTCACACCAAGTGAAATGAAATTTAGAAGGAAGCAACCAGGTCACAGAGGAGGCCCTTGCTCAAGGTGATGCATCTGCTAACCTGGGACTGAGCATGCACTGTCCTTTCCCAGCCCACATCCTATAATGCTGCCTATAGTTGAGAGCAGAGCAGCTTTTAGCAGGGATTTCAAAAGCAGCTGGAAATGTTTTAAAGCTCTCAGGGCAAAAATCTTTCATCCACCTGCACCAATTTAGGAAGAAAACAATTTTGCTTAGCAGAAGAAACATGTCAAGCTGCTTGTGAGGCACAACACTGAGATGGAGCCTAGAATGCAACCCAGAGGAGTGGAATACAGGGAGCTTGAAACTGGGCTACATGCTCCAAGCTTGCCTGGCCTCCTCCTCAAAGGTCCTGAGGACTCTGCATCTCTAACAGAGTGCTCAGGAGCTTTTTGAAACATTTATTTCCTACCTAAGTATAGACCTAGGGCTGACTAACTTTAGGCTCCAAAAATAGTGCAGGTGTCTGCCTTCTCCCTCTTCCTCAGTTCTCCTTTTCTTGCTCTTTAATCTCTTCAACTCCCACGTTCTCTGTTCCTCCCAACTCCCTTCATTTTTCCATCCTCCCCATAGCTGACTTCTGCTCCTGCTTCTACCCTGTCACTCCCTCTGTGACTTCTGTCCCGTGGGAGCTGCAGTGCAATGCTTAAGTCCCTTATTCTCTCCCCCTTTCGCCCTAAACTCTCACTGCCTCATTCTCAGGGGACAGAGTTCCAAGCAGACATCTCTGTTCTGCTCAGGAACCTGCTGAATTCGAGTCCCAAGTATTTTGCCTCTCCTACCTGGGATGGCAGCAAGAAGGAGAATCACCACAGACACCCATGGTTGGAGTGAGAAACCAAAGTAGCTGCTGCCACTTTCTGGCCCAAAAGCATAGCTGAGGCTGTCCCATTTTCTTGCACACTTCCCATTGCAGGCACCATCTGCCAGTGACAGCAGTCAGAGAGGTTACTGTGAAGGGGTGGTGTTAATTTTGTGAGCAGGAAGCTCTCAGCAGTGGCCTGTGCTTTTGGAATCGACCAGAAGAGAGATGTGACTGTGCTTACAGGCTTGGGGCAGTGTGGCTGGAGAGCTGCCTGGCAGAAAGGCATCTGGGGGGGGGCTGTAATAGACAAGCAGCTGAATAGGAGCCAGCAGCATGCCCAGGCAGCTGAATGTGAGCCAGCAGTGTGCCCAGGTGGCCAAGAAGGCCAATGGCATCCTGGCTTGGATTACAGATGCTGTGGCCAGCAGGAGCAGGGAGGTGACTGTCTCCTTGGACTTGGCTTTGGTGAGGCCACGCCTTGAGTGTTGTGTTCAGTTTTGGGCACTGCAATACAGGAGAGATGTGGAGGTGCTGGAGCAGGGCCAGAGGAGGGCAGTGAAGCTGGGGAAGGGCCTGGAGAATAAATCTGATGAGGAGTGACTGAGGGAGCTGGGGATGGTTAGTGTGAGGAAGAGGAGGTTGAGGGGAGACCTCATTGCTGTCTACAGCTACCTGAAGGGACATTGTGCAGAGGCTGCTGCTGGGCTCTGCTCACAGGTCACTGGAGACAGAACAAGGGGGAATGGCCTCAGGCTGAGGCTGGGGAGGTTTAGATTGGACATTATGAAAAGGTTTTTCACAGAGAGAGTGGTCAGGGACTGGAATGGGCTGCCCAGGGAGGTGGTGGAGTCACCCAGTCTGGATGTGTTTAAGGGTGGTTTGGATGTGGGATATGGTTGAAGGTGAATCTTGCAGAGTAGGGTTCTAGGTTGGGCTTGGTGATGCTGAGGGGCTCTGCCAGCCTGTGTGAATCTGTGCTTCTGTGATCTGATGGCTCTTGCTCCTGACACGAGTCTCTCTCTGTTGCAGGAAGGCATGCCCCAAACACTGACTTCTACCAGTATGTTTACCCCATGTGGCTTCAGCCCTCATCTACATACTTCAAAAGAAGATGAACAAGGAGGACTGATCTTCCAGGATGGAAACCTTACCTCAGCATCTCTGGATGCTCTAATCCAGCATCTGATACCTACCACTGATTACTACCCTGAAGTAAGCAATTCACAGTATAATAAACAGTTTAAATTTGATGAATTGGGGCAGCACTTTATGCAAAAGTGCAAATGTGTTAAATTTTGAATTAAGAGGGTCATTTAAAAGCTGCATACAATTACAGCTTGCTAAGTTGATGCATTGCTTTAAATGCTATTTCACTGCTCTGTAATTGTTCACATGAAAAAGCAGATCCCAAAGTTGATACTGCCTTTAAATAAGAGGGGAGCGGGGGAGAGCTGTGGTGGTGATGAATTAGTGATAGAGCAGTCAGAGCACTTCAAAAATAGCAAGTGCAGCCTGGAGAGATTTAGATGGAGACCGAAGCAAAAAAACCTTCAAGTCTGAACTAGCATTAAATTAGCTAAATTTCAGTAGCTGCTGAAGTCATCCAGGTCTGTCTGCACATACAAAGCATACCCTCAGTGGAAACAGAGACCTTCCTCCTGAGGAGTTCATTGTTATCCTGGGGTTATAGTCACACCAGCTCTGTAGTCACTGCACAGCAGAGTCTAGATCCTAAGCCTTGAACATTCAGTGTTTCTTCCCCAACAGTGTAAGGATCTAAACTGGAAGCAGCTTTGTGGTCCTGCAAGCTACAGACTTCACTGCATTCTGCACATCCTCTGTGGAATTCAGGATGGAGCTTGGCTGGCAGACTTTTAAGTGCTAATATATCTCTCTGGAAGGGCTTGTGTTTCAAAGCCCAGAGCAGCACTGACTTGTGGGCAGTTGAGAAGGCTCTGCAAGTTATCAATGCGGAGCAGGCAGCGTGCTTTAAATTACCCGCAGCTTGCTTTCTGCTCAGCTAAAAACTAAGTCATGGAGAAGCATATCAATTAAGAAAGAATAAAAAAAAGAGAGAAAGAAAATGAGGGAGGCAATAAAAATAGGTGATGGACAGATTAGGCTGTGGGATTTTCATTAAGCAACGTGTCATGTGTAATGTTAGACCTGCTGCTCAGGAGCGGGGCTAGGTCTGGGGGAAAGAAGATAATTCAGGAGCCAAGAGGGGTCGGGAAGCAAACAACTGAGGATTGATGCACAGATTTTAAATGCACTGCTGGGATACTTTAAGTAATCCAAAGCTTTATCCAGCAGGCCTGCTTCCCACAGCTTTGCAGATATGGGATTGCATATGATGTCACTTAGCTAAAAGAAGTGGATTCTGGGGAGTCAGTAGAATGAATAAAGAATTTCTTAGACCAGGCTGGGCGAGCCCTGCAGGACTGTAGCAAGACATGAGTGATTTGAGGACATCTGCAGCTCACAGCCCTGGGCAACCTAGAGATGTCTGAGTGTCGACATGGTCAGCCTTTGCTGTCTCCTGCACCTGGGCTTGCTTCTGCAAAGTGTGGTCTTCACTGGGTGTGTGCACTGGGCTTGGAAGGGGACAGTGTGGAGGAAGGAGATGGCACTGCCTCCTGCACCCACTGAAAGCAGTTCCACCTTCAGGAACAGGAATCTGTCTGCCCTTTAGATTACAAAAAAAGGTCTGTCCCAGAGGGAATGCAAAACCCATGGGGTTTGGGGCTTTTGTGGTTAGTGTTTGTTCCCCAATGTGTGGTTGCTTACAGCAGGGCTGCTGGTCTTTCCCCTGCAGAAAGCCTACATCTTTACATTCCTGCTGAGTTCCAGACTCTTCATCGAACCCCATGAGCTTTTGTCCCGAGTTTGTCACAAGTGCATTGAGCAGCAGCGGCTGGATGACCCTGTGCTGGACAAGGTCAGTGTCCCTTTGCAGCAGGAAGAGCTGAGGTGTTTTCTGTGGGGGTCCTTTGCCTGAATGAAACTTCCTCATAAAGGGTGATGCTTGCTGCTAAGATCCTGACATTCATAGAACCATAGAATCAACCAGGTTGGAGGAGACCTCCAAGCTCATCCAGTCCAACCTAGCACCCAGCCCTGGCCAATCAACCAGACCATGGCACTAAGTGCCTCCTCCAGGCTCTTCAACACCTCCAGGGACGGTGACTCCACCACCTCCCTGGGCAGCCCATTCCAATGCCAATCACTCTCTCTGACAACAACTTCCTCCTAACATCCAGCCTATATTTCCCCTGGCACATCTTGAGACTGTGTCCCCTTGTTCTGCTGCTGGTTGCCTGGCAGAAGAGCCCAACCCCACCTGGCTGCAACCTCCCTTCAGGTAGTTGTAGACAGCAATGAGGTCACCCCTGAGCCTCCTCAGGGTGTCAGGCATCATCCTAACATCCAAGTCTAAGAGCAGTGCTCCAGGCACTTGTCACTTCCAATCTTCTTCTAATTATCCCTTTCCCCTGTCCCAGGCTTCCCAGGTGACTTCCCTTCCTAGCATCTTGAAGGCTCTGCGGGAGCCTGCAGGATGCAAGGAGGTAGGACGCAAGGCTCACGCTGACGGTGGCAGATGTTGACACTCCACTCTCCTTCACGTTGTTACTTAATGCCTCTGCCCTTTTTGCTTTCTTGCTTCTGGTACAGTAATATTTCCTCTTGGCCTCAGGTGTCACTTTGAACGCCACATAGCAGCACGCAGCCACCCACTCCCCTGCCATTGCTGGCAGTGACAGATCGTCTGCCAGCCGTGCTGCAGAGCGGCGCTGCCTGGCACACCAGCACCCAGCCCAAGCAGCAGCAGCCAGGCTGTCACAAGCCAACAGCATGAGAAAATCCAAGCTGTCACTGCGTGGGCAGCCCTGCTGTTCTGCCCCAGGCACTGTGCAGAGTGATACAGTGCGTAACGATCTGTGTGCCAGTGGCGTCCTGGCCTGGCTCAGGAGCAGTGTGGCCGGCAGGACAAGGGAAGTCCTTCTGCCCCTGTACTCAGCACTGCTCAGGCTGCACCTTGAGTGAAGCTCCCTGGGCGTGCCTGAAGTGCGTCTGTGCTTTGGACTGGCCTGTAGTAACGCAGACTTGGTGGGACACCAACTTGGCATCTTGTGTGGGGCTGACTTTGAACTTCTGCCCACAAGCAACCTCCCATCCCCCATGTCCTGTGGCTTGTGCAAAGTCCTCTGCTTCAGTTCTAGTGGCAGTTTACACAGCTGGAGCAAATGTCTCCCCAGACCTTTGTAGTTTCCAGTAAAGCTTTCCCTTTAGCAGCCACCTGCTGGTCTTTGAGCCTGAGCTTGATGCCAGCTGACAGCATCTATTTTTAGAGCTGTGGTTCATTGTAACCTGTTGTTGGTGGAAAGCTGAAATATGCATTCTGACCACCTTGGTTGAGGAGCAGAGAGCTGTGGAGCTCAAGAGTATAATTTCTCTTGATTACAGGGTACCCTTCAGCTGCAGCACATAGGATGCAGGACCCTGTTTGTTTTGGTCTGTGTTTTCTCTAAATCAGAATGCAGTTTGGTGTTTAATGCAGTTTCCCCTTCACATGCTCTTGCATAACCAAGGATGAAAGCTTTGGAAGCAGCTGCTCTGGGCATCTCTTGAGATAATGCTAATGCACCAACCGTGCTGGGCCCCATATTTCCCTCCTTGTCCCATATCATCCTGAGTATTTCCACTGCTGCACCCACAGATGAGTCTACACCAAAACAAGACAAGGGATGATGGATACAAGCCAGAACACAGGAGGTTCCACCTTGACATGAGGAGAAAATTCTTTACTGTTAGGGTGGTGGAGCACTGGAACAGGCTGCCCGGGGAGGTTGTGGAGTCTCCTTCTCTGGGGACTTTCAAAGCCAACCTGGATTTGTCCCTGTGTGACCTGCCCTGTGTGTTCCTGCTCTGGCAGGGAGGTTGAACCCCCCTGATCTCTGGAGGTCCCTTCCAATCCCTAACATCCTGTGATTCTGTGAAAAGCCAGGTGGGCATCAGCTGTGTGTTGTGTGAGTGGATGTCCTTGTCCTTGTCCTGTCATGGGCAGTGGCTTCAAACTAGTGAAGAGCAGATTGGATGTTAGGAACAAGCTCTTTACCAGGAGGGTGGTGGAGCACTGCAACAGTTTGCCCAGGGAGGTGGTTGAAGTCCCATCCTTGAAGATATTCAAGGTGAGGCTTGACAGGACTCTGGGCAGCCTGATCTAGCTGAGGATGCCTCTGCTGACTGCAGAGGGGGTTGGCCTGGATGACCTTTGGAGGTCTCTTCCAACCCAGACCATTCCATGATTCTGTGCCCTTAAGCTCCTAGAAGATTGCAATGCTGTCAGTAACCCAGGTAAGGTCACTGAGGTGCTGGTGTTATTACCTGTCTGCCTTGCCTCATGCTGCCACTGCTCACTAAGCATTTCTCCCTTAGACACTCTGGCCCACGGTCAGGGCTGTTTGCTGGGAGACTTTGACAAGTGAACATATTTCAGTCCCTGTCCTGTTTGCATTTCAGGCTCGGATCAGAAAATTTGGACCCAAAATCTTGCAGCTGCTGACAGAGTGGACAGAGACCTTCCCATATGACTTCCAGGAGGAGCGGATGATTGGCCACCTGAAAGACATGATTCACAGGATAGCCCCGTGTGATGAGGTGAGGATGTCTGACCTGGCATGCTGCATGCAGCTGTGAAGTTCATTTTCCCACTTGGTTCCTCCTTTTGCCACATTCTGTTTCTTGCACATGGGTTGTGACTGCTCCCAGACCTCAGCAGCCACCTGCTCCCAGGAACAGCTTCTTCCAGGCCAAAGTCACAGAGATGATGAAGGGAATGGAACATCTCTGTTAGGAGGAGAGCCTGAGGGAGCTGGGGCTGTGCTGCTTGGAGGAGAGGAGACTGAGACGTGACCTCATCAATGGTTATCAGTATGTGCAGTATTCAAGGTGTGGCCTGAGCAGTGCTGAGCATAGGGACAGAAGAACCTCCCTTGTCCTGCTGCCCACACTGCTCCTGAGCCAGCCCAGGATGCCATTGGCTCTGCTGCCCACCTGGGCACACTGCTGCCTCCTGTTCAGCTGCTCTCTACCAGCACCCCCAGGACCCTCTCTGCCTGGCTGCTCTCCAGCCACTCCGTCCCCAGCCTGTAGCACTGCTTGGGGTTGTTGTGGCCAAAGTGTAGAACCTTGCACTTGGCCTTGTTCAATCTCATCCCATTGGCCTCTGCCCACCCATCCAGCCTGTCCAGGTCCTTCTGCAGGGCTCTGCTCCCCTCCAACAGCTCCACACCTGCTCCTAGCTTGGTGTCATCTGCAAACTTACTGATGAGGGACTCAATCCCCTGGGCCAGATCATCAATGAGAGTGGCCTGCTGGGAAGAAACTCAATCTAGAGGACTGGATGGTCTTGGTGTTCAAATGTGCAAGCCACATGTGTGGCAGAGCAGACAGGACACAGTGAATGGAGTCTCTGGGAGCCCTGTTTGCACTTTCAGGTGGGTGAACCTCATAAATCAGTTCAGAAACATCAAAAATACCACAAAGTCCACATGCAAATGGTACAAAGAGAGTCTCTAATTACTTCTAGGTTAACCATGGGATGTGGAAGAATTCAGTTCTGCTGGCTTCATCAAGGTCTGTCTTCAGGCCACAGATGGGTGCAGTTCAGTAGGAGGAAAAGCACATACCCATGAAACTGAGAGAGGTAGAGAGAAGAGAAGGAATTGTCAGGGTGGCAGCACAACAGAAATTAAGTTGGACCCTCCAACCCACAGGAAACATGAGAGAAATGGAAACAGCATCACAGCTGGGCACTTCTGGGTGTCTGTAGGCTGGCATGGATCAGCTGGCTGGGCTGGCCAGCCCATGGGGGAGAAGGGATGATGGCAACAAAGGACTTTCAGAAGGTGCCAAGGTGGCCTCAGTTTCATTGACCAGAGCTGTGAATCATCTCCCTGAAGGAGAAGAGACAATGACCTTGTTCCTGCTAACCACTCAGGAAGGTGCCTTGGAGCCCTTCAGTAGCTGATGTGAGAGCAGTCCATGCAGACCTACCAAAACCATGTCCACTGGGAAGGAGCTGCCTAAGAGCAGAGACCTTTGCTCATGCTCTTGAAGAGCATAATCACAGAATCACAGGACTTCAGAGGCTGGAAGGGACCTCCAGAGATCATCCAGCCCAACCTCCCCACCAAGGCAGGGTCACCCAGGGCAGTTCACACAGAGCTTTGACAGTCTCTGGAGAAGGAGACTCCACAACCTCTCTGGGCAGCCTGCTCCAGGGCTCCATCACCCCCACTGTAAAGAAGTTTCTCCTCACATTGAGGTGGAACCTCCTGTGCTGTAGTTTCCATCCACTGCCCCTTGTCCTATGGCAGGGCACAAGTGAGCAGAGGCTGTCCCTGTCCCTTCCTTCCTGACTGCCAGCCCTCAGGTATTTAGACATTGGTCAGATCCCCTCTCAGTCTTCTCTTCTCCAGACAAAAAAGATCATTGAGGTATCTGCAAGTTACGCCTAGAGCATGCCTACTTCTTCTTCCCCCTCTGCCCCAAGTGCCACTGCTCATGGTGGCTTTAAAATGCCTTTTGAACATTCCCAGACCTGTTGGACTAGCTCAGGTAAACTCAAAGCATCAGTGAGAGGCTCTGAGGGGACTGTGTGCTAAAAATCCACTGTGTGCATGCAAAGCAATGGCCTGTTTGCCTAACCAGAGGTGTGCACTGCTTGCTCAGCTCTGGAGCTTGCATAGCTGAGCACTGCTGCTTATGGGGGCCCTGGGGTGGGGGACACACCTCAGACTAGCTTAGGTTCGAGTCTTTGTTTCTCAGGTATTACTGGGGACTGTAATTGCAGGTGATTATGGCTGAGCAAAATCAATAGTTAATTTAAGGAACCAAGTCCTGCCCCTGGGAGGAATATTAAACTGCAGCAGGACAGGCTGGGAGGTGACTGCTGGAGAGCAGCCCTGTGGAGAGGTACCTGGGAGTGCTGGTGGAGAACACCCATGGCACAGCAATGTGCCCTTGTGGCCAAGAGGGACAATGGGATCCTGGGGTGTACTAAGCAGAGTGTGTCCAGCAGATCAAGGGAGGTTCTCCTTTCCCTCTACTCTGCTCTGCTGAGACCTCATCTTGAGTACTGCCTTCAGTTTTGGGCTCCCCAATTTAATAAGAGGGACAGGGACCTGCTGGAGAGGGTCCAGCAGAGGGCTATGAGGGTGATGAGGTGACTGGAGCACGGCCTGATGAGGACAGGCTGAGGGACCTGGGGCTGCTTAGTCTGGAGAGAAGACTGAGAAGAGATCTAATAAATATTTATCAATATCTGAGAGCTGGGGCTCAGGAGGGGGAGTACAGGCTCTGCTCACTGCTCCCTGGGATAGGACAAGGAGCAATGGATGGAAGCTGCAGCACAGGAGGTTCCAGCTCAACACAAGGGGGAACTTCTTTCCTGTAAGGGTCCCAGAGCCCTGGCACAGGCTGCCCAGAGAGGCTGTGGAGTCTCCTTCTCTGGAGCCTTTCAAGGCCTGTCTGCATGTGTTCCTGTGTGACCTGAGCTAGACTGTATGGTCCTGCTCTGGCAGGGGTGTTGGACTGGATGATCTCTTTGGGTGCCTTCCATCCCCTGACATCCTGTGAGCCTGTGAACAGCTCCTTCCCCACCAATGCAGGTTTCCTTTTCCAAGGGCAGCACAAAGGAGTGCTGGTGGTGCCTGATGGGTGTTTGGAAGAAAGCTGTTCCCGCTGTGAATGACAGAAATGAAAGATGGGAAGATTTGTGAGGTCACCTAAGCCATGTAGGTCAGTGCAGGATTTTTCCCTGCAGCCTGTGCTGCTGTCCTTTTGTGAAGTCCACTTTCTAAAGGCTCTCTGATGTGCTCAGAAAGGTGGCCGTGCTGAGAAGCATTTCCTCAGTAAGTGCTGGGATTTGCATTTAGAGTTGGAAATTGTAATTAAACTCTGAGCTCCTCAGCCACCTGCTGAGGCCTGCTGTCTTCAGAGCAGCTCTCCCAGTTAAGGAACCAAACGTTTTCTTTAACTATTAAGCAGTCATCTGCTGCTTTTGCCTGCTAATGTGACAATGGAGTGGAATCAGTTGACAGAGTCCAGCACGCAGCCTCCTGCGATGGGAGGTGACTGCGGCGAGGTAATTACCAGCGTGCTGAAGGTAATGAACAGTGCTGTTTGCACTCAGCAAACATGGTTTGAAGAAGGCAGGGAAATGCTTTTAAAAGGGCAAAGCAGGATTTCTTCCTTTCATTTCTCACCCAGCGTGCACAGAAGCAGCTTTGTAGGCGAGGGTGCACCTGACAGGTTTTCAGTGAGTCTCTTCAAGAGCTCTAATTTTGGATTAATCTTTATTGTCTCCATTAAAGTGCCTCTCCTTTCAGTCTTTTGTCAGGTGCTTGGCTCACCTGAGCCTTTGCTGTTGGCTGCACTTAGGGTTTTGTGCTATACCTGTGTTTTTGCACTAACCTCTGGTTTTAGAATCAGTCAGGGTTGGAAGGGACCACAAGGGTCAGCCAGTTCCAACCCCCTCTTTCAGTGACTTCTTTTTATCACTCTCTGAAATAAATTTCCCCTTTCCTGCCAGAAGGCAAATCTGCATGCACAGTCCACCCTCAGTGTGTGATCAATGCATTGGTGCAGAAGTGAATGCCTTGCAGTACATCTTTTTATTGCTTTAAATACCTTGACTTCTCCCTAAGTCTGTTCTGAACCCTAACTGCATTTCGGTACCAATGAGCTCCAGTTCCACAGCTGTGCCACTCTCCATTACACACATACCTAGAATCACAGAATCAGCCAGGGCTGGAAGGGAGCACAAGGAGCAGCTAATTCCACCCCCCGCCATGCTCAGGGACACCCTACCCTAGAGCAGGCTGCACACAGCCTCAGCCAGCCTGGCCTCAACCACCTCCAGCCATGGGGCCTCAACCACCTCCCTGGGCAACCCATTCCAGGCTCTCACCACTCTCATGCTCAACAACTTCCTCCTCACCTCCAGCCTGACTTTCCTCACCTGCAGCTTTGCTCCATTCCCCTCAGTCCTATCACTTCCTGAGAGCCTAACAAGTCCCTCCCCAGCTTTTTTGTTAGCCCCCTTCAGATCCTGGAAGGCCTTAACAGAGCCATGCCTACCCCCACGCCCCATGGAATTGATCCCCCTCTTTACAAGACAAGTTCACAGAATGTCAAATGTCTTAGTTTGAGTTTCCATTAAAAAATACCATTCTGCTGATAGGGCCTCCTGAGCCAGGCTGAGATCTGCAGTCCCACCTGGATGTAGAGGAGATAAATACTTAGCTGTTGGTCGGTAGTTTGTGTCCAGGAGACTCTTTGTAAACCAGAAGTGTGACCATCTGTTGGAGTGAGGACTTACAGGAGCAAGGCTGGTAGATAGTTCCTTAGAGCTAGTACTCATCAGGAACGGATGAAAATTGAAGGAATGAAAGGTTTGGTTTACCAAAATGATTTCAAGCCTTTCTTTCTACCTCTCTTTTACTCAATTTTCACTCCTTCTGTGTGGTTTGCTTCCAAGTAGAGCATATGTTGGCATTCCCCAGCAGAAGTGCCTGATGCCTTCTAGGAGCTTGTTTCACTTTGAACTTAGCAGCTCTGTGTTGCTGAAAAGCTTGGCTGCATCCTGCTTAGCTGGCCCTTGTGCCCTTGAGCCCAGCTCAAGGGAGTTTCTTCCTTGAGGGAGTAAGAGGTTCTTGAGCAAGGTGAAACCTCCTGCTAGATAAGCTGTTATGGAAGCTGCTGAGCGTTGCAGTGAAAGTGGAAGCATTTGGGATGTTCTGGAGGCTCCCAGGGTCAGCCTGGAAACAGCGTAGGTGTAAGCTTGTTCCTTTGCACTGTGAGGTAGCTGGAGATGCTGCTCCCAGTGTGCAGCTGGCATGCAGGGTAGGTGAGAAGAGCAGTGGTTGGCTTCTGGTACCCAGAGCATCTGAAACAGGACTGCTGTCAGTGCCTAGCAATGACGTCTATCCACAGCCCACAACTCTGAGGAAGATGGAAGGCTGGATCTAAACCATGGGATTGAGGAGTACCTCCCAAGCCTTCACTTGGGCTGTGCCCAGCTTGGAATGTGACCCAGGTGTGTGCTGCTCTTTGTGGGAAGGCAGATCCGGCCGAGTGCCTGTTGCAGTGCTGAGGGTGCCAGCGTGTACATCTGCTGTGCAGTACAGATGTAAGAGGAGAGGGCTCCTTGCCAGCTCTGCTTCCACACTGACAAATTACAAACTGCTGTTACTGGCAACTTGAGGTTGCTGAGTTCTGTTTGGATGGGGAGCCAGGAGCCGCTCCACTTGCGAGCAGCCAGAGGATTTCTCCTCTGTCTCTGTGCTGGGAGAGGACCTGGCATTAAAACAACCTAGAGACTGTTTTCCCAGGTGACTGTGCTCTTTGAAATTGAGCAAGCACCCACTGCACCTATGCTTGGTGCTCCTTTCTCTGGCTGGGAATGCCACTGAGGCAGTTTTCCTCATCAGAGTACACCTGGTGCTCCTGTGAGGCTTTTGCCCAAGGACATTTCCAACTAATCCCTGTCTGCAGAGCCCATCCACCAGTTACCTGGGTTTCACAATGTCTGCATCTGTCAGTCAGGAAGAGTTGAAGGCATTTCCTTCTGCCCATCCTTCATGGCCAGCAGCTCCACTCCTTCTCTGTAAAGAGTTGCTCCAGCTCTGAGAACCACCTGAGCAACTTCGTAATGATCATCCTGCCGAGCACAAGGCTGTGCTTGGAATACAGAATGAACCTCCTTCAGCAGCAATTAACAGTCTGGATCTTAAATACTTAAAGCTACATGATGCTCAGACCACTCCAGCTGCATAGCAAGTAGCAGCATGCTTCTGCTGCTTTAGCTCAAACTGGTGTAGAGAAGAGCTTTAGAAACATTTCACTTCCTAACAAACAGGAGTTGGCTGGGCACCACTAAGAGGGAGAGTTCTTGGCCAACAAATAGGTGACCTAAAGGACAAGTACCAAATGCTGCTGTGCCCCAGAAAGCTGCAGTCACTCAGGTTGCAGCATTACCTCTCCTCTGATCCTGATGCTGGCAGGAATATGGAGTGCCAGTGCCAGCCCAACCCTCCACTCCTGCCTGCCTCTTCTCTTGACTGCAGTCTCTGTGGTCCAGAGCACAGAACTGTAATTAAGCCAACTGCTTGTTCTGAAATAGGCTCGTTGAGGATAAATTGGTGACCTGTTGCTGGCTTTAAAGTGTTTTGCAGAAGGGGAAAAATCCAGCACAAACTGAGTCCTTTGTTAGTTTTTTTTTGGGGGGTGATTTATGTTTCTTTCTCTCCTGGTCTCTCCAGGCCTACTGGAAAAAGATGAATCAGCTTCTGCAAACCTTGAACCAGAAGCTTGCAACTCTCAGCCATGGGCAAGAAGGGATTGTCAAGATCAGTGCTGCTGTCTCAGATAAGCTGGTTGCCTTTAAAAGTAAACCTCCAGCAATTCAGAGAGAAATCCTGAGCGTCTGCAGTGACCCTTACACCCTGGCTCAGCAGCTGACACACGTGGAGCTGGTAAGTGGGAACAGTTCCCAATGTCTGCAGCCAGAGATATTATTTTAAGCCATCAGCTGCTGAGTATTCCAGACATAACCAAGCACTGTCTGCACTGCTGCAGCACATCCTGTGCTGCAACTGCACTGCAGCAGGAGGCAGGGTTTGACAGGTTAAGAGATGCTTGGGAAGCAAGGCGTAGATCAGGAGTGTTCTGTGCCTCTTGGGGTGACTCACTCTGCTTTTTCAGCTTGCCTGGCTGTGAAATGCGAGTCATAGTCCCAGGAAGGTCAAGAGTTTCTCACTCCTGTAAGGTGCTCTGAGCCCCACAGCATGGAGGTGTTATTAAAATGCTGGTTGTTAGCCCTGCTCTTCATTTGAAGAGCTATTAACAGTTTGTTCCTACAGATACACAAAGCCTCTCACTTGTCTGAGGTGTCTTTCATTCTTCCCCATGGAACTTTGTGCAGGGCATACAAGAGGGTGCAAGTCCTGCTTGTTTGTACATTGGTTTGCAGTCTATCCTCAGGGTTTTGATACTGACTGCCCCAGCTGCAGCACCAAGGCATTGGACACTGATGTGTTGCACAGCATTCTCCCAGGTTCAGGTCCTCCGTGTAGACCTCCTGCATGCTCCTAGAAGAACATAAAACGTTGCTGCCATCTGCAGATCTCTTGATGATGTAATGATTGCCTGCCCTCCTGTAGACAGCATTCATCCTTGAGAGGAAGGCTGGGAAATGGGCTGTGGATTGGAGTGAATATCATGGAATTAGCCTTGGGAAGTCTGAAGGTAGTTGATACTCTGCCAAAAAGTGAAACAGCTCTGACACTCCAAGTTCAGGATCATGTTCTCACCTTAGTTTTCAGAACATGCAGCTTTGGCTCTCTATGCTTTATAAAGCTTAAGCCAGAGAGCAGAAGTCCTTTTGCCTGGAGTTTTTCCCCTTGCTTTTCCTTTCCTCCACAATGCAGCTGTCTTCCAAGGGGAGATTCCCTGTAACCAGGGCACTGCTGCACTCCTGCACATGATGCAGCCAGGGGTTCTCCTTCCACTTCATCGCAACCAGTGGTCCCTACATTCTCTTCCACTTACTGCAGCTGGTAGACCAGCTGCTCTGTGCTGAAGCTGCCTGATGCTTATTTGTTGCAAAGAATTATTGCCTACTGACTAAATGTAGTGGTGAGAGCCCTGTACAGTTATCAGTGGCAAGGTGAGAAGCCAAGAGAAGTAGTGTGGGAGCAGCCATAACATTTTCACTTTCACTTAAGTAAAGCTCCCATTGATTTTTTTGTTGCTTGAGAGCCTGAGCTTTGGGCTGCAGGAATTCCAGAATGGCTCCTCTGAAATACCTTTGTGACCTACAACTTACTGAGGAGATTTTTTTTTCCCTGATCAACATGTTTAAGGGAATTGAGAAGCCTGTGAAAAGGGCCAGTGGTGTGGCTGGGGCTGCCAGGTTTGCTCAGGAGCTGCTGGAGGTGGCCTGACTGTCTTTTACTTGAGAGACACCTGGATGCCTGATCTGCTCTTGGTCTACTTAATGCCTGGGACACTCTGCAGTGTAAGCAATGCCTTTAAGCCTTTAACGGACCACAAGAACCTTCCTTTCCCACTAATGCCCCAGGGCATCACCTGAGCTGCACTGGGTAGGGAGGTAGGGTCAGAACAGTGTGTGTATGTGTGTGCAGATGAGCAGCAGATTGCTATGGTTACCAGATCACAGCATTGCCGCTGGTTTAACAGCTGCTAAATAAGGCTGTTGAGTACTGCTGGACCACAGCAGCACCAAGCACAGAGCCAAGGTCTGGTGGCTCCCAGATGGGCCCTTCTGCATCCAGCACCTTTCTCTCTGCAGTGGAGACAGCTCTTACTGGGGCTTGTCAGCAATGAGACATGTTTATTCTCATTTTCTTCTTTCTGCTGAAATAACTCTAATTGTTCTCAGGAATTTCAGTGTCTGGCTGTCTACCAGTTCAGTAACACCATTCAGAGCTGACACATAGTGAGGATGTCTTACCAAGAGAAACAGACTGCAGGGTGCTTTCTTACTTCTTTTCTTTCTTTTTCCCCTCCTCTAATAGGAAAGGCTAAGCCACATTGGACCCGAGGAGTTTGTGCAGGCTTTTGTCCATAAAGACCCTCTGGATGGCACCAAGGTATGATTTGTCCCCATGCAAAGTGTGGTAACTATTTGTTCTAAATGAACCTATGTGATGAGAATCCATAAGAGCAGGGCCTGGCTGCTGGTGACCATGGCCAGGCCAGCCCATGAGCTGCATTGGCACTGCAAGGATGGGACCTGCTGATAGAGCTGGCACTGGCAGGCCATTGCCTTTCCTTCCTGGTGAGTGTATGTCCCAGACTGAGACCAACCAGCACACTGATGTTTTGCTTTCTGGCTTGTTCCTCCTAACCTGCTTTGACAAGGGCAGATGGCTTGGGGCTGTGCACAGCCAGGGAATGTCTGTTCCAAGTGCTAAAGGTTGTGAGGTGATGTAATGCCCCTGGTGTGTGCCCAGACACCACAGTAATGACTCAGTGCGTCATGAATCAACATACTTTGCTCTGTCTGCACAATGGCTTTTAACCCAGAGCACCACAAAGAATGGGGAGTCTGAGCAGGGCTTCATCCAGTGCCTGTGGAAACCAGCTGGAATCTTTCCACTTGTTCCAACGGGGTCTGAAACAGAATTTCAGTGAGTGCCTCAATGAAGAAAGAGTCTTCCTGGCTGGAGAGGGAGAGTTGCAGATTTCACATACTGCCAGCAAAGAAAGAGAGTGGAAAATTCTTCCCCAGAACTGCATGTGGGCTCCCACTGGGGCTGTACATCAGTGGCAGGATGTCAGCATTGCTGCTGAACAGAGCAGGAACATCCCAGCTTATAAGGCTGCCCAAAGAGCACTGTGGTGAAAGGATGGATGGATGAAAAGTGCATCACTGGGCTCTTTCCTAACTGGAGTTATGAAGATTTTGCAGTTGGTTTTGGGGAGAGAGCAGGGGGCAGAGATGGTGTTTCAAATATTCAGAGCATTGATCACATCCTTCAGGAAGGAGGCCCAAGGTAGAGATGTGTCAGAAACATGAAATAGCAAAGCAGTTACAGTGAGATTTCAGCAAGCTGCTGCAGACATGAGGGACAAGGCTGAAAATGAACAGTTTTCATTATCTGTATCAAAGGAAAATGAAAGAGATCAAATGAGGGCACTAAATTTGAGTGGATTTTGGAGGAGTGGGAGGCACCAGTGAGTGAAATTTGGTTACTTTGAGCTATAGAGGGGAAGAGATGTTAAGAGAGAGGAGAAAATGATCAGTAGTGAATTAATGTATGCACAACACACATTCATTTGCCCAGAGAGGTTGTGGCTGCTCCCTCCCTGGAGGTATTGAAAGCCAAGTTGGATGAGGCCTTGAGCAACCTACTCTAATAGGAGGTGTCCCTGTCCATGGCAGAGGGGCTGGAGTGGATGATCTCTGAGGTCCCTTCCAACCCTTAAGCCATTCTGTGATTTATTTTTGAGATGCTTTAAAAATACATTTCCAGTTTAATTTTATTTTTTATAGGTGGTCTTCTCAGAAAGTAGGTAGGAATTTCTGGCTGCTCAGGAGGTGCTCCACAGCATGGTGCTGTGCTTTCTCTTTCTGACCCTGCCTGTATCCAGAGTCACAGGTGAATGAATACTCTCTCACTTGGAGAATTATCTTGTGCACCACGTTAAACTCCATTTCTGAAGGGGTTTTAAGACACCCAGCTTAGAGAATCTGGGTAATCCCACCGAGGTGAACAGATCTGTGTTCATGCACTGTGATTTTCTTCTTAGAGGGATGCATTTCTGGGAAACGTTCTTCTTAGAGGGATGCTCTGGGGAAGGATGAGCTTGACAAAATGAACAAACCCTCTGATACCCTCTAGTGGATGTTAGCCGATGTTCAGCTGAACCACAGGAGCTCTAAAGAGCTCCTGGGTTCTCGTGGCTCTTGGTGCCATGGGTCAGTTAATTAGAAGGGTTAGGTGATGGGTTGGACTCGATGATCCTAGAGGTCTTTTCCAGCCTGGTTAGTTCTGTGATGCTGTGAAGAAGGGTCACTGCAGGCTGTATCAGTGAACACTTGCTGCAGGCAAAATGGGGCCATGATCTCCTCACTGCTGTGAACTGTGCAGTGTGACACACACAGCTAGACCCTGCCATCTGCCAGCCACCCACCTGCCTGCTGCCTGAGCAGGGCCCTCGATGCACAGCCCTCCATGTGCACCAGAGAAACGTGGCCGAGAAGTTCCTTTGTGGAAGGTTTGTCTTGGCCATTGGGCAGCTAACTGAAACACAGTTGCCTGTTTTCCTCCTCAGACTTGTTTCAGTGAGCAGAAGAAGACCAGTAACCTGGAGGCCTATGTGAAGTGGTTCAACAGACTCTGCTATCTGGTCGCGACAGAGATCTGCATGGTGAGTGAGAAGCAGTGTGACATGTCTCACCACCTGCGCTCGGAGCAGCAGCTTGAGATCACACATTCATAAGCAGACCTGGGGATTTGTTTCTTCTGACCTAGCTAAGCATCTGAGGGTAGGTTTTAGTGAAGTTGCCCTTGCAGAAGCACCCTGATAAACAACAAACCCGTTGCAGAACAGAGCTGGCAGCGCACAGGGGATGCACCGTCCTCTTCAAATCATAGAACCAAATCATAGATCAAGCAGGTTGGAAGAGACCTCCAAGATCATCCAGGCCAACCTAGCACCCAGCTCTGGCCAAGCAACCAGACCATGGCACTAAGTGCCACATCCAGTCTGTTCTTGAACACCTCCAGGGACGGTGACTCCACCACCTCCCTGGGCAGCCCATTCCAATGCCAATCACTCTCTCTGCCAAAAACTTCCTCCTAACATCCAGCCTAGACCTCCCCTGGCACAACTTGAGGCTGTGTCCCCTTGTTCTGTTGCTGCTTGCCTGGCAGAAGAGACCAACCCCACCTGGCTACAGCCTCCCTTCAGGTAGTTGTAGACAGCAATGAGGTCTGCCCTGAGCCTCCTCTGCTGCAGGCTGCACCCCCCCAGCTCCCTCAGCCTCTCCTCACAGGGCTGTGCACCAGGCCCCTCCCCAGCCTTGCTGCCCTTCTCTGGACACCTTCCAGCACCTCAACATCTCTCTGGAATTGAGTAGCCCAGAACTGGACACAGCACTCAAGGTGTGGCCTGACCAGTGCTGAGTCCAGGGGCAGAATAACCTCCCTTGTCCTGCTGCCCACACTGCTCCTGAGCCAGCCCAGGATGCCTGGCTGCTTTGCCTGCAGGGACAGAGCGGGGGAAGGGCATTAACCAGCAGAGCAGAATCTTCTGCTGCTGCTGCGATGGGAGTGTGAAATGCTGCCCTCGGGATGTGCCCACTGACTTGAAGGCGGCTAGCAGAGGGTGAGGCACTGCTCAGGGCTGCCTGTTCTGTGCGAAGGCATTAACTGAAGTGAGCCTGGGAACTGCCATTCCCAGGGAGGTGGTTGAGTCGCAGTCCCTGGAGGTGTTCAGGAAGAAACTGGATGAGGCACTTAGTGCCATGGTCTAGTTGATTGGATGGGGCTGGGTGCTAGGTTGGACCGGATGAGCTTGGAGGTCTTTTCCAACCTGGTTGATTCTATGATTCTTCTGTGTCACTGCAATGAAAGCTTTCATTTCAGAGCCTGCCAGTCACCAGCATCCACTAGATTGCTGGAACAGAGTTAGGGCCAACGACTGGTAACAGATGGCCCAAGCTAAGTGTGGACCCGTGCTAGGCACAGGACAAATGCCTAAAGATGCCCTCCAATTCTGCATATGCTTCTGACAGATATTTGTATGGTTTAATTTGCAGCCTGCAAAAAAGAAACAACGAGCACAAGTCATTGAGTTCTTCATTGATGTTGCCCGAGAGTGCTTTAACATCGGGAATTTTAATTCACTGATGGCAATCATTTGTAAGTACAGCTTCCACCCAGGTGTCTCCAGCAGCTGTCACAGCTGGAAAAGGGAACCTGACTCTCATCTGTGGCTCTCTTTTGTTTCTCACTCCTAGCTGGAATGAACATGAGTCCAGTGTCCAGGCTAAAGAAGACTTGGTCAAAAGTGAAGACAGCCAAATTTTTCATTCTTGAGGTAAGGGGGGAAAAAGAAGGAAAAGAAAAGAGTTTAAAAAGGTGGTGATACACTGCTGAAATTCTATGCTGTCTTCAACTATCTAAAGAGAGGCTGTAGCCAGGTGGGGTTGGGCTCTGCTGCCAGACAACCAGCAACAGAACAAGGGGACACAGTCTCAAGTTGTGCCAGGGGAGGTCTAGGCTGGATGTTAGGAGGAAGTTGTTGGCAGAGAGAGTGATTGGCATTGGAATGGGCTGCCCAGGGAGGTGGTGGAGTCACCATCCCTGGAGGTGTTGAAGCAAAGCCTGGATGAGGCACTTAGTGCCATGGTCTGGTTGACTGGATAGGGCTGGGTGCTAGGTTGGCCTGGATGAGCTTGGAGGTCTCTTCCAACCTGGTTAATTCTATGATTCACAGGGCTTTGTGTCTATGGAGAATCTTAAATGTGTAGGCTGGCCTGTCTTTAGGGTTTGCTACTACTGGGTAGAGCTGTGTTCAGAGGACTCAGGTCACCTCCTAACCTATGTGTCTTCTTTTGTGTACCTAGCACCAGATGGACCCCACTGGTAATTTCTACAACTACAGAACAGCACTGCGGGGAGCTGCACACAGGTCCCTCACTGCGCACAGCAACAGGGAGAAGGTAGGTGAGAGCACACCTCGCTTGTCTCCTGATGGGTGGCATGCACTGCTGCTGAGGGTGGCTCAAACACTTGATACAAATGCTCTTCTCCCTTTCATGGGTCACTAGTGCAAGGCTGGCACACTGCTGAATCACACAGAATCATAGAATGTTAGGAGTTGGAAGGGACCTCAAAAGATTGTCCAGTCTAATCCCCCTGCCAGGGCAGGATCACCCAGGGCAGGTCACACAGGAACAGTCCAGGTTGGTTTTGAAAGTCTCCATAGAAGGACACTCCACAGGTTCTCTGGGCAGCCTGTTCCAGGGCTTTGTCTCCCTCACAGTGAAGAAGTTTTTCCTTATGCTCATGTGGAGCCTTCTCTGCTCCAGCTTGCATCAATTGCCCCTTGTCCTGTCATTGGACATCACTGAGCAGAGCCTGGCTCTGTCCTCCTGACACTCACCCTTCACATCTTTATAATCATGAATGAGGAAGTGTAGTTGGAGATGTTAATGTGTGGCTGAAAGGAGTCTGAAATGGATCACAGAGCTTTGGTAGAGTTGCTCTGAGACACCAGGAAGCTAAAGAGGGCAGGACTCAGGGGCATGGAGGGCTCTTGTATGTTTGGAAAAAACACCTTGTTTTGATTGTTAAACCTAATGGAACAGGTGTTAGAAACTGCTAGGGCTCTTGTTTCAGCATGGAGCATCAGCCTGGCAGGCCCTGCTGGAACTGGGCTTTGTCAGAGCTGTGCCAGCCAGGCCCCCATGCAGACCAAGTCCTTGCTGCGGGGTCTGTGATTTGGGATGGAGAGCAAAGGACACAGCATGCAGAGAGGAGGCAGCTCTCCATTTACCATAGGGAGGGGTGACAAGTCCTGCAAAGAAGTCTGGGCTGAAGCCACTGGATCAAACCTGGAGTGAAATCCTGTCCTTGTGAATGTTGAGTCTGTTTGATTGCTGCTGCCATCTCAGTGAGCAAGAACCGACGTAGTTTGTCAGTGCTGGTGGCAGATATGTTCCTTTCTGGGATGTCACTGCTGCTGCAAAAAACCAGCTTGACAAGATCTCACTGCAGAGTCCTCCTGGTTTGTGCCCCAGTGTGTTTCTCCTTGATTTTCTTATTTCTCCACTCAATTCCCTTTTGTTTTATGAAAGAGGGTTTGGGTTTAACACTGCAATTGCATGCAGGCAGAAGTAGGTAATCTCTGTGCAGAGCATGGCTAAAGCAAAGCGGACACTGCACGAACAAGCAGAATGCAGGGTTTAGCATTCAGCCACTAGAGGAGCCAGGGCACACCCCTGTGCATTTGATGTAAATCTGCTGAAGCTAATGGAATCTCACAGCACTTACAGCAGAACGAGATCAGCATCTGGGTGCAGGCTGACTCAGCTCCAGTGTGGGTGAGCTGAGCTGTTCCAAAGAGTGCTTCTCTATGCAAAGAAGAGATGGTGGCTTTGGATGTTTGTGACTGGCAGAGAAAGTCTTTGGGGCTGCCCAGGGAGGTGGTGGAGGCACCGTCCCTTGAGGTCTTCAAGAAAAGCCTGGATGAGGCACTCAGTGCCATGGTCTAGTTGACTGGCTAGGGCTGGGTGCTAGGTTGGACTGGATGATCTTGGAGGTCTCTTCCAACCTGGTTGATTCTATGATTCTATACTCTCAGAACCCACAGCAAGGACCTCTCTATCTGAGGTGCTCTGCAGCTTAGCTCTTCTGCAGGCATCAAACAGTTGCTTTGTTGTTTGACTTAACTTTCCTGTGGAAGTCAGCAATCTGTGTCATATCCCTGCCCTTAGCTGGTTAAGGCTGAGGGCAGAGAGGTTTCTGAATGGAAAAGGATCCCCTTGTTGTAAGTAAAAGCCTATATTCTGTTTCCCTTCTGTAGGTAACATTAGTTCAAGAGAATGATGCTTAGGGATATGGTTTAAGGTCAATCTTGTAGAGTAGGGTTCTAGGTTGGGCTTGGTGATCCTGAGGGGGACACAGTCTCAAGTTGTGCTGGGGGAAGTATAGGCTGGATGTTAGGAGGAAGTTCTTCACAGAGAGGGTGGTGGAGGCACCATCCCTGGAGGTGTTCAAGAGAAGACTACATGAGGCACTTAGTGCCATGGTCTGGTTGATTGGATAGGGCTGGGTGCTAGGTTGGACTGGATGAGCTTGGAGGTCTCTTCCAACCTGCTTGATTCTATGAAGGGCTTTGCCAACCTGCATGCTTCTGTGATTCTGATTTAGTAGCTACTCCCAGTGGGTGTTTGACAGTGTCAGATACAGCAGATCCTGTAATCCTTGCTCTAGGAGTTAAGGAATTTTGTTGCTCTTTGTAAACAAGAGTATCAGTTATATGTTTTAATGAGTTTGAATAAATCTGAAAGAACAGGATCACTCTTTTTCTCCAAAAATGTTGTTTCTTGGCCAGCTTGTAGTGAAGCTCACTCTGAACAAGATGTTGATCTGCAGACTAACCTGCAAGGATGTGAATTCCCAGTTCCCTCCACCTCTCTTCTTGACGAGTGTCACAGATGGAGGCTTCAGGCCACAGTCCGACTGCTTGAGAAGGAAGGTGCCCTGGAGGCAGCAGAGGGTTAAGTCTGGCAGCAAGAAAAGCTGCCTGCAGGCTCAGGGGAGTTAATATTTAACTGGCAGGCTCACCAGAAAAGTTACTTTCCTCTCAGGATGGGTGTCTTCACTGCTGACTTTTGCACAACACTTGAACAGAAGCACAGCTCAGGGGCTAAACTATGTGCTAAGAGGGAGACAGGGTGAGGCAGTAACCTGGGACACCCTCCCTCCTCTTCTTCCTCCTCTGTACATACATCTCACCCCAGTCTTCCATGTGGCAGTGGCCTTCTGGCACAGAGAGTGCTGCTGCTTTTACCACCCACAACCTGCAGCACGGGTTGTAAGAGAAGGATCTCAATACACCCCTGGAGGATTCCCTGACCTCAGTCTGCACTGGTCCTTCTCTGCATGTGCAAACAGCAGAGTTAGAGCTCCTGGTTACTGGTCCAGGAGCAGGCTTGTGGCAAGGCAGTGCAAGGCAGCTCTCGGGGCAAGGCAGTGCAGCAGCAGAAAGAAACCTGCCAAAGTGAGTGGTGAGAGAGCTGGTAATGAAGGGCTGATGTTTCATACAGAATTCAGAGGGGGTTACTCATTAGGAACTGGGTCTGGTTTTATCTTTGCAGTCAGCTGACCCATGCCACCTCCAAAATGAAGCTGTTCCCTTGAGAAAGGCTGCATTGTGCTCATGGTATGTCTGTGGCTCTGACACGATGAGTGTGCACAGGGCACTACTGTGTGGTGTTGCTGGCTGATGCTATGGAGAAGGACATGTCTGGTCTCATTAGCTGTCTTCTTTCTGCAGGAGGCAATTGTCCTTCAGCATGTGGGTGGGTTGGATGGCATGGGGGGGCACTAGGAATGCCATTAGGATGGCATTAGGAATTTCTGGCACTAACCCAGATGTTATGCTAGTGAAGTGCCTGGATTGAAGCCAATGTTAGGGTGTAGCTGTATCCACTTCTGTTGCTTTTGCTGCAGGAATTTGGGCACCCAAACACACAAGATAACATATTTTCATTGGGGAAATAGTCAGTAACTCTGGAAATGTGTAGAGAATTGGTATCCTAGGGTATGTCCTAGAGGTCTTTTGGATGCAAACAAGCTCTGCCCATGCTCTGAGCTGCCTGGTGGCTTTGTAGCTGTGTTGGCATGGCACAGAGCCTGCATTCATACACCTTCCCCTCTCAGCAAGGCTTTTCATTTATGTTTAGTACCACTAATGATGATGACCTAGCTCCCAGGCAGTGTGGAGCAGGGCACAACAAGCTCACATCTGCCAGCAGAAGATATGTAGACAGAACCTGGGAGTAAATTTCTAGCTGAGGCTCAGTGTCTGGCTCCAGCTCTCTGTGCCTTTCCACTTTTACAAGATCACACTGGTTAGAGAGCAATCATCATTTTTGGTAGAAAGCAAACCACACAGGCTGAATTGTATTCTTTTCCTCAGGTTGATTGGTCCCTTTTGAATGATACAGAATTAAATCCTGAAACACACTTAGCTCGCTGTGATTAGAAGTTGCTCCTCCTCACCTTGATAGGAGGGCTCAAGAGTTAGAAGGGTTAGGCTGTGCTTTGTTTCCATTCCTGTGCTTTGTTTCCATTCCTGTGCTGTGTCAGTGGGCTGTGCCAGGGTAATGACAATGGTTCTTGGAGAGTGTCAGTGCAGGGCTTTTTTATGGCTATTGCACTGACATGACAGAATCATAGAATCAACCAGGTTGGAAGAGACCCCCAAGCTCATCAGGTCCAACCTAGCACCCAGCCCTATCCAGTCAACCAGACCATGGCACTAAGTGCCTCAGCCAGGCTTGGCTTCAACACCTCCAGGGATGGTGCCTCCACCACCTCCCTGGGCAACCCATTCCAGTGCCAATCACTCTCTCTGCCAACAACTTCCTCCTAACATCCAGCCTGGACCTCCCCCGGCACAGCTTGAGACTGAGTCCCCTTGTTCTGTTGCTGGTTGTCTGGCAGCAGAGCCCAACCCCACCTGGCTACAGCCTCCCTTCAGGTAGTTGTAGACAGCAATGAGGTCACCCCTGAGCATATGAGCTGACTAATGGGTTAGAGAGCTGGCTTGGATCCCTGCTATGTGCCATGGGCTTATTCTGCCCAGGGAGGTGGTGGAGTCACTGTCCCTGGAGGTGTTCAAGAAAAGACTGGATGGGGCCTTTAGTGCCATGGTCTGGTTGACTGGATAGGGCTGGGTGCTAGGTTGGGCTGGATGTTCTTGGAGGTCTCTTCCAACCTGGTTGATTCTATATGATCTCTCTGGCCACTGTTGGCAGTTTTCTATCAGCTAACTTCCTATTGTCAATGCTATTTCTGCAGGTTAATTTGGAGAAGCAGGTTGTACTAATCAGGCACCAGAAGGGAAATTATATGCTTCAAGAGCTAACTATAAATGGAGCTGCTGAAAATGAAACAGCTTCTGATTAACTGCTTGTAGACAAGTCCTTGATCATCACATTTTATTCTGTCTTGCCTCGTTCAGGGACAGTAGTGGTTCTTTGGCTCCCAGCTGTCTTTAAGGGTTTCTGTACTCTTTGCTTACAAAGACCCAACAGAGAAGGGAAGAGTTCTGCTGTTTTGCCCTTTGCTGTCTGATCTTGTCATCAAATAGTGATGCTGTTGGTAATAAACTGGGTTATTAGCATTTTGGTGGTGATGTTTTTCTGCTCAGAGAACCCTGGGTTCAGTTCATGTTGATTTCAGCACACACTGTCCTGCTGGCTGAGGGTGTCTCTGTGCCCTGCTGCCCTTTTGCTTGCCTGTCACTGTACTGCTTTTTAGCTGCATAGCACTGAAAAGTTCATGTTTCTTTTTCCTCCTCTCTCTCCCAGTTGAGTTCTTCTTTCATGCAGAGAAAAACCTGCACTGGGAAGCTAACAGTGCTGTCAATTCTCTTCACAGATTGTGATCCCCTTCTTCAGCCTGCTGATCAAGGACATCTATTTTTTGAACGAAGGCTGTGCCAATCGCCTGCCAAATGGACATGTCAACTTTGAAGTAAGAGCTGCAAAATGCTTTTATAGAATCAGTCAGGGTTGGAAGGGACCACAAGGATCATCCAGTTCCAACCCCCCTGCCATGCCCAGGGACACCCTACCCTAGAGCAGGCTGCACACAGCCTCAGCCAGCCTGGCCTTAAACACATCCAGCCATGGGGCTTCTACCACCTCCCTGGGCAGTCCATTCCAGCCTCTCACCACTCTCATCCTGAACAACTTCCTCCTCACATCCAGTCTGAACCTCCCCACCTCCAGCTTTGCTCCATTCCCCCCAGTCCTGTCACTCTCTGACAGTCTAAAATGTCCCTCCCCAGCTTTTTTGTGGCCCCCTTCAGATGCTGGAAGGCCACAAGAAGGTCACCTCGCAGCCTCCTCTTCTCCAGACTGCACAGCCCAAACTCTTTCAGTCTGTGCTCACAGCAGAGCTGCTGCAGCCTCTGAGCATCCTCCTGGCCCTGCTCTGGACATGCTCCAGCATCTCCACAGCCCTCTTGTCCCAGCGGTTCTAGATCTGGATGCAGTACTCCAGGAGGGGTCTCATCAGAGTGGAGTAGAGGGAGAGAATCACCTCTCTGGCCCTGCTGGGCACACTTCTCCTGTTGCAGCCCAGGCTCTGGTTGGCCCTGCAGGATCTGTTCCACTCAGCACTATCTGAGACCCTTTGCCTGCAAGTTCAGTGACTGACTGTGCCAGAACAGGAGATCTCAAGTGACTGTGTGAGGGTTAAACCAAGCCCAGAATGGTTCTGGTTTTTAAAAGAGCAAGTATGTGTGTTTCATATAAACACTACAAGCAGGTCATCCTGACTTGCTTCATGTTGGTCAGCTGCTAGAAATAGTCTCAGCAGTATAAATGATTATTCTGATGGCTTGGAGGGGAAGATGACTCTTTCAGAAGACATGGAGAGCTGTTTTTCTTACATGCACACAGAAGCTAGGCTGTATGAAATGTGTTGTACTTTATCTGCCCTTTTAGCCCTTTCTCATTTTAAATCAAGAGGTTTGGCAGAGCAAGACATTACTTATGGTCATTTAAGAGAGATTAGAGTACAAGCAGAACTACATACAGAGTACAGGGTGTCCATGAGGTAAATGTCAAGCCACTGAGAGAAGGATCTGAATGTGTTACCTTCTGCCTGTAGGTTCTGCACAGCAGAATATCCATTAAAGGCAACAGAAGGATTTATATCTCCCACCACCACCCTGGCACTAGGTAGTATTAGTCACATATCCTGAATGTCCCAGGGTCTGTGTTGGGGTGGGTGACTACACCAGCACAAGCTGCTGGTGGCAATGAAGACACCCAGGTGTTCTGCCCTGCCAAGGCTGAGTTCTTGTGTCCTAGTGGAGGGGCAGAGATGAGATGCATCTGAAGTAGCTCCCCAGTGCCAGGAAGGAAAGAGTTCCTGAGCCCTCAAATGCTTTGCAGATCATTTCTCCAGTGTCTCTTTGGTTCCATTAAATTTCTACTCCAGTTATTGGCATTGTGAGATTGTGACTAATGCATGGAGCACTGAGCTTGACTTTGCCTTGAGTTAGATCTGAGATGTTACAAAGCCTAAAGGGAGTTGGAGTCACTCCACTTCATGTAATTTCTATCTCATCCTCCCTCCAGTGCCACCAAAGTTTATGTCCCCTGTTCTGAAGTACATGTGTGACCTCTACCTTTGCTCATGGATACATTTGTCCTTCAAGTGCAGACTGGGATGGCTCATCAGAAGAAATGCAGAGCACCTTTTCTCTCTCCCTTTCCCTTGACAAGGCACTGTGAAAATGCACCCACCTAAAGCGTAGAAGGTTTCCACAGTGCCTTTGTGCTGGATGTGAGGGGTCCTGCCTCATGGTCTTCTGCTTGGTTTGGTGAGATAATCTTGCTGGGTCTTAGAGGAATGGTTTTGTGTTTACAGAAATTTCTGGAACTGGCTAAGCAAGTGGGAGAGTTTATAACGTGGAAGCAGGTGGAATGTCCCTTTGAACAAGACCCTAACATCATCCACTACTTGCACACTGCTCCCATTTTCACTGAAGATGGTAAGACTCTGTCCAGCCTCTCATCCCTGAAAATATGCCTCTCCATCACTGCTGATGAACACCCTGAGCCATGCTTTGGTGCTGTCTTTCGCTGACCACTCCTGGTTCTTTCCTAGCTTTCCTGCCACGCAGTTTGCTTATCCCCACTCTATCAACATGGTTTTGCAAGTACAGCCAAGCTCGTGAAGCTGCTGCCTGGTTGCTTTTCTCTTGCCCATCAGCCACTTGCTCTTTCTCTGTAAAGCACTCTCTAGGAAGCTGCCACTGTGGCCCTGTTTTTGTAGTCACTAAAAGAGGCCACACAAGCACGTCACAGACAGCTCCGAATGTCAGCTGTCCCTTAGCTCCCCACTCTGTGATTGATGGAGCCAGAACTAATCTCTTCCACAAACTAGGGCTGTCATCTCTGGCTGTGAACACAGCCCAGGGTGATGGCAGCCCAGCTGCCCTCCTCCACTGCAGCAGAGAAAGACATTACCTACAGAGGAGAATCCTGAAGGAAATCTTTGCCAGTAATTAATTTAAGCTGTAGCTATGAAAGTCCTCTTCCAAAATGATTTCTCTCTCTGTCTTTTTGTGCTTCTCTGTCCTCTTCAGTTTGGTATCCAGCATGTCAGACTGTGTCATTTCATAGTGGTTCATGTCACTTGCCTCTTGGTGCATTGTCACGCACGGTATTGTCTGTAGCTCTGTTCCCATAAGCCACACTGGGGTTGTTTCCTCTTGCTTCTATAGGCAGTTTTCTGTACTGATCCAAGTTAATCAGACCAGACAGCTTTTGTGTCCCAGACTACTTCCCAACACAAAATACTGCTTCAGAAATCCTGCCTAAATCCTCAGAATGAACTGCCAAAGTAGAGTAATTAACATCATTATAGTAATATGCATAGAAAGGAGACAAGATGGAAGCAGTTGTCCTGGTTTTAAGGTCCAAAGGGACAGAATGTGAACATCAGGAGTAAAAATACAGTTTTTGGTCTGGTGGACCAAATTGGGTGACCTCAAGCCACTAATTCTTGGTAGCTTTTCTCCCTTGTACCCTCCCCTCTATTCACACTGCTCCGTGGAAGCCACAGCGAGCCAGGGGAAGCAGAGAGCAGAAATATCTGCCCTGAGTATAAGGTGGGAAGATCTTTGGAGAGGTGCAGCAGTGGAAATGCAGCTCTGCTGTGCTTGTTGCAGCATAGTGGAATAGTGAGCCCTCGCTGGGACATTAGAATGCTTCTGAATTGTAGCTCAGGCTTGGATGCTGAGATGGTTCCAGCATCAAAATCCAAAGCAGCGCTCCGCAGTCAGATGAGGAAATGTGTGTGAGCACAAATCACAGCCTACTTAAAAGCCTGTGAAGACAGTGAGATAGCAATGCACCACCAGCCTCTGCAGAAGAGACTCTGCTGCCTAGACACACTTTGGTGTCACAACATGCACCCTAGAGTGCAGTTCTGCAGGGGAAAAAGGCCTTTTTATTTTCTCCCACTGAGCTCCCTCTGTGGGTTGTGTAATTTGTTCCTCCCCTGAGGCTGCTTTGTCCCCACAAGCTTTACAAAGACTGAGAGAGACAAAGCTGTGCTAAGTGATGGAAATACCCTTCATTTTAAGCAGTGTATTTGTTTAGCTGCCAGCTCTGACTGTCTCTTGCTTTTTGTGCTCATAGAACACTTTGGTAGCAGCGCAGTGATGGAGTAAACAGGCCCAGATCTCCGTGTGCAAAGCCAGAGACCCAAGTTTCTCTTGCTGTGTGCTACAATACAGGACACAGAAGAATGCAGAGAGATAGGGGGCTGGGGCTGCTGTTGGAATAACACATATTTACCTTTTCCAGGTTTGTATCTGGCTTCCTATGAAAGTGAAAGTCCAGAAAACCAGACAGAAAAAGACAGGTGGAAATCCTTAAGGTAACCGCTCCTTTTATCAACTCATTTCTGAAGCACCTCCAAAATGCCCCACTGAGAGTCAAAGCTTGTGAAGCCCTGGCACTTAAGGCATGACCTCTGAAGGAGGTCTTGGCCATTTAAGGTTGATCTGTAGATCTGAGGCTACACAGATAAGACCTAATTGTAATCTCAAATTATCCACTGCTTAAAGAATAACCTCCACTTGTGCCTCTCTACAGAGCTGTAACCCACCCAAAAAAAGGCCTGGCGTAGGCAGAAAAAGCCCTGGGTGGTTAACTGCATCTTCCTACAGTTGGTGTCTCTCAGGAGGGCTGTGAACTGGTTTGGTGTGAGATCCTGAAGAGAGGAACTTTAAAACAAACACCACCACACCATCCCAGCCTCCCTTCTATAGTTACTTATTTTCTTTGTGCTTGTGTGTTTTGAATCTACAGATCCACTATTTTAGGGAAGACTTGAAGACTGAGAGCTTATTGCAGTAGGTCAAGGAAAAGAAATCCGCAAACATTTTGCACTACTGATTCCAAAGATGCCTGTTTGGGATTTAGACACTTTGTTTGTTTGTTTGTTTGAGTTTTTCTGTTGGGTTTTTTGGGGGTTGTGTTTTGGTTTTTTTGACTGCCTAACGTGGTGGATGAACTGGATTCATCCACTGAAATCAACAGAGCTGTGTGCACAAGGATGTTTTTTTTCTGAGAGAGAGAGAGGAAGGACAAACAGGCTATTTGAAGCTGTGCCCAAACTGCATCAGGATCACTGTAACTTTTGCCTCTGGAGGAGAACATACGAAAACCAGGAGCATGGAGAACCGTGGTACTGCAGAAGCAAATGGACAAGCATGAGAAAAAGAAAGCAAAAAAAGACAGAGATGAATATTTCAGAAGCAGGCGCTTCAGACAGCAGCTCTTTAAACCCTCTGAGGATTGTAAAATTAAATCAGACACAGACAGAGCAGCAATCTGGTTAATTGCTGAATGAAGAAGTTAATCTTCCATTAGCAGTCCCCCAGCCTTGTTGAACAAAGCACTGACTGCTACAGGTATAAGCTTCCAGTGGCTGAGAACTGACACCGCTCGCTCACGCCCGTCCGCGTCTGTCGCACGCAGACCACATCAGCATGGGACACTCAGACAAGCCCCAGGAGTTTTTGTGGCTCTTGCTCAGTTATTCTTCCCACCACTGCTGTTGCTTTTCTTACTGTGAATCTCGGCAGATCTGAAGAGGACACGATGTGCAGCTACCCCACCCCACCTAAAGTTGAACTGAAGAAGCAAATGGCTCTGGGCTCAACTTACGTCTGTGTTAATGTGTGTAGAGTATTCCCCAGTTTCAGTGCATCTTATGGAGGGGTTTGTCACACTCAAAAGATGCTGCAAAAAAACCCCAATCCATCAGGTTCCAATTAATGCAGTTCTGTTTATTTTGCACCATAGGACAGGAAGAGGGGAGTCATTGCTCTGAATTGGGGAATCGCATAGTATGCTTTAAAAAGGCAAAGCCTTTCAGGCTAGGATGATCACACTAAAGAATTGGTCATTCAGGAGCAAATAACCATTTCTTTCTGTTCACCATTTCCTTCCATGTAAAAATGAAGTAGGGACTGTGTCTTGTGTTTAAAGTTGTACGATAATCAAGGTGCTACTGTAATGCTTCTATTAAATTATAATGAACTAAATGGATCTTAGATTTACAACTGAGCCCTAAGAGTAGACTAATTGTGTGTGGAAGGAATGTTCCTACCTGCCCCGGAGCTTCAAAAAGCTTAAGTGAAACCTAAGTGCCAGATGATACTGAACCTTGCATTTCATTCCTGACTTGGTGCTGGCCTTTGAGGATGTTCAGTCTTGGTCTGTCCTCAGAAGAAGGGTGTAACCCTTTCTCTCAGGTCAGCAATGGTTTTATTTCACTGAAGGGAGTGATTCCAAGTAGCTGTAGTGTTTTGGGAAATGAGGCTCATCACAAAACCTGGCTGCACTAGCTTGTGCATTTAGCCAGAGAACTGGAACTGTTCCTGCCCTTTGCCAGCCCTCCGAAGTGATCTGTGC
This sequence comes from Pogoniulus pusillus, assembly GCF_015220805.1. NCBI lineage: Eukaryota > Metazoa > Chordata > Aves > Piciformes > Lybiidae > Pogoniulus > Pogoniulus pusillus. Next base: position 20,487,131 of record NC_087285.1, read on the forward strand.
CTGAGTGAGTTGTTGAAACATGAGGCATTGGTGTTTTGAGGGCAGCTCTGAGAGCTGAGCTAATGGGGAGGTACAGCAGCTTGAGACGTGCTCTGTGTGAGGTACTGAAGATTCGCAGTGTCTGCAGAGCAGTTTTTGCCCTGGTTTTGGTCAGTGAAAGGCTGTGCAGTCTGGATCGTGGCCACCTGGAATTCAGTGCTCTGCAGCTGCAGAAATGAGCAGGACAGGCTGCTCTAGATTTGTGTGTTTAGGGGCTTGAGGCAGAACTTCTGTTCTCCTCCTGGTGCAGGTCTATCGGCGCATGAATCCCAGCAGAGGGAACGGAAAAAAGTCACGTTTACTCAAGGCTTGTGTGGAAGAGCTAAGTGTGAGGACTGCACACCATCACTGCAGGCAGAGGATGATCACTGCTCTGGTGATTCTCTTAAGAGGGTGTTTGTTATTTTTTGCACGTGAGCTGGGAGCTAAAGGTGCCCACGAAGCCAATCCCTGGGAGCTAAAGGTGCCCACGAAGCCATTCCTTCCAGCAGGACCATTTCCAGAACGATGTCATTAAAAGCCTGTTAAATTCCAACCAAATCCAGAGCAATAACCATCAAGAGCTCTACAGCAATGCTAATGTTTAAGCATGTTTGCTAAGTGGTTGTTATTCTCCGAATGCCTGCAGCTTTTTAGCAAGGCACAGAGCGGCTTGATAGTGGAAATGGGTTTTATTGATTGATTTCAACTGCCACCCAATGCAGGTGCTTGGGCCCTATCTGAAAACCTGCTCCTTAACATGCAAATCCTCACTCCTTTTCTAATGAGCCAATAGAGGCTGGCGCAGCTGAGATTGTAAGCCCCTGGAGACGAATCAAACTGTGATTTCTCATGATGATCCTTTATACTCTTGGGCACCTTCCATGAATTCAGTCAATTTGGTAAGTATGAGTTAAATTAGGTCTCATAACCTTTATCACTGTTGCAAACTAAACTGATTTCCTACTTCAGAACTTTCAAACCTTCAAGTGGAAGCAAAAAGGTCAAATTTAGGTGGGTATTAAGGGCTCAGTTGGACTGTCAGAAGCACTAAATTATCTTTAAGCCTTTATGTAGTCACTCATTTGAAAGGTCTTTCTTTCAGAGGTGCTAAACATCCTCATCTCTTGGTGAATAGTGAGACAGTTGCTGCTTTCTAGCGGTGTGTGGCATAGTGATCTGTGGTACCTGACCTCCAGAAATGCAAAACAACTTGGACATGAGAGCAGCTTCAAAAGAAGAGACAGCACAGTTAAAAAGCAGACTTTAGGAACCACAGCTTGTCTTCACATCACTTCATAACCAACATCTTACTACAGAAACAAGGTAAAGCCTTAAGTTTGTCAGGGGCATTTGTAGTTCCTATTTGGGTGTACAACACCCAACCACAAGAGAGTGGGTAGAGCCTTGCTTCACCAGCAGGCCTTACAAGGCACTGAGTACACCTGAAAGCAAAGGGTGATAATTCCAGCAGTAGATTTCTTCTTTGGGAAGAAAGGATAAACTTTGCATGAAAATGAGAAAAAAAGCACCTCCAATGATTAGTGTTTTCTTGGTACCAGTGTGTAAAGAACTTCCACTGTCCTGAAAAGGATGTGGTGTTGCTTTGTACCAAGCACTGAGTGGCTGTAAGGCCTGCAGTCATTGGGCTAACATCTAGACAAGGTATGAGTAGTAATGTCATGGCTTTTAATTCCCCTTTTCTCAGTGGATTTGCCTCCCTGGCAGCTGCTTGAACTAAGGCTGCCCAGAGAACAGAGGAAAACTAGACCTCTGGGGGTTAAGCCTGTAAGATGTGGTATGTGATGGTCTTTCAGAAGCACTAACTCAGCTTCTGTGCATCCAGCAATACTTTAAAAGACCCAACTGCATCTGAACCCTTTCTGCATCTCCTCCAGCGTAACCAGAGTGGTAGCAGAAGTCCTGGGGTGGCATTTCTGCAGCATGCCACTCTGTAGTGCAGGGCTGGGTAAAAAGCCCAGTCAAAAACAGTGAGGGAACTGGGTGCCTTCAGCTTGTGCTGAAGTCAGTGGATGAACTCCCTCGATGCCTTTTGAAAGACACCTAAAGCATACAGTCTTGCCCTCAATTTCACCGCAGCAGCACTCACATTACCAAATTAAAGGTGGCTGGATGTAGGTCTGCTAGGTGCAACTGAAGGTTGAGGGCAAAACCCTCTTGGAATGAGTCTAGCACACAAGAATTGAGCACCAGGGTTGCCATTAGGCAGTGAACACAGTCCTGTCACACAGCTGGCTGGAAGCTCCCCTTATGAGTGGAGGACATGCAGCTCTGGAAGCAAACTGTGATCCCAGCTGCTGCTGAGATGGCACTTTGTGGCAAAGTGTGGGCACAGCTGCTAAAGCACTTCAAATAAGAAACAGTTTGAGTGTGGGGATATTTTTGTCAACTTGAAAATCCTTCGTGATGTGGTCAGTGATGCTAAGATGGTCTCTCAAAATCAACCAGTCTCTTACTTGGTTACTTTGTCATGTTTTGTTGCAATAGTTTATGCACCTTTCATTAAAGCACATGAAGCACTGGCCTGCAGATGGCTGCAAACCCAGTTTAGAGCAGAGCTCAGTCGAGTGAATATGTCATTGGAGTTCCCAACCAGGAGACATGTTAGGAGAAAAGAGCTTGTTCTGCATATCAGTGTCAAACTCTTACCCAGTCAGCACTGCCTGGCCCCACAAGGACTGTGTGCCATAGAATGAGGCTGATCCCAGGCACAGCAGTGTGGCAGAGGAAAAACTCCCAATTATTTTGAAGGGCTTTGGAACAGTCCTGAGGTTATTTACTGTTGTATAGTTTTAAGTTATTCATGGAGATTAAACTGCATTGACGACTGGGGTAGTCCCTGGCCTTTCTTTGGAGCTAGGTTTAACTCACAGACAGGCAGGTTGCACTTAAAGGGATGAAAATCCAGCCTTAGCAAAAGGGTTTTTTTGTGGACATTGTTGAAAGTTTCAGCAGCAAATTCAAGGACTAAACCAGAACCAATGAATTAATTAATGTCTGAGAACAACCCTTGATTTTCTGGCTTTAAGAATTCTTTTTCTTTCCAGACTGGTAGAAATGAGCCTTAATATCTGTGGTGTCTCACTGGAAATTAAAACCCCTTTGATTGTGAACTGCTGATTCCATTGTCACAATTGCAGAAAGGGAGGTTAGGAATGGCAAGGAAGCAGGGAAAACTCTTTTGTCACTGCTCAGAGGCTCAACAAGGCTCTGAGCAGCCTGACCTAGTGGAGGATGGCCCTGCTTACTGCACAGGGGTTGGACTAGATAACCTTTGGAGGTCCCTTCCAACCCAAACCATTCTGTGATTCTCTTGTCCTTTTTAGCTATCTATTGAGTGAAATTACCCCAACAGGCTGCATAGGGCATTGCTGAACTGTGGCTGGGGAACAGCCATGTGGCAGCACACACTCAAACAGAGGGATGCAGAGGTGATGAGATGGTCCTGTACAAAAATGAAGTTCAAATTCATGCCTGAGCCTGCTCCCCTAGGTTTCTGATGCTGGGGTACACCCCTTTGCAAAGGGAAGAAGTTCTTGGAAGTTCAGCTGGGGCAAAACCTGCTTCCTTACCCAAAGGAATGATTGCAAGAAAATGTTTTGAACTAAGAGGTTCCTCCAGAGGACTTGAAAGAGTGAATAACTGGTTCCCCAGTTCAAGGGAACCCAGGGGAAAAGAAATACTTCAGGTTGTGAGAAGCTGAGCTGTGAGCTAAGCAAAGGGGGCAGCAAACAAAACAAGGTCTTTTTTTTGGCAGAGCAGATCTGGAGGCTAACCTGGTTTGCATTCATTTCTTCTAGGATTCTTTTTGCATGTTTCCAGATATGCAACAAATAGTAACTGCATTTGGCTGGCACTCAGGCCAGGCATCATCACATCCTGCAGTTTTACATCCTGCAAGATGTAGATAAGGAGCTGGTAGCTTGTATGGATGGTACCTCAGACACTCTGCATGGGTGCAAGACACTGAAACTCAGGCTATAACCTCAACTGCAGAAAAAAAGCCAGGTATGAGCGAGTCCTTTCTATGTCCCCTGCCTTTCTCTGTGGCCACTCACAGGCTGCAATGCTGTGGATTCAGAGTGGCTCAGACTGCTCACTCTTCCCTTGATGCCTTTTCCTCCGCAGAAATGAGATCTTGTTCCATAAACAGGTCTTGCAAAATGCTGTAGGACCATTTTGCTTGTTCTCTGCCATATCAGGGCTCTGAAGTCATACTCCAGAGCTCTCAGAACAGGAGTTCTTCCCCCTTTAATCCCTGTGGCCCTAAAACTGCCAGCCCAGACAGCAATGTTCCCAGACCACCTTGAAGGCAGAAAGCTTAGAGTTGGGAGTTCATGGCTGCTCTAAGTTAAATATCGCTGCAGGAAAGTTCATTCTAAGATGTACAAAGCACTTTTAAGAAACTCCTGACCAGAAAATTCCATAGCCCAGCTACCTTCCAGAGAAATATGACTTCCTCAGAGAGCTGTTACTGGTCAGTACTACATCACTGCTCTCATTGTTTCACTATGTTTCTAAAGTCTAAGGTCTTCTTACAACAAGTAAACGTACGATGGGTTCCGGCTGTGGGCCCGTGGGCAAAGAGAATAAATGGGCTGCAGTCAGGACAGTTGACATCATAGGTACTTGAGCAACAGCCCCCATTGGGTTATCACTTACAGTCTGTCCTCACCTTGAACTAGGAGGAACTGTCCCAGTAGAATCCTCCTAATTATTAAAGCTCAGTGAGAGATGCACACAGGTGCTTCAAGATACAGTTCTTACAGATGTACAGGTACAGGAGTATGGAAAAAGACCACTGCTAGGACACAACACAGGTGGGAAATACATTATCCTCTGGCTTTCAGAACTCTTAGCAGCTCATCAACTTAGAAAGGTGAGAAATCAGAGCTTGAGGTGCTTTCCTTTTTAGTGATAGTGACAGTGGTGGCTGCCTTACAGCTCAGCTCCGAGGACGCACTATTCTAAGAGATTGAATCACAGACCTAAAAGCACAGAGTGAAAATGGGTGAGCAGAACTGTCCTTGTTTTCAGGTGGAGAAATTCCAACCTCGGGTGACACACCCAGGGTCACCTGGGAAGCATTTCCTTTCCAAACAAACCACCCCATAAAGGTGACTGCCTTTTAGTTTGGCACTTCTGCCACACTCCTTTTTTCACAGCCGCGCCTAGAAAACTGGCAACCAAATTCTCATCTTGGGTGTTTAAACAGACTGAAGGTGGGAAAGAAACGTGGATGGAAAGACTGGTATCTACTGATCTTGTGAGCTAGAGTAATGAGAAGCTGTGCTTTCCCTGTGTCTTTGGGTTTTTATCTTTAAACGAAGCCACCTCCTGTTAGGATGAGCATTTTCCAGTCCAAACCGCGACCCCTGCTACCATCCATAGTACCCAAACCCAGGCAGCTTTGTTAGGAGCCCTCAGAACAAACGCTGACACTTTGATGAATTGCACAGAGCAGGAACCAGGAAGGTTCCTTGGCAGTGGCTGTTCTGGTTTTCTGGGTTTTTTTGTGACTGTACATAGACCTTGCAACATGTTAATGGTAATACTGCATCCTGTACCCCCCGCCCCGGACACTGTGAGGATAGCATGGTCATTGGTACGCTCATAGCTGTGGTGGAAAATGTCTTACCCTGCATTCATCATCCTAGTGCCCATCCTATTCCCAGGCCTTTTTTTGTTTCCTCTACACTTGTGCTATGGTTGTTATGATCTCCTTTTTGTCAGTCATGTTCCAGCTAACTTCCCTGTGTATAGAATTTATATATGACCCCCCCCCCCTAATTTATACTGTGTTTTAACAGTTTGCCTGAACTGTCTATGGTTTCTACATTTTTTTGTAATGTGAGTGTCAAATAATAATGATAATAATAATAAAATAAACCCCAAACCTAAGCTGTGGGGAGTTTGTTCTTGGATTTTTATTTGCAGTAGGGATTTCAACAATTACAGGTCTATATCGAGAGGTGATTCTGCCACTTTGGTGTGCTCGGGTCAGAGCTCACCTGGAGCACTGCATCCAGGTTTGCAGCCCTCAACACAGGAAGGACATGGTCCTGATGGAACAGGTCCAGAGGAGGGCCGCAAAAACAATCGGGGATTGGAGCACCCCAACTCTGAGGACAGGCTGATGGAGCTGGGAATGTTCAGCTTGGAGAAGAGAAGGCTCCAGAAAGACCTAATGAGGACCTTCCAGTACCTGAAGGGGGCTACAGAAAGGATGAAGAGAGACTGTTTGCGAAGGCCTGCAGTGATAGGACAAGGGACAAAGGTTTGAAATGAGAGAAGAGCAGATTTAGGTTGGATGGTAGGAAAATATTCTGCACTATGAGGGTGGGGGAGCACTGGAACAGGTTGCCCAGGGAGGCAGTTGAGGGCCCATGTCCAGAGATATTCAAGGTGATGCTCAGCAGGGCTCTGGGAAGCCTGATCTAGTTGAGGATGCCCCTGCTGACTGCAGAGGGGCTTGGACTGGATGACCTTTGGAGGTCACTTCCAACCCAGACTAGTCTATGATTCTATATAACCTAGGCTGTAAAGAAACTCTGGTTGCTTTGAAACTCCAGGAACACAAAGATGTCTCTGACTCTGCAGGGGAATTCATGAATGTGTGTGTAGGCACAGAAATCCCTCTGCTTTCTGCACAGAAATCCCTCTGCTTTCTGCACAGAAATCCCTCTGCTTTCTGCTCTTCCTCCTTTTCCACTTCACCGCTCCCCTCTTCATCCTCACACAGTCAGCACATCACACTGCATGCATTTACGCTCCAGGGAGAAGAGACAACTTCTCTTGGTTCCCATAATAAGGCATTTTCCCAAACAGGAGTCATGCAGTCAAAACTTCATAATGAGCGGAGAAAAAAGCTTGAGAGTGCCCCAAGTACTTTTAGTCTGCTCCTATAAAACTCTGTGGTACAACTGCTGTTTAAAGATGTTCTTTCATTATGGGATTGCAGTAAGCTGAGCTCCAGCTGAGGGACCCATTTCAGCAATAATATAGAGGAAAAGACATCCTTTTCCCAAGTGGCTTGAAATTCTTTTGAATAAAGAGGGAAGAGGTGAGGCTCCCACGCAGCTGGAAGTGGTGGAGTTTCCTTGATGCACTGTTAGGGTATCAGCAGAATCATAGAATCAGTCAGGGTTGGAAGGGACCTCAGGGATCACCTAGTTCCAGCCCTCCTGCCATGGGCAGGGACACCTCACACTCGATCAGGCTGGCCAGAGCCTCATCCAGCCTGGCCTGGGGCTCCCACCACCTCCCCGGGCAACCTGTTCCAGGGATTCACCACCCTTATGGTGAAGTACTTCTTCCTAACACCCAGTCTGAATCTCCCCATTTCCAGCTTTGTTCCATTCCCCCCAGTCCTATCACTACCTGACAGCCTAAAAAGTCCTTCCCCAGCTTTCTTGTAGGCCCTCTTAAGGTACTGGAAGGCCACAAGAAGGTCACCTGGGAGCCTTCTCCTCTCCAGACTGAACAGCCCCAAGTCCCTCAGTCTCTCCTCACAGCAGAGCAGCTTCAGCCCTCTGCTCATCCTCGTGGCCCCTCTCTGGACACCTTCCAGCACATCCATACCCCTCTTATACCAGGGGCTCCAGAACTGGCCATGGTACTCCAGGTGGGGTCTCACCAGTGCAGAGTAGAGGCTGCATCTGCACCCTGTTGCTTCTGTGAGAGTGGTTACTTCTGTTCAGCAAAGCCTGGGTCTGCCTGCTGATACCAAGTGAGGAGTTCTCTGTTCTAGGTAATGTCATTGGCCCCCAAGCTTGCAGAAGTGTGATGTGCAGCCCCATTTTGCAGCACAGTTCTCTCACTCAGGTGTTGGATCTCTTGCCAAAAGGGCCTGTGGAGTCATCTGGCTGATTTTCATCGATTGATGGAGTGGCTTAGCTGGCAAGGGACCTTACAGATCACCTAGTTCCTGTAAATTGCAGCTTGTTCAGGCTTCTCGGTGTCAAGCACCCATGTTTTTATTAGGCTCAAACATTTCAGCCCCCGGGAGGCTCAGCTGTGCCACAGAGTGAGCAAAATTGCAGTTTCCAAGTTTCAGCTGCTGCAATAAAAGGGAATAGATCAGGTCAGCTCAGCCTCGCCCAAGGCGATCCCAGCTGGGCAATCACTGTAAATTACCAAGGGGAAAAACAGGCTAAACACCAGACAGAAAGCACCTTGCTTGAGTGGCAACCTGCCAGCTGTCTGAGGCACAGCTTTTCCATTGCCCTTAACACCTTAATGCAACGTCTGAGCGTGCTGGGGGCACTGCAGGTAGCTCTGCCACCGGTCCCAGCTCAGAGACAGCCTTTATCCAGCCACAGCTTTTCACTCATGCATGTGTGAATGAACACAAGGTGCCCACACCCACTCAAACCTTCTGGGTCACTGCTCCTCAAGAAAGTGTCTAATAACTCATTAATAAGGAAAAAACGTGTGTCTGAGCCACAACCAGACCTTGTTCTTTTTGACCTGCCTGAATATTTCCATTGTTCTATTCCACTGCATAACCTGCAAAATAAAAAGGTCAATTCTAAAATGATCCCTTTCAAAAATGAACTTTCATGGTGTGCAGTGTGTCCAGCAGATCAAGGGAGGTTCTCCACCCCCTCTGCCCTGGTGAGGCCTCATCTTGAGTACTGCCTTCGGTTTTGGGCTCCCCAGTTTAATAAGAGAGGCAGAGATCTGCTGGAGAGGGTCCAGCAGAGGGCTATGAGGATGATGAGGGGAGTGGAGCACTGCCTGATGAGGAGAGGCTGAGGGACCTGGGGCTGCTTAGTCAGGAGAGAAGACTGAGAGGGGATTTAATTAATGTCTATAAATATCTGAGGGCTGGGGGTCAGGAGGGGACAGGCTCTGCTCATTGCCCCCTGGGATAGGACAAGGAGCAATGGATGCAATGGATGCAATGGATGAAAGCTGCAGCACAGGAGGTTCCAGCTCAACACAAGGGGGAATTTCTTTCCTGGAAGGGTCCCAGAGCCTGGCACAGGCTGCCCAGAGAGGCTGTGGAGTCTCCTTCTGTGGAGCCTTTCAAGGCCTGTCTGGATGTGCTCCTGTGTGACCTGAGCTAGATTGTGTGGTCCTGTTGTGGTGGCAGGGGGGGTGGGCTTGATGATCTCTTTGGGTCCCTTCCATCCCCTGACGTCCTGTGAGCCTGTGAAATACTTCTGTCAGTGCCTTCTTCCTTTTCCGTTCTGCTGATTGACTCCATCCAAGCTCCTCTTCCCTCACTGAATTTACGTATGTCATACCAATCCAGCACAGGGGCTCTCTTGATCAGTAGTTACAGTAGTTTGTGACTTGAATGATATCTTTTCCCTCATTAGAATCATAGAATCAGCCAGGTTGGATGAGACCTCCAAGCTCATCCAGTCCAACCTAGCAGCCAGCCCTGGCCAACCAACCAGACTATGGCACTAAGTGCCCCAGCCAGGCTTGGCTTCAACACCTCCAGGCACAGTGACTCCACCACCTCCCTGGGCAGCCCATTCCAATGCAAATCACTCTCTCTGACAACAACTTCCTCCTAATATCCAGCCTAGACCTCCCCTGGCACAACTTGAGACTGTGTCCCCTTGTTCTGTTGCTGGTTGTCTGGGAGAAGAGCCCAACCCCACCTGGCTACAGCCTCCCTTCAGGTAGCTGCAGCCAGCAATGAGCTCTGCCCTGAGCCTCCTCAGAAATTACCCTGATGGTTTTTCCACCCCTATTCACTTCAGTGCTGTTGTTACTCTGCTCCTGAGCTCCCAAGCAAAGCTGCAGCTGATACTACCTAGCTGAGGGGATCTGTGCAGTTCTCTCCATCAGTACCAAAACCAAATCATGAAGCTGCAGACATCCCTGACCAGCTAAAGGCAAAGCACAACTGCTACCCAACTGCTCTCTGACACTAACCAGAGGCAGGGTGGAAACAAAACCAATGCACCGTTAATTAAGAGAAAGCAAGCACAGCACTGTAAGTACTGAAAGCCAGGAATTTTGGGCCCCATTGTGGAGCCTTTCTGAGGCTTTGGGCAAGGCAGACAACTGCTGCTTTAAATTTTGTATCTGAACAATGAGAGGACTAAATGAGATTTACATCTCCTGCCTAGCTGCTGCGAGGATGGGTCACCTACTGCTGTAAGGCAGGGACCACAGCAAACTGCATTTGCAAGCAAACGTTTCGAGTGTAGCTTTTCATACATGACAAATATGTCCCACCAGGATCATTACACTGAATTGTAACAGATTCTGCTCTGCAAAGCAATCTAAACCACGGCTGCCTTGTGTGTTACTCTCTCCTCGAAGTCTACATACATTTGGTGTTGTAAAGTCTAATTAAACAAGGAAACAGCTCGTATAAACAACAGTAAATACCATCAGGGCTGACAGCAGTAGCTGTAACTACACTCAAATGGGTTTCCTTCCCAGTTTGGTAAAGACTACGTTTCTCTCCTTTGATTCTTCACTGTTAGATTATTCTTGCCTTAAAAATGGCCATTCCTAGAGGGGCTGCTGCTTTGTTCGCACTGCGCAACCCGGCGAGTTTCTGCTGGCTTCACCCTGCTCTGAGATAAGCACTTCAACTCCAGCTGGCATCTCTCTACTGCTGAGGCTCCACTGCCACCTCCTGAACAGGGAGGAACATGAACTGCTTTCAGTTCTGCTTTTCTTTTGACAGTCTGTAGATTCCTCCTCCTCCTTGCCAGACCTTGTCAATAGTCCCTCCCCAGCACTCCTGCAGCCCCCTTCAGATACTGGAAGGCCACTCCAAGGTCTGCTCGAAGCCTTCTCTTCTCCAGGCTGCAGAGCCCCAACTCTCTCAGCCTGTCCTCAGAGCAGAGCTGCTGCAGCCCTCTGAGCATCCTTGTGGCCCTCCTCTGGACTGGCTCCAACAATTCCACATCCTTCTTGTACTGGGGGCTCCAGAGCTGCACCCAGTACCCCATGCCTGCATGCCCACATGTGCCCACTTGCTCTCTGTATATATCATTTTATCCCCCTTTTTTCCTTATTTTCTGCCGCTTGTGGTCTGGAAGAACTCCTCAGGCAGTGTTGGGGAAACTGTTAACACTTTGCAGATGTTGCTGCTAGTTTTATAAGTCACAACCAATCATAGAATCAGTCAGGGTTGGAAGGGACCACAAGGAGCAGCCAGTTCCAGCCCCCCTAGACCAGGGCAGGTCTAGGCTGGATGTGAGGAGGAAGTTGTTGGCAGAGAGAGTGATTGGCATTGGAATGGGCTGCCCAGGGAGGTGGTGGAGTCTCTGTTCCTGGAGGTGTTCAAGAAAAGACTGGATGGGGCACTTAGTGCCATGGTCTGGTTGACTGGATAGGGCTGGGTGCTAGGTTGGCCTGGATGAGCTTGGAGCTCTCTTCCAACCTGACAGATTCCATGATTCTGTGAAGTGATGCCATGCTGAGGGACATCGGTTAGCACCAGGTTTGGCAGAGGTAGAGGAAGGTGGGCTGCGAGCACATGAGAGGCCTTTTCCGGACGAAACGACTCCACGCTCCTGCGACCCTGTGGCTCCGTCCCTGCGACTCGCTCGCTCCACGGCTCCGTGAGGCGCTGCCCCCGGCGCCCGCCAGCGCTTCCCGCGGCTCTCTGCGGCTCTTCCCTCCCCCTTCCTCCCTTTTGCCTCCTTCCTCCGCTAGGCGGCGGTGTTGGGGCCGTGCCCGCCCTTTACGCCGGCGTCTGACATCAGGGCGCACAGAGCCGCGAGAGGGAGAGCGGGAGGCAGCGGTGTCTGCGCGCTCCTCCGCGGCCGCCATTTTGTTCGTGTGCGCAGGACGGGCACGGCCCTCGCTCGCCTCTCTTTTCAGCTGTAAGTGGTGGAGAGGAGGCTTTCTTTCTGGGACTTGGAAAGTCTGCTCTTCTTCTTCTTTAGCTTGCTAGGGAGCCGAAAGCAGCGGGGCAGCGGAGGGGGCGCAGAGGGCTGGGGAGGGCCGTTCGCGTCGCTTTCTCGACCCGGGAAGCAGGATGAGCGTAGAGATCTGCGTGAGGGCTTGGTTGAGGAGGTATTAGCGAAGGAGGAAGGGTTCTTGGTACAAGGCTTCCCCCATCAGAGTTTCGTGTGGCGGAGAGGGTCTCTGCAGAGGCGGTGGGGGACGGGAGGGGATGTTTGGGCTAGGACCGGGGCCTCATGTGTGGCGAGTGTTTTAGGGATGGGGGCCGCGCAGCTCGGCTCTTCAGCCTCGCCTGCACGGAGGTGTTTGGCGCCTGCCCAAATGGCAGCGGAGACGAGGCCTTCCCGGAGGCCTTCCACTCAGCCCTCGCCGGCTCCGGAGGCCTTCCACTCAGCCCTCGCCGGCTCCGGAGGCCTTCCACTCAGCCCTCGCCGGCTCCGGAGGCCTTCCACTCAGCCCTCGCCGGCTCCGGAGGCCTTCCGAGGGAGGGCCGCGTGGAAGTGGCATCCGTGGCTTTGGGTTGGAGTAATGTTCGTTTGCGGTAGGTTTTGCTTCGGTGGGCCTGTACCCAAGGCGCTCCGATCGGCCTGGCTCGGCGGACTTTGGTTATCTCAAAGGAGTAAGCCTTTGACCCGCTCCGATCCGTAGAGCCTGCCAAGTTTTTGAGGGGAGACATTTACAGAACGCTGTGTAGGCATTTTACGGCAGCACCTTTGTGGCCTTCCTGAGGCGCTGCGTGTTTGGCTCTTAGGAAAAACACCGTAACTCCAATTCGAGAAACCTTGTAGCCGAATGTGGGAGTGAAAACAACCTGTGATATGGATTAGGACGGCGTACTATAGGAATGCATATGCTCGCGTCAGCTGGCGGTATTACATAAGTGCTTCGGTGCACAAATTCCGAGGGAGGGCCTAACAGTCGGAAACGTTAAGGTGGCTCCTGTAACATGGGTTGCGGCCACATCGTGACTTGCGCAGACCGATTCTAGCAGTTTTCCCCCACGTTTGCCTTTATTTCGTTGCTTCGGGGACAAAATGTGCAACTTCCTCCTTCATTCCAGTAATTGTGTGAGTTTGAGAGTCATTTCTTCCCCATTGGGTGCAATACCAGAAGAAGGCAATCACAAGTAAAATGCTAGGTTCCACCTGTAGCCGAGTGTGTAGCTCTTCACCTTAAAGCAGAAAAACTGAACCGTGAGTGTTTTTTTGTAACTTGAGTTATGTAGGTTGAAAATACATGAAAGTGGCTTTGGAACCGAGTGAGAAAATAAATTCAGGCACATAAATGAAGCACTTAAGTGGTTTTAATTTTGTCTTGATCCTACAGGCCTTGTTGTTTGTCATTTCAATACATTAGTTTTTCTACTTTTTATTAATATAAGATTTTTTTTTTGTAAGACCTAAATCATGACTGACTAAAAGGTTGTAAGCAGTCACTTACTTTTACACAGTTTATCACTCTGTGTTACATTTGTGTTTTAAAACCAGGTTTCTATAAAAAAATACTGGTGCAGGTGTTTAGTGTGGTGTGGTTATTTTAACTAGCAGCCTGTCACAAGTATGAAAATGCCTTTTACGTGTTCTGAAAGTTTCCCTCTCAGTGCCTGCAGTTGGCATAGAGACAGCCAGTGATATTCCGTGTAAATTTACACAATCATTTAGTGCTGTCTCTGTTTCTAAACTACTTTTTTTTTCCTGTCATGGCTTGCCTCAGGGTTTTTATCGTTGAGTTAATTCTTCAGAATATACTGAAATAGATATGTAGGCTTGTTCTTACTTTCAAAAAGTCGTGACAGGAAGGTAATCAAACAATGGTTGGCTTTGTTACACTTAGTTCTAGAGCTGTACTTGTCCTTTTTTTCAGTTGAGCTTGTGCCTGTTTCGGGCAGAAGATCCCTGCATTTAACATGCAGCAGCACAACCTGGGGATTTTGTCTGCAGCCATTGGCTGAACTCTAAAACCCCTGCATACTCAAGCTAATAAGACTCAGATCTCTGTGGTGTAGCTCCTATAGAATTGTGTGTTAATACGTCAGAGTGCCCTGTGATTGTTGCTAAAACTTGAAAAATACGTTTGTGTAACAGTGATGCCTAAATAGACATCTGTGAGAGTTTTCAGACTGATTGTGCATTCCTTCCTATAGTAATACGTGTCCAATACAGTGTGAAGAACTAAATCCAAGTTTTGTCAGAAGGTGTTTGAAGATTAAGGTCTCCAACAGAAGATTCAGGAAATAATTATAGTTAGTCACTTGAGAGTTTATTTAAAACAGGCTTTAATGACATGTTTGAAGCTATTAAGTGGAGATGAGTTGGCCTATTTAATTGTGATTTGTGTTTCATAACAGCGTTGCTGTGTTAGGATGAGAAAACTGTCTCTCCCAAACCAAAGGAATACGCGAGGGAAGCTGAGGAAATGGTTCTTTCTACCTCTGTCATACTTGATCAGACTATAGTAGTGAACTTGGATCTACAAATACCAATGCTTTTATCTTTTATGTGGTTTTGTTTGCTTTGTTTTTTTCTAGTGAGAGATGCGGCATTCAAAACAATCTCATTGTCCTGAATGGGAGGACAGAAAGAGCTGGGATGAAAGAAAGCACAGCACCAGCCGGAAGCGCAGGAAGAGGTCTCACAGCAGTGGACCAGAAAGCAAGCACTATAAACCAAATCACATTTCAGAAAGGTATAAGAATCTGAATTGAGTAGTGCTAATGTTTCTTAACATATCTAAAACAAATACTTTTTCAGGATAAGAGTTTTTGAATGTCCAAAGTTTTCATTTCCTTAAGCTTTGGCTCACTTAAAACTACCTTAAAAGGTAGTCGATTTTGTTATAACAGTACCAGAACAATTAAATAGAAATTCTGTAATAAAAACAAGTAAATGTTACTAGTTTCACTCTTCTCAGCTAAGAGTTGGTATTGAATATATTCAGTATCAAATTCCAAGTGAAGTGTGCCTTTCCTTCTAATACCAGGAAAAGGATGAGGAGGTTTGTTTAGTCGTGTAATACAATGGTAAGTATGGGTTTCTCTTACTGTTCTGGAGGTGGCTTGCCTTTTCTCTCACACTGCTTTACTGGAGAGATCCATCTTTCTGGCTTTTTCCTTGAGAAGAAGATCCCATGGAATTCTTGAGCGCTCATACTAGTGCTTATAAAATGTTGGTGGGGTAGGTGTACAGAAATAGAAGAGCTCTTTGCTTCAGCAGCTCTCTTAAAAGTATTTTCTGTGCAGAAGATCCCTGATCAAGACACTCATGAGGGTTTCAGTACTTAATGCAGAACACTAAGTACGATGCTGCTTCTCTCAGTCTCCAGGATGTTTTTTAACACTTTTGAATAGAAAAGGGGATTGTTGCTGTACCAAGAGCATTTTATCCTGTGACTTTGGAGATTGTAACTGAGTTGCTCAGGCTATTTTAGGAAGTGTTTCTCCTTTTTGAGTCTGAACTTACTTACCGTGCAGACTGTGGATTGGTTATATGTCGTTCATGTGGATGGCTGCTGTGTATTTGAGACTGACAACGTTTAGATGCCTAATAAAGTAACAACAAAAGCTCCACTGTTTTTGGGGAGGGAGTCCATTAGAAAACATTCTTGGTGTAAAGACATACTATGTAACTCTGTAACTCAACTTGAGTCGCTTATCTTGTTGGAACCTCAAGTATTTGGAAGTGGAGAACATTCACTTAAAATATATTTTCAGTCATTATTTGGACGATAGAGCCATAAATGAAAGAGACCATCATGACCGGAGATATGTTGAGGAATACAGAAATGACTTCTGTGAAGTGTATGACCACAGGCATTATCACAGAGACTATGAAAAGAGTCACCATCATCACTATAGCAAATCCTCTGGTCGCAGCAGGAAAAGTAGTCATAAAAGGAAGCATAAGAGGCATCATTGCTCCAGTCACCAATCGCATTCGGTATGAGTAATTTTTAACTTTATTATTAATGAATTAGTGGTAATAGACTTCTTAAGTGAGTGCTAGAACTTCAGTTCCTGGTCACAGTACTTAAAAAAACAACCTATATTATTAAAAAAGGATTTGTAGTTGAACCCATTTGTGAGCATATGAATGTGTGTTCTTACTTGGCTTTTGGATCAGTGTTGGGTGGGGGATGGGATTGTCACCAGTACTACCTATGCAGTGGGAATGTAGGTAGCTGGTAGTTAAGATCACTGTGATGAATCAGAAAATTCAAAATTGAAAACATGCAACTGTGATATTTACCAAGTACAGTTGTCACTTTCTTACAGTGAAGTGCGTGCTTTCAGATAGACTGTTCTGCCATACATCCTGTTACTAAAACTAATTAAAGGGGCATGCCTTTCTAATGGAAGCTTAATTGGAACTATGACACAATGCATGTCTGATAAATTGGTAAAAACAAGCTCTGCAGCTCTACACCTGATTCCAGGCAATTTTGAGCCACTTGTCTGGCTAAGGGCAGCTAATGTCTTACTGAAGATGGGTTAAATTTGTCGCTTGCCACCTTTGAAGGCATGCGCTGAAATTTTCAGTGTTGGCCTGGTGCCCACTGACATCTTCAGCTCCGGGTGGTTTACGTCACATTTGTGCAATATCAAACAGCAAGTATGTGTTAGGTTATATAATCCAAATTCAGGACTTCAGAGTAATTTTTCTTCTCTCTAAACATGAGGGGAGTAAAATTACTTGATAATTTTTTTTATGTTTAGATTATATAAAGAATATGTTTTAAAAGTAAAAACGTTTTCCCTGACTGTAAGCTTAGGTATGTAAATAACTACTGTTTGTTGCTATTTGCTAGCAAAGTATTAGTAATAGCAGTGTTGCATTCTTAATCTGTCTTCAGTTAAACCACTGTTTGAGAGACAAAATTGTGTTGTTTTTTTCTGTTGCTTTGTCACTTTAAGTATTTATCTGAAAATCTGTTCCTTGCCATGTTTTTCTTCTGTAACATAAACTGTGCCCTGTGAATTTCTGGGGACTGAATTTGAAATTGCTCCTGCCAACTGTCGTGGCCTGGTGTGTAACTGAATGCCTGAATATCTCCCCGCTGAATGAATTGCGTATTCTGCCCTGAATTCACTCTGATATATTGATTGGCTGGACGATCTTGGTGCCGTTTCCAGAAGAGTCACCGAAGGAAAAGATCCAGGAGTGTAGAGGATGATGAGGAGGGTCACCTGATCTGTGAAAGTGGAGACGTTCTAAGAGCAAGATGTATAGAACATTTTTCAACACTTTTTAAAAACTTTTCAGCAAAAAATCTGTTTAGAATAGTATGTCAGAGGAGGGGGGCTAAAGAAATCTTCATTGCTCTTTTTGTTCTGTTTTTTTTGTGCTTTTTTGTTTTTTTGCATATCTTCTTTTCTGTAGAATTTAAATACTGTGTTCAGAAAGTTCCAATTAGTTAATGAACTTGAATCTGGAGAATAGGACAAGAGATAGTTTTTTGGCTAACTGTTTTCATGATACCTGTCCAATAAAATAATGCATTCAGATGCTGAGATTTAAAGTAACTATGCTTTTGTAATGGCACATTTAAAAATCTACATTAATAGTGTTCATTCTTGTTTAAGTAGTTTTATAATTCTAACTTGTGTTTGTTCTTTTTAGATGAAATTGTTGCGACTTTAGGAGAAGGAGCCTTTGGAAAAGTCGTGGAGTGCATTGATCATGATATGTAAGTGTTGATTTTGTAAGTGGATCTCGTGACCAAAAACACAGTTTAGCTCAGAGGTGTTCCCTTTAAAAGGACATCACAATTCAGATGAAGTGGTGCAGTATATTTAGGAAAGAAATTGTGCTTGTTTTGAGAGCTACCTCATAAGCTTATTTACTTGTAGGGATTTTTTGAGGTGATACTGTATCTGTCCCTGATAGTTTTTCAAGTTCTTCAGTCATCTCTTGCTATACTATACATGGGTGGGTTTTTTTGGTTTTTTTTTTTTTTTCCTTGTGTGAAAGGCCTTTGAATGGTTTTGATTTGATACAAGAGGATATACAGAGAAATATGTTGGTTTTGAGGATCTGTCTGTAACAAACTTCCTTAACCACATTCATTTTGGGAAACATCTGACCAGAGAGGGTTTCTCTCAACAATTCTTTTTTTTTAACTGTACTTATTTTTCTCCTACACAGGCTCCATAATCACATGGTGCAAAACATTGATTAGATGTCATCTGACCCTTTTAAAGAGGGAGAACCATGTTCTGCTTCATTATGATTTTAGTTGGTTCTCCAAGTGCCTTTGCCCTAACTAGAGAATGTAATAGGGTGTAAACAGTGCAGAATTTATTTGGGAGACTTTTAGAAGATGTACAGTGAGATGCTTAGAAAGTGAATTTGATTCTTAGTGCAAATAATTGCTTGGAATTGGTCACGCTATAAATTTCTTCCCTCACACTCCATAATCAAACTGTCCTTTGAAGTTACTCTGAACGCACAGTGATCGGTCCTTGTTCAGTGATGTGGCCACTGCCATGTGATGGCGTGTTTGGCAGTGAAGAAAATCTGTGTGCTGGGAGTTTTAAGCTGTTAGTAAAACTTAGATTATTTTAACCAAATTTTATTTTTTTCTGCAGTTCTGCGTCTTGGGTCTAGTAGTTTTTCACAAGTATGTCTCTTCAGAAGAGGTCTGTTGAGATTGTGTTGTGAGGGCAGTTTTCTTAAATCATTAGAGTCCAAATAGCTCTACAGAGACTATTAAAAAATGTCCTAAGAGTGAATGGGATGGAATGAATTATGTTTATCAACATCCCATTGAAGTAACGCCTTAAAGTGTGAATTCTGTACTGAGTGCAGCCCAGTGTCTGCTAATACAAGGAGTCTAAACTTCAGGAGCTGTTCAGTTCCCTTGATTCCATGGGAGCACTGGAAAAGAGCCTGAATAAGTTGTGCAAGCTACAGGACTTTCCTCAAATAAGAACTTTGCTAGTTTTTTTATTAATAATGTTACAGACGGATTCCTGATGCTTAATCTACCATAGATAAGTCTGAGAAAGAGATAATGTAGCATATACTCAAATGAATACTTGATAAAGGAAAGATGAGTATTGTATTTCTTCCTAAAAACATTTCTGATTAAGTTCAACATGATTAGTCAGATTCCCTTAATCCAACTCATAATTCTCTATGACCCTGAATCTTCCTGTATTTCTTCTAATAAAATCAAACATCTTGGGGGTTGTAGGTACTTAGTAGTCATTAATTTGGTTTGTGTTGCTTTGCTTTTCTTTCAAGGAGGGGAATGCATGTAGCAGTTAAAATTGTGAAAAATGTTGGTAGATACAGAGAAGCAGCCCGGTCAGAAATACAGGTGTTAGAACACTTAAACAACATGGATCCAAGCAGCACTTTGTAAGTATAACATTAAGTAGTTGGCATACTCAAGATTTGCAGGAGATAATGATTCAATAAAGTGAGGATTTGTTTCTTCTCTTTTCAAAGCCGCTGTGTCCAGATGCTGGAATGGTTTGATCATCATGGTCACGTTTGCATTGTTTTTGAGCTACTGGGACTTAGTACTTACGACTTCATTAAAGAAAACAGCTTTCTGCCATTTCATATTAACGACATTAGAAATATGGCTTATCAAATTTGTCAGTCTATAAACTGTAAGTAAATCTTAGTGCTTTTGTCAAATATGCCTTTTTTTCCTTCATAAGGAAATTAATGTATTAATTTGTGGAATACTGTCTGTTTTTTTTTCTCCTTGTAGTTCTGCACCATAATAAACTCACTCATACAGATTTAAAGCCTGAAAATATCTTATTTGTGGAGTCTGATTACATAGTGAAGTACAATGCCAAAATGGTAAGTTTGGGCTTTTTCTCCCAACTTGAGTTGGGCTACTTGTAGCTGAACTTTTCTGTAAAAAGATCAAGTTACAGAGTTATGTTTCTTAAGACTTTCTTGTGCTCTTCTAGCTATGCTAACTTAGTCTACTGAGTAACTTCGCTCTGAATCAAGGTAAAATATTTAATCTGATTGCTAGTTACTGAGGTTCTGCCGTTCACAGAGAGCATTATGTTAATGGCTTTGAATTTAGCCAGATTTCTTCTTCTGTGTTTCTTAGGCTGTTTGATTCCTTTTCTTCAAATCATCCCATTTGCAGAGGAATGTTAGGTCTTGCATTCTGAAGTGCCTGACAGTTATAAATGATCGGTTCGTCAGTCCTGACTCGGTTGCTTTTGAATGTTCAGATGAAATCACTTTGCTACCAGCTTGTCTTCCCTAGAGCTTGAGCTGAATAGCAATTGATGTATTTGGAAGGAGTGTTGTTAAGTAGATATAATTTTCAGTATTTTCCATGAAGCTGGTATTTTGAGGATAAAGAAAATGTGATGAATACCTTTTGTCAAAGCATGCTTTTAAAAAATGCTGACAAAGAGCACTTTGATTCTTTTGCAGAAGCGAGATGAGCGCACTTTAAAAAACACAGACATCAAAGTGGTTGATTTTGGAAGTGCAACTTTTGATGATGAACATCACAGCACATTAGTGTCTACCAGACATTACAGAGCTCCTGAGGTTATTTTAGGTCAGTGAATAGTTTTCTACCTAGTTAATGACAGTTCATTCAGATGTCTTTACTTCATAAACTGGAGTATTTGATTGTTGAGAGTAAATGAAAGTCCAGAGATGTTCCTTTCCCACTTCCACTAGGGCTTGGAGAGAGGTGTGGAGGGGGAAGATGGGCCTCAGTAAACATATAAAACCTGGGCACTTGCTTTGTGGGTTACAAATTTTGAGAACACATTAAAAAGTAAAACACAAAACTTTGCCTTTTTTGCAGCACTGGGTTGGTCGCAGCCTTGTGACGTTTGGAGTATTGGTTGTATTCTAATTGAGTATTATCTTGGATTTACAGTGTTCCAGGTACGTGTGCATGGTTAAATTTAATGTTGTGGTTACAGGCTATCTATGTTGATCTTTAAATCACACATGCTTAGCTGTTACTGTAAAAGGCACCGCTTCACAGGCTTTTCAAGCATTGCATAGATGAGGTTGCAAAGACAGTATGCACATATGGAAATGAGATCTTTTGCTTGTACCCTTCACACTGTTTTAAGAGCATCTATTCTGACGCTGGATGGTGAAGCCCTTCCAGAGTCTGAAGTTACTGTTAGAATTATGAGTGAAGGAAGCACAAAACTTGGTTTATGAACCCTGTTGTTCAGGAGCCCTCTTAACAATGGAAAGTGTTACAGAACAAGCTGCACCGTGTAATCTTTAAAGTGCTAATGTATAAAGATACTGTTACAGTCCTACAAAGAAGCCATTTGCTGGAGATGAGTGTTGTTACCAAGCGGTGGAGAGTAGAATAATCTGACGAGTGCATTCGTTGCTTTTTGCCAGACACATGATAGTAAAGAACACTTGGCAATGATGGAAAGAATACTGGGGCCTCTGCCAACTCACATGATCAAGAAATCCAGGTAAGTTCATTATAGAAGCAGTAAGTAATCTTTTCTGATTGCTAGAGAAATCCTGAAGTTTGTTAGCTGTGAGCTTCTGAAGATAACAGAGACTTCCAGGCTTCTTGTTACCTTGTAGTCTGTGGCAAAAAAATGTGGCAGATTTTGGGGAATTAAATAGCTGGTAATAGTCCTCATTTCTGTTGTTAGTCTGCGTTGCCAGCAACCAAAATGCCAACCTCCTGAACAGGGTATGAATGTCCTTAAGTCTTTAAAGCTAAGTCTGTATGGTGTTAGACACCAGTTTTCCTTTAAACTGAGAATAAAGAACCAGCTGAGACCAAGTTGTACTCTAGGAACAACTGGAAACATCAGTCTCTTTAAAAAGGTCAGTAATGGAAAATAGGTTTTCAGGGGCTGCTTTGACTGGAACACCGAGGGCCTTGTTCTCTCTATCTGGCAATATAAAAGCAACAGGTCTGTAAACGAATACTGGCTGAAGGAGCTGTTGGCTCCTGAATGCAGAGGAGATGCCGGAACTCTCTTGTGCAGTTTCAGAACTTCTTTTAAAGGTGTCTGCTGATGTCATGCCCTGGCACTACCTTAGCATTACTTTCCTTGTCCTGCTGCAGAAAGCATTATTTCCACCACGATCAGTTGGACTGGGATGAGCATAGTTCTGCAGGACGCTACGTTAGGAGACGCTGTAAGCCTCTAAAGGTAGGAGACCACGTTTTGATTATTCTCTTAGGTCTGCAGTTGTGGAAGATCTCTCTAAATGCTCTTTTTTTTTCTTCCACCAGGAATTCATGCATTGCCAAGACACAGATCATCAGCGTCTGTTTGACCTGGTTCGCAGGATGCTGGAGTATGACCCAGCCAAAAGAATCACTCTTGATGAGGCCTTGCAGCATCCTTTTTTTGAACCACTAAATAAATAAAGTCAAAGGTCTTCTATGCTTCTTCACGGAGATTTCCCTGACTGTGTCAGTCATCAGAGGTTGCATGGCGCTTTTGTAAACTCTAAATTATTTTGTACAGTTAAGTCTGTAAATATTTCCATATGTTTTGTATAACTGTTATGTTTACCTTGTTGAACAGTTGTAGTCTTATGGGTATCAAAGTGAAAATAAAAGTGATTTTCCTTTTTGAGAGTCATTTTCGTTTTTAAAAGTGGTTTTCTTCTTGCAGCTGTGCCCTTCTGCAGCTAGGGCTGGTTAAGCATCTCACCCAAGGGAAGGAGTCTGGGCTAGCTTGGAGGAGTTTTGAAAATAGTACATGTTTTTAACTAGCTTCCTTTTATTAACCATTATGGAAAGACTTGGGGGCTAAGGGTATGTAATCATGCTGTGTAAAATTTGTGGTAGTCTGAACTATGGCTGCAAATTCTGTGCTGTAAGTGGATGTTTCTTGTGGGTCACTTTCCCCCAGGTGTGCTGTTAAACAGTGTGTAACAGGCTCTGATCAATTCTCTCTGGGATCCTGCCTCATTGTTAAGGCATTTAGCTGTAATTTTTTGTTAAGGTCCTAAAAGTGGCATTTCACATTTTCAGTGCTATTTTAGTTCATTGGAAATCAGCCTTTAATCTCTTTTCTTATACTATGGCACCCACAATTGAACACTGCTCAAGCTGGGGTCTTGCCAGGACTCAGTACAGAGACTCAATCACTTTCCTACTCCTGCTGGACACACTGCTTTTGAAACAGGACAGGATACCACTGGCCACCTTGGCTGTACTGCTCCCTTATTCATCCAGCTGTCCACCAGCACCCCCAGATCCAAGTCCACTGGGCTGCTTTCCAGCTGTGGTGTTGCTTAGCATCTTTTTGACCAAAGGGCAGGAACCAGCACTTGGCCTTGTTAAATGTCGTTTTGCTGATCTCAGCCCATCGGTTTAACCTGTCTTGAGCTGTTCCCAACGCTCATGCTCAACTCAGTGTTACCTGCCGGTGGTGCCCTCTCTCCTCTCATCCAGGTCATCAATAAAAATACCAAGCAGAACTGGCCCAAGCACCGAGCTCTGGGGGACCCTGCTGGTGACCAGCTGCATTGAACTCCATTAATCCCAGCTCTCAGCCTGGCTCTTCAGGCAGTTTTTAATCCAGCAAAGCGTCCACCTGGCTGTTCTGTGAGGAGAATGCTGTGGGGACATGGTGCTGCTTTCCAAGCCCCATTTCTGCACTTTAAGTTTTTATTTTTCCACATCTAAATCGATGATTTCTTGGACTTTTAATGCATTTGACATGGTATGGAGGGCTTGCTGAGCAGGAGGAAGGAAGCTTCCATGGTACGGTACATTCAGGCTGCCAGTGTAGATGAAGCAAGCAAGTTTTAAGCATTTTGATCCTGGCTTTACCATGCAAACCTTTCTTAAGGAAACAGTACATTGTTTCAGCTCCATGGGAGTCTGCTAAGCAAGATTTTAGGCTGGTGTCCTTGTTCCACTGATGTGGAGGAGGCTTAATTTGCAAGAGGCTCTGGACATGCATATCTCTGACTTGAGGGTGGAATAGAGCTGGGGCAGGCTTTGAAAGCTCACTAACCAGTGCCATCTCCTGGGCTTGATTGTGTCTCATTATAAGCACCTCCAGTCCTAGGATGTTTATGTTCACTTCATTGTTTCTTCTCTGTATGACACAAAACGTTAACAGTTGGCACCATCCAGGTCAACTTGATAGGACTGCAGAGGACAGGAGTGAATTCCCTTGTTCACCTTTTCCCTTACCTTCAGAAGTGAAGCAAGGGCTTGGCTGAGTGTGTCAGCTAAGCAATGCAAATCGAAGGCAGATGGAGGGAAAAAGAGTTTATGTGCTGCTATAACTATAAAACTGTAACTATAAAACAGTTGTGTCAAAATGAGAGGAGGAAAGATTGAGTCCTCTTGCTTAAGGACTGTAAGCCTTCCTTATTGCAGCTGCTAAAAGGTTCTGCTCTCTCTGAAGGAGATATATGCTGGAAGGAAATGTCTGTATTTTAGAAACTGCTTAAATTCACTTTCCTTCTCCTAGCACACTTGGAAAAATGCACTGTCAGGACTGATCAGGCACCTGCAGGGATCTGCCAAGTAGTTTTGCAGGTCTTGCAGCACATACAGAAGTTTGAGATGGAAGGAGCAGGCATCTGAGGCCCATGGACTCCCTAGTGAGGCAGCACATAGCCAGGGATCTCTCTGGAATGGGGCTGGATTCTCCTGCATCTGGGCTGCCCTCAAGGCTCAGGTCTTTACCAGCGATGAGAGTTTTATTTACATAGCACATGAGTGTGATGGTGTAATTTGTCATTATGTTTGCTTCGGGTTGCCTGTAGCTGGTGGTAACTGCAGGATTGATTCACACTTTGCTCTGCACTTCAGGGTTTTATTACTGTACCTTAAGAATAAGGTGTGTACAAAGAGTTCAGCTGGGCAAACCAACAGCAAGCATGTCCATAATGGGACAGTTACACATGTTACTGACCACAGCTGATAGGACAAGTGAAGCTGGTTTCAAGTGAGCAGAGCAGGCCTTGTCTCTGAAGCATAGACAGTGAGCCAGAGTTTCTAAAGTTCAGCGGCTGAGGCAGGCAGGGGACAAGTTTGCCTCAGACCACGGGAGGGGTTTAGCAGTCTAAGGTACAGAGCTTAACTGCTGCAGTAGTGATCAGTCTTTCCTTGTATTACAGTTTCCAAGTATCTCAGTTGCAAGGAAGGCTCAGGTTCTGTGGACATACTTCTGCAACACGATGCTTTGCACTCTACAAGCTCTCCTCAAAGTGATGATACTGTGAAGAGGTAACCAATCCCACGGAGTTTGTTAGCAAAGTCTTAGCAGCCTCAGAGGAAGGAGAGTGGAGGGAGAAGGTAAGGAAGTTGCTCCGAAAAAAGTGGAGTTTTCCTAATTGTACCTTCAGGTGTGTGAATGAGAGCAGGAAACAGCAGATGATACAGCTTTGCCTGGCTAACTGGTTTGGCTATAGCTGCTGCTGCAAAAAAAACATAATGTCTGCGTCTCACCTGGCAGTTTGGCTCTGGCTCTCCTGTTAACACACACCACTCCTAGTAGCCTTTCCTGGCTTTCACTCATCAGGGCAGAGTCTATGGCCAGGAGGCAAAGAGCACGTTTGGGTTTGTGCACCATGTGTTTAGAGTCTAGGCAGGCATGAAGTTATCCAAGGATGTTTCATAGGCTAGTGAAGAGTTTGTAATGAGGAAAAGGGGAGGATGTTCAGCAAAGGCCAGAGGCTACTCTGTTTCTGTGTTAGCACAGTTCGGTTTGCAGACGGCTCACTTCACTACTGTGCAATCACTGAGTTCCAATGTGTGGTGGAAGATCATTTTGCAGACGAGGTCCCTTCCTAGAACAGATCACAGCCCCAGCGGGAGATGCAAGACAGAAAGAACCAAATCCCGCGCGGCTGACACCTCTTGCAGCCCCGCTGCTTCAGAGGGGACGAGCTCTTCCTCAGCTCAGCGTCCCCGCAGGGACATACCGCAGCCCAGTACCCTCTGGCCCGGCACGGAGGGGCCGCTCCGGCCGTCACGACCCCGCTGGAGGGCGCCCGCTCCGCGCCCGCCCCTGCCCCGCTGCGGGCTGTCCTGCGCGGCCGCTGCCCGCCCCGGCGGCCGACCCGGGGTCGCCCCCGCGCCTTTACGAAACTCTCCGTGCCCCGCAGCGACTCTCGCCCTGCCCCTCACCGCCAGAACCCCGGGTGGGCGGAGAGGGAGCGGTCCCTGCGGGAGAGGGGCCGGGCAGCGGGGGTGGGATCTGCTCATCGTAATCCCCCACGGGGGGCGGCGGGCCGCGTTCGGAGCATCCCCCCTTCCCCAGCGCGGGGGAGCCGCCACCCCCCGCTTCCTCCGTTTAAGACTCGGGCTGGCGGGGCGAACGGAGGGAGAGCAGTCGCTCCGCAGCTGCCGGTTCCACTTCCGCGGCGGGGCGCGCAGGGCAGCGCACAGGGCGGGCGCTGGATGCGCCGGCGGCGGCAGGCAGGCGGCAGCCGAGCGGGACCCCGCGCAGCGGCGCGATGAGTGCGGGCAGCGGCGCCGCCGCCGCGGCGGGTACCGCCACCTCCGCCCTCTGCCTGCTCCTCTCCCTCACCGCCGTGGCCGTCTGCCTGCTGCTGGGCGCCAAGACGGCGGAGCTGCAGGGCCGGTTGGCTGCGCTGGAGGAACGGGGTGCCGCCGGACACGGACCGCTGCTGGACGCGCTACAGCCCCGCGTGGAGCAGCTCTTCCGCGAGGTGAGTGGCGGCGTGAACACGTAGTGCCCACGGGTCAGCAGCGCCCACCGCCCGGGCAGCGCCCCGAGGCGCGCAGGAAGGCTGGGGAGGCTGCTTGTGTCCCGTAGCAGCGCGGGGGTCCCAGGGCTCGCTCTGTGTCAGAGGCTTTTCCTTCGGAAGAACGTACCACGCTTTCCCCCCCTTTTTGTTGCCGTTTACCGTTAACCGGTGTGTGGGGCGAGGCGTGGCAAACCCGCCTGACGGAGAAGAGAAAATGCCCCAGGTGGAAAGGGGATTATCCATCATTAGATGGAGAACACAGGGCTTTTCCCCTCAGCCTATTCCCTGGCGAAGGTAACCCGAGGACTTAAATACCGTTTATCTCTGGATGTAATGGAATATAATTTCCTTGTTAGAAACTTATGAACATGATCCCTGTTATCTGGGCTGTCTATCACGGAGTATCATGTGGTCCCGCAGTGCTGAACTGGTGTGTGGTGGGTAGAGGAGACTAGCGACCAGTTGCTTCCAATCCCATGGTCTTCTGAAATGCTTCAGTAAAAATCTCCGTACTGAAAGTTTTCTCCTATTTGAAGAATAGCCAGGTGGGGTTGGTCTCTTCTGCCAAGCAACCAGCAACGGAACAAGGGGATGCAGACTCAAGTTGTGCCAGGGGATGTCTGAGGCGGATGCTAGGAGGAAGTTATTGCCAGAGAGAGTGATTGGTATTGGAATGGGCTGCCCAGGGAGGTGGTGGAGTCGCCATCCATGGAGGTGCTCAAGAAAAGCCTGGATGTGACATTTAGTGCCATGGTCTGGTTGATTTGCTAGGGCTGGGTGCTAGGTTGGGTTGGATGAGCTTGGCGGTCTCCTCCAACCTGGTTGATTCTATGGAGAGCAATTATCCTCGCTTATGCCTTTCTCCAGTGCTAAGCCAGACCACTCTCCATCATTTAAACCAAATCCTTCTCTGTACTGAACCAGATTTCTGGGAGAAGTTGTGCGCGATCCCAGCGTTATATTTTTTCAGACTCTGGTCTTTGGGTTTGGGGCGTTTTACAGTCAAGAGGGGACGGGAAGGGCTCCCTTCCCTCACTTGAAGGTCCTGCAGTTGGTTTGCTGGCTTTGTGCAAGCAGTAGTTCATAAAGTTCAGCAAGATTCCGCCGGGTTTACAGGGCTGCCGCGGGACTATCCCGAGTGATCGATTCTGACATCTGGGGAAGGTTTTACACTGGGATTTCATTAATGGCCTGACTGGGGTGCAGAACACGGGGCGGCATTAAAGTCATTTATAGCCGTGAAACCTCAGCCGTGCAAAAATGCATTCGTGTGCGGAGCCTCCAGCTGCGAGCAGCGCTGGGGATGCAGCGGGGGGGATGGAGACAGCGCTGCAGGGGTGGAGAGACAATTCCTCATGCTGCGTGTTGCTGTCGGAGTTACGGTGAGGGCACTGCTGGCACCGCCAGGGCATGTCCCTTCTCCTGGAAATGGGGTTGCATTGATGAGCCTTGATAGGAGGGAAACGTTAAAAAGCATTGTTGTGAAAACGCTGAACGCCAGACCAGGAGGGTGCCGGTGAGGGGCAGTCACAACGTCTAGTTCACCAGGCAGGAATTAGCCTGCCAGTCGTGGTAGTGGTTCTGTTCCAATTACTCCAATAAATGTGCTTAGCAATGGGAATGGTTTCTGTGGCACTGCCTAAGATCATGTGCAGCCTCTTGCTGCGATTTAGTTAAGTGTGGAAAGCTTGTTTTGTACTGGGAGCGCTCAGATGGAGCTTGTAGAGGGGGAAATAAAGCAAACCCACATGATTGGGTTTCTAATGCAAGAGTGAGCTTGCTGAAACCTTCAGTGCAACCAAACTCTTGTCAATACTGACAGCAAATTTTGATAGGGGTAAGAGAGTCAGGGAATGCAGGGTAATGATTGTGCTGTCTATTAACAGTCAGTTTAAATGAACCTACTGATTTATGTTCAAGCCTCAGAAGGAGTCCTTTTCCTGACCAAGCTCCCCTCCATTACAAAAGGCTGCTCACTCACCGGGCAGCTTCTGTTCTTGCTGAGGCTTTCTGGAGAGTGAGAGAATATTTCCAGCACCATGAACATCAAGTGATGCCTGGGGTCAAGCATTTTGGGGTTTTTTTTGCTACATTCTGTGTGGGTCCTCGTTTGAAGTTTACCACAGTATTTCAGAAGTGAAACCAAAGCTCCGGACGCTCTCTGTGCCTGACCCGACGCACTTTGTTCTCTGTCGCTGCCCCAAAAGCATTACCCCACATACCAGTCTGGGGGGGTGCTGCTGTAATTTATGGCAGAGCTGTAAATGCAACACCACCAGGCTGAGCTCTGTTCCTCTTAGTGTTATTTGAATGTTTGGCAAGTAGAAGAGGGTAGGAAATAATCGAGGAAGGACGAGTGTGTAGTTGAGGCACTGAAAGCCAATTTGGACAACTAGTGTTTAGTTTCTGGCCCCCTGACAGGCATCTGTCTAACTCTGGAGAAACTGTTGATTTTATATGGCAGGACTTTGCCCTCCTCTTGGCTGGTCCTGTAGCAGGATGTGCTGCAGGCTCCTCCTTTGATGCCCTCCAAAGCATTCCCAGCAGCGCGATTCGAGTGGGGTGGCATCTCCACTTGTTCCGTGTCAAAAGCCCCGACTGGAAGTGTGTAGCTTTTGTGCTGGAGGGGAGATGTGAACGGGAGGATTATAGAAGCATCCAGTTGTTGTAAACAAAGCTGAACCGTTTTGCTCACAAAGGATTTATTGTCCGCAGTAGGCAGACAGTGTCCAGATTAATCAGTTTCATGACAAGAACAATTCAGTGGGAGAACAGAGGACTCGCTCCAGATTTCAGATCTCCTCTGCTGTCCCCACTGATGCCTGCTGAACTAAGAGGGTGGAAGAGCTTAGTTTCATTTCCTCGAGCGTCTTCATCAACTGGATTACTTCAGAAGTAAACAGATTAAAAAATGAGCTACTCTGTGACATTTAGGCTGGAAGAGGCTGCCAGAAAAGCCTCTCCAAATACTTCCTTGCCACTTTTTCTCAAGGACAGATTATGTTTTGCAGAAGGCAGTGGGACCATTGTAGTATTTAGGAAAACTTCTCTGTCAGGCGCTGTGAAACCATGTTGATGCGTTCACGACCTCTTAGCATCACATCCAAACAGCTAGAGAGGAACGCATGTGATTTCAACAACAAAGAAACCGACTTAATCCTCAGAATAAAGGGAAAAGAACCTAATTCACAGGTAGCCTAATTCCTGAGTAATCCACAGTGTTCAAATATTTGAACACAGACTGGGCTGTCAGATGTACAGAATTCAAGTCTGGGCCCCCCCGCCTTGAATTCAACAAGCACCTTGGGTTTTCTCTCTTTGAAATGTAAGGACTTCAGGTGTCAGATCCTTGGTTCCTCTCTTGGTAAACACTCAGGTGAGACAGGGAATTCCTGGAGCACTGAGAGCAATGATTGCAGGTGAAGATGAGATGTTCCCTTCCAGGCTGCCCTAGCCACAAAGCACTCTGCCTGAACTAATATAACTTACCTGTCATCAGAGCTTATTAACTTAGGCTTGGCAGCGTCCTAACTGCAGGCACGAACATTTTGGTTGGCTTAGAGAGCAGGCAGAGTGTGCTCACATCTGTCTGCAATAAGCCACGTAGAGGGTGCTTTAGTTTTGTGCATTTTTGTGTTCTGGTTGTCCCACTGATGAGTTTTTCATCTTGGAGATGCAAACAGTCATCCCTGGGTAGACCTGGAAGTGGGTGAGCACTCAGGTGTCACTGGCAGTGCTGACCTCTCTGTGCTCCTGTGATGGTTTGGGAATTAACCACCTCCCACATACAATGAAGTCACCCAGACTAGACTCAGCACTTCAGGATGGTGTCATAGAATAGAATAAAATAGGCGGTTGGACTTGATCTTAAAGGTCTCTTCCAACTGAAATGATTTTATGATTCTCTAAGTGGCTCTTTTTATTCCTCCTCCAAACAGAAGCTGGGTGAAGGACTAGCAAAGCTGCGGACGGCGAGAGAGGCTCCCTCGGACTGCATGTGCCCCCCAGGTAGGTGCAAACACCACCACGGCCAGTGCCAGACTGCCCTGGAGCTGCCTACTCACTGGATCAACACTGCTGAGCTTCTCTCCTAATTTCTGTATTCCTCAGTATCAAGAGAAGTGCATTAAGTGGGTTTTTTTTCTCCCAAGCCAAAGCACTCTCTTGTGCTTGAGACCGTTAACTTCTTCCCTTGCTTTGCTTTGGCCTGCTTACAGATAAAGGAGTTTGAGGTTTGGACAAAAGCAACGTTTGGCTATAAGAATAAAAGAGCAAATAGCTCGGCTCGGTTGTGAGCCCGGAGTGTTAGGCCAAAACAATTTAGAAGCAGTAACACAATCAGTGGGGTTTAATGCAAGTGTGATAATTGAAAGCTGCAGCCTCTCTGCCTGCTAGGAGGGCAGCAACTTCTGCTGCCTTGCTGTAGGAAAGCTGCTGCCGATTGTTTAAATTTCCTCTCAGAGTTTAATGAACTTCTTAAACTGTCAAAACTTCCTGCTCTGCTGTGGAAGTGCATGCTCCTCGGAAACAATAAACTGCTCGGATGGGTCTGTAAAGGCGTCTCAGTTCTAGGAACGTTCCCTCAAGTGCTCTGCTGTTGTTCCCTGCGGCATGAATGGCTTTGGGCTGAGGCACTTCGAGCCCTCTCTTTCTTCTTCTCTCTTCACAGAAGCAGAGAAAGATGGGTGAGAGATGTATGGTGCTTTGACGGGGCAGAGCTCACAGGCTGCTGCAAAGCCTTGCAAGCAGCAGGTAGTTCACTTGTGAT
Source organism: Pogoniulus pusillus (assembly GCF_015220805.1). Classification (NCBI taxonomy): domain Eukaryota; kingdom Metazoa; phylum Chordata; class Aves; order Piciformes; family Lybiidae; genus Pogoniulus; species Pogoniulus pusillus. Next base: position 20,518,502 of record NC_087285.1, read on the forward strand.
TTTAGAGAAGGAAACCCTAAACTTAGATTGTAGGCAAATGGGCAGCCTCAGATTTTCCTGCCATCCTGGATGTGACTCTTGCCAGAATGTGCCCACACTCGCAGGGCAAAAAAGGTGGCCTTGCTCTTAAGGTTGTGTAATGACCTCAGAAACATTTCACTGATGATGCTCTCACATGTGCTGCCGTGCAGCTGCTGGTTGTTAGGCTCCTGTGGGTTCGCCCTGTGTGCCTCGCGGCCCTGTAACCAAACCCCATCAGCTGAGACACAAATCATGCTTATTTGCAGCTTTTCAGGCACTGGTGGGCAAATTAATTTCTCCTTTCTGATGAGCAGACCAGACCATGTCCGTCAGCTTCACGCGGCTCTGCAGGCTGCGTCTTGCTCTGATCTGTGCAGACAGGGCACTGCTGGTGTGCTTAAGTGGTCAAGAGGCTTTTCCTTTGCTCTGCAGAAAGCAATTGGGATTGAAGAGGCTCCTTTGTGGCCAGGAAAGTCCCAATTTGGTTCTGGGTCACTGACTTTGCCAGTCACTCTGTTTGAGAGATGAGGGGGAAGAGAGGAGGGGGAAGGTTTTCCCACGTGCTGCTGAAATGCTCATTACAGTCATTAGTAACAAATGTCAAAGTAATTAGTGAGCCAAAGGAAGGTGAAGTGATTTCCTGGTGGGTAGCAAATGTTGTGGTATTAATGGCTGCTCCTGGCCACTGCTGTTGGAGAAGCAAGTGCTGTGCTGAGGGGAGGCTGTGCTGCTGAGCTGGCAGGAAGCCTTTCAGCTGGTTTTGAGCAAATCAAAGGAATCTTTGCATGTATTTTTTCTTTATCCACTTTTTCTCCTGAAAAACAAACAATCAATCCAAAACAGGCTGAGTTGCCTTCTGATTTGTAGTTGAAGACTTTGCCCTGCAAACATCCCAACAGCTTGCGGCCATCACTGGCATTTGCTGCAGAGCTATGTTAGGTTGCAAACGAACACCTAAGCTTCCTTTCATCTCCATGCACCAAAGAGAGCAGCTCCAAGGACAAAGTAAATCCCCTCCGTGGAGAGGATGGGGAGATCCTGCCAATCCTGCCCACATACAGGTGGAGGCAGGCAGCATGGCCAGTGTCAGCAGCCCAATCTGAGCCCTGCTCCTGCATCCTGGTGGGTATCCTAAATGCATGGGCTAGGAAGATTTCCTCTTCCACAAACCTTGCTAAGCTTGGAAGAAGTGGTCCTTATCACTGGATTTAAAGCAAGGCCACCAAATAGCTGCTGGTGGTGGTGGTGCTGCCTCCATCATCACACTGGTGTGGTCACTCCCTTAGTTTGTTTTCAGTTGCCTTGCAGATGTGGGCAGTAGCAGGAGCAAACTGTATGCTCGGAGCTTGCTCTGTGAACAGGGCTTGCTTTTAGAGCCCTGTTTTTTCCTTAAAGTGAGTCAGTGTAGGGTTTCATTGGGATTTGAGGGGATGTGGGTTGGTTTGGGGGGGCTGCCTTGATAAAATGGTCTTGCTGTACGTTAAAAGCCATTAGGGACAGGACATCTATGATCCACTTAACTTGAGCCTCATTTCACTCTTGTTCTGACTACAGCAAAGCTCTAAATCAGTGCTTGTAAAGCACACAAGACAGATAACACCTTTTCCTTAAAAAAAACCCTTACCACTCCCCTCAAATGAACTCCCAAACTGCCTCATTTTCTGTTTTGGGGCTTTTGTGCTCTGCAGTTAAATCACCTCTTTGGCAATGGGGCTCAAGTGGGTTGTTACAAAGCAGCTTGGCTTCCAAAATGTTGAACATTTTGGAAGTTGAACATTTTCCTTATGAGGAGAGCCTTAAAGAGCTGGGGCTCTTTAGCTTGGGGAGGAGATGATTAAGGGATGACCTTGTTAATGCTTGTAAATATGTAAGGAGTGAGTGCCAGGAGGCTGGAGCCAGGCTCTGCTGGGTAATGCCCAGTGGCAGGACAAGGGGCAATGGATGGCAGCTGAGGCATAGGAGGTTCCATGTGAACCTGAGGAAGAATTTTTTTTCCCTGTGAAGGTGACAGAGCCCTGGAACAGGCTACACAGGAGGGTTGTCTCTCTTGAATATCTTTCTGGAGATATTCAAGAACCATCTGGATATGCTCCAGTGTGATCTGCTCTGAGTGATCCTGCTCTGGCAGGGTGGCTGGACCAGATGATTTTTGAGGTCCCTTCCAGCCCCTGCCATTCTGTGATTCTATGGGACCCTCTGGGCTTTCAGGGGCAGGAAGGGCTGTGGGGATCTGGCAGAGGGGCAGTGGGGCTGGGGCTGGTGGCCAGCAGAGGGGGCCAGGCCATTTCACCAGGGCCACAGAAACATCTCAATCATCACGAAAAACAGTCCTATTTTTTTAAACAAAAAGGCTCTAAAAACTACTAGTCTGGCTCTGACGCTGGAGATGCTGTGGAGAGGTGCCTCTGAAGTTGCTCCCAGCATCTGAAGGCTGCTTTCAGTTGAATCGTTTGGCTTTATTTATGCAACCAAAGCGCTGAGGAGAGGATGACAACAGCTTCGTGTTATTTTGGCTCCGTGGTGGCTCGGGGCATTTCTGTGGCTGAGGGAGAGGAAAGCAGCCTTGGGGGTTCGGGGCAGCTGTGCCACCTGCAGGTTGGGCTCCCAGGTGCCATGCAAGGGTGGGCTGGGAGGGGTGCAGAATGTTGGCCTTTCAGCCCCTCCAGCTGCGGGGACCGAGAGCGCGGCGGTTGCGTGCCGCTGGCGTCAGGCGGCCACAGGACAGGCTGTCCCCATATGTGGGCTCACTGTGAAACAGCAGCTCAGTATTCTGATGGTTGTCATTCCCTCAGCCAGGCCTAGGCTGTTTTGCAGAGAGGCCCCTTGTCCCCAGTCTCCTTCTCCATTGGGATCCTCATGCAGCCTTTGCTGCAAGATAAAACGCAGCAGGTGCGGGGACACTTGTTTGTGTGGCCTTCAGGCCAGCCTTCAGCTGAGGAGCCCTTGGGGGTGGGCTGCCAGCAAGACGAAAACTGCAGTCTTCTTTTTTTTGGCCTTTTCTCTTTGTGTTTTTAAGCACAGTCTTTTGAAATGAGAGGTGCAAAAGCAGGTTTGATTTGTTTATTTTTGCCCTGAACTTAAACCAGAGAATTCTCTCCTGCGTGGAGAAAGATATGCCGGAATGTAAAGAAATGGGCATCAAAGCATCCAAGTAACAGGGACCAAGTGGCTTGGAAGGACTTGTGACAAATGGTGCTGGTTAGATGCAGGCACTCCCTTGCTCTTTGACATGTTTGACCTTACCCCTTCAAAAACCTGATCTGCTCACAGACCTGATGAGCACTTGGAGGTGGGCTGCAAGCAAGATGAAGATGTTGTGCTTGCAAACACTTTGGGTTTCAGTTGTGTAGCCTCTGGCTGCCTTTTTCTTTTTTTAAAGAGTCTCTTTTTTGCCTTTTTCTCTTTGTATTTTTAAGAACAGTCTTTTGAAACCAGAAGTGCAAAAGGCTCTTGTTAAACATGGATTACAGGATCACAGCATGTAAGGGGTTGGAAGGGACCCACATAGATCATCCAAGCTCCCTGCTTGATTTTGGAAACACCAAAGGTCTCCAGGGTCTGTGACAAGCTCCTTCACAAAGTCAAAATGCTGAATGCACCATGCTAAAGCCTGACAGCAAACAACAAAAAACCTCTTAAACCCACTAAGAAAAAGTGCTTCAAACAAGATGCCCAGGGAGGTGGTGGAGTCACCATCCCTGGAGGTGTTCAAGAGAAGACTGCATGAGGCACTTAGTGCCATGGTCTAGTTGCTTGGATAGGGCTGGATGATCCTTAGTGCCATGGTCTAGTTGCTTGAACAGGGCTGGGTGATAGGTTGGACTGGATGATCCTTAGTGCCATGGTCTAGTTGCTTGAACAGGGCTGGGTGATAGGTTGGACTGGATGATCCTTAGTACCATGGTCTAGTTGATTGGACAGGGCTGGGTGATAGGTTGGACTGGATGATCCTGAGAGTCTCTTCCAACCTGGTTAATTCTATGATCCTAAGCCCCAGCCTGTAGAAAATGTCCTGGCCTGCATCTGGTCCTTGCTGTATTGCAGGCTGGGGGGTGTGCAAAGCTGCAGTTCTTTGGGATGCCCTCGAACTGCACGTTTTGAGGTAGGGGTTGTGTTTCCATGTGCCTTTTAACTTAGCAGTCCCCCTGCAGGCTTTGCACTCCGGGAGCCTTTAACTCCGCGTTTCCCGACTGCTGGGGTGATGCACATCCCTGCCTTTGTCTTGCGCTCGCACCCAGACGGTGTCATGTGCTTTTGAACGTATGTATCTGCTACAAAAGAGTGTTAAATGTTGAGTGTAGTAATCTGATGTTCCAGTTAATATGTGACAAATATTTCCCAATAATGGCTTGGCAGCAGGAGGAGCAGATCGGTGCTGCAGGACTGGGGTGGGGGTGGGAGTTGCTCCACTTCTCTGCAATTCAAACCATGTGTACTTGGGGGAAGCTGCTCCTTGCAAATCCCCACCACCTCTGCAGACTCAGCAACTCCACGAGGTCTTGCTGGGCTCATTATTATTTATGTGTATTTTTTATTCTTCTTGTTTGTAGCATTTTCATATTTTCACCCAGACTTTATACGTGAGGATAAACTTTTCTTTCCCCAGCTTGCCGTGGAAGTCTGGCAGGGTCCTCTTTGTGGTTTCCCCAGCGATGTGAAGTGTCTGCTTGATTTTTACTGATGCATGTGTTGTCTTCAAGTGTCACTCACTATCTGCCTTCTCCCTGCCTTGTCTCCCCAGGTAATTAGCACAGCAGAATTTCCCTAATTGCTAGAGATGGAGGAGGAGAGGGCTCTGCTTGCTTTGTAGTCCTGACAAACGGCAGATGTTTTCCAGCAGGCCAAATGGGATGCGCTGGGTTCTGCCTCTTTGTTTTGCACCCTGGTGTGATAGCAGCTCACTGGTTTTGCTCTCTTTTTTCCACTTCTCTGGTATCTGGGTTTGTAGTACTGCATTTCTGAGTCGTGAGTCCTTCAGGATAATGAAGTAGATACAGGAAAAAAAATGCAGTGGAAGCAAGTATTTATTGTTTTAAGTTAGTGATCTCTGCCTGCCTGAGTCGCTTTGCATTAACTGACCTAGTTGAGGATGTCTCTGCTTACTGTAGAGAGGGCTGGACTGGATGACCTTTGGAGGTCCCTTCCAACCCAGACCATTCTGTGGTTCTCTGAAATATCTAAAGCATTCCTTACTGTCACTTCCAAGCCATGCTTCTCCACCTACTGAAACTGTTAAAACTCAGTTGTTTCACTGTCATTTGTCTGATTTAGAATGAGGCAAAGAGCTTTATAACATCTTCAAGTCTTAAAATGCTTCCTAAATCCTCCTTGCCTTGGTTTCCACACCCTGCCAGTCGCTTTGGTCCAGCAGAGTTTACTTTCTTGGGTGACGTTGCCTGCAGGAGGCTGGGACGTTACAATTGCAGTATTAGTATAAGCAGGGCTTTTTTTTTTTTTTTCCCCTGAACTTAGAGGGAAAATTCTCTCCTGCATGGAAAAAAGCTGTGCCAGAGTGTAAAGAAATGAGCATTGAAGCATCTAAGTAACAGAGAGCAAGTGGCTGGGGAGGACTTGTGACAAATGGTGCTGGTTAGATGCAGGCACTTCCTCGCTCTTTAACGTGTTTTCACATCTTACCCCTCCAAACATCTGATCTGATCACAGACCTTAGCAGCTTTTGGAAAGCTGCTCTTTGAGCACAGAAATTACTGCTGGCTACCTTCCATCAGCTCCTTCCTGGCGACCGTTCCCCAGTCCCCTTTGGATTTTTGTGGAAGGCCCCAGGGACATCTGGAGCTCTGTCTGCACGCCACATGCGCGGCAGCCGCCAGCCACCTTCTCCTGGCAACTACTGGCATGGGCAGGGACACCCTCTGCCACCTTACACAAGGTCCTGGGAAGCAGCTGCCCCAGAGTGCTGGCCCCCATCTCATCTTTGGGGACCCCAAAGCTCTGCTGAGGGAGTTGTATTGTGGCTTCAGTACTCTCTTGATAGAAACCTGTGGGTCAGCCCATATGGTTGACCCCATATGGGTCAAGAGGTTGTTTGCTTGAATAGTTGCAATAGGTGGAAATAAATAGAGGAGAGGGAGTCTTGGTTTGGCATTTCCTCCCAGCTGTACAACTCATGTATGTGTTGTGTGCTGCAGGGTGCCAGCTGGCAAGGGGGAAGGAACCCAAAGTCCCTCTTGGAAGTAGAGGAATGATTGATTTATTTTTTTCCCCCTCATGGCCCTGTGGGTTGCTGAGTGTCTGGAAAGGGTTGCTGGCACTGTGGCAGAAGCCAGATAGGTCATGGCAGTGTCAGGGGGACTTCTGCTCACACTGGCTTGCTTTTCTCTATCACTTCTGGCATGGCTCTGCACTGCTGCTGAGGAACTGATGGTGGTGGAGGGAGTAGCAGGTTGCAGCCAGGTGTGCAGCAAAGGGAGGATGGACTCTGGGAGTTTGGGGACTGCTCTCAAACTAGGCTCCCTATGGTGTGCAGCCCCAGGGAAGGCATCAGCCAGCAGTGACATTTCATGTCCTACCAAGGTGGCGTTAAGTGCTAGATGTAGCCATAGTCTCAAGTTGTGCCAGGGGAGGTCCAGGCTGGATGTTAGGAGGAAGTTGTTGGCAGAGAGAGTGATTGGCATTGGAATGGGCTGCCCAGGGAGGTGGTGGAGTGGCCGTCCATGGAGGTGCTCAAGAAAAGCCTGGCTGGGGCACTTAGTGTCATGGTCTGGTTGATTGTCTAGGGCTGGGTGCTAGGTTGGGCTGGCTGAGCTTGGAGCTCTCTTCCAACCTGGCTGATTCTGTGAACATGCTGAGGCAGGAAATAGCATGCATGGTACCAGTGTTGCTCCCGGAGCTGGCAGTGCCTCTGACATGCATCCAGAGCTGAACTAAAAGGCAGCCTGGTCATAACCAGCAGTGCAGGCAGATGGGTTGCAGCCATCTCCCAGTGAGACAGCAGCAAGGTTCATGCTGGTGGCATTTGGTGCGGCTCTGGTGTTTGACAATGGAGGCTCCGAGCAGTACACCAGGAGCCAGCCCTTTGCCAGCAGCATTCATCTTGAGACTGCTTCAGCAAAAATTAATTAAAACTGGTGACATCAATGGGGGGGGAAGGCTTTGAAAATTTATTTTTTCTAAGTCTGCCAAAGTTATTTTGAGTGTAATGAAAGCTACAAAAATAAACCTGATGACCATATCCTCTGCCAGAGGCTCTGGGTAACTTTATCTTTGCCTCGACATATGAAGACATTTATCTAGGCACAGATAGACTTTGCTGCCAGCCCCTTCAGTGCTGCCTTCCCAGAGCAGGTTGGTTCAGTGCTCATGAACTCACCTAGAGTGAGTCTCCTCTTTCTTTCTTATTTAAATGCTGGATTAACACCACCCACGGACCTGGGGGTCCTGGTGGATAACAAGTTCCCCATGGCACAGCAGTGTGCCCTGGGGGCTGAGAAGGCCAATGGGATCCTGGGGTGTATTAGGAGGAGTGTGTCCAGCAGATCAAGGGAGGTTCTCCTGCCCCTCTACTTTGCCCTGCTGAGACCTCATCTTGAATGGTGCCTTGAGTTTTGGGCTCCCCAGTTGAAGAGGAACAGGGATCTGCTGGAGAGGGTCCAGTGGAGGTGTATGAGGATGATGAGGGGACAGGAGGGCACTGCCTTGTGAGGAGAGGCTGAGGGACCTGGGGCTGTTTAGTCTGGAGAAGGGAAGACTGAGAGGGGATTTGATAAATGTTTATAAGTATCTGAAGGCTGCCAGGACCCCGGGGACAGGCTCTGCTCACTGCTCCCTGGGGTAGGACAAGGAGCAATGAGTGTGAATTGCAGCAAAAGAGGTTCCAGCTCAACACAAGGGGGAACTTCTTTACTGTAAGGGCCCCAGAGCACTGGAACAGGCTCACCAGAGAGGTTGTGGTTCTCTGGAGACTTTCAAGGCCTGTCTGGATGTGTTCCTTTGTGATCTGTGTTAGGTAGTATTGTCCTGCTCTGGCAGGGGAGTTGGACTGGATGATCTCCTTGGGTCCCTTCCAACCCCTAATATGCTGTGAGCCTGTGATCCTGTGAGCAGTGACTTGGCTTTGCAGACCTGGTTATTGAAAACTGACTCTTTTATTGGTGTGGTACTTACTGTATCTCCAAGCCATCTTGTTGAGCCAGTAGTGTTGTCATCTCCTGTCTATCCTGGGTGTAGCAGGGTAGGAATGTGTTTTAAACCCAGCAGGCTTTATGATGATCTTCTCATTCATGCAGTGTTGATAGAAGCAGGTTTTAGCACAGAAATTATTTTGGGGCACTCAGCTACCATTGATGTATTCCTAAAGCAAGAGCTGTCTTATTTCTCTGCCACCAATAAGCGCCAGGCTGATGCTTCATGACTTGATTGGCACAAATGCAGCCTGTGTAGTAAGCACCTTTGCACTTGGCTGAGAGCATGCAGGTGACAGAATTCAAAGTCAAACCAGAGCAGAGGGGCTGTGTGACTTACACCTCTGCTCTCCTTGCACTGAATGGTTGTTTCTAAGGGGACACAGTCTCAAGTTGAGCCAGGGGAGGTCTAGGCTGGATGTTAGGGGGTAGTTGTTGGCAGAGAGAGTGATTGGCATTGGAATGGGCTGCCCAGGGAGGTGGTGGAGTCGCCATGCCTGGAGGTGTTGAAGCCAAGCCTGGACGAGGCATTTAGTGCCATGGTCTGGTTGATTGGCTAGGGCTGGGTGCTAGGTTGGACTGGCTGAGCTTGGAGGTCTCTTCCAACCTGATTGATTCTATGATTCTATGATCGAGTCCAAGCTATTAACTAACCCATGGCACTAAGTGCCTCATCCAAGCTCCTCTTAAACACCTCCAGAGACAGCAACTCCACCACCCATCCAAGCAGCCCATTCCAATGCCAATCACTCTTTCCCTGTAGCACTTCTTCCTAACATCCAGCCTGAACCTGCCCTGGCACACGAGGAGGCTGACCCAGTTGCCAATCTATTTTGGTTGCGCTGTGCTATCACCATCAGCCAGACAGTGCAAAGGCTGAATTTCTTTCTGCTCTTCTAAATTGGACCCAAGGGGCAACAATTCCCCTTGGGATTGACCCTGTGGTAATCCCACCACTTGTGTACAGCCTCCAGCCCTGGGCAGGGAGATGACCATCTCTGTGGGCTGTGGCTTTCCCCCCCGGCCCCTGAGCACCAGCCTGGTGGGCGCAAGCATTTGTTAATGCAGCCTCGCAGGTGTAGTGAGCTAATTAAACCTTCACCTGTTCTTCGTTTGTCACCACCAGCCTTTGTGTTGTCATGTGGCAGAAGACAGGCTGGTGCCAAGCTGCCCCTGGGCACTTGGCCTTGGCAGCCTGTGCGAGTACAATGTGCTTCTTGGGTTTCAGCCCCGCGGCAGATGGGTTGAGCTCCGTGGCCTTTTGTGCGAGCTGCTGGAGACGCAGTGGGTGGCAGGTCCTGACTGTCCCCTTGCCCACCACAGCATGTGCTGGCTTGCTTTTTTAAATGTCACCTGGTGGTGGGACAAGAGGAAAAAAAACTACACCTGTAGAATGAATTGAGTGCAGCCAGGGGACTCACAGAAGGGGGTGCAGAGTGCCTGTCCCTGGGTTAAATGCCAGTGTGGTGCCAGAGCACCTCCTTTTTGTACAAACTGGAGCTGGGGGGGGGGGTTGGTATTTGTGGAAGATTTCACATTCGTCCTGCAGGCCATGGATTTGGAGCTGTGTTGGTTGCAATTTGAAGCTGTTGATCATGTTTCTGGCACGTGTTTCAATTCAGTCTATTTATGTAATCATTTATTGAAGCCATGGAGGGGCCTTGGCTTCTGCTGAGCCTTCAGCTGCCCTTCGTGGGTTAGTTTTAATAAGTGATTGCAGTTGTGAAGCGGCTTGGGGGGGCTGTCAGTGAAGCCAGTCTTTACCTGGGGATGGCTGTGTAACTCAAACTACTTTTTAACCCCCCTGAGTAACCCCACAGCAAGAGCCACTAACCCCTGACAGCACAGGACTTCATTCACAGAATCATAGAATCAACCGGGTTGGAAGAGAGCTCCAAGATCATCGAGCCCAACCTAGCACCCAGCCCTATCCAGTTAACCAGACCATGGCACCAAGTGCCTCATGCAATCTTTTCTTGAACACCTCCAGGGATGGTGACTCCACCATCTCCCTGGGCAGCCCATTCCAATGCCAACCACTCTCTCTGTGAAGAACTTCCAGCCTAGACTTCCCCCAGCACAACTTGAGACTGTGTCCCCTTGTTCTGTTGCTGCTTGCCTGGGAGAAGAGGTCAAACCCACCTGGCTACAGCCTCCCTTCAGGGAGTTGTAGGCAGCAATGAGGTCAGCCCTGAGCCTCCTCTTCTCCAGGCTACACAACTCCATCTCCCTCAGCCTTCATCAGAAGGTCTTTTTTGGCACAAGCTTACTGGGGCCATTTATGACAAGACAACTCTGGTGGTGGACTTGGCTCCATCCTGAGTGTGATGTTTCCTACACACCTTCAAGATCTCTCACATTTCTCCCTCTGCTTCCAGCTCTTCATAGCATGACCATGGTCACTTGGCTGTACAAGCAGCACTTGGAGGCCACTGTCTTCCGAGCAGACCTCTTGACCTTAAGTTCTCTGCACCACGTAACAACTTTTACTCTTCATGCCCCAGGCTCTTGGGTGGCTTCCCAGCAAGTATGACATGGAGGGGGAAGCATTTACAAAGCAAAATGAAATAGGTTTGATAGAGCTCCCAACCATCTGTACACTTGTGGTCAGACCTCTAAAAAAGCCAGACTAGTAGAGATGAGGTCTCTCAGTGCAGTACATCTGGAAATGTTTCTTGCTGGCTTGAGTTTGTCTGGGTTTTCTCCCCATTTAGTGCTGTCTCTGAGCAGTCCTTGTTCGTGCTACTCCAGTGTGCAGTGCACTTGGTGCAGGAGGATGGAGCAGGTTTGTGCTGCCTCGCAGCTAAGAGAGATTGAAGAGCTTGGATGAGATGTTGAACAGATTGTTCTTTTTCTTCCCTCTCCTTCTGCCCCCCCCCCAGCAGATCTGTCTGGAAGATGAGAACAGTTGGTATTGATATGATCTGCTTCATATTTTGGGAAGCTTTGGCAGCAACTACTGCCAAATAGTGATGCTGCTGGGTCTCTATTGTGCAAACACTTAAATACGTTTGCCCGTGTTGCGCAGCGACCCTGTCAAGAGACAAATGCGCCCTTCCAGGGCACTCAAGGGCACAGCTGATCACAAAATGGGTCCTGACAGGGAGCTGTAAGGAACCTGTGTCCCATTTCTGAAGAGCAAGCCTGGCCTTTGGGCTACTGGAAGCTGTCTGAGATCAGCTAGTTATCAGGTGGGGGAGGATTAGATGGGAAGCGTGCTGGCGGTGGTGGGCTGTGTGCTGGCAGTGTGGGTGATGCTGTCTGTGCCATGGATGCAAGGACTGCTTCTCTTCGTCTGCTTCTTCACGGTTTCCTCCCAGACTTTGCATCCTAAACCACAGCTTTTCCATCTCCACTCTGGAGGGCTTGGATCAGGAGTCATTCCTGGATGTTTTTAAGGCCAGGCTGGATATAGCTCTGGACAACCTGGTCTAGTGTGAGGTGTCCCTGCCAATAGCAGAGGGTGGGAACTGGATGATCCTTGAGGTCCCTTCCAACCCTGACAATTCTGTGGTTATTGGGGTGATTGCTGCCTGTATGTCTCCCACTGCCCTCATCCTGGGCACACATTAATCATAGAATCTCAGGGGCTGGAAGGGACCTCCAAAGCTCATCCGTTCCAGCCCCCCTGCCAGAGCAGGATCACTTATACCAGATCACACAGGAACACATCCAGATGGTTCTTGAATGCCTCCAGAGAGGGAGACTCCACAGTTTCCCTGAGCAGCCTGTTCCAGGGCTCTCTCACCCTCATGGGGAAAAAATTCCTCCTCGGGTTCACATGGAACCTCCTATGCCTCAACTTCCACCCATTGCCCCTTGTCATGCCACTGGGCATCACCCAGCAGAGCCTGGCTCCAGCCTCCTGGCACTCACCTCTTACATATCCCCTTAGTCTCCTCCTCTGCAAGCTAAAAAGCAGCGTGGTGTGATGGCAGCGATGCCCTGACCCCAGCCAAAAGCTGCATCTGCTTTTCTTTGCTGCTGCAGTTTCTTTTTTTGATCTATCCATCCTGTAGCTCAGAACTGCGTAAAAGCCTCACTTTAATTCCAAAGACATGGTTCTGTTCCCCAAGAAGAGGGTGTTCAACTCTGCCTTGCGTCTTTATGCAGACCACATTGACCGTAAAGATAAAAGCTCTGTGGTTTAGCTCCTTGAGGATTGGTTTAATATGAATTAAGCCAGGCTTTAAGGAACTTTGTCTCATTTTCAGAGTGAAAAGATTCAGGCTTCTAAACTATTTCTTCACCCAGATGTAAGGTCAGAGTGCATTGGTGCCTCACAGCATCCCCAGGTGCTCGGTCATGCCCTGGTGTTGGGGACAGGCAGCAGAGCTGATCAGATGCATGAGGTCTGGAGTATGTGGAGGAGCAGGCCACAGTTACCACCCTGGTTTGGGTCTCCTTGGTTATAGTGACACAAAGACACATTCAGGCCCTTGATAAGAGCCAGGCCTCCCTGCTTCTACACAAAGGAGAGAAGGGGAGGCTGTGCTTTGTTAAAGTAGGGACTTAGGATTTAGCAAGAGAAAAAGCCCAAACCTCCCTTTTCTGAGTTAATGAGGGGATCTGAAGTGCCCCTTCTCCATCCCTTGCACTCCATCAGGTCAGTGGACATGTCTGACCCTCTCCCTCCCTGGGAACAATCCCTTTCCTCTTCAGCCCCATAATGATGGTTATAAGAAGAGGGAGTTTTTTGCCCACCAGAAAAGGGTATTTGCTGTTTCTCAGGTTTAGGGAAGGTGGAGCATAGGGACAATGTGCAGGTGCTGCTGTTAGCTGGGGTTGCCCTGCAGCCTGGGAATGAGAGTTGTCTACAGGTGTCATGGAAATCCCTGGATCCTCCTGCCTTTAAAAATACAGCGAGGGGATTGAGCTCCTTGCAAGCAGGCAGGAAAGCAGAGGAGGTTGTGTATTTCTGTCTGTGCATGTGTGTGGAGGAGCTCATGGAAAGCCTGCTCCGTGGGTAGCTGTGGAAGCAGCCCGGTGCTGCTTTGAGAAGTCCTTTATATTTCTGATGCCGGAGGCGTGGTGCTGTAACAAGGCTCTGCCTGGCCTCTTTGTTGCAGAGGTGGTGCAGTGCCCCAGGGGGAATTTTGTTCTGAGTAGGGGCACAAGTATGTTGTTTTGAAGTCACTCTTAACTCATCCCCACTGGAGCTGGAAGCCTGCTTGTTGCAGACCCTGCTGTAAGTGGTGCATGTGAGGAATATCTAACAGAGGTGCACCTTAAGGAGAAATGCTTAGCATAAGGGCAAAGCAGCCCAGCTTCAAGATGTACAATCAAGAGGATGCTTCTGAGGGAATGTCACCTTCCTGGCTGTGTCAAGTGTTGCTGCTACTCTGGAATAGCTGCAGAGCCTCCTGAGCAGGCAGCTTCACTGGACACCCCTGTGAGCTACTGCCCCTAACCCTTTATTAGAGTTTGTCTAGAGGAGAAGAGGCATCCAAGTGGAGAAACATTTCTGAGGCGACTCCTTCCTCAATCCTCCATCCCAGCAGGTTTCCATTTTGTCCAGTCAGGGCTTGGTGGGGAGCAGAGGCTGAGCTCAGACGTTCCTGATGAAACAGCTCTGTGGGGTTTGTGTAAGAATGGCAAAGTGCAGGTTGTAATCCCCAAAGGTGGCTCCTAGAGATGAAGAAGCTTTCCAGGCAGTGGAGGGAAAGTTACTCAGCTGTCTGTGGCAGCCTTTCCAGCTCAGCTGTGTGACTGCACTGTTGTCTCTGGGACTGTTTTCCTTTTGTTTCCCTTTTTTGGTGGGATGCCTATATTGGAGTAGGGCAGAGTTGGACAAATCTTCATGGATGAAGGAATCAGCCCCTGGGGTAGGTGCTACAGAATGCAAAGGTGGGAGAGATGAACCCCCTACAGAACACCCCAAACCAAGGCCCAGGCTGGCAAGGCATCTTGCCCTGTGATGGGCAGCCACTGCTAATTGCCAATCTGCTGCTTGCCTGTGCTGCTGAAGTGTGAGCTTGTGGCTTTTGGTGGGGCAGGTGGACGCAGAGGTCACTGCTGATGGGTGGCAGCTTTTCCACTGTGGATGCCAAACTATCTGCTCTTAAGCCTCAGCACTTGGTAGAGATTAACAATAGCCTGGCTTAATGTAAAATGGGGTCCCGGGGCTTAAGCCATTCATCTCTTCTGCTTGGGGCTGCACCCTTGCCAAGGAGTAAGCAACAGCCTAATGAATGGGGCTAGCTGAAGTATGGCTCTCAGCTGGGAGGAGTCTGATGGGGACCTTTTCTCAAGGCCACTTACTGAAGCTGTTTCCACTCAAATTAGGACACATTAACAGGGCCTGTGCATGAGGCAGCCCTTAGCACCTGAGCTGGTGAATGATGCCTGCTAAAAGCAATTTATACTTATCTGAGAGCTTGAAGTTCAGTATCTGGAAGAAGAAGGATGAAGGTTGATTCTATGGTTCTAAGGGACACAGGCTCAGCCCAGGACCAGAGGGTTTGATTTCCCTCTCCCAGCTGCCAGCATTTTGATGGGGAGCCAGGAATGCTGTGGGCTGTGAAATGTTTTTGTTTCGCTTCATCGAGTTTGTGCAGCCAAGTCCTAATGGGGGCTGTCATTTCCAGGCAGGCACAACCACAGGGCTGTGTTTGGAACACCTCTGTGGGACTGCTGCAGGGAAAGGATCCTTCCTGGTAGTTAGAAGTAAGTGATGCTGGATGTTCTTTCTTTTTTTTTCTTCTCCTCCTCACCCCATAAAAAGCTTTTTTGCCTTTTGTTTGAGAAGCACAAACTGATTTGCTGCTCAGAGCCAGACGTGGGGCCTGGAACACAAACCCTATGAAGAGAGGCTGAGGGAGCTGGGGGTGTGCAGCCTGCAGAAGAGGAGGCTCAGGGCAGAGCTCATTGCTGTCTACAACTACCTGAAGGGAGGCTGTAGCCAGGTGGGGTTGGTCTCTTCTGCCAATCAAGCAGCAACAGAACAAGGGGACACAGTCTCAAGCTGTGCCAGGGGAGGTCTAGGCTGGCTGTTAGGAGGAAGTTGTTGTCAGAGAGAGTGATTGGCATTGGAATGGGCTGCCCAGGGAGGTGGTCGCTGTCCCTGGATGTGTTCAAGCAAAGCCTGGCTGGGGCACTTAGTGCCATGGTCTGGTTGACTGGCTAGGGCTGGGTGCTAGGTTAGGTTGGATGAGCTTGGAGGTCTCTTCCAACCTGGTTGATTCTGTGACTCTATGTAAACAAGGCTGAGCTTCTATGGTGCCAAGCATCACACACAGCCCTGATCAGCTGCAGAGCCACAGCCAAAATCTGCTTCCTGCAGCTCATCTAGGTAAAAATACATCCATGCTGAACATGCCTGTACCTTTTTTTAGGGACCAGCCTGGTGGTGTGAACGTGGCTAATGTGTTGTCATTTAAGTCTCTGGTTTCTATTCACATGCGACTCTTCAGCTCTCGTCTATAAATACTCTGTCTTAAGCTGTGAGGAGCAAACTCAAGTTGGTTGTTTGCAGATATTTTTGGTTGGAGCAGCCCTCTTTGGTCCACTTGTCTTCCTTACCAGTTTATGTATCTTGACATGTCATTTCCTTCGTGGTCTTCCCACTCTCCCCAAATGGATTTGCATATGGATAATTAAAACCAGAAGGAGACATATCTCCATCGTAAATGTCTTTCACATGGGGTAAGACACATCTGGGGGGGCTGAAGAATGGCTGCTGTAGCCTGACAAAATGCCTGGGCATGAAAGGGAACCTCCTCTGCAGCTCTGCCATTTCCTTCTTCATCATCTCTGGCTGAATGCTCTGCTGTACCTCCTGCCTGTTCTTGAATTGCCTCTGAAAAGGGCAGGAGGGAAGCAGAGTGATTAAACTAGGCAGGAATTTGTACTTTTGCAGCAAGTTGCATAAGGACACTGATGTAGTCAGCAAGCCCTTCCTCCTCCAACTGCACAGCTCACACTCACTGAGCCTTGCCTTACCCTCTTGAGTTAATCCCAGGTGTCTCTGCAGTTGCAGTCTTAAGGTAGCTCCTAAGGGGAACTGTAACTTTAAGTCCTTGGGCTGCCCTCCCGGTTCTAGCTTTTGCTGGGCAGTATCAGTTCTGGTTATTGCTAACAGATTTATTTTCTCTGTATTGGGATTGAAAGGCTTTTATTAGGCCACAGAGGTTTTTATGAGGCCTGTGGATGCATGGAGTGATGCAGTCGTTGGAGTGTCTCTTGTAGAGGAGATCACCCAGAGGATGATCGCATTTCCTGCAGGCACTTTAGCTGCGTGTTCTCTGCTCTTGTGGTACCACTCCTTGAAATAGATTGACCTTTCGGTTCCAGCTCTGCTCCCTTCTGCCAAAATAATTTCCTCCTTGCTCTGGTTCACATTATCAGATCTCGAAGCCATCAGCTGTACTGCTGCTCTCCAAATCTGGGCTTCGCTCTGGCTCGGGCAAGCTCGTCATTGTTTGCACAGCCCGAGGCAAAGCACCAGGAAAGATGAGGTAGAGGATTGAATGGGCCCATCAGTGGGAAACCACTGTGGTTATTTGGTTATTCTCTTTTGATTTGGGTCATGGCAATGTGTGCTGGGAAGAGGGGGGCATGTGCCTACATGACAAGAGCAGGACAGGCTGCAAATCCTTTAGCAAAATCAAGTGGGGCTGGAAGTCTCCTTTAAATATCTGCTGTGTGAGTGGCAGTGTGTGATGGTTTGGCTGTTACCCACCCCCCCACTCTGATGAAATCACCCAGACTAGACTCAGCCAAGCTGGAAATTAGAATGAAGTTTTATATTCACAGTTTAGCACAGCATACAAGCAGGTATCTACAATCTATACAGCTAGAGACAGAAATAGACAAGTGAAAAGTAATACAGAAACACAGCAGCCCTCCCAGCAACCACAGTCCCCAGGAGTGGCTCCCAACCACCCTTCCACCTTCTTCCCACCCCTTTACCTTACCCCAGACTTTGTCCTACATTCAAGGTGAGTTTGGAGAATCAGCCAGGGGGGCTTAGGAAGCAGAAGGATTACAGACAGCAGGTTAGGGAGAGAAGTGCATGCAGCCAGAGCCCGAGAGCAACTCTCTTATCTGTATTTATGTTCTTGATTTTTATCCATCTCAGCAAGCCTATGAGTGCAGTAGGCATCACCATTGCTTTCTTTTAACAGCCTATCATCTAATTCTTCTCACCAGAATATTCCAGCTAGCTTCAAATTAGCACACAGTGGTCTATGACACCTCTTGTTTTGCAGGAAGGACCTTCAGGAGGAAATGAATTGGTTGTGTTTTGGTAGAAATTGGGGTGCCCATCACTTGGAAATCTGTAATTTTTTTTTCCTCCACTGAATTATTGTGTAAAATAGAAATCTGTTTGCAAATGTTGGAGTGTTATTTCAAGCACTGGCATAAGGAAGCCTTTATCAAGCTTGAATTCATCACTCCCCTACCCCTGCTGTATAAAAACCAGGCAAACCACACGAGCAAGTGGTCCTGTAGGAACCTGACTTGCCCTTGTTTTCTGGGTGGTTCTGCACTTGCAGGTCACTGAGCCGCATTGGAGAATCATAGAATCAACCAGGCTCATCCAGCCCAACCTAGCAACCAGCCCTGTCCAGTCAACCAGACCATGGCACTAAGTGCCCCAGCCAGACTTGGCTTCAACACCTCCAGGCACAGAGACTCCACCACCTCCCTGGGCAGCCCATTCCAATGCCAATCACTCTCACTGCCAACAGCTTCCTCCTAACAGCCAGCCTAGACCTGCCCTGGCACAACTTGAGACTGTGTCCCCTTGTTCTGTTGCTGCTTGCCTGGCAGAAGAGACCAACCTCACCTGGCTACAGCCTCCTTTCAGGTAGTTGTAGACAGCAATGAGGTCACCCCTGAGCCTCCTCTTCTCCAGAAGCAGGAGCTGGGCTGCTTCTCAAGTCCAAGCACTGCCCTGCCTCCATGGTTCATGGAAGAGCCAGTGGAAATGGTGAGCCTGCTGGGATCCAGGGTGTCCCTGTGACTGATTCATATATAACCCCTCCCCAAACAAACAAAAAGCCTCTCACAAGCCAACCAAACTCCAAAGGACAAAGCCTCCATCCCCTCTCCCTGGTTTGGTGAATGCAGTTTCTTTGGCTTTGAGTGCATCATCCTGATGCTGTTGGTCTGCTGTAAGCATCCTGCTGCACATCTGCAAACTCCAGTGCAGATCTGCAGCAGCTGAGAGGGAACCTGCTGGCCTGAACAGCTTTAACTTGTTTCTTTTGCATGACAACAGCTTGGATCTAAAATGGTTACAGAGGGCTCTAGAAACAGCCTTAGTGGTTGAAGAGTGTCACAGATGTGCTTTGGCACCTGATGTCAGGCTCTCACAAACCTGACTTTTTGCAGGGCTGCTGAACCCTGGTCACAAACCCAGCAGAGAAAATGATCTGTGCTTGCAGCAGGCCTGCTGTTGGTGCATGCTGTGCTGGGAAGGGAGAGGCTCAGGCTGCTGCTGCTGCTGCTGGGACAGGAGGAGGAAATGTGAGGGGAGAAGTGAGCAAAGTGAAAGAGATACTGAGGTGCTGGAGTGTGTCCAGGGAAGGGCAGCAAAGCTGGTGAAGGGTCTAGAGCACAAACCTTGGGAGGAGCAGCTGAGGGGACTAAGGTTTAGCCTGGAGAAGAGGAGGCTGAGGGGAGACCTCGTTGCTCTCTACTACTGAAGGGAGTTTGAAGGTGGAGGCTGATCTCTTCTCCCAGCTAATTAGTAACAGGACAAGAGGAAACGGCCTCAGGTTGCCATCAGGAGGTTTAGATTGGGTATTAGAAAAGATTCTTAACTGAAAGAGTGGTCAGAGATTGGAACAGGCTGCCCAGGGAAGGTAGGTGATGGAGTCACTATCCCTGGAGGTGTTCAAAAGCTGTGCAGACCTGGCACTTGGGGATGGGGTTTAGTGGGCATGGTGGCATTGGGTTGCCAATCTCAGAGGGCTTTTCCAGCCTGAACCATTCTAAGGTTCTAAGTGACAGGAAATGTTTGGAAGCTGGCTGGATCCCTGTAGCAGTGAATGTATGAAATATTGGCTCACAGTGAATGAGGAGATAGCCTTGGCATAAGCCAGTGAAGAATATGACTCTTTCAGATGTGTGGCTTTTCTTTAGATTTCCTCTTAATACACTAAATAATCTCTGGCTTTGACATTTTAATTGTACAGCCCAGATGTGAAAACTTTCCAGCAGATCCTGGCAGCAATCCCAGCAAACTGTTTCAAAGAAGTTTAAAAAGAGGTGGGGTGGGGGGAAGGAAGTGTTTCTTGCACTTGTAAACCCTATTGTTTCAGAATTTATCAGGTAATACTCAGCTCTCCAGGCTTTATAAAAGGCAGGATAAAAGTGTTGCAAGGGATGGTGTGGAGGAGTTGGGAGGGAGGCACTTTTGCTTCGGAGTGGTGCATTTGGTGCTGAAGAAATAGGAAGTTTTGGTAGTTGCTTGGTTTTTCATAGAACCGTAAACCAGTCAGGGCTGGAAGGGACCACAAGGAGCAGCCAGTTCCAACCCCCCTGCCATGCCCAGGGACACCCTCCCCTAGAGCAGGCTGCCCACAGCCTCAGCCAGCCTGGCCTTAAACACCTCCAGCCATGGGGCCTCAACCACCTCCCTGGGCAGCCCATTCCAGCCTCTCACCACTCTCATGCTCAACAACTTCCTCCTTACCTCCAGCCTCACTCTCCCCACCTCCAGCTTTGCTCCATTCCCCCCAGTCCTATCACTTCCTGAGAGCCTCAAAAGTCCCTCCCCAGCTTTTTTAGTAGCCCCCTTCAGATCCTGGCAGGCCACAAGAAGGTCCCCTGGGAGCCTCCTCTGCTCCAGACTGCACAGCCCCAACTCTTTCAGTCTGTGCTCACAGCAGAGCTGCTGCAGCTCTCTGAGCATCCTCCTGGCCCTTCTCTGGACACTCTCCAGCATCTCCACAGCCCTCTTGTCATAGGGCTTCTAGGACTGGATGCAGTGCTCCAGGTGGGGTCGCAGCAGAGTGGAGCAGAGGGGGAGAATCACCTCCCTGGCCCTGATGGCCACACTTCTGCTGATACAGCCCAGGCTCTGCTTGGCTTTCTGGGCTGCAAGTGCACACTTGGTCAGGGAGCAGCAGAGATCCAGTCACTGGTGCTCTAAACTGGCCTGGATGTTACAGCTGTAGCAGGGCTGCTTTGAATTTTGTTCAGTGGTGCTTTCTTGCAGGGGCCGGAGACTCTTTCCATCTGTTCAGCAAGTAATACAGGACTGGGTTTCTTTTGTATCCCCCTGCTGCCAGGAAAGATAGGAAATATGCATAAAATCTACAGAATATGCATAAAATCGATTATAGAGGGGTTGGGGAGTCTCCTGAGTCAGTCTGCTGTAGTGGACGAGCTCCTTGAGAGGCACCAGCCCAGCCCTGCAGCTATCCTGCCTGAGTCTGGAGTGCGTTTGAGGCGGTGGAGGGAGCTGGAGGGAGCTTGTGTGGCTCTTTCTGCCCAAAAAGCAGCATCCCAGCTCTGTGTGTGCATGAAGGAGCTCTCCCTTGGGAGAGGCCTCTGCTTTGGGAGAGGAAAATGGAGTTCTAATGCAATTCATGGATAGGTTTTACCAGCTTCTGTGCTGGGTGCTTTGCAGTGAAGGTTCTATGGGACAGTGGCTACTGCCCCTTGAGGGACAGAGGGGCAGAACAGGAGCCCTCTGTTCACGCGGTGCTTGGCAGCCAAATGTTGGCTTCTTTGTAGCAGCTTTGAGGTTGGTGGTCAATAACTTGGTGTGCAGAGCAGGTGAGGGCTGTGGTGCTGGTGGGAGGCATCTCTGCCAGGCCAGTGTCCATGTCCAGCAGGGGCAGGCACAGCCCTGCCACTTCACCTGCCTTGTACCTAGGCTCAGCGCCTGGCTGGTGAGATGGAAAACATCTCCTTCAGAGCCCCCCTCAGCTCCCAAAGTGCCCAAAACTACAGAAGTGTGGTGATGGTCTTCCCCATCTCCTGATGGGATGTTTCTATTGAGCTGAGCAAAGCAAGGCTCTGGCATTCTGCTAGATTGCCTGTAGTGTGGTGTCAGGTAGGTTCCTTGGGTCCTGGGGGAGTTGTAGGCATTCACAGACAGTCAGCCCCTGTGGTCCAAGTGTCTTCCCCTGCCTCAGCAGTGGCTGGAAAACCAGCCAGGAAAGGTGAAGAGCATGGAGCCCATGCAATTGGTCTGGTAAACTCAGGCATCTTGCCCCTGTCACACAGAGCTTGAAGTGATCAATGAATCAAATCCACAGCAGAGGGACCATAGAAGGGTTGTCAAGGAAATTCCCACTTTGGGAATATGAATGCTGGAATAAATTGGGAGGGAGGATTGGTGCATGGCCTCTAGTGCTAGTTTGAGCCTAGCTGGGATATCTGGGTGAGCAGAGTTAGATTATGGGCTGTGAAAAGGAAACAGTGGTGATGTCTACTACTGGGTGATTTTCTTAAGTGTAGGGGAGTGAGTGACACCCAAACCGTGCACCACTGCTGTAGGTGAGAGGATCTGGAGCTCATGAAGGGTCAAGCACTGAAGCAAAGGAGCATCAGTGGGAGCTTAGTGGTGCTGCAGCAGGGAAAAGCGAGCAGGGATAAAGTTGAGTTCACAGGCATGAGTGGCCTGCTTGTGCTGGGTCATTCTGGCACACAGGAGTCCATCTCAGAACCTTTGGGGGCACCTGGACCAGCATCAGTGTTCGGGGGAACAGAAGCTCTGGCAACACTGCTTGGCTCTCGCTATGCTCTTTGCTGTGTGGTTTGCCTTTGGTGCCAGTTAAACACTCTGCAAAGCTTTGGGGTCATTTTGTGTATTGCTGGGATCTTTCTCCCCCTCTCCCCCCCCCCTTCCTTTTTTTTTCCTCCCCCCCCTTCCTTTTTTTTTCCTCCCCCCCTTCCTTTTTTTTTCTCCCCCCTTCCTTTTTTTTTCTCCCCCCCCTCCCTTTTTTTTCTCCCCCCCTCCCTTTTTTTCCTCCCCCCCTCCCTTTTTTTTCTCCCCCCCTCCCTCCCTTTTTTTTTCTCCTCCCCTCCCTCCCTTTTTTTTTCTCCTCCCCTCCCTCCCTTTTTTTCCTCCTCCCCTCCCTCCCTTTTTTTTCCTCCTCCCCTCCCTCCCTTTTTTTTCCTCCTCCCCTCCCTCCCTTTTTTTCCTCCTCCCCTCCCTCCCTTTTTTTTTCTCCTCCCCTCCCTCCCTTTTTTTTTCTCCTCCCCTCCCTCCCTTTTTTTTTCTCCTCCCCTCCCTCCCTTTTTTTTTCTCCTCCCCTCCCTCCCTTTTTTTTTCTCCTCCCCTCCCTCCCTTTTTTTTTTCTCCCCCCCTCCCTCCCTTTCTTTTTCTCCCCCCCTCCCTCCCTTTCTTTTTCTCCCCCTCCCTCCCTTTTCCACCCCCTTTTTTTTCTCCCCCCTCCCTTCCTCTTTTTTTCCCCCCCTTTTTCTGCCCCCCTCCCTTTTTTTCTGACCACTCCCTCTTTTTTCCCCCCCTCCCTTTCCCCCCCCCCTCAGGAAAATGCCTGTTTTTTTACACCCCCTGTCTGCCATTTAACCCCGGCCTCACAGAACGCCTGTGAAGCTTGCTCTCCCCCAGCATCAACAGCAGACAACTCTGCCTGCAAACAGCATCCTGCAGCACATCCCTGTGCAGCTGGGCTGGCTGCTCCTCGGAGCGCATGCAATGCTTTCGAGATGGCAAGGAAAGTCTGAGATGAAATAGATCATGACATGACATTTTCAAAGTTTATGAAACAATAAAACACAATAACCATGGTTCAAATTCGATAAATATGTGGTGGTGTTTTTCTAGCACAGAACCCAGCTCTGCAACCACCCCTAATTAATGCAGCCTGTGGTAAACAGATTCATTCCTTTCAAAAGCAGAAACTTTCCATGCCCTCAACGGAGACAAACATGCATTTTAGCAGCCAGTGCCTAGCCCAGGCAGAAGGAATCTTTCTGCTTTCTTTCTTTTCTTGTTTCATTTTAATTGTTATTATATTTCACTGTATGCTTTGAGCAAGGACAACAAAACAATGCTCAGACCAGCCCAGGCAGCACTGAGCTCTGGCTGTGCGTGCACAAACCCCTTCCTCTCTTGCTGTGAGACACAGATAGAATCACAGGATCAACCAGGTTGGAAGAGAGCTCCAAGCTCAGCCAGCCCAACCTAGCATCCAGCCCTGGCCAAGCAACCAGACCATGGCACTAAGTGCCAGGCTTTGCTTCAACAGCTCCAGGCACAGCAACTCCACCACCTCCCTGGGCAGCCCATTCCAATGCCAATCACTCTCTCTGACAACAACTTCCTCCTAACATCCAGCCTAGACCTCTCCTGGCACAACTTGAGTCTGTGTTCCTTTGTTCTGTTGCTGCTTGCCTGGCAGAAGAGCCCAACCCCACCTGGCTACAGCCTCCCTTCAGGTAGTTGTAGCCAGCAATGAGCTCTGCCCTGAGCCTCCTCTTCTGCAGGCTGCACACCCCCAGCTCCCTCAGCCTCTCCTCATAGGGTTTGTGCTTCTTGTCTGCCTCCTGGGGTTGTGTGGGGTTAATTTTTCAGGGAAGGAGTCTGTTCTTTGCCAGGCAGGCACAATTTTGTACCCTGTCCTTTAGCCTGGGCTAAGTGTGTGGCTGCATGAAGGGACAGAATCATCCTTAGGAAGCAACACCTGAAGTGGGGCGAGGTGCTGGAAATAGTACCAACTGGGAAAGAACAACCCCATGGACCTGGATAGGTTGGGGTCTGACCCACATTGATGTCTACAACGACCTGAAGGGACATTGTGGAGAGGCTGCTGCTGGCCTCTTCTCACAGGTCACTGGAGACAGAACAAGGGGGAATGGCCTCAAGCTGAGGCTGGGGAGGTTTAGACTGGATACTAGGAAAAAGTTTTTCACAGAGAGAGTGGTCAGGGACTGGAATGAGCTGCCCAGGGAGGTGGTGGAGTCACCCAGCCTGGATGTGTTTCAGGGTGGTTTGGATGTGGTGCTTGGGACTATGGTTTAAGGTGGATCTTGTGGGGCAGGGTTCTAGGTTGGACCTGGTGGTGCTGAGTGGCCTTGCCAACCTGCATGCTCCTGTGGTTCTGTGACCTGTCAGAGAGCAGTGCAGAGGAGAGCAACCTGGGGCTCCTGGTGGACAGAAAGGGGCAATGAGTGCAGGCTGGAGCAGAGGATTGTTCCATGGGAACACAAAGACTTTTTCATGATGAGGGTGCCAGAGCTCTGGGACAGGCTGCCCACAGAGGTTGTGGGGTCTTCTCTGGAGACATTCAAAACCTTCGTGGATGTGTTCCTGTGTGATCTGTGCTGGGTGATCCTGCCCTGGCAGTGGGATTGGACTGGATAATCTTCTGAGGTCCCTTCCAACCCCTAATGTTCTGTGATTCTGTGACCTTGATGTAGGCTTCCTCTGGAAAGATGCACTCTTCCTCCCCTGCTCTCTGCAGAAACGTAATTAGAATGAATGGACTTGGCTACACATCCCCTGCCAAGTGAGCATTTCAGGCTCTAAGGTGCATGGGCCATTCTTGTGTGGTGGTGACTGCAGTGGGGGGACTGTGTGTCAGGAGCAGGAGCCTGTCTGCCTCCCCAGCTCTGAATTTCCACTCCTGCATCAACATGCTATTTCCTGGGTGACTACATCTAAACTTGTTAGGTCAAGCCTTCAATTTCCTCAAAGCTGGAAGATTGCCTGGGTTTTCTGTGTTGATGAACTTCATCCCTGCTACATCTATCAAATAGGATCTCCTCTGAAAATGTACCTTTTCCCCTCTATCCAGCTGTGGGTTTTCCTAATGTGGGTTTATGAAACAGACCTCGCTGCCAAGGAAAACTTCAACTCTTCCACTTGCTGGGAAGAGAGGATTAAATTCTGCTTCCTGATGAGATGGTGGCTGGATCTCACACAGGTACTTTGGACCTAATAGAATTCTGTTCTGGGGGTTGCAGGAAAGGAGAAGTTTTCCTCTTAGCTCTGACTTGTGGCCTGGGGACAGAGTGTACCTTGGCTTTGGTCAGGCAGGTTTTGTTTCACTGGAGCAAGGATGCCCAAGCTCCTACACCACCAGCATGAGAACCCTCTCGGGGAGCTCCTGCCGTGGCCTCTGCTGTAAAAATGCCACCAGCAGTGCTGTTTTCACCAGCAGAAATTCGTTGAGGTGAATGAAAACTTGACAAAATCGGGGGGGAAGATTTCTTTGTCAAAGCTCTGCGCTAGTGCAGTTTGTGCTGTGGGTATTGGATGAAGCCAGAGTGGCTGTGATGCATCTGGCATTTGGTGGCAGTGCCTGGGGTGTGTCTGGGAAGCAGTCAGACAGAACACTTCAGCTGACCACCATGGGATCTTTTCCCTCTCTTTTAGTCTTTAGGGATCTTTGACCTGGAAAGGAGGAGACTAAGAGGGGATCTTATCAATGCATATAAATACCTAAAGGCTCTAGGTCATGAGGATGGGGCTGGGCTCTCCTCAGTGGTGGCCAGTGACAGGGTGAGGGGCAGTGGGTACAAACTAGAACACAGGAGGTTGCATTTAAGGAGAAACTTATTCACTTTGAGGGTGCTGGAGCACTGGAAGAGGCTGCCTGGAGAGGTTGTGGAGTCTCCTTCTCTGGGAACTTTTAAAACCCACCTGGGTGTGTTCCTGTGCAACCTGATCTAGGTTCATCTGATCTCCAGAGGTCCCTTCCAACCCCTCCTGTTCTGTGGGTTTATAATTCCTCAGTGCAGCAAGTTTGGTGCAGTTAAATAACTTTTTGGCTAACACACAGTTGTGTGCCCAGTAGCAGCAGTTCCTACACACAGGCAGAGCTCCAGCATCCTGGTGGGCAGCTGAGGCTATGGAGAGCCAAAAGCAAGATCCCCACTGGGAGCAGGGACTGGGAATAATGATTTAAGCAAATGTCCTCTTGAAGTGTCTGAAGGGAGCCTGCAGGAAGGCTGGGGAGGGACTGTTGACAAGGTCCTGTTATGACAGGGTGAGGAGGAATGGGTTTGAAGTGGCAGAGGTGAGATTGAAACTGGATGTTAGGGAAGAGTTCTTTGCAGTGAGGGTGGTGAGACACTGGCACAGGTTGCCCAGGGAGGTTGTGGAGCACAGAATCACCCAATGTGATCAGAGATCACATTGGGTGATTCTGTGCTCCACAACCTCCCTGGAGGTGTTCAAGGTCAGGTTGGATGAGGCCTTGAGTGACCTGTTCTAGTGGGAGGTGTCCCTGCCTGTGGTGGGGTGTCCCTGCCTATGGGACTGGTTGAGCTTTGAGGTCCCCTCCAATCTAAGCAGAAGGGGCTTTGGAGCTGTCACTGCCCCATAGACATAATTAAGCAGTTGTGCCAAGAAGCATTTGCTGCAGAAGAGTTCCAGGTAGCCATGGATGTAAAGAGGAGAGTGTGAACCTTCATGTGCAGCACTGTCTGTTAGTGCAGGATAGAATCATAGAATGGTTTAGGTTGGAAGGGACCTCAAAGCTCATCCAATTCCAACCCTCCACCGTAGGCAGGGACACCTCCCACTAGGCTGTAGGATGTAGGACTCCAAAACCCAGTCAGTGCTGCTCAGCCTTTCTGAAGAGAGGATATATCAGTGTCTTGTTTGTTTACTGAACTAATTGAGTTTATCATGGTCCACAATGTTTATGGCTGTCCCTGGAAGCCTTCAGGCAGACGTATTGATGTGTTTTCACATACCTAACATTTTAAACCCCAGTTGTTTATTGTGCACTTAGCCATAAAGAATCGTGCCAGACAGAGGTTTCACACTGCTGCCTATAGGCACCACCAGCATTTCTGCTTCTCTGTTAGAGCACTCCTTAGCCTGGGCTGCTTTCAGTGCCATTAAAATGCAGTGACTCCTGATAACCCCTTACACAGGGTTGTTTTTTTTGGGGGGGTTGTGCATGATATATGTGCACAGTAAAGGATACAGGTTTTACCCCTGGAGAGGGTAATGCACTCAGCAGTGCTCAGGCCACACCTTGAGTGCTGTGTCCAGTTCTGGGCTCCTCAAGTCAAGAGAGATGTTGAGGTGCTGGAAGGTGTCCAGAGAAGGGCAGCAAGGCTGGGCAGAGGCCTGGAGCACAGCCCTGTGAGGAGAGGCTGAGGGAGCTGGGGGTGTGCAGCCTGCAGCAGAGGAGGCTCAGGGCAGAGCACATTGCTGTCTGCAGCTCCCTGGAGGGAGGCTGTAGCCAGCTGGGGTTGGGCTCTTCTGCCAGGCAAGCAGCACCAGAACAAGGGGACACAGTCTCAAGCTGTGCCAGGGCAGGTCTAGGCTGGATGTTAGGAGGAAGTTGTTGTCAGAGAGAGTGATTGGCATTGGAATGGGCTGCCCAGGGAGGTGGTGGAGTCGCCATCCCTGGAGGTGTTGCAACCAAGCCTGGCTGGGGCACTTAGTGCCATGGTCTGGTTGACTGGCTAGGGCTGGGTGCTAGGTTGGGCTGGATGAACTTGGAGGTCTCTTCCAACCTGGCTGATTCTGTGATCATCGAGTCCAACCTATCACCTAACCCTTGTAATTAAACAACCCATGGCACTAGCTGCTTCATCCAGGCTCCTCTTAAACACCTTCAGGGTTGGTGACTCCACCAGCTATGATTCTATGTTTCTCTGCTTGGGGCAGGCTGTTTTCAATAATGGGTGAGGATTGACTGCTGGATAGGTACAAAAAGAATTAGTATTTCAATGTGGTGGAAATTCAGCAGGAAGGTCTTGCTTCTTACTGCCCTTTTTTTGTTCAAGGCACACAGAGTAGCAGAGATGAAGTAACCTGTGGTGGGCTGCTCTGTGCTGCTACGAAACAGTGTTTGAGACTGGACTGTGTCTTAGGAACTGATGTGTTTTGTTATTTGTATTTTGGGAGATAAGACCAAATGTTCTCAGATATCTGCAGAATAAAGTCATCAGCCTCCTCTCTCCAGGCTGGGCTTTGGGAAGGCACAGCAAGGCTTTGCCAGGAGGAGTTTGCTAAGTTAGGATCTCTGTGTGTTTGGTAGCCTCCTGAACCAGCAAGGCTGGAGGGAAAAATGGTCACCTGGCTTGCTCTGAGGGCTGTAGGCATGCACTGTGACATGGAAGTCTCAAATTAAAGTGGTTTACAAGCAGTTATCCCCAGAAAGCCACAGGTACTGAAACCCAGTGAGTGAATATTTTTCTCTGCTGAGAATGGTTTCCAGTTTGCTTTTTCCTCTGAGCACCAAAAGGCCTTCAACTAATCCTGACCTGAGTGAAATGAACACTTTAATTAATGTGTGTGTCTGTTGCTTAACCATGAGGAAAATCACTTGGAAAAAGGTTTGGGGTTGTTTAGGAAAACTTTAAATTGCCTGGATGCTTTCAGCCTGAAAACATCCCTGTTTACATTAACACAGCTCTTATTTCCACAGCCCCATTGCTAAGTGCAGTGCTAGGGAGGGAGCTCGGTAGCTGGGGAGTGAAATGGGTGGCAGTGCCCACGGGGGACAAAACACAGCCCTGCATTTCTTGGTAGAGAAAGGGGATGATGATGCTGAGGCTGCCTGAGGAATGCACCGCGAGGTCAGACCTGCGCCTGTCTGTCCCAGTACGTTAATGGGACTGGTGGCAATGCAGGGTACTGCTGAGGACCGGGGAGACAGATTCAAAGCTGATGGAACACAGCAGACCTACTGCTGAGCAGTTAACACCTTGCTCCTAAAATGGTGTTAGGAAGCTTCACACGCTCAGCTGCAAAGCAGGTGGAGCTGTCTGAGGTGCATGAAAGTGCCTTTGATGACTGGGAAAGTTTACTTGTGGCAAAGGCTCCTTCCTTTCCCCAAAGGTCAGCTGTTGCAAGTTGTGAAGCCAGTGACTTATCCAGCCCTAAACAAAATCCCTCCTCCTGCTCAGAGCAGCTGCTGCTGCGGGAGCTTCCTCTGAGCACCAGTGTCTGCCATCCTTTGCAGTGCTGAGGAAGCTGAGCTAACATAGGTACCCACCTGGTGCTCTGCTGGGAGCCCCTGAGCCCTGCCTGCCCCCCTGGCAAGGAGGTGCTGGGACTGCTCTCAGAGCTATCATTCCCTGAAGCCTCAGGTTGGCACTAGGTGGGCATGAGCTGTTCTGGAGAATGGGTGCAAGACATCTGACCTTTGCTAGGTCGGTAAGTAGAATACAGAATCAGTCAAGGTTGGAAGGGACCACAAGGAGCAGCCAGTTCCAACCCCCCTGCCATGCCCAGGGATACCCTACCCTAGAGCAGGCTGCACACAGCCTCAGCCAGCCTGGCCTCAAACACCTCCAGCCAAGGGGCCTCAACCACCTCCCTGGGCAACCCATTCCAGCCTCTCACCACACTCATGCTCAACAACTTCCTCCTCACCTCCAGCCTCAATCTCCCCACCTCCAGCTTTGCTCCATTCCCCCCAGTCCTGTCACTCCCTGAGACCCTGAAAAGTCCCTCCCCAGCCTTTTTGTGGCCCACTTCAGATCCTGGCAGGCCACAAGAAGGTCCCCTGGGAGCATCCTCATCTCCAACCTGCACAGCCCCAACTCTTTCGGTCTATGCTCACAGCAGAGCTGCTGCAGCCCTCTGAGCAACCTCCTGGCCCTGCTCTGGACACTCTCCAGCATCTCCATATCCCATGGCTGGAGGTGTTTAAGGCCAGGCTGAATGAGGCTGTGGGCAGCCTGCTCTAGGGTAGGGTGTCCCTGGGCATGGCCGATCCTTGTGGTCCCTTCCAACCCTGACTGATTCTATGATCTCTGTGGTGATTCTCCAGGGTTTTCTGGGATGCTGCTGACAAGTGATGCTGATTTAGCTGCTCTAGATTCTGGCATCATCACCTACAGCAGAAGCACAGAACCGTGATGCTTGAGTTGGGTTAACCTGCCTTGCAAAGACATGTTTGAATGTGGATAATCAGAGAACAGGCATCTCAAAATTCTCTCACTTCTCCCACTTGCTCCATGAATACCTCCTGATTTGAGGCCTGGGCTAAGGCAAAGCTCTCTGGGAGTCTTCATTTTGCTTGCAAGCAACAGACACCACACTGTGAGGTCTTCATAAGGGAGATCTTTGGATATGCTGCACTCAAACAGCAGGCAACCAAGATTCTGGCAGGCTGCAGCAACTTTTATCTGTCTCCCCCGTGGAGTTCTCTCTCAAACCAGAGAAGAAATGGGTGTTTCCAATTTCATCAGGATTCCTCTGAATCACTTGCAGGATTTGGGGTTGCCTTGCTTGCAAAATCTCCTTGCAGTTTCAGGTAATTTCTATTACATCAAAGAACACTGTAAAAGGATTTTAATACATCTTGAAGCTTGCAGCTTCACCTTTCCTCTCCCATCTCTTAATGTTGTTGAACAAAAAGCATTGAGAATCCAGACAGGGGAGATAATTCCTGGTCAGTACTTTTTTGTTCCTGTTAGGAAAACATCCTTGCCTTTATGCTTGCCTTTAAGCTTGTCTTCAAAAGGTGGCTGAAATCACAGGCCACTTTTCTCTGGACTGACTCCCTTTTAGAATGAACTCTGAATGAGTTTACAGTGTGATACCAACTGGATCCCATTTGCAGAGAGCATCCCTGCCAGTGTGTGATTTGCATCCAGGGAAGCTTTCCAGGTGCGTTTTTGTCTTGGCTGTTTGATATGTTAACATGGTGGAGTGCTCAGTACCTGGTCATAGAATCAGTCAGGGTTGGAAGGGACCACAAGGATCAGCCAGTTCCAACCCCCTTGCCATGCCCAGGGACACCCTACCCTAGAGCAGGCTGGCCAAAGTCTCATCCAACCTGACCTTAAACACTTCCAAGGATGAGGCTTCCACCACCTCCCTGGGCAACCCATTCCAGGCTCTCACCACTCTCATGCTGAACAACTTCTTCCTAACATCCAGTCTGAATCTCTCCATTTCCAACTTTTTTCCATTCCCCCAGCCCCATCACTACCTGACAGCCTAAAAAGTCCCTCCCCAGCTTTGTTGTAGGTCCCCTATGAGACGTCTGTGAGGTTAAGATGCACAAGCTGTATCCCAGCATTGTACACAGGACACTTAAATCTCACCTGGGGTGGAGAAAAGGGGGAAAGGGAAAATCCAAATAAATCCCCTGAGATGACTTCTCTGCAGACTGTTTGGTCTCAGCTTGATGGGCTGGGCTGCTGTGTTGATGAGTGTAGAAGTGCAGCTACACTCACCAGGTTATTTCTGAACCTGAAGAAGAAGACAATAGAGTCATTTAAATTGTTGCTAAAGCCTTCAGTGTGATCAGCAATTCAAGTGAATCATCTTCAGGCTGTGGAACTTGCCTGCAGACCTTGGGTGGGTGTTTTGGGAGAGGCAAGGTATGCCCTGGTATTGTTTTCCCTTCTTTTTTGCAGCAGCTTTACATATACATTGTGATATGTAGCACCCAGACACCTCAATTTAAGACTGTTATGCTACACCCCTTGGAAACCAAGTGGCCTGAGGCTTGTAGTTCATGGGGATGTTACTGAATCAGGTGAATAAAATGTCATTTTTTTCCCCCTCCTGATAGTTCCCCTGGGGAGGGACTATTTACAGGCTTGGGACAAGGAGTAATGGGTTTAAACTGGCAGAGGGGAGATTTAAACCAGATCTTAGGAAAGGGTTCTTTGCAGTGAGGGTGGTGAGACACTGACACAGGTTGCCCAGGGAGGTTGTGGAGCATAGAATCACCCAATGTGATCAAAGATCACATTGGGTGATTCTGTGCTCCACAACCTCCCTGGAGGTGTTCAGGACCAGGCTGGATGAGTCCTTGAGTGACCTGTTCTAGTGGGAGGTGTCCCTGCCTGTGGCAGGAGGTTGGTGACACGAGACACAGGCAGAGAAATCATTGCATTCTAGCTTGGTAAGGTCAAAGTACAGAATGAGGTCTCCAAACCAAGCAACGTGAGGCAACCCCAGTATGATGTGCTGGAATAATAGCTGGAGCAGCCTGTGTCCCTCACTTGGGTGCAATGCTGGGCATCCCCAAAGTGCTGTTAAATGCCCTTTTATTGCTTTGGTTAAAACTCTCATAGCTGTAATGGAGTGGCAAAAAACACTTCAAAAGTCAGCAGTGGCTTTATGGCAATAAAGTCTCTGAGCAGGCCTGTCCCTTTGCAAGGGCACAGGCTGCACCCTTGCCAAAGGGCAGCACTTTTGAAGCACATTAAATTAGGCTCTGAAGAAAAGACTTAAAAAATGGTTTCTTACCCCAGGAAATAACTCAGTGTAAACATTTTGAGCTGCTGTCGTTTCTGCCTTGAGTCATGGAAACATCACTGGTAAGGGGCTGCTGAAAGGCTCTTGCCCAGCACCCTGTGTAAAAGAGTTTGATTGGCATTACCCCTTGATTTGGGGGGCTCAAAGCTGGGTGCAGACCCCCATCTGCAGCCATGCCAGCCCTGCCAGTGGGGGGATAATGCTGCCATCAATATGCTGCCCACCCAGTGCTATTAGTGCTGGATGTTAGGAGGAAGTTGTTGGCAGAGACAGTGTTTGGCACTGGAATGGGCTGCCCAGGGAGGTGGTGGAGTCACTGTCCCTGGAGGTGTTGGAGCCAAGCCTGGCTGGGGCACTTAGTGCTATGGTCTGGTTGATTGGGCAGGGCTGGGTGCTAGGTTGGACTGGGTGATCTTAGAGCTCTCTTCCATCCTGGTTGATTCTATGATTCTGTTGAGCAATGCAGTGCAATCCAATAAATCCACAGTGCATATGGTGTCCTCCAGCCAGCCCCACCCCATGCCACCCCAGTCCTGGTGCTGGTCTGCAAGGCTAAGCCTTGCTGTCGAAGGCTGTGACATTTAAGAGTGTAGTGTGAAATCCATCATCTGTGCTCAGCCATCCTCGCATGCCAGCAGGAGAACACAAAGTCACCCATTAGGCTCACACTTGTGCTTGCACGTCTGGCTGGGCAGCTCTCTGTGCTGGAGGGACTTACCCTCCCCCTCCCCCCCCTCCCTGCCCACCTCCTTTTGTTTATCTCAAACTGTTGCAGCTCAGTAGACCTCCTCTCCTGTGCTACTGAGCTTTTATCTTGTGCTAAGCTACAACTGAAGTTCAGTTCTCTTGTGTAAAGCACTAAATGTTTAGGCTGAGGGAGCATTTATAAGTGTTTGATGTGGTCTGATTATGAATATCATGTGTTGAAAACAGGCTAACTTTGTTTTGTTATAAACACACAACACATGCTGTGGAAGGTGGAAAGCTTCCTCCTCCTTCTTTGGTCCCACCCAAGCAGAAAGGGGAAAAACTTAGTCTGACACTTGCCGTGCTTCTAGAGGTTCACTTTAGGTAGCTGCTCAGTGGTTCCTTCTCACTGGCTTATTTTTAAGAGCTTTTGGTGAGAAGCTGAATGCTGCTTCATGAAACTGGGTGCACTGAACCATCAAACTAAACCAAGTGGGAAGTAGAGCACCAGTCATCCTACTGAATCTGGGCTTTGAAGTGGATGCTTGTGGTGTACAAGTCCCTGCTTTCGTCAAACCAAATGCTCTGTGTCTCTGCCCATTTTCCTTGTAGCATCCCTCTCGGTTTGCTGCTCCACTTGCTCAGAGAAAGTAGTGCCTTGTGTAACTTCTGTAGGGCAGTGCAGGTTGCTCAGACAAGTTCTGGGTGTCCTCTCCCTGCAAGTGCTCAAGGTAGGGTTGGATGGGGCTTTGAGCAGCGTGGTCTGGTGGAGTGAGTTCTTAGAACCATAGAATCAGGCAGGGTTGGAAGGGACCACGAGGATCATCTAGTTCCAACCCCTCTGCCATGGGCAGGGACACCCTTCCCTAGATGATCTCTAAGGTCACTCCTAATCCAGCTCATTTCATGATTCTAGATGACTGGATAGGGCTGGGTAATAGGTTGGACTGGTTGATCTTGGAGGTCTCTTCCAACCTGGTTGATTCTGTGATTCTAGAAGGGTAACCATTGTCTACATGTTATGAAATGCATTATCTGAGAGTATGCTTTTTTGCAAGCAAGGGAGGCTGAGGGAATAAGCTGAGAGAGGTGCCCAGCTCAAGGTAAAAGCTCAATAGCTTGTGAAAAGGTGGTAGATGATATGGACAGGCTGGAGTATGTTAACAGAGGTGGGGCAGGACACCAGAGGACACTGTGGTGTGGCTTTAATGCAATATACACCGAAGAAGAGTGAATCCAACAGAAGTCCCTCGAGGCCTGTGCATTTGTGTGGGTATAATTGCTAGCAGAGTTGGATCTGCACTGCTGAATCTGGGATAGCTGCCTGAAGATCGGGAGATGAGTCCTGTTCTGCTGCTGAGCCAGTGCCGTGTTTCAGTATAGACTTAACAAAACAAAGTCAGCTTTTTCTATAAGAAATGAGGACTTCTGCAAAAAAGCCTTCCCTTGAAAAGCTGGAAGGTGATTCACAATGCTGGCAGCACTCCTGGCTGTGGGAGCTGTTTGAAATGTATCAAAAACCATTCTGGTGACCACCACCTCTGATCTCAGGCTAGTTTGGAGCGGGAGCAGGCTTCTGCGGGAAGCCAGCTCTCGGGACAGAGCACAGAGCAGGAGAAATGTTGCTTCTCTGGAAGATGGAGCTCCTGTGATTCACTCAGATTCTGTAAACAGATGTGTGCAGGGTTTATTCTTGCTGAAATCCAGAGTGGTAGCACCTGGTTTTGGTTTCTAAAGAAGCGTGTTGCCTACACAAGCCTATCAGCAGAGCATGACATCTTCCGTTACTGCAGGCAAGAGCTGTAAGAGGTTTATTTAACAGATGTACTACTGTGAATCTCTTCCAGTTGCTATAAATACAAATATTCTCTGCTCTCCTGCTCTCATTTTTTTCTGGTGCTAAGTGGTCATGCTCCACATTTTGCCTTCTAGCTCAATAGCCTATGCACTCTTTTATTTTTAAGCCAAGGAAAACCCAGAGCTTAAAAGTAGCAGAGAAAGAGTCCCAAGTACAAATTGCTGCTACTCTGCTGAATGTTTCCCACCCTGCAGTTCTGTAATTATGATTGGGTCCCTAAAATCAGCTTTAACCTATACATTACACATAATTGTACCTCTTTTTTTTTTTTCCTTTTTGAGGCCTATAAACATCTGAAATAAGTCACTATTAGACTTTGTGTTTGCTGAGTTGCTTCAAATCCTGTGCAGAGACTTGATGTGGACAGCCGGAATCAATTAGGAAACTTAATCTGAGATTAAAAGGTTCCTGAGTATATTTGTAATTGAATTGTACAAAATGCCTTGATTTGTGCACTGGACAGTGCACCAGAGACCACAAGCCTAAATGAAGCAAATTATAATTCAATTATATAAATGCTTCCAGAGCACTTCCAATCCCATCTTGAAGCCTGGTTTAACGTGGAGAAAATGCTTTTGCTTTTCGCTTGTAAGATCGAAGAAGGAATCCTTATCTCTGAAGGGCTGCTCCTGTCCCACTTGTGGCAGCAAAAGGATGTTGAGTACAGCACCACACAACTCTCAGTGATGTTCTTAGTCCCTGAAAGTTTGTAGGGAAAGTGATCATAGAATCATAGAATCAACCAGGCTGGAAGAGACCTCCAAGCTCATCCAACTAGCACCCAGCCCTGTCCAGTCACCCAGACCATGGCACTAAGTGTCTCATCCAGGCTTTGCTTCAACACCTCTAGGAAGGGCAACTCCACCACCTCCCTGGGCAGCCCATTCCAATGCCAATCACTCTCTCTGCCAGGAACTTCTTCCTAACATCCAGCCTAGACCTCCCCTGGCACAACTTGAGGCTGTGTCCCCTTGTTTTGTTGTTGCTTGCCTGGCAGCAGAGCCCAACCCCAGCTGGCTACAGCCTCCCTGCAGGTAGCTGTAGCCAGCAATGAGCTCTGCCCTGAGCCTCCTCTGCTGCAGGCTGCACACCCCCAGCTCCCTCAGCCTCTCCTCACAGGGCTGTGCTCCAGGCCCCTCCCCAGCCTTGCTGCCCTTCTCTGGACACCTTCCAGCACCTCAACATCTCTCTTGAATTGAGGGGCCCAGAACTGGACACAGCACTCAAGGTGTGGCCTGAGCAGTGTGATGGTTATTTGTAGTGGTTAAAAACAGTCCACTGTGGAGCTGGGCTCCAATGTTGCCATTAGCATAAGGCATTTATGAATTTAGTCTCCTTGCAGAGGTTGTCACCAACTGAGTCCAGACTAATTTAAGTTTAATTCAATCCAAATTTGTGCTTATCTTGGGATTTCTCTTTGTTTCCTCCCTTATAATATTTCTTTCTTTTTTTCCCCCCTTTTAAACTTGTCAAATGAAAATAAGTCAGTGCATGCTTGAGTTTGACAAGAGTTGTAATGTTCAATTAACCCTCTCAAGCTGGTTCCTTCAGCTGCATGAGAAACGTAGCCCTCACCAGAGCTTCACGTCTACAACTGCCAGCAGCAAAGGAAATGTATTTGCAGTGAAAGAAAATGGAATTTGAAATGTAAATGAGACCCAAAAATGTCAGAAAATTGGTGAACTGAAGCTTTCAGGTCCCTTTTTGTTTCCCCCAGAAGGTGATATTGGAGCCAAATCATCCAGCCCAGCAAACTGGCAAGGGTACAGCTGGATTCAAATCGCTGCAGTGGTGCTATGGATAAGGTGTGAAAGAAATTAGGCTTAGTTGGGATGGGGATGCCTGGCAAACTGCTGGCAAAATAGGAGTTTGGTTGTTTGCTTGATGTGTCTGACACTAATTTTTATTGTTCTCTAGCAGGTTAATTTTAAGATTCAGAAACCCCCTAAACCCTGGGTTTTTTTTCCTGCTCAGGGCAGGTGAGCATAACTTGGCATTAAGACTCCCGCCGAGCCAGCAGCAGGAATCAGTCTGGTGACAGAGTTGGGGTTGTGCTTTCTTGGCCAGACTTAGCTGTTCAGACATCACTGTTAGTCCCTAAAAACACCCATTAAAAATGAAAGAACCCAAAGAGACACCTTGAAAACCCTGGGCACTGGTAGGGAGGTGGCTGTCAGGAGTGCTGGCAGGCTGCAGCCACTCGGTGAATACCACAGGAAATTGCTTAATGAGAGCAGATAGAAGAATATCTCTGCCTCTCAAAAATTTTTGGCTTGGCTGCCTCTGGATAATGTGAGTTAGACTGTGTGCTTTGTGAGGCCCAGAGGGCAAAACTGGCATGACTTCACTGCCTGTATTAGGAAATAATTGCTTCCTAGATAAGGAAGGGCAAGGCTGCCCATTAATTTTAACTGAGCAGCTTGCTGGTTGCTTCAACCTATCCTATGGCAAAGCTACTTCTCCTCCATCAGAGGTGATGTGAAAATGGATTTCTGCAGTGGTTTGCATCTCTCATCCTGCCCAGAGGAGCTTTGGCTTGGGATGCTCCTGATGCTCAACAGGATCATCAGAGAGGACTGGAGCACCTCTCTTATGAGAGACTGAGGGAGTTGGGGCTGTTCAGTCTGGAGAGGAGAAGGCTCCTTAAGAGATGACCTTATTGTGACCTTTCAGTGTCTTAAGGGACCCTACAAGAAAGCTGGGGAGGGACTTTTTAGGCTGTCAGATACTGATAGGACTGGGGGGAATGGAACAAAGTTAGAAATGGGTAGATTCAGACTGGATGTTAGGAAGAAGTTGTTCAGCATGAGGGTGGTGAGAGCATGGAATAGGTTGCCAGGGAGGTGGTGGAAGCCTCATCCCTGGAGGTGTTTAAGGCCTGTTTAAGTCTGGATGAGGCTCTACACAGCTTGAGCTAGTGTGTGGTGTCAGGGGGCTTGGAACTGGCTGACCCTTGTGATGCCTTCCAACCCTGAGTGGTTCTATGATTCTATGAAAAGCTCCATGTCTGTACATCAAACTGCTGTGTGCACAAACCAGGCATTCAGATCTTTGGCACCAATCTTCAGTGTTATCCAAGAGAGCAGAGATGAGCACAGGCACTCACAGGAACTCTTGTGCAAATCTTGCCTGGCTGTGCTCTGCCCAACAAGTTGCAATGGCTGTCACCTGCAGTCTATAAATATTTTAATTAAAGCCCCTCTTCTGCATCCTGCTGATGGATGTTTCAGCTGTGCTGATATAAACAGCGCTCCACAGATGTGTTCAGAGCAGCCTGCCAGACAGGAGAGCTGCACCCGAGCTGATCTCTGTGATCTGAGACAGGATAATCCAGGCCAGTTGTTCCAGCGAGTTCTTTGGGGACCAGGGAATGCTCTCATACACGGGTACCCCTCTCTGGGTACAGTTTCAACACTTTATTGGATGAGGCAATTAGTGCCATGGTTGATTTGATTGTAGAGGGCTGGGTGATGGGTTGGACTGAATGATCTTGGAGGTCTCTTCCAACCTGGTTGATTCAGTGATTCTATTCTA
Source organism: Pogoniulus pusillus (assembly GCF_015220805.1). NCBI lineage: Eukaryota > Metazoa > Chordata > Aves > Piciformes > Lybiidae > Pogoniulus > Pogoniulus pusillus. Next base: position 20,556,861 of record NC_087285.1, read on the forward strand.
TGATTCTGTTTAAGAAAGATGTTGAGGTGCTTGGCCGTGTCCAGAGAAGGTTACCAGAGGTGGTGAGGGGCCTGGAGCACAGCCCCGTGAGGAGAGGCTGAGGGAGCTGGGGGTGTGCAGCCTGCAGCAGAGGAGGCTCAGGGCAGACCTCATTGCTGTCTGCAGCTACGTAAAAGGAGGCTGTAGCCATGTGGGGTTGGGCTCTGCTACCAGGCAACCAGCAACAGAACAAGGGGACACAGTCTCAAGCTGTGCCAGGGGAGGTCTAAGCTGGATGTTAGGAAGTTCTTCACAGCAAGAGTGATTGGCATTGGAATGGGCTGCCCAGGGATGTGGTGGAGTCACCATCCCTGGAGATGTTTAAAAGGAGCCTGGATGGGGCACTTGGTGCCATGGTCTGGTTAATGAGAAGGATTAGGTGCTAGGTTGGACTTGGTGATCTCAGAGGTCTTTTCCAACCTGGTTAATTCTGTGGCTCTGTGGCGCAGCTCTCCTCGTGCCTGATAGCTCTGGTGTTTGTGGTAGGCATTTCTCAACGTTCAGCATCTTGCTCATCTCAGCTCCTCCTTTGAAAATGGTGCAGCCTGAAAGATCCTGTGATGGATTGCCAAAGAGCACATTTGAAATTGCATTCCTTCTGGGCCATATAAGAAAGAAATGAGCATCATGCTGCTCGTGTGCTTCTCGTTCGCTTTATTATGTTCTGGTTTCAAAAGAAGGGATTTCTTTTTCTTCTTTCTTAATGAAATGTGCTCTTTGGCCAAAATGCTGCACGTTCACATCTCCTGGAGAGCAGATACTCACGGAGGAGGCTTGGATATTGTGCAGCTCTGGGTTTTCAGCACGACCACTTGGACCGCCTAATGGAAGTGTTGCAACTCATTCCTCAACTTGAGCTCAAGATACTATCCGTGGAAGTGTGATGGTTTGGGTGTTACCCACCCCCACACACTTATGAGATCACCCAGACTAGACTCAGTGGCTGGAAATTAAAGAATGAAGCTTTATATTCACAGCTTAGCACAAGGTACAAGCAGATAGTTACACTATCTACAGCTAGAGACAGAAATAGACAAGTTCAAAAGTAATACAGAAACACAGCAGCCCTCCCAGCAACCACAGTCCCCAGGAGGGGCTCCCAACCACCCTTCCACCTTCTTCCCACCCTTCTACCTTATCCCATACTTTGCCTTACATTCAAGGTGAGTTTGGAGAATTGCCCCAGGGGGTTAGGAAGCAGATGGATTAGTTAGACAGCAAGTTAGGGAGAGAAGGGAGGCAGCTAGAGAGCAACTCCCTTACCTATGTTTGTGTCCTTGCTTTTATCCATCTCAGCAAGCCTGTGAGTGCAGCAGCCATCACCACTGTTTCCTTTTCACAGCCTATCATCTAATTCCTCTCACTAAAATATCCCAGTTAGGCTCACACTAGCACAGGCTCCTGTAGTTACCTTTCCTGTTAAATTCTTTCTGGCCTGATATTATTCCTTCTGCACAAGCGCTTTCTTCTTCAGCCTGTACCTCCAGCTCCATGCTGTGATGGTTTGGGATGCTCATCTTCCCCTGAGGGACAACTCTGTGAATTGTAGTGGTTCTTGTGAAGCTTTTTGGCTCTCCTCTGACTTGCCATGGCTCATCCACCTTTCTCTTGTTCTCCAAGGTAAAGTGCAGCAGGGCAGATGCCCCTAGCTCTGTGACTGTGGGGATTTGTTTTCCTCTCTCCTTTTGCTTTACCTCCAGCCCGTGGGAAGCAGACCTTAGATTTGGTGGCCGTGACATGCCCATGGGGCTCTGCTTCCTGCCCTGAGCACCTCTGGCCATGCTGCTGCTCTCTGCAGGTGTCCTCCTAATCCCAAGCACGTTGACGAGTTGCAGCTGGGCTCTTCGCCATCTAGCAGAGCTTTTTTGGGCGTGAGGCTCTCAGCTGGCTCCTCCGAACGGTACAGAGCTCAGCCTCTTGTGTGCCAGCCTGCGCCTGAGACAGGGTACAGTTGGGAAGGAAGGAGAGAAAGGAGTTTTGGGAGGCTGACTTTGTCTGGGAGCCTGAAGCCACATTTGCTAGATGTGTTAATTGTTGTGGTCAGGCTGAGGCAGTTGCTTTGTTGTTCTTGAATGTGTTTTAACACCAAGTTCTTCCAGCCGAGTGTATCTCCCAGCAGCACACCTGCAGAGCACAGGAGCTGCTCTGTGCCATGGAGGTCTCTGAAGCACCAGAGGCAGTTTGCTGCAGAACTTAACTGTGTTAAGATTGGCCACGAGCTGACAGCTCAGCTCTGTGTTCCACAGCCTTTTCATGGTACAGCAGGGAAAACTACAAGCTCCTTCTGATCTCTATTGCCCTTGGCCCAGCCTGCCACACAAATATCCCAGTGATAACAAGATCTTTAGCTCTTCGACCTCAAAGTTCTTTTCCAACCAAAACAGTTCTATGGTTCTTCAAACTCTATTTCTTTTCCTCATATCCTCCTTGTGGTATGCTCCAACCAGACAATAGACTCAGAATAAATCCATTAGGGATCAAGAAGCTTTCTTGTTTCTTATCCTTTTAAAAACCCCCCTCTGCTTATTCCTACCTCAGCTCAACTATTTATGAGGGTAGCTGCAAATGTGTAGGCTTTGCCTGCTCAGCTTGAATCTGGTTTATGAACACTGTTACATGTTTCCTCAGCTCAGCTGAACTGAGCATCAGCTTTAACCACCAGCGAAGCCCCCAGCACAGTACACCATGAATGCCTCTTTCTAAGTCCTTGCCATAGCAGCTTCTCTCTTTCTTGACTGGTTAAAAGCAACAACCAAAAACCCAAACCAAAGCAAAACTCCCCCCCCAAAAAAAACCAAACCAAAAACGACCAAAGAGACCAAGAACTCCAAACCCAAAGGAAGTGATGAAACCAGGAACGAGTTAATTTAGGAAGTGGCCCTACAAACCTTTTGGCAATCTCTGGCAGGAGTGGGCAGCCTGCCATGCTTGTCTTTGGAGATGCAGGAAGTTTAATCCTCCAGAGCTGCAAAATCCTGCAAAGCTTTGAGCTTTTAGTGGCTTGGTTTTGTTTGGGTAACTGAGTTCAAACAACTTGTGTGTCACCTTGGCCCTCTCTGGGGTAAAAGGGAGCGCACTTTACCCAGAGCAGTGCAAGTGTTGCTGTTGTTGGCTGCCCCAGCTCTGTGGTTTAGGGTCGGTTTGGTGGGAGGTTTACAGCTGTTTGTGGAAACTTAACGTGTGAAATGTCAGGATGTCTGATTTTGTATAACAGAGTAGATAGTGGAGGTTAAGCCAGGTGACAGTGGGTGTGATAGAGAGGTGGAGGCACAGGGGATGGGGTAGGCTCCCTACGACTTGTAGTTAAGTGGGTTTGGTCTCTTCAGTCTGGCAACCAGTGACAGAGGAGGGCACAGCCTCAAACTGTGCCAGGGCAGGTTTAGGGTGGATGTTAGGAAGAACTTCAAAGAAAGAGTGATTGGCATTGGAATGGACTGCCTGGGGAGGTGGTGGAGTCACCGTCGCTGGAGGGGTTTAAAAGGAGGCTGGATCATAGAATCAATCAGGTCTCTTCCAACCTGGTTGATTCTATGATTCTATAGAAGAGACCTCCAAGCTCATCCAGTCCAACCTATCACCCAGCCCTAGCCAATCAACCAGACCATGGCACTAAGCACCCTTGTTTTGAACACCTCCAGGGACAGCAACTCTACCACCTCCCTGGGTAGCCCATGCCAATGCCCTGCTTCCATTTTTTCCTCCTTCCTTTTCCCCCTTCCTTCCTTGCTTCCTGAGCATCTTCCTCTCTTTCTTTCCACTGTTTCCAGAACCAGGTGAAGCTGTAGAGGGTGCTGCTGCTGAATGTGGATCCCACCTGTGATTGTTCATTTTATTTTTATTCATTCCAAAAGTTACTTTTAACATTTTTTCCCTTTCCAAGCAGAAGGTAATTTTGTGTCAGCGAGCAGCAGTTTCTCCTAGAGCCCTGTGTGTAGCAGGGTAAGAGGATGTGTAAGAAAATGAAGCAAACCAGACCCTGACCTGCTTCTTTTTATCTGGCTGCTGTCAACTCAACTGATCTTGATTGTCAGCCCCTGCATGCCTGCAGTTTACTTGTTTATCTCAGCACAGGCCAAATCAAGCAGCCACAGAATGTGCCTTTAATCTCCAGCGATAAAGAATATACCTTGGAGAGGAAATTACACTGCAGTGCAGGGAGAAGAGGAATAACTGCAGAGTGGAGCATTACTCTGCTGCTTTCAGAGTTCTTTTTGCTATTCTCCCATCACATTTTTCTCCCAGTTCTGAAAGGAGCTGGCTGGAGAGGGGGGGAGCCATAAGGAATGGCAGGTTCCTCCTTGCTGTTGTGGAAAGAAATCTCAAAATACTAATTAGGAAGATAAAAATTATCATAGTATCATAGTATCATCAGGGTTGGAAGAGACCTCACAGATCATCAAGTCCAACCCTTTACCGTTATGTGCAATGAGTTTCTTCCCTAAGTGCTGTGTTCACTTTGCTGGGATGCTGCCTGTTGTTGATAGGAGTCTTAAACTTTGTCTTCACTTGATGCATTATGCACTCATTGTCCTCAAGCTTTCTCTGTCTCCATGTTCCCAACTGTGGCTTATGCATTCATTGTCCTGAAGCTTTCTCTTTCTCCATATTCCCAACTATGGCTTATGCATTCATTGTCCTCAAGCTTTCTCTTCCTTCATATTCCCAACTATGGCTTATGCATTCATTGTCCTCAAGCTTTCTCTTCCTTCATATTCCCAACTATGGCTTATGCATTCATTGTCCTCAAGCTTTCTCTGTCTCCATATTCCCAACTATGGCTTATGCATTCATTGTCCTCAAGCTTTCTCTGTCTCCATATTCCCAACTATGGCTTATGCATTCATTGTCCTCAAGCTTTCTCTTCCTTCATATTCCCAACTATGGCTTATGCATTCATTGTCCTCAAGCTTTCTCTTCCTTCATATTCCCAACTATGGCTTATGCATTCATTGTCCTCAAGCTTTCTCTGTCTCCATATTCCCAACTATGGCTTATGCATTCATTGTCCTCAAGCTTTCTCTGTCTCCATGTTCCCAGCTATGGCTTATGCACTCATTGTCCTCAAGCTTTCTCTGTCTCCATGTTCCTAACTATGGCTTATGCATTCATTGTCCTCAAGCTTTCTCTGTCTCCATGTTCCCAACTATGGCTTATGCATTCATTGTCCTCAAGCTTTCTCTGTCTCCATATTCCCAACTATGGCTTATGCAGTCATTGTCTTCAAGCTTTCTCTTCTTTCATATTCCCAACTATGGCTTATGCATTCATTGCCTTCAAGCTTTCTCCTTCTCCATATTCCCAACTATGGCTGCCTCTGCATTATGTTGAGGTTTCCTGGCTGGTTTGAGTCTCTGGATGTAGCCCCCAGATTGTCAGGGCCTTGAGGAAGGGATTGTATTTCATGATGTGTGGACTACCCAGCACAGAGGTTTCCCCTCTCCCGTTGGAAGTGCTGATGCCCATATGTTCAGCAAAAATCTGCTTTGTAAGAAAAAAACAATCCTGGATAAATTTTCCCATGAGATTGTTGGGATCTTGTTGGTTGGTTGTTTCCCCCCTCCCCCCCCCCCCTTTCAACCAGTGGATTGTCTAAAACCTGGTTTGTGTTTGCTCATTTTCTAGCGCTCATAACTCTGGCTTAAGGTTGCTTAAAGTTTTACAAGGAGAACTGCCTTCAGGCTCAGACAATGCATGGAAAACTCCAGCCCTTTGCAAGACTTGTTTAATAAAACTATTTTCAACTGCAGAAAAAAAAAAAAGAGAGGTGGGATGGATTAAGTTGGCAATGCCATCTAGTCCTAATGCTCCTTTGCCGTAACCTATGCCTGCACACAAACTATAGCTCATATCTCCACCGTAACCTCTTGCCTTACCCAGTGGCTTATCTCTATGTGAAATTCCTGCTGAAATATTTTCAGTGGACAAGTTTAAATAAACTGATGGATAATTGCTTTTCCTAGCTCCTTTGCAGCATTTGGCACTTGTAGGCTTTGCAGAGCTTTTGTGAGGCGTTTTAGTCTTATGCTTTAAATTGGTAACCTGAGAGAAAAGTTGGTGTAGGCTGTAAGTCAAATCAGAGCGTTTTAATTAAGCCACTCCTTTGGCTGTGATGGGGGCTGGCAGGGATGCAGAAAGCAGTGGAGGACAGATGCTGTGTTGAACCATGTGGATGTGTCTCTGAACTGACATGTTTGGGATGCTGCTGAGCCCATGGCCAGTGAGTTGGCCTCAAGGTTTGAATTATAAGAATCAACCAGGTTGGAAGAGACCTCCAAGCCTTTCCAGTCCAACCTAGCACCCAGCCTTGGCCAATCAACCAGACCATGGCACTAAGTGCCCCAGCCAGGCTTGGCTTCAACTCCAGGGACAGTGACTCCACCATCTCCCTGGGCAGCCCATTCCAATGCCAATCACTCTCTCTGCCAACAACTTCCTCCTAACATCCAGCCTAGACCTCCCCTGCCACATCTTGTTCTGTTGCTGCTTGCCTGGCAGAAGAGCCCAACCCCACCTGGCTACAGCCTACCTTCAGGTAGCTGCAGACAGCAATGAGGTCTGCCCTGAGCCTCCTCTTCTGCAGGCTGCACACCCCCAGCTCCCTCAGCCTCCCCTCATATGGTTTGTGCTCCAGGTCCCTCCCCAGCCTTGCTGCCCTTCTCTGCACACCTTCCAGTATCTCAGCATGGCATCTTGCTTGACACCAAGAGCCACTCATGACCACTGGAAAAGGATTTCTCTGGGCTGAGTAGTGCCAGTTATGCAGTCCTCCCTTCCTGCTGCACATGACCCAGTACCTGTGCTCCAATTCTAACTTGTTGCTGGGTTTAGATTCCCTGTTTTTTTTTTCAGTGGTTTTGGTTTCAATCTTGTACAAGCCACTTGATGTGTTAACCTGGGCTTTCAGGTTCATAAACAGCCTGGAAATCTGAGGAAAGTAGCTGTTCCCTAAAGAAAACCTTCATATTATGTTACTAAGTGTGCTGTGAACCAAAGCTGGTCTTGGAACTGTACCACAAAACACAGCTCTGGTGTCTCTAATCCCTGGTTTAGAGTGAGGTGGAAAGAGCTTTCCTGTGCTGTACAGGGCACTGTTTTCACTGGAGAGCTTATCTGATGGCTAGGAACAGAATCTGTTATTTTGGACCTGTTCAGCTGATACTTGGTTGTGATGTTTTGCCCTCCCTGGGAGTTTGGGGCATGGAGCTGGAGCTGCATATCACAGCCCAACACTTCTGGGGTAGACTGAGAGGAAAATATTGTTGCTTTGGGGTAATAAATTCCCACAGTGAGTTATGCATTTCGTCTCCTCTTGCTCCCCAGACAGAATGAGTTACCTGTTCAGTGCTATTTTGCAGCTGAGAAAGGGAAGGAAACCCCTGGGTTCCCTAATTTGCTGCCATCAGTATATTTCTGAGGTTTTGGAGGGCTGGAAAAGAATGTGCAATTTTGTCCTCTCTAATTTAGATCTTGTGACACACTGCAGATTAAATACCACGGCTCAAAGTTTAATGTTGCCTGAACATGACAGTTTCAGCCGTAAGAAATCAATCATCTTGCAGTACAGCCCTTGCAGCACATAAAATGCCCCAGCAATTACATTCACATGCATTGCTTGGACTCAGGGATTTGCAAATGCTGCTATTTCTGTGCTCAGCTGGAAATGGAGACATTGGAAAGAAGGAACTTGTTGCACCAAATCCTTTGCTGTTAGCAGGGAAAATGCACTAACACTTGATTAAATGCATAGTCCCTCGTGTCTGGCTTGGAGACGTGCGCTCGGCTGTGCCATCGCCTTCTGAGCTGGAAACTGAACTGGGTTTGTAGTGAAAAACCCTGCAAAATGATTCTGATCAGTCAGGGCATGAAATGAGGAGATTTAAGGTACTCCTGAACAGACTGCCCACGTTGAAATTGGGAGAGGTGACCATAAACACACAGGCAAATGAGCCTGATGGGAGGCTGTAGCCAGGTGGGGTTGGGCTCTTCTGCCAGGCAACCAGCAGCAGAACAAGGGGACACAGTCTCAAGCTGTGCCAGGGCAGGTCTAGGCTGGATATGAGGAGGAAGTTGTTGTCAGAGAGAGTGATTGGCATTGGAATGGGCTGCCCAGGGAGGTGGTGGAGTCACCATCCCTGGAGATGTTGAAGCCAAGCCTGGCTGGGGCACTTAGTGCCATGGTCCGGTCGATTGGCCAGGGCTGGGTGCTAGGTTGGACTGGAAGGGCTTGGTGGTTTCTTCCAACCTGCTTGATTCTATGATTTTCTTCTCACATAAGAGTAGCTGCAAATCTTGAGAATAAAAGCCATGTGCAGGGCTTGTCTAATTTTGGCCTAAATTTGGTGCAAATCTTGGTCTCTTCAGCCCTTTTTGGTAGTTCAAGGACCAGCTACACTGTTGATAGCTCAGAGTGAAGATGGCAGAGGCAGATGCTGAGCAGGTAACTTTGTTCAGCTTTGCAATGGTTTGGGAGTGACCCACCCCCCCAGTGAAATTACCCAGACTAGACTCAGCCAGCTGGACAGAAGCTTTATATTCACAGCTTAGCACAATTATACAAGCAGATATTTATAATATAGACACAACTATATACAGAAATCATAGAATCAACCAGGTTGGAAGAGACCTCTAAGATCATTCAGCCCAACCTATAATATGCAGGTTAAAAGTAATCCAGAAACACAGCAGCCCTCCCAGAAATCAGAGGCCCCAGGAGGAGCTCCCAACCATCCTTCCACCTTCTTTCCACTCCTCTACGTTATCCCAGAGTCTGCCTTACATGCAAGGTGAGATGGGTGCATCAGCAAGGGGGGTTAGAAGCAGAAGGATTAGTTGGGTTACACAGACCCAGGCAGAGCAGCAGAAGCCCAGGGAGGAAACACAGACACCAACTCTGACAGATAGACACTGTCTTATCTATGTTTGTGTCCTTGCTTTTCTACATCTCAGCAAGCCTATGAGTGAAGCAGACATCACCATTTGTTTTCTTTTCACAGCCTAGCAGCTAATTTCTCTCATCAAAATATTCCAATTAGCCTCAAACCAGCACAAGCTTTGGACCTGTCACCATCAGTGATGTTTCTGTGGTGCCTTTTGAGGACTGCAATAAGATCCCAGGGCTGGGCTCTCCATTTGACATAGCAAGTGAGGAATTGCATCCATAGCTTGAAAAGCACCAGGTGCAGAAATGTTTCTTGTGTTCCAGTTCTTAAGTAATTCTGAATTGAGCTGAGAACATTAAGGTCTGTTTGGGTTTGTGTCGCTTTGCCCTGTTGGTTTAGAAGGCAGTTCAAAAGCATTTGGGGTCAGCTGGGGTTGTTCCTGCAGTTTTGTTCTTGTAGAGGAACTTAGATTTTAATAGCTCAAGGAAGCAAAGAGTTCTGAATTGGGCAGCTGTGGGTTTATCCAGATCTGGAACGGTGGCTTAGGATTCCACCAGCACAAGTGCTGCTGAGATGCAGTCACTGTGTCCCTCAGCAGCTTTGTCTTTCTGGTAGTGTCACTTTGACCCACACTTCTCTTCTGCTTTGGAGATTACTCACTGCTTCCTTCTGGTTTTAATCAACCTAGCATTTAAAAAAAAAGAGAGTTAAAGAAAACCTGAGGCTTGCCTCATTCAGTTTGTCGATCACTACTGTGGTGTACAGCTTGCCATAGACACTAGCTGTTGCTCCTTGTCCCTGCAGAAGTGCTTTTGAAGTGAAAACATGCCAGGGTTTTTGTGTTTGATTGCAAGCACTTTCCAGACTGACACAAAACATGGCCTTGAACCCCAGCTCCTCTGCCTGGTGGCAGTCAAGACTCTCATGGCAGGCTGAAACCCTGTGACTTAGCAGAACTCAAAAGGAGGTGGATGTCCAGCTGCTTTGCTGGTGGTGAAGACTTGTGCTGTAACTGGGGCCATAACAATTGCCTTACTTAGCTGGGTGCCTGCCAGCAGAAAAATCTTTGGTGTAACACACTGCATCGAGATGTGAGCTCTGACATGGGTGCCGTCAGTCAGGGAGGCTCTGGAGTGCTTGGGAGCCACAAGCAGTGGGCTTCTGGCTGCATGTTAATGTGCTTCAGAGTTGTAACATCACTTTGGGTGACCAGAAGAGCTTCAGTTCCCAAAAGGGTCTCTGGTGGGTGTTCTACCTACTCAGCTCAGTCAGCTTAATTACAGTCTGCTTTGTGTTTGTCATTACCAGGACAGCCTAACTGCTGCTTTCATGACAGCCGAAGTCTGCTGAAGAGCACAGCAGATAAGGCCCATCCTGAGCTACTAGGCTGAGCATGGTCTGCTCACCCTCCTCAGTACGTGGACCTCTTGGACTGCAGCCAGAGGAGGCCACAACAGTGATGTGAGGACTGAAACCCCTCTTCTGTGAGGACAGGCTGAGAGAGTTGGAGTTGTTCAGCCTGGAGAGGAAAAGGCTCAGTGGAGAGCTTCCTGTGGTCTTCTTAAAGGGGGCCCTATAGGAAAGATGGGGACAGACTTGCTATCAAGACCTGCTGCAAAAGGACAAGGAGTGGTGGTCTTAAACTAAAGGAAGGGAGGTTTAAGCTAGCTAGAAAGAAGAAATGTTTTAGGCTGAGGTTGGTAAAACACTGGCACAGGTTACCCAGAGAGGTGGTAGAAGCCTCAGTGCTGTGGGAACAGGTTGGATGGGGCTCTGAGCAGCCTGATGTAGTTGATGTCCCAGCACATCACAAGAAGCTTGGTCTAGATGACCTTTGAAGGCCCTTCCCAACCTGAGCAATTCTGTTATTTCCATGAAGGAGACTGCCAGAGAGGATAAAAGCTTGTGGCTAATACCCTCTAGGTCTGTGTTTAGAGACCATGGTGTCGAGAGTCCATTTAGTGCCTTCACAGTACTGATCAAGGCTTTTCAAGAGCAAATGCCTTGCAGGGATTTATTTAGCACTGTGCTTGCATGGGCTTCCTGCAGGAGAGCATTTCTTGCCCTATGCTCACAGGGAGCAATGTGGACTCTGCAGTTTGTGAGAGGTAGGCTTGCTCAGTGTCTAGCAGTAATGTGTGATGCAGAGTTATGTTTTGCAGGGGTAGAGGCAATATCTTTTATTACTTATGGAAGACAGACACAGTTCTGAACCTGAGTGCTTCATTCCTGCAGAGACCTCACCTCACAGAGGTACTCAGGCAGTCACCCCTTACGTCCTCACTGCTGCTTGTACAAGCAGCTTTCCACTCGAGTGCCTGCATATCCTGAGTGATTTTTTGGTTGTTTTTTCCTTTCATTGCAGCCTTAATGGTTTTGGTGTTGAGCAGTCAGTGTAATGCTGAACCATCAGTGCTCTGGGTGGCCATAAAGTGCTGTTTCTGGTCTGTCAGAGCAAGGCAATAACACGTCCTGTAAAGTGCACAGTGAAAGGTGTGAGGCTTATTGGAAACGCAGCTCTGGCAGCTGTAATGTAGGAGGAAAGAGCTGGAGTGGTTTGGGGGTTGAGTTAACAACTGTCAAGCCAGTAGAGCCACTGCATCTTTAGTGCTAGAAGCTCTCCTGGCACATCACTGAATTGCTGGAAGGGGTACTGGGGACAAGTAGATTTCCCAGCTGATGTGGGGGTGCAGTGAGGAAAGGAAGATTGTGAGGAGGGGAGATTATGAAATGTTTCTTTCTTTAAGGACAATGGGGGGGGTGGGGGGGTGGCAAAATCATGTATTTCAAAGGTGTTTCTCATGATCCCTGTGCAGTTGAGCAAAGGTTAAACTCTAAGGGGTGGCCTCATTAATGTCTATAAATATGTGCAGGGTGAGTGCCAGGAGCTTGGATCTAGGCTCTGCTGGGTGATACCCAGTGGCATGACAAGGGGCAATGGGTGGAAGTTGAGGCATAGGAGGTTCCATGTGAGCCTGAGGAAGAGTTTTTTCACTGTGAATGTGACAGCACTGGAACAGGCTGCCCAGGGAGGTTGTGGAGTCTTCCTCTCTGGAGATATTCAAAACCTGCCTGGATGTGTTCCTGTGTGATCTGGTCTAGGTGATCCTGCTCTGGCAGGGGGAGCTGGACCAGAGGATCTTTGGAGGTCATGGAGTCTCCTTCTCTGGAGCCTTCCAAGGCCTGTCTGGATGTGTTCCTCTGTGATCTGTGTTAGATAGTATTGTCCTGCTCTGGCAGGGGGGTTGAACTCGATGATCTCCTTGGGTCCCTCCCAACCCCTAATACCCTGTGAGCCTGTGATCCCTTCCAGCCCCTGACATTCTATGATGCTTTGATTCTGTCCTGTAGCAGTAGATGTAGTTTCAAGCAAAGGGATTCCTCTCCTGCAAACAACATCAGTGAGTATTAGTACACATTGAGCAGGAGGGCAGCTGAGCTCTGCAGAGTGGTGTGAGATGAAGAGAGGAGAGCAAATGGCCATGGGGGAAGAATAAATTGCAGTTGTTTACAGCTTGCATCTGAGCCAGCCACAAGCTGAAAGGTCAGCTTTCCTTAGAGGAAGATGATGCTTCTTGCTGGCCTCCCATTTCAAGCCTGAGGACAAGTCAGATGGCTGAAGAGAGTTTAGACCTTTTTTGCTATTATTTTTAACTGAGTGTAGGTGGGGAACAAGGAGGAGGCAGTTGGTGGCCTTGGCATGGCTGCCCTTGTACGGCACTTGGCTTCCCTGCTCAGCTGTAGAGTTCAGGACAGCTGCAAGCAGACTTTGTGATTTAGAGTGAAGCATCCAAGAAGTTCAAGCACAAATCTGATGGCACACAGTGCTCCCAAAGGATGAGGCACTTAGTGCTGTGATCTAGTTGACTGGATAGGGCTGGGGGATAGGTTGTACTGGATGAGCTTGAAGGTCTCTTCCAACCTGGTTGATTCTATGATCACTTGAGAGTTCTGAAAAGAGCAGCTGTCACTCTAAACCTCAGACTACAAGAGCTCTGTCAGGGGGTTCATTAACATCAGGAGGATGTCTGTGTTTCCAAGAGCTTGGAAATGCATTCCTGATATAAAACTTGGCTTTGTGTTGCCTGATGTCTGTGTGGAAGCTCCACTTCTACCTGATAGCTTCCCAGTGACAGCATCGTGCATGGCAGCTTTGCTGCTGCTTAAAATGTGGTAACTGGGAACCACTGAAGAGAGTGAGTTTGGATGTGAGACACTGCACTCTGTCAGCAAGCTGGGCTATTAGGCTTGCAGGGGAAGCTGCCCTTGTGTCTGTCTCACACTGCTACAGGAGACAATGAGGGTTATTATTTAAATGAAGAACTTCTGAGTGTTTAAACCAAACCAAAAAAAGAGTAAGTTTGTGATGGAGTTTGCCTTTTAACCTCCCTCTGGCCACCTGTGAGCACTCATGTTGGGAACATGGCTTCATGTTCATGCAGGCTGCTGAGACACTTGGGTGCAGCTCACAAGGGAGGGCATGGGCTTGCCTTTCTCTTTATGCATTCAGTGATCATAGAATCAACCAGGTTGTAAGAGACCTCCAAGATCATCCAGTCCAACCTATCCCCCAGCAGCCCTATCCAGTCAACTAGACCATGGGGAAAACATCTCCAAGTAACAGGAGTCCTAAAATGATCCATTCTTGCCCTTGAATATTTTTTTCCTAAAAGGAGGGGGAAAAAAACGAGCAGATGCTAAGCAGCCAAGCAAGGAGGATTAAGGTGTGTCTGTGGGTGGTTATTGTCTTCTCCTTGGCAGCTGCTGATTCTCCAGGCCTTTTTTTCCCCTGCTTTTTTAATGTTTGATTTTATAGCTGTGCGTGAGACTTGGTTTGCTTTGTGCTTTTAATTATGAGATACTTCAGAGCTGAGTTGCCTCACTGAGTTTACAGAGGGGGTTTCAGAAGTCTGTCCAGTCATTTGTCAGCTTTATTTATGTAAACTGAAACTGTCCCTGCTCTGAAACACCACATGAAACACTCAGGCTTTCCTGGAAGTCTGCAGCTCTCATTGATAAATTCTGCAGGCCTCTTCACCACGGGACCTTGACATAGAAGGAGCATCTACTGCTGGCCTTAATGCTTGTCCAAGCTGGAGACACACCAGATGCCTCGGCACATGCTGGCTGCCCACTCTGGAGCAAACGCAGCCCTGGCAGCACAAGGCTCAGGCAGGGCTGAGCTGCCACCTTCTAGGCATGGACCACCACTGATGGTTGTGTTATGGGGTGTCTGTCCTCATCATAGAATCATAGAATCAAAAAGGTTGGAAGAGACCTCCAAGCTCATCCAACTAGCACCCAGCCCTGTCCCATCACCCAGACCATGGCACTAAGTGTCTCATCCAGGCTTTGCTTCAACACCTCTAGGAAGGGCAACTCCACCACCTCCCTGGGCAGCCCATTCCAATGCCAATCACTCTCTCTGACAACAACTTCCTCCTCACATCCAGCCTAGACCTCCCCTGCCACAGCCTCAGACTGTGTCCCCTTGTTCTGTTGCTGGTTGCCTGGCAGCAGAGCCCAACCCCAGCTGGCTACAGCCTCCCTGCAGGTAGCTGTAGCCAGCAATGAGGTCTGCCCTGAGCCTCCTCTTCTGCAGGCTGCACACCCCCAGCCTCCCTTCAGGTAGTTGAAGTGTGTTGAAACGTGCCTGGAGATAAAGAGTGACTCTGCTGCACGTCCAAGCTGCGGTGCCTGGCACTCAGCACCGCTGCTGCTGAGCTCTACGCAGGTCTTTTTTCTGCTCACATTTTGTTACTGCAGAAGTTGTAAATATTTATAACCTACAGCTTGGGAAATGATGTTTGCCAGCACAATGTGCAACTGAGGACTGAATTAATCTGATTGGGATGGGTTTAATCCAAAGTGCTTTTACTGGGTTGGGTTTTTTTTTCCCCTTGCTTGAGTTTGTGTACATTAGCCTACAACTTCTGGGAAACTGGCCCCTGAGCACGGCGAGGATGACAGGATGCTAGAAACATACTGGCAAATCACATCTGCCTGTGACCTGCTGCCCTGCCTGTCAAAATGGTGGAAGGTCTCCCAATTACTTGCTAAGCTTATCTCTTTCTTTTGCTCTTTACATATTTGGGTATCTGCCAAACCCAGCTAGGGCAAGCACAGGACACATCCTGCTCCCCCCATCTGCGCTGCCGCTGAAGGATGTTGTGTGAGTCCTGGCTCAGGAGCAGTGTGGGCAGCAGGACAAGGGAGGTTATTCTGCCCCTGTGCTCAGCACTGCTCAGGCCACACCTTGAGTGCTGTGTCCAGTTCTGGGCCACTCAGTTCAAGAGAGATGTTGAGGTACTGGAAGATGTTTGGAGAAAGGCAGCAAGGCTGGGGAGGGGCCTGGAGCACAGCCCTGTGAGGAGAGGCTGAGGGAGCTGGGGGTGTGCAGCCTGCAGAAGAGGAGGCTCAGGGCAGAGCTCCTCCCTGAAGGGAGGTTGTAGCCAGGTGGGGTTGGTCTCTTCTGCCAGGCAACCAGCAGCAGAACAAGGGGACACAGTCTCAAATTGTGTCGGGGGAGGTTCAGGCTGGATGTTAGGAGGAAGCTGTTGGCAGAGAGAGTGATTGGCATTGGAGTGGGATGCCCAGGGAGGTGGTGGAGTCACTGTCCCTTGAAGGTCTTGAAGCCAAGCCTGGCTGAGGCACTTAGTGCCATGGTCTGGTTGATTGGGCAGGGCTGGGTGCTAGGTTGGACTGTATGAGCTTTGAGGTCCCTTCCAACCTAAACCATTCCATGATTCTATGACCCCAAGTCAGAGCTGAGGAGTGAACAATCACAGGTTGTGTCTGCAAGGCATGAGTCACCTAGGCTCATGCTTTCATTTGCCATTCCTTGCTTAGATCAAACTTGCAGCTGCTACCAAGTTTTGCAACACAACTTGTGACAGTGCTGTGGCAGGGATACCAGGGGATATCCCAGTTTCTCAATTCCAGGCTGGGACATGCCATGCCCTTTGAGTGGGCTGCAGTTACTCATAGCATGATAGTTACAAAGAAACCAGGCAACATCTGCCTGCCCACACAGTAGTTGTGTCTGGGGGAGGCGTGAGCACTGGGGGCTCTGGTTTCTGTTTGCTGAACACTGATACCTGTTGTTCATGGGAACGAGTTCTTACCTTTCAGCTGATATTTTTAATGCCTACTTCTTATGTGTTTTTGTCAACTGGGAGACATCAAAGCTGCTCTGCCCAGGGAAACCAAGAGAGATAGCGAATAGCAATCACTTCAAATTAGATCTTAATGTGGTGCAGATGTTGAGCTGTGCTTGCTAGAATTTCTTTGAAACTACAGATGGTCTGGTAATTCAGGGGCAAGAGAGGGGCTGGGAGGGGCTTTTGGGTTGCATTTTCTCTCCTGTGCCATTTGCATAACATGTTAGGTTAGGGCTGAAAGTAAACGAAGAGGTAATGCTCCCTGCTCGGATCTCTGGTCTTGCAGAAGCAGCACATGGGTAACGGTGCTGCTGTTGGAACAGAGCTCATTAAGCCACTTGGAGTTACATGTGATACATCCCCGTGCCTTTCCTTTGGGCTGGAGGTGAATGGAGGAGAGCAGAAGGGCTATGAAGCATGCAGAGATATCCCAAGGGGCTAGAAATGCCTTGGACTTGTTTTGCTCCAAAGTGTGTGCGTCGCAGCGGAGCTGGTGCAAATTGTCTCCTTCAGAGTGCATATGGTTTTCTCTGGGCTGTTAAACTTGGGAAGATGTAAAATCTGCCTTCCCCCTCTGGTTCCTACATTTTACTGCCCGCTGGGGTGAACCTCAATAAATAACTGGGAACCAGATCAAAGGCCCATCTTTAAAGGCCTGAGTGTTCATAAATGCTTGTGTTCTCTAGCAGAGATGATGGTGCGCACCGGAGGGCAGGGTTTGGGCTGAGTGCAATGTGTGTGATGGATGCAAAGCCTGCTTTAGAACATGGACCGTTTTGGTGGCTTTTTCCTGTCCCAGAGGTGCTGAACCTCAGAGCTTGGCTGAACTGGAGAGTGATCTGGGGCTCTTAGCACATTTGCAAGCCGCACTCTCTGTACTTCTCAGGGTAAGCGGGAAGCCCTGAGGAGTGTTTTGAAGCTATCTCAACACCTCAGTGAATAGGGAGATGTGGTCACTGGTGCCCCTGTCCTGTCCTGCTGGGTGCTCACAGCAGGTTTAGCTCCTCTGGTGACACTGCTGAGCTCCCTCATGAAGAGGAGAATGGCAGAAATGTTTGCACTGCAACACCTTGTGCAGCCTCTTATCTTCACGGTGGACTTCTCCAGTGCTGTTTGCAGGCTTGGTGTCAGCCCTCCTGGTAATGAATGTGGAATGAAGCCTTTGCAGTCCCTTTGATGTGGTCTTTTCCCTCTCTTCCTCCTCTGTGTAGCTTTAAGCCTTTTAAATCTAGATAGATAAATACAGTATCTGAGGCTGTAAAAGCAGTGGCATGATCAAACCTCTGGTAATAAGGTTACACTTTGTCAGCTCGAAATCAGTGTTAGGCTAAAACAACAAGGCAAATGAGTTTCACCATCTCAAAGCCATTTACAGTTTGATAGGGGTTGAGGAAGACTTGGCCTGGGTCATCTGCAGCACGGTGCCTTCCCACAGTGAGAGGAGGAATGTGTGAAGGGCACATTTCTGATGATAATGGGTAAAGGTTTTTGGACCTGGCCTGGCTGTGGATAAAACGGTTGGGGGAAACAAATGCGGTTCTGTGGGGGTGTGGAGGTGGAGACAGCAAAGCTATCCAAGTGTAGTGTTCTACACTTTGGCCACAACAACCCCAAGCAGTGCTACAGGCTGGGGACAGAGTGGCTCAGAGCAGCCAGGCAGAGAGGGAGCTGGGGGTGCTGGTAGATAAGTAGCTGAACATGAGCCAGCAGTGTGCCCAAGTGGGCAACAGGACAAGGGAGCTTATTGTTCCCCTGCATTCAGCACTGGTCAGGCCACACCTTGAGTGCTGTGTCCATTTCTGGGCTCCTCAATTCAAGAGAGATGTTGAGGTGCTGGAAGGTGTCCAGAGAAGGGCAGTCCTGTGAGGAGAGGCTGAGGGAGCTGGGGGTGTGCAGCCTGCAGAAGAGGCTCAGGGCAGAGCTCATTGCTGTCTGCAACTACCTGAAGGGAGGCTGTAGCCAGGTGGGGTTGGTCTCTTCTGCCAGGCAAGCAGCAACAGAACAAGGGGACACAGTCTCAAGTTGTGCCAGAGCAGGTTCAGGCTGGATGTTAGGAGGAAGTTGTTGTCAGAGAGAGTGATTGGCATTGGAATGGGCTGCCCAGGGAGGTGGTGGAGTCACTGTCCCTGGAGGTGTTGAAGCCAAGCCTGGCTGGGGCACTTAGTGCCATGGTCTGGTTGCTTGGCCAGGGCTGGGTGCTAGGTTGGGCTGGCTGAGCTTGGAGGTCTCTTCCAACCAGCTTGATTCTATAATTCTGTGCCATGCACCCCTAGGAAAGAGGGGAAATGGTCTGCAGTATATGTGAGCTCTATAGGGCAGAACAAAACGTGAGTAACACAAGGCCCAGACAATGTGAAGTGCTGCGGGTGGTGTCCTTTGGGAAGGCACCTCCTGAAAAGCTTTGGCTCTTGTAATTAAGGTGGAGCACTTCAGGGTATTTTAATGAAACACTAATTCAGAGAGAAGCTTTTATTTGGTGGTGACATCCACTTTACAACACTGTTTTGACAGCAGTTTGCATCAGTGTCAATCTGCACTTAAATGCTTCATTTCAAATGAGTATCTGGAGGAGCATATTTAGCCCACAAATGGGAAGAAGATCTTTAAGCAGTTCAAGGCAGAGGTTCTGTGACTTCAGGCAGCCTTTGCCTAATTTGGTTGGCTCTGAGAGGAATTTTGTGATCCAGTTGCACCGTTTGTGTTGATGCAGTGGTGGCTTCAGAGAAACACTAGTCCAAGAAGCAATGTGTATGCTTGGTTTTCAATCTATCTTTGTCTGGCATTAGTCATTCTTTACTAAGTAAAACTCTGAGCTGCAGCCTTGCAGAGCTCCTCTTTGGAGGAAGGACAATAGGGAATAATATCTGATCTCTGCAAACATGAGGTCATCTACAAGTAAAGGCCCACATGTCCTTGGGATGATGGGTAGGGGGATGTGTTGCCCTGAACTGTGCAGAGGGAGAGGTGGTTGTAAGGGTTCCCTCACCCTCCAGGGAGTGCTCAGGATGGGAGCTATTGGACCCTTTGAAGCCACTCAAGGCACTTGGGCAGGGGATGCAGATGTGTGATGAGTGCTTAGCCGAGGTCTGGCTGCACTCCAGTGTGCAGTGGCCATCTGTTATCAGAAAGTTAGTAGTTATTAGCCATCATTTATCCTCTCCTTTCTCCTTTGAGATAACTCTTGTGAGATTTTTCTCTAGCTTTTTGATTGCAGAAGACCAACAGGGTCTTGGCTCTGGCTAACAGATGCCTGACACCTTCAGATTACAGATTAGACTTTTTTTGAGGCCTGAAAGAATTATTAGGGTGGTTTAGTCTGTCTGATACTCCCCACTGCAGGATTTCTTCCAGCAACCAGATTAAAACATTTCATTTTAGAGAGGTATCTAATCTCCTGGGTAAGACTCAAAGCAGTGGCAAGTCATCCATCATGGGCTGTGCTAGGCAAACAGCGATGGGCCAGCAGTAGAGGTTTCCTACTGGGGTTTGGAGCAGCACCCAGGCTTCACATTCCTGCTCAGAGCTTATCTGGCCAACTCAGACCACTGGAGCCTGCTGGATTGAGTGTGAGAGCTCACATGAACAGGTTTCTTCCTTACACGGCTGCACAGAAGCTGTTTTGCCATTTCTTGATGTGCATTTGGGCACCAAGAGGAGCAATACAGCTGGGCTTTTGGGAACAGCCCAGGAACTGTTTCACAGTACTGAAGCTCTGCTTGATCCATCCCTTTCTCATGCACATGTCCTGTCTGGATCCAAATAACTGCCAAAGTTTGGCTGGGAGCAAAACATGCCTGAAAGCATCTCTTTGTCCATTTCTGTTGGCTTAATCGATGCCAGGGGCATGTGGCCTCAAACTTGCTCACTTCCTGGATTAATCTCTTTGGTCCTCTGTCCTACACAGCATTCTCTTGAGGGATTGTGTTGAAGCAGCTCATATAGAACCAAAGGAGTGTATGAGTGTTCCAGCTTGTGTTGGCAGCTGCTTTTGAGTTTCTTGAGTGTAGAGTGAGAAGTTGCAGTGACAGTGATTTGCCCTTAGAATGGGCTGCCCAGGGAGGTGGTGGAGTTGCCGTGCCTGGAGGTGTTGAAGCCAAGCCTGGCTGGGGCACTTAGTGCCATGGTCTGGTTGACTGGGCAGGACTGGGTGCTAGGTTGGACCAGATCTGTGTGATCTGTGTTAGGTAATATTGTCCTGCTCGGGCAGGGGGGTTGGACTCAGTGACCTCTGAGTCCCTTCCAACCCCTAACAGCCTATCTTATCCTATCCTATGATTATCTTGGAGGTCTCTTCCAAGCTGGTGATGCTATGATTCTATGATAACAACCATTCAGCGCTGGTCAGTGCTGTGGTGCCTATGGGAGAGGAACACTGCAAGGGAGGAAGATTTAAGATGAGAACAGAAAACTTGAAGTCACCAAACTTGACTTCATGTTCTTTGGTGAGGGTTTGGTGCACCCCTGGAGAAAGCAGAGCAGTTAGTTGTTGCTTGACAGATAAGCCATGCTTGTGTTACAGAATCATAGAATCAAGCAGGTTGGAAGAGAGCTCCAAGCTCAGCCAGCCCAACCTAGCACCCAGCCCTATCCAACCATCCAGACCATGGCACTAAGTGCCCCAGACAGGCTTGGCTTCAACACCTCCAGGCACAGCAACTCCACCACCTCCCTGGGCAGCCCATTCCAATGCCAATCACTCTCTCTGCCAACAACTTCCTCCTAACATCCAGCCTAGATCCCCTCCTGGTTTTTAAATGTAAGATGGTTTATAAGGGATTTGAAACATATCTGATCGCAAGTGATAAACTCCAGCCTTAAGTGGGCCATAAGTGGCTGATAATTCGGAGCAAGGAGGGGTGCTAAATGGCCTCGGGCTGTGTTTGAAAGGTGGCAATAGTGACAGACAGGTTACATATATTTATTTAGAGTCAGTGCTGTGGTGGAAGTTCCAATGTCTGCTGACAAGGCTGGGTAAGCCTTAAAAAAATCAGGTGATGGTAAAGTCGAAGCATTATGTAGACATGAACTGTTAACGAGGTGTTTTCTGACTGGTGAAAAGCCGGAGAAAGAGGTTCAGTGACACAGGAATCTTTTCTCTGCGCTCTTTGCACAAAGAACTTTTCTCTATAGGAATTTCTGTCTTTGGGGAGCCGACTTTGGGCTGACTTTTTCTGTTGTGTGAAGTTCTCAGAACCTTTTGTAAGCGACTGCTAAGGAATTGTTTAATGATTTTTTTTTTTAACTCTCTTTTTTTTTTTCTCCAGTTTTGCTTTGCTTCGCTTTTGTTTCAAATAAATCTTCACGGGAGTGGCCTTTAGAGGCTTTTCTTGGTCTCCCTAGGTGACAGCAGCCCTGTGTCTCCGTCTCTTGCTTAGCTTTCTGCTTTGTTTCAGACGCTGGCATGTTGGCACGGGATGCGCTGAAACTTGGGACTATCAACCGTCGTGGGGGGAGACTGAGAGATTAAAGACTCGAGCGGCTCCTTCACGCCTTTCCCACCATGAGAAAGGGTGACCGAGAGATGCAGGTCGCCGTTTGGGAAGGGAAGAGGTTGGTGGCATGGGTCTGGGCAGCTGGTTGTGAAACGGCACCGCGCTTGGGTCGCGTCTCCTGGCTGCTGGGGCTGCGTCTGTGCGAGGAGCCTCCCGGCACAGATTGCATCGCCAGGCTGGGGACTGCCTCATTGTTGTCTTTGCTTTTAACTGCGCTGCAGTCTGGAAGGATTGCGTTTGCTGCCCACAGGCATTCCCGGAGCAGCAGTGCCAGCTGGGCCCACGGTCTTGCTTTCACTCCTCAGCTGCTCAGCTCTAAGCTGGGAAGAAACCAAGTTTTGGACGTTGGGCGAAACAAGTCCGCTGCTGAGCGCAGGGTGTGAGGGGTTGGAAGGGACCCAAACAGATCACCAAGTCCAACCCCCTGCCGGAGCAGGACCACACAATCCAGCTCAGGTCACACAGGAACACGTCCAGACAGGCCTTGAAAGGCTCCAGAGAAGGAGACTCCACAGCCTCTCTGGGCAGCCTGTGCCAGGGCTCTGGGACCCTTACAGGAAAGAAGTTCCCCCTTGTGTTGAACTGGAACCTCCTGTGCTGCAGCTTCCATCCATTGCTCCTTGTCCTATCCCAGGGAGCAGTGAGCAGAGCCTGTCCCCCCTCCTGACTCCCAGCACTCAGATACTTATTGACATTTATTAAATCCCCTCTCAGGCTTCTCTTCTCCAGACTAAGCAGCCTCAGGTCCCTCAGCCTTTCCTCATCAGGCAGTGCTCCAGTCCCCTAACCAGTCTTGTAGCCCTCTGCTGGACCCTCTCCAGCAGATCCTGTCCCTCTTCAACTGGGGAGCCCAAAACCGAAGGCAGTACTCAAGATGAGGTCTCAGCAAGGCAGAGTAGAGGGGGAGATGAACCTCCCTTGATCTGCTGATGATCTGCCCTTGTGCCTAGCCTAGGCTCCAAGTTACAGGGAGGTGAAGCTGTGTTGCTCTCAGAACACAGCAAGCAATGATTCTGCACAGCAGCAAATGTGATTACAGTAGGGAGAAGTTTTTTGTGCTGAGGTGGGTAAGACACTGAGATAGGTTGCCCAGACTGGTGATAGAAGCCCCATCTGTGGAAATATTCAAGATCAGGCTGGAGAGAGTTCTGGGCAACATGGTCAAGTTGAAGATGTCCCCACTGGCTGCAGAGAGGGTGGACTAGAAGACCTTTAAAGGTCTCTTCCAACTCAAGCCAAGTTGATTCTTAACAAGTCAGTGTACAGCAGCAGGATAGGAAGAATTTCTCTGGGTGTGACAGTGGTGCAGAGAGCAGAGTGGCAGCAAACTTTGTTGTCAGAATAAGACACATGCAGGGTAAAGGTCTTGCTTGGTGTTATCAGCTGTGGTAGGTTTGCAAACTCTTCCTTGTTGACCCTTGTTGTCTTAAAGAGCTAATGACAAAATCAGTGACAGAGTGAAAACAAGGAGTTAACTTGGGACAGGACGGAGTCTGACAGAGTGTCAGAACTGGAAGAGCCTCTTTTAGTGTCATCAGCATTGGCAAGACAACATTTCTTTGCTGGTTATTAAGCTGACTACAACCTACACAGTGGCTGGCAAGCGGCCTGGGGCTCGCATGACACCCCAGAACTGTTTCTAGCAATTCAAGTCATTAACACTGTTACAAAACAAACAAAGCAAGTCCTGAATCTTCACGTCAGGAGGGGTGAGGATATTTTATTTAATTATTTGAAGACTTACATGCTAGAAGCTAGAGAGACTTGGGGGTGGCTGCTGGATGAGAAGCTCAATAGGAGCCAGCAATGTGCACTTGTAGTCTAGAAAGCTAACCAGAGCCTGGGCTGCATCAGAAGTGTGGCCAGCAGAGGGAGAGAGGTGATTCTCCCCCTCTACTGCACTGCTGAGACCTCACCTGGAGTACTGCATCCAGTTCTGGAGCCCCTATGACAAGAGGGATGTGGAGATGCTGAAGTGTGTCCAGAGAAGGGCCAGGAGGATGCTCAGAGGCTGCAGCAGCTCTGCTGTGAGGACAGACTGAAAGAGCTGAGGCTGTTCAGTCTGGAGAAGAAGAGATCCTGAGGTAACCTTCTTGTGGCCTTCCAGTGTCTGAAGGGGCCTATAAAAAAGCTGGGGAAGGACTCTTCAGGATATCAGGGAGTGACAGGACTGGGGGGAATGGAGCAAAGATGGAGGTGGGGAGATGCAAGCTGGACATGAGGAGGAAGTTGTTGAGCATGAGAGTGGTGAGAGGCTGGAATGGGCTGCCCAGGGAGGTGGTTGAGGCCCCATGGCTGGAGGTGTTTTAGGCCAGGCTGGCTGAGGCTGTGGGCAGCCTGCTCTAGGGTAGGGTGTCCCTGCCCATGGCAGGGGGGTTGGCACTGGCTGCTCCTTGTGGTCCCTTCCAACCCTGCCTGATTCTATGATTCTGTGAAACTGAAGCAGGCTGCAGCTTCACCTATTTTGCCCACTGAACATAACCCATTTAGTTTGCTTCCTGAATTCCAAGCTACAGTGAGGGGAAGCTGTAAATGGAAGAAGTGTTTTGTCTGGTCTAGGATAAAATGGTGGCCAAGAATCTTATGGATCTAAATGCACCTGTATGTCTGCTGATGTGGCTCTGGAGTGAGCAATTTTCAGGGGTCTTTCTCTGCAGCTGGAAGAAGCTCAGTGTCCCTGAGGGTGGCACTGTCCATGCAGTTGTCTCCCAGGACTCTTTGCCGTGCTTCTTCACTGTGGTCTGTTTCCATATGGCAGCTTTCCTTCCACTGTGCTGGAATAAGCTATCATTCTGCTCCCCAGGACTTTGTACAGTGAGGAGCATGGCCCTGTGGCCACCAGCTCTTCCTCCCTTGGTCTCTGTCCTCCTTTGAATGCTCACCAAGCTTCAGACCAGCCAGCCTTTCATGCAGGCGCTCAAGCCAGCCCAGGTGCCACGAGGCAGAGAAGCAGCACAAATTGTTCTCCTGGTTTTAATCCCTGTACCAGGCATGGCAAAAATTTTCCCCTTTGCCTTCAAGTCAAGATTCCAGTCTCTTCCTAAACTAGAGTTTGGAGTTGCTTGGCATTTCCTGTCCTTGCCTGCGTTCTGGGTTAAAGGATGGAAAGTTCTGTGCTGTGATTTTGATGTGGGCAGCATTAAGACCAGGTTTGCTCTGTGCAGCATGCATGAACGCTCCGCTGCAAAGGAGGCTCCGGGCAGCCCTTAGCGGTGGCTGTCGGTCTGGATCTGGAGCAGGCTGCTGGCTTTGGGCATGTGTCTGCTGCTGGCAGCTCAGGCTCCAGCTCCCAAAGGCAATCGCTAAGCTTGCTCTGGCTGCCCCTGCGGTTTGGCTCTGTCCTGCAGAGCGAATGGATGAAGTGATGCCCTGATGGTATCCTGCATTTCTTGGTGCTGTGGCATGAAGGGAATCTCCTCTGCATCTCCATTCCTGAAGCAAAGGATTAAAGGAAAAGAATAGAGGAAAAAAAGGCATTTTTTTTCAGCTGAGCAGGAGGCAGGGAAATGATGAGAAGGGATGGCACCTTCTTATTGTCTCCTTTTTAACTGGAGAAACTTGATCAGGAACTCCCTACCTCCCTTTCTGTTCTCCTGTGACGCCTCCAGATCTTTGCCCTGGTGCTTCTCTGTGCTCCCAAACTGTGCTCCTTTCTTCCAGCAGCCAGAGCATGACAGTTGCAGCTGTTCTGCTCCCCTGCATCACTGGCTCTGTGCAGCCCCATGCCCTGAATCCTACAGCCCAGGGAGCTGCTAAGCTGCTTCCACCATGGTAGCATCTGGCCAAGCATCTGTGTGGCTTGGCCTCTCTAAAGCCAGCCTCTCACCCAGCCCCTGAAGGTTTGCTGAAGGACCATCAACTCTAGCTTTGGAGATGACCAAGAACTTTATCTTCTGAAGTGCACAAATGGCACTGCAGCCACCCTTGAACTCTGCCTCTCAGGGATGTGTTCTGAGCAGCCCATTCTTCATCCCGTTTTGGCCTTCCAGGATCTGAAGGGGCCTACAGAAAGGCTGAGGAGGGACATTGTAGGCTGTCAGGGAGTGACAGGACTGGGGGGAATGGAGCAGAGCTGGAGGTGAGGAGATTCAGAGCAGATGTGAGGAGGAAGTTGTTGAGCAGGAGAGTGGTGAGAGCCTGGAATGGGTTGCCCAGGGAAGTGGTTGAGGCCCCATGGCTGGAGGTGTTTCAGGCCAGGCTGGCTGAGGCTGTGTGCAGCCTGCTCTAGGGTAGGGTGTCCCTGAGCATGGCAGGGGGTTTGGCACTGGCTGCTCCTTGTGGTCCCTTCCAGCCCTGCCTGATTCTGTGATTCTATGATTGTAGATGACCTCGGAAGGTCCCTTCCACCCAAACTATTCTATACCATGCTGAGTGAAAACACTGTTAGTGCTTGACTGGGACTGCACAGCTGCTTCCTAGGGGTACTGCTGTTGATCTCCTGGTACTGCTGAGCTGACAAGCCATCGGTGGTGGCGTGGCAGCAGCTGGGACAAGCACATGGGATGACTTTCCCCATGCTTTGTGCTCGTGGGAAGAACATTAAAGAAATCTTTACAGCCTGCACCTACAGCTTTTAAAGAGCTGGGGCTGAGCTGGCTGGGATGCCCTGCAACACCACGAGTTTGTGTTCCTTAGCCCTAGCGTGCTTGCGCCTTTCTCTGCCTGCAGGAGTCCTGCTCTGTGGCTCTGGCTCATGTCTTTGTGGGATTTTTCACTTGCAGTGGTACATTTTAACTGCAGCAGAAAGCATTTGAGTGGCTTCCCTAATGAATTGGAGGAGAAAAAGAAGTTTGCACGGCCATGCTGTACCCTTTTGGATGGGGAGAGAGTAGGGCGAAGGCTGTGTGCAGCGCTGCACCTCATCCCTTCGCGCAGAGGGGAGCGAGCTGCTCGCCGGCTGCCAGCCCCCAGCTGATGCTGCTGCCTCTGGGGTTTTGTTGTCTCTCTGCTCAGTTTTGTACAAGAACTGACAGACACCAGCTAGAAGGCCCTCAGCACTTCTTTGTTTTCTTTTGGTGCTTTTTTGTTGGTCTGTTTGGGTTGGGTTGGTTCGTTTGGTTGTTTTTTTTCCTTTCAGTTTGTGTTTTGCCTAATTTTCTTTTCTTTTTTCTTTCCCCTTCTCTTTATGAAGCTGCCTCCGAGGAGCCTGAGCCACAGGCTGGGGATTCCCAGGGAGCACGGAGAGGCAGGCTCAGCCTTGGGAATCTGTTTTTTCTTAATTTGACCCCTGTCCTGCTGCTTTCTCAAGCCAACTATCGCCAGAGTCAGGAAACGAAGGGGCTGAGAGGTCAGAGGTGCCTGGGGAGTGCTAAGAGCCAGCCTGCCTAAGCCTGTGGTGACTCTCCAGGCTTGTACACAAAAGCAGAAGACACTGCTTTATGCTTAGAAGGCTTTCAGGCTCGGTTTTGTTCATAGCCAAGTCACAAAAATAAACCTGCAGCCGTTCCAAAAGGGGAATGTAACTTTGGGTTGACCTGGATGCTGTAGTTGGAGTGCGGTGTTGTGTTTTGGGCAGAAGCAGTGCGGCTGCTGCAGGAGATAGAGTGCACAGCTTGTTAAAAGCCTGCAGGGATCACCTTTGTTAGCCCTGTGCTTGTTGCTGGGTGAATTTGCTCATGGACCGAGATGGGCAGATTTGAGGCCCCAGAGCTTGATTCTCAACCTGTGTGTTCCCTTGTAGTCTCCTGGTGGTGTTCGGTGCATGAGAGGATACTTTGAAATGCCTCCCCAAAACATCCCATCCAATTTTTCCAGAGTTGAGCACACAGCTAACAGCATCACTGGAGATGGCTTCTGAGCAGCTTCTCCAAGTTAATCAGAGCATGACTGAAGGAAAATGGAAGTGGCTTTCCTCGGTCTGAGCCTTAGTTTAAGCTAAGCCTTGTTTAGATGCTGTGCTGTGCCAGCGAGTGATGTCCTGTCCAAGTTAAGACCAGTTAAATGAGGTTGTGGGTGAGGGAAATGGGAATGAGGACTGGGAAAGGGCAAGAGAAGAATAGGAATAGCTGCTTTCTTTAACAGCCCTCCACTCCTGGTGGGCCACATCCTACAGCCCACCTGTGTCCTCCTCAGCCACATGTAGTGTTTGCAGCTGTTTGTCCTCTCCACACAGACCCAACCAAAAGGTTTGGCAAAAGAGCTTTCCCAGGTTAAATGCCTGTGCCTTTGTGCCTTTTTCTGCCTGGCTGCCTGTTCTTTGGCTATTTGGCATCTCTGCACGTTCAGTTTAAGGGTAGACAGAGAAAAGTGATGAGCTTCTGGCACGGCCAGAAATGACCTTGCTGATGTGCTGCAGCTGTTTGGCTCCCAGGAGGTAGCTGGAGCCTCTCAGTCATCCTCACCTCGCAGCGATGCAGGCTTAAAAAAACGCCCTGAGGAAGGGGCTTTTGCTTGTTCAGTATAAGTAATTGCAGAGGGGAATTGGTTGTTTATTTTGCACCCCTGCTCCCAGGCAGTGGTGCACAGTGGGTGCTGCATGCCCTGTGGGTGCTGACAGATTGAAGCCTGGAGCACTCTACCTTATGAGGATGTTGTTCTCCGAGTGATAGCAAAGCTTTGTTGCCAGATGCTGGATGATTTTGCAAGAGCTACCAGAGAAGCCCCCAACATTTGGAAAGCAAGAAGTCTTTCATTTTTTGCATTGCCTCCCCAGGAGTTTAACAATAGGGAAGCAAAACCTTGGGCTTTTTTAATTAGAGTTTTGTTTAGCACTCCTCTAGGACTAATAGATTGGATACCTGTGGCTTACACCACTTAGTTCCACATATTTTTTTGCCTGGAAACCTCACAAACATCTTTATTTTTGCAAATCTGTCCCTTTCTTTTTCCTTCTCTTAAGATTTTTGTGTTGTGTGCCTGAAAGAATAAAAAAGGGGGAAAAAATAGAGCTGTGGATTTGTAGCTTGGGGAGGTTGGGGCATTGCTAACAGCAGACATTTGTAAACCATTAGCTTAAGAGTTAATGGGAACAGTTTTGGCAGTCCTGTCAGTCCTTTATCTTAGAGGAAGACTTTCCAAGTCATAAGCAGAACAACTCTCATGGGCTTTTTGGAAGAGTGAGGTGGGTTTCTGCCTTATAAAGCATTGTCTTAATAGGATGCAACTTTCTGACCTCCGAAGTTTATGTGGATTCAATTGGATTTGTGTGGGATTTTTATTACTTAATTACAGAGTTTCAAGATGGGGGTTAAAAAGTGCTGATGTTCCTTCAGTATTCCTGGAGATGGCCTTGTACTGAATGCTTTTGAAAGCAGATTGTGTGTAAACTGCTCTGTGGCCTTAAAAGGAGTAGGAAAGGTGTCTTCTTCCTTCTGTGTGGTGGGATCTGTAGTTCCTGGGGGGGAAAGAAAACACATTTGGGATGCTTTGGTGGCTTTGTTTGTTGCTGCATTTTCTCAGCACACTTATCATAGAATAGTAGAATGCTCTGGGTTGGAAGGGACCTCTAAAGGTTTGTAGTCTCTTAAAGGAGCTGGAAATGAGAGGTGTAGTATGGATTCACTTTATGCCCAGCTCTTCTAGCAGTATCCAAAGCTGACCCCTCCAGCACAGGCTGAAACAGTTTCCAGCCATGCAGACCATGGACTTAATCATGTCTGTGTGGGATGGGGTTGCAGACAGCATCAGTCACAGAACCATAGGGTGGTTTGGGTTGGAAGGGACCTCCAAAGGTCATGCAGTCTGACCCTCCCTTCAGTAAGCAGGGACACCCTCAACTAGATCAGGTTGTCCAGAACCCTACTGAGCCTCACCTTGAATATCTCCAGGGATGGAGTCCAAAGCACCTCCGTGGGTAACCCATTCCAGTATTCCATCACACTGACAGTGCAGAACTTGTTCCTAACACCCAGTCTAAACATGCTTTGCTCTGGTTTGAAGCCATTGCCACTTGTCCTCTCACTGCAGGCCTTTGCATACAGCCTCTTCTCCATCCTTCTTTGTAGCCCCCTTCAGGTTCTGGAAGGTTGTTATTAGGTCTCCTTAATCCCTCTCCTCCTGCTGCAGTTGGAAATACCCTGTTGCAGGAGCTGCATGGCCTCAGCCATTCATGTCAGGAGCCTGGGCTGAGACCTGTCATTGTGATGGCTCCTCTCTGTCCTTGACTGCTGAAAGTGCCTTAAGTGCCAGGGAAGACTTAACCTGGACTTACAGTGCTTATTCTCTTTAATCCCAAGGCCTGCTGCACACTGCAGATTGACTGATACCTTGTGCACTCCTCAGGCTGGACATGAGGAGGAAGCTGTTGAGCATGAGAGTGGTGAGAGCCTGGAATGGGTTGCCCAGAGAGGTGGTTGAGGCCCCATCCCTGGAAGTGAATAGTAACAAGCCCTGTGCTTTCATAGAATAAACCAGGTTGGAGGAGACCTCCAAGATCATCCAGTCCAACCTAGCACCCAGCCCTGTCCAGTCATCTAGACCATGGTACTAAATGCCTCATCCAGTGTTTAAGGCCAGGCTGGATGAGGCTGTAGCCAGCCTGATCAAGGGTAGGGTGACCCTGCCCATGGCAGGGGGGGTTGGAAATAGATGATCCTTGTGGTCTCTTCCAACCCTGGCTGATTCTATGATTCTGTGTACCATCCATGAGCTGCCAGACATCAGCAGCTTGCACCAGTTAGCATCATGAGCCACACTTGCTGGTTGATGTGGCACTTGCCTCTCCTGTTGTCTATTAATTTTAGGGAGTCACTTCCCTTGCCAGATGACTTCCAAGTCTCACTGCTTTCCTTGCCAAAGAATGCGTAGCCTTTCAGTGCTGGCATGACTCCTTTGGCCCTACGGGTCTCTGGGGCACAGATTCACACAGTAGGTTATAAGTGGAAATGTTTGTATTTAGAGAGGAATAGGCTCACTTGTCAGCTGTGGAGCAAACAGGTTGCTGCATTACATCTGCTGGTGTGGCAACTTAGTAGGAAAACAAATGATCTTCATCAAAAATGCCACAGAGCTGCTGCCAGGTCTCACATTGCTCAATGCTCACAGGTTTTTTAACAAGCACCTTCATGCCTGGGAGGAGCTGCATGTAGGCATCTGCGAAGCCAGCTCATTCCCATCCCCATTCCCACTCATCAATCTCTCTGTGGCTATCAAGGATTTAAAAAGTGAAAGAAATAAAAAAAAAGAAGGGCTTGGCTGCTAGGACTTTGATAGTACCTTGATGGTCAGGGGCTTTTGTGCTCTTGGCTTAGTTTGGTTGGGCTGTTACCTGGTTCATGTGTGTGACTGGGATGAGCTGACACAGTCATGCCAAAGAATGCAAGTGCTGCTAATAAGGGTAACATTTGCCTGCTAGGGCTGTAAGCTGCTTAGTTTCTGAAGAGAAGAATCGCAGGGCTGGAAGGGACCTCCAGGATCATAAAATCATAGAATAAGTCAGGGTGGGAAGGGACCACAAAGGTCATCCAGTTGCAGCCTCCCTGCCGTGGGCAGGGACGCCTCATGCTAGATCAGTTTGCCCAGAGCTACATCCAGCCTGGCCTTAAACACCTCCAGGGGTGATGCTTCCTCCATCTCCTTGGGCTACCTATTCCAGCACCTCACCACCCTTATGGGGTTAAACTGGCAGAGGAGAGATTCAAACTAGATGTTAGGGAAGGGTTCTTTGCAGTGAGGGTGGTGAGACACTGGTGCAGGTTGCCCAGGGAGGTTGTGGAGCACAGAATCACCCAGCGTGGTCTTTGATCACATTGGGTGATTCTGTGCTTCACAACCTCCCTGGAGGTGTTTAAGGCCAGGTTGGATGAGTCCTTGAGTGACCTGTTCTAGTGGGAGGTGTCCCTGCCTGTGGTGGGGTGTTGGAACTGGATGATCCTTGAGGTCCCTTCCAACCTAAACTACTCTATGGTGAAGAACATCTTCCTTATGTCTAATCTAAATCTCCCCTCCTCTACCTCAGATTCATTCCCCCGGTTCTATCACTACTCAAGACCCTAAAAACTCCCTCCCCAGCTTTCTTTTAGCCCCCTTCAGACATTGGAAGGTCACAATAAGGTCTCCCCAGAGCCTTCTCATCTCCAGCCTGAACAAGCCAAATTCCTTCAGCCTGTCCTCACAGAAGAGGAGTTCCTTCTGATTGGCACAACTGCACTGTGGCTGCCACTGCTGCCCTGCAGTGCCAGGGCAGATCTTCTGGACCTCCCCATTGCTGCAGTTGCCCTCTCATGAGGCTATTGCTGGCTGAGGTGTGAGCAGTCATTCCTGAAGGGCCAGAGAGGAAACAGTTTGTCTTCTTTGAGTCCAGTAATACTTCCTTGCCTTCAATTGATCTCTCTGTGCTGGATGCCAGAACAGCTTTTTAAGAATGGAAGAAGCAGCCAGGGCTGTGGAAGATGGTTTAAGTGTTTGTAATATAATCTGTGTGGTTCATGGTTTTCTAAAGTAGCTGGGAGTCAGTGGAGGGGTCGTTGGAGAGGAGGAGGCTGAGAGGTGACCTCATTCATGTTTATAAGTATGTGCAGGGTGAGTGCCAGGAGGCTGGAGCCAGGCTCTGCTGGGTAATGCCCAGGGGCAGGACAAGGGCCAATGGGTAGAAGCTGAGGCACAGGAGGTTCCATGTGAACCTGAGGAAGATTTTTTTCCTGTGGGGGTGACAGAGCACTAGAAGGGGCTGCCCAGGGAGGTTGCAGAGTCTTCCTCTCTGGAGATATTCAAGAACCATCTGGATGTGTTCCTGTGTGATCTGGTCTAGGTGATCCTGCTCTGGCAGGGGGCTGGACCAGATGATCTTTTGAGGTCACTTCCAGCCCCTGACATTCTGTGATTCTGTGATTTATGCATGCATAGGGAGGAGGAGTTGGGAGGATAAACACAGGAGAAGAATATAGTATGCTGCAATAAAAATAAGCAAAGCCCTCCTCATGGGCTCTTGGACTCTGGACAGGATTTGATGGGCAGTGTGAAGCTTGCAGCTGTCATTCATTCTCCAGCCTCTTGATGTGACAGCTTGGTAACCTGGGAGGTCTTCAAATACAAGCAGCAGATCAAAAACAGGAGAGGAATTCAAGCTCTGGGCTCGACTCTTGCCCATTAGGTTATGTTACTTGTTTTAGTCTCTCTTCTTTCATGTGTGTGCTGCCAGCACCACAGCCTCTTTTTGTGCAGCCTGCAGATGTAAATGCAAGGCTTGATGCTAACAACCCTAACTAAAGGGTTCTGGCTGTGATTTATGGCTGAGCCTCATGGCAGTGAAATCTTATCTCCAACGTGAGCCCCCTGGTATGAGGGCCATGCGGGATGCGTCTGCCCCTGAAACAGGTGGTCACGTATTAGAGGGGGGCTCCAAATCTGCTGCTCCATGTGCTTTGTGTAGGGTGAAACTTTGT
Source organism: Pogoniulus pusillus (assembly GCF_015220805.1). NCBI lineage: Eukaryota > Metazoa > Chordata > Aves > Piciformes > Lybiidae > Pogoniulus > Pogoniulus pusillus. The sequence goes on from NC_087285.1 coordinate 20,589,752, forward strand.
GTTCTGCTCTTGCCTGCCTTTGATGGCCATGCCTGTTTGCACAGGCAACGTGGCTGGGGCTGCAGAGGCAGGTGAGTTCTGCTGCTGCAGCTGAACTGGCAGCTTTCCTTTCTGCACTCCAAAGAGACTTTAGTTTGATGCAGGTTGTCAGTAGCACAGAACCACAGAATTAACCAGGTTGGAAAAGACCTCTGAGGTCACCGAGTCCAGCTGGCACCAGTGCTGTTGAAATCTTTGTCAGTGATATGGACAGAGGAATCAGTGCACCCTCAGCAAGTCTGCAGATGGCACCAAGCTGAGTGGCACAGTCTACTTGCTAGAGGGCAGTCAACTTGCTAGAGGGACCTGGACAGGCTGCAGAGCTGTGCCCAGGCCAACCTCATGGCATTCAACAAGGCCAAGAGTAAGGTCCTGCACCTGGGTGGGTGCAATCCCAGGCACAACTTCAGGCTGTGTGGGGAATGGCTGAGAGCAGCCCTGAGGAACAGGCCCTGGGGGTCTGGGCTGATGCAAAGCTCAACATGAGCCTGCAGTGTGAATGCAGCCCAGACAAAACCCTGTGCTGGGCTGCAGCAAGAGCAGTGTGGGCAGCAGGGCAAGGGAGGAAATTCTGCCCCTTGGCTCTGCTCTCCTCAGACCCCACCTGGAGTCCTGGGTGCAGTTCTGCAGCCCCCAGCACAAGAAAGACACAAAACAACTGGAGCCAGTCCAGAGGAGGCCACCAGGATGCTCAGAGGGCTGCAGCAGCTCTGCTCTGAGGATAGGCTGAGAGAGTTGAGGCTGTGCAGCCTGGAGAAGAGAAGGCTTCAAGGAAACCTCGGAGTGGCCTTCCAGTATGTGAAGGGGGCTACAGGAGGGACTATTGACAAGGTCTTGTAATGACAGGATGAGGAGGAATGGGTTTGAAGTGGCAGAGGGGAGATTGAAAGTGGATGTGAAGATGAAATTCTTTGCAGTGAGGGTGGTGAGACACTGTCACAGGTTGCCCAGGGAGGTTGTGGAGCACAGAATCACCCTGTGTGATCTTTGATCACATTCTGTGCTTCTGTGCTCCACAACTTCCCTGGAGGTGTTCAAGGCCAGGTTGGATGAGTCCTTGAGCGACCTGTTCTAGTGGGAGGTGTCCCTGCCTATGGATGATCTGTGAAGTCCCTTCCAACCTAAACCATTCTATGCTTCTATCACCTAACGCCTCTAATTTGCTAAGCCATGACACTCAGTGCCTCATCCAGCCTCCAGGAGTAGTAGCTCTTTTCCTCTGCAGACAAGGCAGAGGGTCTGGCTGGCTCTGCTGTAAGCTATCCTCAGGTTTATGTGCAGTTAGTCCTCTAATCCAAAAGGGTTAATGCAACTTCTTAGTGTTGTGCAGCAGAAATCCTCCTTTAGCAGCAGCATCAAACACCAGAACGTTTATATTCTGCAGCAAACTTCAAAGGGGGAGAAGCAGGAGAAGAAGAAGATAAAAACAAACATGCTGACTACCCAGGATGCTGTAAAGCCTTTATTGCTTTTCCTTGGGAAGACCTTCATAATTCTACCAGACCTGAACTCCAAGCAATAAAATCTTTAAAGGAATCTCTGCCATCATATGTTCTCTCTATACTTGAGTTTCATAAGCAGTATAAACATGGAATTTTACCAGGCTCTAGTCCCAGAGGGAGGCTCTTACATACACAAATAAGAGCAAGGATAGAAGTCCTTTTCCCATTTTTTCCCCCTCCTTGCATGTTGTTTACCATTTAGATTTCATGGACTCCTATATTTCCTTGACTCTTCTCCAAAGGGAAACCACAGTCATTAGGGAGGGTTTGGTGTATACACTAATGTCCTAGCATGTCTCCATAAAAGAGGATGGGATGATGCTATGACCTGGGGACTTGGGGGCAAATAGTGTTGTAAACCTCCATCTGACAGCCCCTCTCTTGGAGCTGTGCTCTTTGTGGTTGTATTGAAGTAGCAGGCTGGGATGTTGCTGGGGGGAAGTTCCTAGACTTGTGTCTCCACGAGGAGCGTTAGCAGCACATCAGAGTACCCTCAGTTCTCTGAAGACTAAGTGTGATGGTTTGGGAGTTACCTGCCCCTCACACTCTTGTGAAATCACCCAGACTAGACTCAGCCAGCTGGAAGTTAAGGAATGAAGCTTTGAATTCACAGCGTAGCACAATGCACAAGCAGAGAGTTACAGCATTACAAATATCTACAGCTGTAGACAGAAATAGACAAGTTAAAGGCAATACAGAAACACAGCAGCCCTCCCAGAAACCAGAGTCCCAACCACCCTTCCACCTTCTTCCCACCCTCCACTCTTATCCCAGAGTCTGCCTTACATGCAAGCTGAGCTGGAAGGATTGGCAAGGGGAGTTAGAAGCAGAAGGATTAGTTGGGTTCCACAGACCCAGGCAGAGCAGCAGAAGCCCAGGGAGGAAACACAGACACCAACTCTGACAGATAGACACTGTCTTATCTATGTTTGTGTCCTTGCTTTTCTACATCTCAGCAAGCCTATGAGTGAAGCAGACATCACCATTTGTTTCCTTTTCACAGCCTAGCAGCTAATTTCTCTCATTAAAACATTCCAATTAGCCTCAAACCAGCACACAGGGAGTCTGTGAAAGGTGTCCTTGAAAAGGGGGGAAAAGGGCAGAACGTCTGAGCTGTGTGTTTGTTTTCTTAGGCCTCTGTTTCCACTAGAGAACACGATCCAGGTCTATGGTTTAATGTCCTCTGCAAGTGTTTGTGTGCTAGGTTCTGTGACAGCAGTATCATTGCTCTGAAGTGCACTTTTTTGTCCATAAGGAGGCAGGAGGTCTGAGGACTCATGTAGGAAATGAGCTGCTTTTGCTTCTTGTGATGATAAACCGCCAGCAGTGAAGGTTGGAAACCCCTGTTTAGTGTAAACTGCTGTAACCCTCTGGTGTCAAGTGGAGGAATTGTGTGGTATAGAGAAAGGAATGAGGGGACACAGTCTCAAGTTGTGCTAGGGCAGGTCTAGGCTGGATGCTAGGAGGAAGTTGTTGGCAGAGAGAGTGATTGGCATTGGAATGGGCTGCCCAGGGAGGTGGTGGAGTCACTGTGCCTGGAGGTGTTGAAGCCAAGCCTGGCTGGGGCACTTAGTGCCATGGTCTGGTTGATTTGCCAGGGCTGGGTGCTAGGTTGGCCTGGATGATCTTGGAGGTCTCTTCCAACCTGCTTGATTCTATGATTCTATGATTCTAAGGATGAATGTGGCCTTCTCAAAAATAAGAGAAAAGAGACTCAGACTTCCTGGAGAATCTGTTAGCACAGAATTGTTTTGTTTGGAATAGACCTCTAAAATCGAGCCCAGCCATCAACCTAACACCATCACAGCCATGAAACCATAGCCCCAGGTACCAAACACCTCCTGAGATGGTGACTCCACCAGCTCCCTGGACAGCCTGTTCTAGTGCCTGCCCAGCTGAGTGTAATCCAGTCACTTTTGGGAAAGACACATGGAGGATTTACACAGAGTAGGTGATGCTGCTCTGGCAGAGGGGCTGGACCAGATGATCTTTCGAGGTCCCCTCCAGCCCCTGACACTCTATGATGCTATGACCTTGGTTTATCATGATGTCCAAGCGCTGCTCACTATTTATTGCCTTCTGAAAAGTGAAGATTGCCATTTGTCTCAGTTTTGTAACACTTACAAGTGCACATTTTTTGACTAGAACTGTTGTGGCCAAACCCAGTTGCAAGATTCTTTTATGTTTACTCATTCAGGAGGGAGCTTTAGCAAATAAAACTTTCAACTGCACTCCAAAGGGAGGCAAAGTTGTGGATTTTAAAGGAATAACTCTCTGAAATGAAACTAGATGTTAGGAAAGGGTTCTTTGCAGTGAGGGTGGTGAGACACTGGCACAGGCTGCCCAGGGAGGTGTTCAAGGCCAGGTTAGATGAAGCCTTGAGCAACCTGTTCTAGTGGGAGGTGTCCTTGCCTATGGCAGGGGGTTGGAACTGGCTGAGCTTTGAGGTCCCTTCCAACCTAAGCCAGTCTATGATTAAATGCATGATTCTGATCATTCTTTGTCCCTCCTTTGCCTTCTCCTAGGGATCCTCCGTCTTCAGTGCATGGTTCTGATCAATCTTTGTCCCTCCTTTGCCTTCTCCTAGGGATCCTCCTTCTTAAGTGCATGGTTCTGATCAATCTTTGTCCCTCCTCTGCCTTTTCCTAGGGATCCTCCTTCTTAAGTGCATGGTTCTGATCAATCTTTGTCCCTCCTTTGCCTTTTCCTAGGGATCCTCCTTCTTAAGTGCATGGTTCTGATCAATCTTTGTCCCTCCTTTGTCTTTTCCTCAGGAGCCTCCTTCAAACTTCTTAAGATATAGCTGTCATAGTAGCTTGAAAGGTGTGTGTGGGGGGGTGCTTGACTAAGTGCTTCCTGTTAAATCAGAACCAGCCTGCGGGACACATCTGTTGTGAGCTCTCCAGGGAGTTTCCCTTGAGGTCAAATCTGAACATGTGTTGTGAAGAACTTGGGTGTGGTTGGGTTGAGGTTTTGCTCCACTAGGAGGGGATTTTGGGGTGGTTTTTCCCCTAATGACAAGATACATGTGGTGCATCCATGTTGTAATTTGCCAGCAGCTGCTGGAGTGCCAGGCAATAAAATGACAGGCGAAAATGTGGTGCGGATCAAGTCATGCATGTGGGAGAAGAGGGAGCAATTAGTGGGGAAGACGAGAGACAGGGAGGCCTCACCTACATCTTGAAACAGTATGTGGGTCTTCCCCCTTCTCTAGAAGGAGACAGACGACCTCCAAAGTGCACAGAGGAAGGGGGGAAAAGAGGATGAAAGCTATGGGACAGCAGCACTTAAATCTGAGTGTTCTCGCTTGTTCCCCAAATACCTGCCCAAAAGCAAGGAGAGGTCTTTGGCTGCTGTGGTGGGGGTGATTTGGGTTTTCAGCCAGGAGAGGCTGCACCCACAGTTCACCCCAGAGCAAGCTCTGCTGTTGTTTCCCACCCCCAGGAAAAAGTGGCTAGAGGTGGTGGAAGTACACAGGAGAGGAGGTGACCCTCAGCCTGGGAAAGCATCCTCCTGAAGCTCCTTCGAGGAGTGCCTGAGGGAGATGGGGTTGTTCAGCCTGGAGGCCTCATTGCTCTCTACAGCTACCTGAAAGGAGATTGTAGCCAGGTGGGGTTGGTCTCTTCTCCCAGGCACCCAAAGAGGACACAGTCTCAAACTGTGCCAGAGCAGGATTAGGCTGGATGATATGAAGAAAATCTTCATGGAAAGAGAGATTGGCATTGGAATGGGCTGCCCAGGGAGGTGGTGGAGTCACCATCCCTGGAGATGTTGAAGAGGAGGCTGGATGAGGCACTTAGTGCCATGGTTTACTTAATTAGAGGGGTTAAGTGATGATCTTTGAGATCCCTTCAACCTAACCCATTCTGTGATAAAGAGATTGGAATGCCCAGCTTCAAAGGGAAACTCATCCTGAAAGGCAAATCAGGGCAGGTGATAGAAGTCCCACTCTCAAACCCTTCTCAAACATGCTGAGATAATTTTGCTTTGGTTTGAGGGTTTCTCTCCTAACACAGAGCCCAGAACATTGAACTGTCTTCAATTTCAGCAGGGATTTAGTTTTTATAACTTCTCTCCTTTAGAAACATGTGAGCACATTTCTTAGAATAGAATAGAATAGAATAGAATAGAATAGAATAGAATAGAATAGAATAGAATAGAATAGAATAGAATAGAATAGAATAGAATAGAATCAAGCAGGTTGGAAGAGGCCTCCAAGCTCAGCCAGCCCAACCTAGCACCCAGCCCTGGCCAATCAGCTAAACCATGGCTCTAAGTGCCCCAGCCAGGCTTGGCTTCAACACCTCCAGGCACAGCCACTCCACCACCTCCCTGGGCAGCCCATTCCAATGCCAATCACTCTCTCTGACAACAACTTCCTAACAACATCCAGCCTAGACCTCCCCTGGCACAACTTGAGGCTGTGTCCCCTTGTTCTATTGCTGGTTGCCTGGCAGCAGAGCCCAACCTCACCTGGCTACAGCCTCCCTGCAGGTAGTTGCAGACAGCAATGAGCTCTGCCCTGAGCCTCCTCTGCTGCAGGCTGCACACCCCGAGCTCCCTCAGCCTCTCCTCACAGGGCTGTGCTCCAGGCCCCTCCCCACCCTTGCTGCCCTTCTCTGGGCACCTTCCAGCACCTCAACATCTCTCTTGAATTGAGGAGCCCAGAACTGGACACAGCACTCCAGGTGTGGCCTGAGCAGTGCTGAGCACAGGGGCAGAATAGGGTAGTTGCAGACAGCAATGAGCTCTGCCCCGAGCCTCCCCTTCTGCAGTCTGCACACCCCCAGCTCCCTCAGCCTCTCCTCACAGGGCTTGTGTTCTATGAAGACATAACTATGAGGTTCTTGGTCTCCTTGAGAGCTGTGTGCATCCTTCTATGCAAAGAGCCAGGCTGGCAGAGTTCCTTCACGTTGGAGTGCTTGGAGCAGTGTGTGAATGCAAAGCATCAGGGCCATAGTCCTACGATTAATAAGGCCTCTTATTAAATAAATGCTGGTTCTTGCCAAAATTCCAGAGAGACTTGTGGTAGAGCATGTGTACTTAACAGGTCAGAATGTGAAAGTAATAACACACATTCTCAAATAGAAAACACATGTATTTGTTTTTAAACTTGGATATATTATTTTAAATTCTTAATACCCTCACCCTTCTTTGATTAAAGGGCCATAGACTAAGTGGGGTTTTGTAAGAGATTTTCTAACAGATGTTCACTGCTGAGAACATTTCAAACTGAAGACAGAACAGATGAAAATGTGTAGAAGGAAATATAATAGAATATTGATCTCTTAGACTTGGAAGAGTGTGGGAAATCACGAGCGGGGCTTTGCTGCTCTTGCTGCTCGGCGCTTCGTGCTGACTGGGAGGCTGCAGAGAATCAGAGAATCAACCAGGTTGGAAGAGACCTCCAAGCTCAGCCAGCCCAACCTAGCACCCAGCCCTGTCCAGTCATCTAGACCATGGCACTAAGTGCCCCAGCCAGGCTTGGCTTCAACACCTCCAGACACAGCGACTCCACCACCACCTTGGGCAGCCCATTCCAATGCCAATCACTCTCTCTGACAACAACTTCCTCCTAACAGCCAGCCTAGACCTCCCCTGGCACAGCTTGAGGCTGTGTCCCCTTGTTCTGTTGCTGGTTATCTGGGAGAAGAGCCCAACCCCACCTGGCTCCAACCTCCCTTCAGGAGGGGCTCTGTGGACAGCAGTAGCCAGGAGAAGAAATGCCAGGGGGAAGAAAGGGAAAAGTAGTTTGAGTGTTATAACAAGGCTCTGCTCAAGCAGAGAAATTAGGCTGGTGTTTAATCCCAGGGAACACCACTTAAGCAAGCAGATATCTAAAGTTATACTAAGGTTTAGGTCTCTGAGCTGTCTCAGCTGCAGCATCTTAAGTGGAAGCATTGCTCAGCCTGATGGCAGTCTTGTTATCAGGTGCTCCTTTATTAGTCATTAAGCTCAATTCTTGTTTCTGTTCTATTGTGATGGTTTGGGTGTCCCCTGCCCTCCCCTCTTATGAAATCACCCAAACTAGACTCAGCTGAGCTGGAAATTAGAATGGAGCTTTATATTCACAGCTCAGCACAATATCCAAGCAGGTGTTTACAATCTATACAGCTAGAGACAGAAATAGACAAGTTAAAAAGTAATACAGAAACACAGCAGCCCTCCCAGAAACCAGAGTCCCCCAGGAGGGGCTCCCAACACACTTCCACCTCCTTTCCACCCCTCTACCTTACCCCAGACTTTGCCTTACAATCAAGGTGAGTTTGGATGAATCCCATGGCAGGGGGGTTGGAATTAGATGATCCTTGTGGTCCCTTCCAACCCTGAGTGATTCTGTGATTCTATAAATTGGCACAGGGGGGTTAGGAAGTAGATGGATTAGTTACACAGACAGCAGGTTAGTGAGAGAAGAGAGGCAGCCAGAGCCAGAGAGCAACTCTTATCTGTATTTTTATCCATCTCAGCAAGCCTATGGGTGCAGCAGATATCACCATTGTTTCCTTTTCACAGCCTGTCATCTAATTCCTCTCACCAAAATATTCCAGCTGGCTTCAGACTAGCACATCTATTTATCAACTCTTGCTACAAACAGATTAGAAGCAATAGAGCCCTTATCTCAGTTAAAAAAATTAACTGATAAGCCTCAAGGTTTGGTCACCAGAAATACTACTTTGATCCAAGGACCACTGGAAAGAGCGAGCCAGGGGATGAAATAAATGGCAGGGACACTGACAAGGCTGGGCTGCTGAAAACACCTTTGCTGTTGAACAGTGAGTGAGTGTTGCTGTTAAGTGCTTTGTAGTGGTCTGTGGGCAGGGAGATGGAAGCAGAGCTCCAGATCAAGGGATTCAGCGTCCTGAAGGGTTTAAGTCTCCAAGTACGATGCAAAGGTGCCAGACAGAGTCTCTGGCTCTTTGCATCAAAGTGGGTGTTGTGAGAATTGCAGAGGAATATGAGAGCAAAATGTTTTGTGGCAACCACAGATAGCACCAGGAAACAAAGAGAATAACCACACCTCAAACAAACAAACAAATCCAGAGGAAAAAGCAAAACCAAAGTAAAACCACTCAAAGTTAGAGAGCTTCAAAAAATGGGGAGTGAGTTCAACAATCTCCCAGAGGGAGAACTTGTTCTATTTTGATGGGTCAGGACTGTGTGATTCCAGCTTCCATCCACAGCTTGGCCCTCACCAGGGAGGCAGGTCACTAAATTACAGGTTATTCTGCCCCTGTACTCAGCACTGGTCAGGCCACACCTTGAGTGCTGTGTCCAGTTCTGGGCTCCTCAATTCAAGAGAGATGTTGAGGTGCTGGAAGGTGCCCAGAGAAGGGCAGCAAGGCTGGGGAGGGGTCTGGAGCACAGCCCTGTGAGGAGAGGCTGAGGGAGCTGGGGGTGTGCAGCCTGCAGCAGAGGAGGCTCAAGGCAGACCTCATTGCTGGCTACAACTCTCTGACGGGAGGCTGTAGCCAGGTGGGGTTGGGCTCTGCTGCCAGACAACCAGCAGCAGAACAAGGGGACACAGTCTCAAGCTGTGCCAGGGGAGGTCTAGGCTGGATGTTGTTAGGAAGTTGTTGTCAGAGAGAGTGATTGGCATTGGAATGGGCTGCCCAGGGAGGTGGTGGAGTGGCTGTGCCTGGAGGTGTTGAAGCCAAGCCTGGCTGGGGCACTTAGTGCCATGGTCTGGTTGGTTGGCCAGGGCTGGGTGCTAGGTTGGGCTGCCTGAGCTTGGAGGTATCTTCCAACCTGCTTGATTCTATAAAATGGGTCAGGTTGGCACTGCTGGTTGCTGTGTGCCCAGCAGCAGGCTCTCCAGAAGGGGCTGCTGGGATCACTGGTGTTAGGTGAGTCCTGTCTGTTTTGATGGCTGTGAGAGAATACAATTTCCCCATCCTGACCTCTTGGCTTCTGTGCTGTGTGTGAGGCCACGCTCGGAGCAGCTGGCACCTTGAGTGCATTTGTGACTGCAACAGAGCACAAGGACACTGAGATGGGTCCGAGGCAGCTCCTCACTGGCAAGTTCATCTTGCACATTAAACTGCTGAGCAGCTGCTGAGAGTGGTTAGCACGGAATATGGTCATCCTTGCAATGTATCTGTTAACTGTTTGCTGCCTCTCTTTCAGCTAGTTTTATTTTGCCTTCTGCTTAGCCACAGATTTCAAGAGCAGGCCAAGCAGGTTAGAATGGTTTGATCTCTGTTGTCAGCCTCCTGTCATTTTCCTGTTGTCTTTAGACTTAAATTTGCCTTTACAGCATGCTGCAAATATAAACCTTCTTTGTCATCCTCCAAGACTTTGGCACATCTTTAAAAAGCCAAATGGTTCTGCTAATGATCTCGGTGCTGTGATGTACCTCTAGATGTGGTGCTGAGGGGCACAGTCTCGTCATGACCTGGCAGTGCTGACACTTGGATTTGATGATCTTGAAGTTCTCTTGCAAACCAAAGATTCCCTGATTTTATGTGGCTATATCTACTGTCAGTTTGTTCTATTCCTTTTTTCTCCTCTTCTTTTCTATTTCCTGCGTTTGGGGGAAGGTTTTTTCCCCTATCAAGTTTGGTTTTGCACCAGCAGTGCTGCAGCTCCGTGGTGTGGGTGTCAGGAACCAGCTCCCGTGCCAATTCTGATGTGGGGAGAAGTCTGACTTCGGTTTCTACACAAGAATTAGTTAAAAGCAGGAGGACTGTCTTTCATTTCATTTACTAGGGGAACATGTTTCACTGCAAACCAAGCCTGGAAGTCGAAGAATGCAGTTTGGGGCGAAGGAAAACGATCAGGGCTGGGGTAGGAAGGGCTTGCAGCCTGGGAGGCAGCGGCCCTGCTGCTCACCCACTGCTGAAAAATGGTGACATCTATCCATCCATCAAAAGGGCAGAGCAGGAAGGTAAACAAGGACTGTAAACAAGGACATCTGGCTCCCATAAATTAATTGGCCATTTACACAGTGAGGGCTGTTTGCATGTAAGAGGAGGCTTTCCTGCTAGGGCTGTCATACGCTTTTGATTCTCCTGGTTCATCCGTGAATTAGGTTGGCTTGTTTTAGTCAGCTGGCTTTAATTTATTCAACTTTGTCACTCTGGAAATGAAGAGGAACTGGGCGGTCATGAATCATCTGACACTGACACTTTGTCTTTTGATCCTCTGGAGCCTTGCTTATATTTTCTCTTAGAATAAGAAACCCAAGAGAAGAGGATGATGAGCCTGTCTGCACGAATGCGAGTTCAAGCTCCTCTGCCCCTGAGAGGTCTTCAACCCCCCCCACCCCTGCCTCTGCCAGGGGAGCTGTTGAGTGTAATTGATGGTGCCATGGGCTGAAGAGTCATTGAATAATCATAGATAGTCACAGAAGCAGTCAGGGTTGGAAGGGACCACAAGGATCACCTAGTTCCAACCCCCCTGCTATGGGCAGGGACATCCTACCCTAGATTAGGCTGGCCACAGCCTCGGCCAGCCTGTCCATAAACACCTCCAGGGATGGGGCCTCAACCACCTCAACCACTCTCATGCTGAAGAGCACTCTGAAAAGGCCCCACATGTGAGAGCAGTCCAGGTTCCCTGAGCTGATGGTGGCAATGCCTCACGAGTTACTAACTGGGCATGACGAACTCCAAGGCCTGGGCTTTACTCTGGTGCAGTCAAGAAGCTGTAGGTGACCTGACCTGTGAAAAATGCAAGGGTGGAGGGAGGAGGGCATAGATGCTGCTGCAGGGATGGACAGGGCTTTGGACTGCAGCCAATGGAAAGACTGAAGCAAACTCAATCCAGTGTAAGGAATAGATTTATGTTCCTGGGCCCGAGGCCAGGACATGCTGAATGCATCCCAGAAGTGTTGTACTACTTAGTTCACATGCCTTTCACAGGGTTAAGAGAAGTTTGCCCTTCAGGGTTGCTCTCCTTGATTCATCCATCAAGTAGTGTTGTGGGGAGAAAAAAACCCTGCTAACGTGTTGTTTTAGCTTGAATGCAGTAACCCCTGCTGCCATATGTGGCACTGAGGCTTGTCATCCACATTTTTGAGTCTCTGAAATAGTGGAGGCTTCCTCTCTCCTTCACCCTGAGGTGAACAACACATGGTCTTACTTTTCTAGGAGAGTAGCTGGATTACTATGTTTGGGGTTTTTTTATTTGGGTTGGTTGGGTTTTTCTTGTTGTTTTTCTGTCTTCTGCCTCTCTTTTGCACCCATTCCTGAGTGCCAACCAAGCCACTGTGGCAAAGGAGCAGAGCTCTGCTAGCAAACAGTGCTTTAAGCATTATCAATCATAGAATCAAACAGGTTGGAAGTGACCTCCAAGCTCAGCCAGGCCAACCTAGCACCCAGCCCTATCCAGTCATCTAGACCATGGCACTAAGTGCCCCAGCCAGGCTTGGCTTCAACACCTCCAGGCACAGCGACTCCCCCACCTCCCTGGGCAGCCCATTCCAATGCCAATCACTCTCTCTGCCAACAACTTCCTCCTGACATCCAGCCTAGACCTGCCCTGGCACAGCTTGAGGCTGTGTCCCCTTGTTCTGTTGCTGCTTGCCTGGCAGCAGAGCCCAACCCCACCTGGCTACAGCCTCCCTTCAGGTAGTTGTAGACAGCATTTCTGCAGACCTTTCTAAAACATATGGCATGTCCCCTAAATAGCCTTCTGTGGATAAGACAAACCCAGGGGACAGTAGGTTAGGGTTAGGGTTGCTGAAGACAAACTCAGGGGACAGTAGGTAGCAATTGTTGGGATTATGTTGGGCTATCTTGTTACATTTCATCCCCAGGAGGACTCAAATGTTTTTTGTGCAATAGACAAACTGGTGGTGGTTTTGCACCAAAATGTGTCTGAAGTTCTTAAGAAGATGACTTTAATAATTTCAGGAGATTTGGAGTTACATTGGAATAGGCTGCTCAGGGCAGTGGTGCCTGGAAGTGTTTGAAAAGCCATGTAGATGTGGCACATGGGACATGGCTCAGTGGGCAGGGTGGTGTTGGTCTGGTGGTTGGACTTGGTGAACTTAGATGGTTTTTCCAACCTGAATGATTCTATGGTTCTGTCTAGGAGGAAAGAAATAAATCACAAAGTTATTGTAAAGGGGGAGGAGAAAGGCACTTTAAAACTGTTTATTTGGGTGCTTGCATTCCTGTTTGTGTTTCAGTGGTAATTATCCTTGATTCCTAACAGTCTCTTTACAATCATCCCCCACAACTGTGCGGCAGTTAAGTGTCTCCCTCCACCTGTTTGCCTCGCCCTGCTCATCAGTGGCTTCAGCTGTGCCACGGCAGGTCAGCCTTGAAGGGGCTGGGAGCTCCGAGGGCTTTTTGCAGGCAGCAGCAGCAGCAGCAGGAGGAGGCTCTCTGTCAGCCCCCGGAGCACAGCACACCTTCCCACGCTGCAGCCACGGCGAGGACCGCAGTTGTTTGTCACGCATGAAGTACAAGGTTAGTTCTGGCTTCGTCTCTGTCAAACTTCGCTGTGTGTTGAGCTGTGAATTTGCTGCTCAGCAGGTGTATCTGGGGGGGAAAGGAGCGAGTCCTGTTACGCAGAGCTGCTAGTGGAGTACCCAGTGGAGGGGAAGAAGCACTGCTAGCTTACAGGACCAGATGCTGGCCCTAGCATGGATAGGTCTGACAACATGTGTTTTGCTGCTGCTTTTTTGCTCTTGACACTAGGCAAAGATTTGATTCTCTTTTTATTCTGTTTGGCAATCTCTGCCCCGAGGTATCAGGGATTCACTCTGCCAAACAGCCCCTCTGCTGCATGGTGGCTTGGCTGGGGGGATGGACTCTCCACACACCTGCGTCTGCCCGGGAGGTGGTGGGCTCCAGGCTCAGGACCATCTGGAGTGCAGTGAGAAGAAGTTTGCCATTGCACCCAAGCAGGGAATCCAGCTTTTCTTGAAAAAGCACTGTGGGCTTTTTAGTTTGAGCCAGTCTGGAAGCCAGTGGAGAGAACACTGAGTAGATCTGTGCAGTTGGATCAGGCAGGCTTTGTAGTAAAGAGGGAATTTATTAGAGAGCATTCAGAGAATAATAAACATCACTGAGAACTCCTGGGTTCCTGCCCACGGATTTATGAGTTCATGCTTTAGCTGGATAAATATCCCTGCCTTAGTTTCCCCTTTGGGAGGGAGTATCCTCTGCAGCCCTCTTTCTGTGCTCTTATCTTGCAACTGGAAAATGCTGTAATCAAGAAAGATCTGTTAATTGTTCTTGTGAGCCTTCCCTTGTGCAGCACGCTGTGGGCTGCTCTGACTCATGTGGAAAGGTTTGTTGATTACTAAGTAGCTGTTGCTGTCAGGAGGGAGATTTAGGGAGATCCTTGCAGGACCCCAGGGTCTTGGTGAGTTGTTCCCCACGCAGTAACTTCTTTGCCTTCTGTTTGGATGTGTTTCTCTGAGCTGTTAAGCTCCTGCAGTTGCTTCTGGCCACTGCTGGTCCTGAGAATAGAGGAGGGATATTTTCAACATGAACATGTTGAACATAAGTGAGCCTGAAGAGCAGGTTCAGCATTTAAATCTGTTGTTCTACAGCTTTAGGAGCTACCATTGGTTGTGAAAACCCAGTGATTGTTATTATAATTAATTTAAGCCTGCCCTAGGGAGGGGAAATGCAGCACTGGCCATGGCTACCTCCTACCTTGTGTCAGGGGAGGTATAGGCTGTTTGAAGTGAAGGCAAAGTCAACCTGAGATAGAAACTATCCTCTCTGCTTCCCACTTGAGCAGAGAAATTCTGAGCCCATCAGACTTCACTGTGTGCTGGTGTGATACCTTTTGCTACAGGGAAGGAAATGACATGAAAAGTCAGTGGTGAGTTCTGTGCTCTTTTCACCTGGTTCAGATGAAGCTCGTAATGATGCAAAACCTGCAGGAGTCCAAGCATGTGATGGGGTTTTGGGTACCTTTCAGCAGGGCCTGTCTGCATCTCCCCTTTCTCCCTCTCCAGCCTTAAAAACTACCAAATTCCCGAGGTTATTTGTTTTGCTGGAACTATTTGCTGCCAGGCCACCGTGATGGTAAGAGGAGCAGTGTGTTGACTTGGGGAGTGGTGTTGAAAGAGGCTTTCCTCCTCTTTCCTTCTCAGGGGGGTCTAGGTCGAATCCGCTTATCTGCTTTCCTGTGGATTATCCAGAACTTGCCTGTGTGCTCCCAAGCCCTGTCTCATGGGCTTCATCTGCTTTCCTTAGGATGCAGCAGGCTTTTGGAAGCTGTGAGGCACCCGTGGCAAAGCACAGGAGCTGTATTTGGGTTTTGATGGTAAAGATAGAGGCAGCAGGGTCCTGAGGCTTTTTTGTATCTTGGTCCCTTCTGAAACTCAGAGAGGGGAAGAGCTTTCATTTGTGCTCCTAAAAGTTACCTCCAAAAGGAACAATGGAGGTCTTTGTGTGACCACATTTGTTCCCCTAGTGTGTTTCTGCTCATATTTCATCACCAAAAGAAACATATTCTAATAAATGTTTTTCTAGTGGCATTCTGCAATGCATTCCCTTATGAGCAAGTTGAAATGTAGCCATAAATTTTAAGCAGGCTTTTTGTTAGTCAGGGCTGGCTTGAATGTTCCAATCTCTGTCCAGTGCTGTAAAGTGCAACAAGCATTTTGGATAAGTAGTCTGGGGTTATTTTTCACTTTAGTGTGGTGGATTTCCCCCCCCCCCCCCAAATAACTCTAGTCACATTGATGCTACTTGCATTTGCTCAGCATGCATTGATTGGAAGAGATTAAGGTAGCAAATGCTTACTTTAAAGATGTGGTGAGATAGCAGCTTGCAGCTCTTCCTTATAATTTAGGATTTGATAAAAGTCTTCCTAGGTTTATAGTGCCTTCTCATAGTCTCTTTTCCCATTATCTTGTGCTGTAGACACTGTAAGTTATTAAATGAGGAGCTGGAGTTTAATTTATTGTGGGTAACTCTCTTAAAATCTACTTTTGTGTACAAATGGGCTGCGTAGCAGTTTTAAGGGACTGGTGGCCAGAGTGGTCTATTTATTTTTGTTACTGCTTGATAGGGAAGAACTTTTCCCCAGGGATGTAGTCCTGCACAACTGACCTATTGCATTAAATAAATTCTCTGCTGTCTTTTGGAGTGAGCAAAGCAGCCTATTCCCAGAGCAATTACGGATGCGTGCCCCTTCCCCTTGCTGATTCATACCACATTGGTACTACACACTCTGCACATGAACAGAGCTGAATTGTTAGCTAGCTGCTTTACATGGAAGTGATGTGCCTTGGGCTGCCTGAGTGAGATAGGATCTGTTGGAACTATTGCATCTGTGCCTGAGAATTGCTTTGACACCTTGGCCTTGTGCAAGAGCTGTGGAGATGAACACTGTAGGCACCAGGTGCTGGGGAGATGATTGCTGCCTGCAGTAGTTCTAGAGGAGTAAAGCAGTGTCCATGGTGGTTATGAGCTTCAATCACAGAAACATCCAGGTTGGCAAAGCCCCTCAGGATCACCAAGTCCACCCTAGAACCCTACTCTACAAGATTCACCTTAAACCATAGCCCTAAGCATCACATCCAAACCAGGCAGCCAGCAACAGAACAAGGGGACACAGCCTCAAGTTGTCTAGACTGGATGTGAAGAAGTTGTTGTCAGAGAGAGTGATTGGCATTGGAATAGGCTGCCCAGGGAGGTGGTGGAGTGGCTGTGCCTGGAGGTGTTGAAGCCAAGCCTGGCTGGGGCACTTAGTGCCATGGTCTGGTTGCTTGGCCAGGGCTGGGTGCTAGGTTTGACTGTCTGAGCTTGGAGCTCTCTTCCAGCCTGCTTGATTCTATGATTCAAATGACCCTTAAACACATCCAGGATGAGTGACTTCTCCACTACCTCCCTGGGCAGAGAAGGAGACAAGTCTGATAGATACATCATAGCCTCCTGCTGTCATCACTGGGTAGGTGAGGACACAAATGCAATGCTCCATCTCCATGTTGGTGCTGAGCTGCCAGTAGGAGCATGACAGCAAAGGGATGGGCAAATCCCGTGCAGCCTGTGCTGTGTAGCTGAGATGATTAAAGCAGCTCTCATGCTAATTCTCAGCCCTGTTGCAGATTTCCTTTCTAGATTTTACAAACTGCTGCTTGTGGGAGAGCCCAGTTTATCTTGCTATCATCTGAGCACTTGACATGAGCACAGATGTTGTCGACAGAAACTCCCAAAGAATTGGCACCAGATCTGCTGCTTTGCCTCTCTTTATTGCGCCTCAATTCCCCCCGAGGAGCAGCCTTGCTTGGGGGCTGAGAGCAGCAATCTGGCCTTCTGTCTTCAGCACACCTGACACAGCTGCTGCCTTCCTTCTTTATGGATGGTTCTCCTCAAACACAACTTTGTTCTCACCACTGGAGTGTTTCTTTTGCTCTAATTTCCTTTGACTCCCCACCTTCTGATAAGCATTTAAAGCAATAGAGACACGAACAACCTAAGCCCTGTTCCCAACATGTTTTAATGAACACCAGAAAATGAGGAGGAAGTAATGCTACTGCCAAACCCTAATGTATGACATAAGTTGCAGAAAACATCACAAACTCGTAAAGTCTGAGCTCAGGCTTAGGGGGGTTCTGTGAAATTCTACCTCTGTGGCAGCTTTCTTAACAAATGATGTCAAACAATGGTCCCATACAGCCCCAAAACATCCTCATTTTGCTTTAGGTGGTGGCAAACTTAGCTGTAAAGTGAGAAGCTGTTCAACTTGGGTCTCAAGTTGGATATAGTTGTCTTTAGTGCACAGATTCAGCCTTTTAAGCCTTGCCTCTGGTTGTGTGGACTGTGTCAGATTAAAAACTCTGGAAAGTAAATTATTTATTCCTCAAGTTTGATGGCATAAAAAACCTTCCTGTGTTTCCTTGTAGCTTCAGGTCTTGCTTATGCAGCAGAGTAGTTACACTTTATATCAACCTTATAACACACAAAACTGACTTGGCAGTAAGTACTTTGCTTATAAAAGGAATACTTCAGCCCTCAAGTGCTGGTGTTCAGGGACATTAGTTATTCCAAAGCATAAAATGGCTTCTGGCACTCCAACCTTTAAACCTGTGCATACAGAAAGCAAACCTCTCCTAAATGTATTCCCGTGGCTGGTCTGTGGAAAGGAGGTGCTGCTCCTCGGAGTCAAAAGGAAGGGGTCCTCTGGAGCTATTTAGCTCTGCAGGTGTCTCTGACAGTTGTTGTTGTTTTGAAGGCAAGTGTCAGGGCAATCTTCCACAAAGGATTGCAGCTGTGAAGTTGAAGGTTGCAGGAGAAGCAGTGCTGCGTTTTTATCTGATGGATCCCTGCTGTAGGCAAGGCTAAAGCCTTCAGTGAAAGGCAGCAGCAGGATTCACGCCAGCCTTACTGTACTGTAGGGTGCTACAGGCTGCTATTAGCATCGAGTGCCTGTTCCTGAGAGGTGGATTTTCGTTCTGGGGTGGGTAACCGCCCCCCCCGGTCCCCATCCCCAGGCTTTGGTCCTGGGGTAGGTGTCCCCCCCTGGCCCCATCCCCAGGCTTTGGTCCTGGGGTAGGTGTCCCCCCCTGGCCCCATCCCCAGGCTTTGGTCCTGGGGTAGGTGTCCCCCCCTGGCCCCATCCCCAGGCTTTGGTCCTGGGGTAGGTCCCCCCCATTTGCCATCTCATCAGACTCGCTCTAAGCTGCATCCAAGACTTCTCTGCTTTCCCCGGTGCTGAGCCCAGAGCCTGGTTTCCTGGGCAGGAAAGCAGAATATTGTGTGGGCTTTAAGTGATTAGCAGCTGCCAATGCAGGCTGTGCTTTTCCTGGCTGTATCTATTTTCTCTCTCAAGCCCTGGCATTGCTTTCTGAGTTCTCTGGTTTTCTTTCTGTGAGGAGGGCCACACCTTTGGAGTATGAGAAGGACACAGTCGTTTGTTCTGATGACTTCAACATGAATTATTCCCTGCCCTTCTGTAGTATAAACATGACATCTTTAAAGAAACTTGTGCCCTGTCCAGAGGTGCCTGGGTCTTCCTCAGCCACTTGTACAGCCTCCAGCTTTTGTACCATCACTGAAAGCAGCTAACAGGGCATCTGAGGAATAAAATAACTCCATCCCTTATGCCTGCATCCTTTCATTGTTAGCAGCAGCATTTAATTAAGCACAGAGCCTGAGATACTTAGCCAGGCTGTAGGAAGGTGTGCCTTGTCCTAAGAAAATGGGTCTTAAATGAATGGAAAACGCTTCTGAGAGGTGCAGGCACACAAAGAAATTCCTTGTGTGGGGTTATGATGTGCTAACCTCAAGTAAGTTACTATTGAAGGACAGCAGGGACTAAAGCCAAGCCTTCAGGGGCATGATCAAGTCTCCTGCTCCATGGGTCAGGCTCTTCCAAACTGTCTTTATCCCAAGCCATGTTTGCATTCCTGCTAGGAGTCACTGTAGAGGCTTTCCATTTACTGCCCCTTCTTGGTGCTGCCTTCTCATATGCTACCAATGTAGTCTCACCTCTGCCTCCACAGTTGCTGCCCACCTCTTTCTCCTAAGGATGCCATCTCTGGTGGCAAACGAGTTCTGTAGAGCCAGGAGCAGTTGCCAACATGAGGATCTGTCAGCTGAAGGAGCTGACACTGCTGAGCCATGGCTCTTTGTTTCAGACCCCTGTTGCTTGACAGCTTTCTTCTCTTTCTCCTCTCTGAGACTTCGCTGAGTTTCTCTTTGTGTTGTCTTAAGCTGATAACTGTGCCCCATTGAGACAGCTTCAAAGTGTACGGGAATTGGTGAGATGTTGAGGTGCTGGAAGGTGCCCAGAGAAGGGCAGCAAGGCTGGGGAGGGGCCTGGAGCACAGCCCTGTGAGGAGACGCTGAGGGAGCTGGGGGTGTGCAGCCTGCAGAAGAGGAGGCTCAGGGCAGAGCTCACTGCTGTCTACAACTCCCTGAAGGGAGGCTGTAGCCAGGTGGGGTTGGGCTCTGCTGCCAGGCAAGCAGCAACAGAACAAGGGGACACAGTCTCAAGCTGTGCCAGGGCAGGTTCAGGCTGGATGTTAGGAGGAAGTTGTTGTCAGAGAGAGTGATTGGCATTGGAATGGGCTGCCCAGGGAGGTGATGGAGTCGCTGTGCCTGGAGGTGTTGAAGCAGAGCCTGGCTGGGGCACTTAGTGCCATGGTCTGGTTGATTGTCTAGGGCTGGGTGCTAGGTTGGGCTGGCTGAGCTTGGAGCTCTCTTCCATCCTGGTTGATTCTATGATTAATCTGAGCACTGGGGTGGTGCCACTGCCAAAGTACTTGTGTGTGTTCGTGTGTTCTGGTTGGTACAGAAAGACCAGTAGTCATGCACTGTGGCTTTTTTTCTCCAGTAAAGACTTTATTTTAAGAGATGCCTTGGAGCCAAGGGGAGGTTTGTTCTGAGTCCACTGAAAAACAAGGAGCCTCTGAAATACTAGCAGGAGGCTTTTCCAATTGAGTTTGGCGCTCATCTGTGCGCGTAGCATGCTGAAATGGAGCTCTGTGAAACACATGCCCACGTCTTGGATTGTGGTAATTACAGAGCACAGAAAAAGAGTTAAGCCAGTGGAAAAATAAATTTCTACTTGACAATTTGCACACTGAGGTCCAGAAACAATGAGATGTGCTTGATGTGCAAATAAACAGAATCGCCTCTCGGATGAATTCGAGTGGCGCAGCTCCAAGCACAACAGCGTCGCAAGGAGAGCACTCTCATGGGTTACTACTTGTTGTCCTTCTCATCCATTTGAGAATGCACAGTCTGGGCAGTTGCAAGGGTCTTGCTAGAAGCTGTGCCAACAAATGGCCCTTGGTGGTGTTGTCTTTGGCAGCCAACCAGGGAGTTAATTCTGAATGAGTTTTGGAGGTTCTGTTTGTGAGCAGCACTAGCAGATGAAGGTCAGGGTTAGAATGACCCAGGAAGGCAGGACACAAAGGCTGTTTTGTATCTGAAAGTGTGCCTGGTGTGCATGCTAATGCAGCCTGTGTGTCCAGCTCTGCTAAATGTGCCAGGCCACCCCCCGTGAGCCAGAGAGTGCTTGTGTGGCGTGGTGGGAGAGGAGGCAGCAGGTAGCCCTTGACAAAAGGCAGCAAGTGGGAGCACAGGTGGCAGTGAGGATTTCTCTGGCTTTGATGAACTATTTTGGTTTAAAGAGGTGCTCTGGCTGGAGAATCAATCAGCAGGAAAGGTTGGTTAGTGTAAGTAGTGTGGTGTTCCTTTTTGATCATGTGGGCACAAAGCCACTCCAGTAATGCACTTCTGAGCCTCCAGCAAGAGGGTGGGAGCTAGGCCAGCAGCCTCAGGTGCTCAGCAGCAGGGTACCCTGAGGGGAAGGGATGGACACCTGGAGGTTTAGCACCTCCTTTTATCCATCTGGTGAGTCAAAGTCTAGACTAATCCTGTGAGGAGCTGGATGCTCAGGAAGGGAAAAGGAGCCCTGCAGTGAGCTTTTGGTGCTCATCAGGAAGAGCTCCTGAGAGGAGGTCACCCAAGCTCTGAGCTCTCCATCACTGGGAGCTGGTGGAGGTGACTTTCTTCTCCTCACTTCCTTGAAAGGGATGGGAGGGAAAAATGCAGACCATGTGTTTGAGTGTGTGAGTTACCACCTTTATCAGCTAGAAGCCTGTTTAAGTGGATTCAGTTCCCCCTCCCTATCCTGACCAGATCTGTGCTGCAAAGCTTAAGGTTATCACTGCAAATGTTTCTCTTGCACATGTGGATGTGGCTCTTTTTGCATGTAGTGGATGCAGTTTACCTGGGAGTGTGCAGATGAGTTGCATCCAAATGTATATAATTTTTAAGAGGTAAACATGGATGTTGTAGTGAGCACCTTTCCAGAAATCAAAACCATGAATTTCATGGAGCCAGGAAGGTTGGAAGAGACCTCCAAGGTCATCCAGTCCAACCTACCACCTAGTCCTATCCAATCAACTAGAGTATGGCACTAAGAGCCTTGTCCAGTCAAAGGTGGAGCACAGCGGCATGTAGGGGGGTGCTGGCCACAGTCCCAGCTCTGCATGCTCCATCATGCTTTACAGTGACCTTACAGTGCCTGCAGGGGACCTACAAGAAAGCTGGGGAGGGACTCTTTACAGGAGCATGTAGCAATGGGACAAGGAGCAATGGTTTTCAACTAGAGAAGGGTAGATTTAGACTGGACATAAGGAAAATATTCTTTACTATGGGGGTGGGGAGGAGCACTGGAACAGGTTGTCCAGAGAGATGGTGGAGGTCCCATCCCTGGAGATGTTCAAACTCAGGCAACAATGGATAAGTTAATATAATTTCATTGGAGGATCAAAATCTTATGTTCTGGAAGTACAATTTGTATCCTCCTCTTTGCTGCTTCTGCTGTGCCCACTGCTGTCTTCCTCTACCACTGCTGTTTTGCCACAGCTTGACCCCATCCCCATCTTCTTTAAGGTTATTATATTCTGTAGTAGTTTATTCTCCTTATACTGTTAAATTGTATTTTCTTATAGTTTAAGTATCACTTTTTCCTGACTTTCCAAATTCTGAGTTGTAGTGAATTTACTGGGGGAGGGATCCACCGTAACCCATTCCATTAATTTGATGTGGCTCTGAGCAACCTGATCTAGCTGGGAGCACCCCTGCTGACTGCAGGGTGGTTGGATGAGGTCATAGAATCAACCAGGTTGGAAGAGACTTCCAAGCTCAGCCAGTCCAATCTAGTACCCAGCCCTATTCAACCAACCAGACCATGGCACTTAGTGCCCCAGCCAGGCTTGGCTTCAACACCTCCAGGTACAGCAACTCCACCTCCCTGGGCAGCCTATTCCAATGCCAATTACTCTTCCTGCCAACAACTTCTTCCTAACATCCATCCTAGACCTCCCCTGGCACAGCTTGAGACTGTGTCCCCTTGTTCTGTTGCTGCTTGCCTGGCAGCAGAACCCAACCCCACCTGAGGCTACAGCCTCCCTTCAGGTAGACAACCTCTGAAGATCCCCTTCCAAGCCCCTCTGTGGCTCTCTGATGACAGGAGGAAACCCCAGCGTCCTCGGGAGCCTCGCTGCAGCTGGGGATGCTCTGTGCTCATCCAGGCTCTGCAGATCTGCTTGCGTGCTTGCAGCCCACGTTTCATGTTTGGGACGACTGTAAATCCTGTGATGTGACAAACATCTGAGAAGAAGCCCATCTTCCAGGGAATGCTGTGCTCTTTCAAGGCTGGGGTGATTTTGATTTGCTGCAGAACCCGGCTATGCGTGGCTTTGAAATCTTCTGCACGCCGCTTAACCCAGAGCTCCTTCCAAACTTTGGGGTGTGTGTTTTTGACTCCTACCACGAAGTATCCTGCGTGGGGAATGGCTTGTATTTGGTCTGTGGTTTTGCAAATAGACTCTGAGCCTGGAGTTTGAAAGACAACAAGGATGGAAACCTCAGAACTTCGAACGCATCCATGCCTAGCTCTATTTTAGGCTCTGGAGCTACAAAGGAGCTGGGAGAGGCGGGAGCCAAGGTCTGCTCTTGGTTACCCTTCTGAAGTAGGGAGTTATTTCAAGCTGTCTTCCAACCCATGCTTCTTTCAGCAGCAGCTCCAACATCAGTAGTGTCTGCTACTCTGTGTGGTGAAATGGGCTGGGAACTGATTTGGTTAACAAAAACAGTGGAAATTGTTCTTTGGAGTCTGGGCCGGGTCCTGGTTGGGTACCATTGGTACTGCCACCCAAGGAAATCTCATGTTGCACACTTGGCTAATTGCTTTAGGCCTCTTGCCCCATGGAGTAACCAAGCCTGTATGTGGCCAGCTGCTCATATCCCAGCATCTGAAAACATCAAATCTGCTGCTGTGGAAAAAGGGCAAGGGGATGCATGCCACAGAATTAACCAGGTTGGACTCAATCTTGGAGGCCTTTCCCAGCCTATCACCTAACCCTTCTAATTAACTAACCCATGGCACTAAGTGCCTCATCCAGCCTCCTTTTAAACACCTCCAGGGTTGGTGACTCCACTACCTCCCTGGGCAGCACATTCCAATACCAACCCCTCTTGCTGTGAAGAACTTGCTCCTAACATTCAGCCTAAGCTTCTCCTGGCACAACTTGAGACTGTCCCCTTGTTCTGTTTTTGGTTGCCTGGCAGAAGAGACCAAGCCCACCTGCAGCTGTATCAGCCAAGCTTCCCAGTCTCTAGCTGAAGCTCAGTGCTGCTGGAATATTGCATTTATCATTAGTAAAGCTCATCTTCCTCAAGAACAACCTGTTTGTGTTTCACATGCTATGTGAAATACTGCCTGGTCTGTGAAGCCCACGGAGCCAAGAGCCAGCCTGGCCTTTCCCTTCTGTCCTTAGAGCAAGTTTATCTCTCTCAGGAGTGCCAGCTGAGCACAGAGCTGACTCTTCCCTGGGCAATTAGGAGCTGCTTACGGTTGTTAATTGCTAAAAGCTTATTGTTAGCACTGGGGTATCCTGTGTTAAGAGGCACTCTTTGTGGTTTTCCTTTTGGAAATGGTCCCAGGTTGCCGGAAAGCACAGACATGCTGCTGTCTAGCTGAGCCTCTCCAACTCCTGGAGCAGAAGGATGTGCCACCCTGCTGCCAGCTTTCCTGCTGTGGCACTGCAACGTGACCCAAAAGCTCAAGACATGCAAATGGCTTTTGCTTTAGTGTGGCACAGCAAGCAGAGCTCTCTGGTCTCTGCCCGATCTTATGGGGAAAAGGAGTTTTGCCAAGGAAAGCTGTGTCTGCCCCCAGCCTGGACTGGGGCTCTATGATTCCAACAATCATTAAGGTTGCAGACAGGAGATGAAGCTTGGGAGGGACCTGGAGCACAGCCCTGTGAGGAGAGGCTGAGGGAGCTGAGGGTGTGCAGCCTGCAGAAGAGGAGGCTCAGGGCAGAGCTCAGTGCTCTCTACAACTCCCTGAAGGGAGGCTGTAGCCAGGTGGGGTTGGGCTCTGCTGCCAGGCAACCAGCAACAGAACAAGAGGTCACAGTCTCAAGTTGTGCCAGGAGGAAGTTCTTGCCAGAGAAAGTGACTGGCACTGGAATGGGCTGCCCAGGGAGGTGGTGGAGGCACCGTCCCTGGAGGTGTTGAAGCCAAGCCTGGCTGGGGCACTTAGTGCCATGGTCTGGTTGGTTGGCCAGGGCTGGGTGTTAGGTTGGACTGGTTGATCTTGGAGGTCTTGTCCAACCTGGTTGATTCTATGATTAAAAAGTCAAAAATAAACCAAGTCCAAGCATTGACACCACACTGCCATGACCACAAAACCATGTTCCAAAGTGCCATATGTACACGTTTCTTGTTAACATCTTCAAGGGTGCTGACTGCACCAGTTGCAACCCAGGTGACTGGTCCCAGGTTTCTTCTGCCAAAAGGTACCATCAGGGGTGGGAAGCACAGCCCAAAAGCTAAGTACTGAACCATAGAGTTAGGCAGGGTTGGAAGGGACCACAAGGATCATCCAGTACCACCCCCCCTGCCATGGCCAGAGACACCTTGCACTAGATCAGGCTGGCCAGAGCCTCATCCAGCCTGGCCTTAAACACCTCCAGGGATGAGGCTTCCACCACCTCCCTGGGCAAACCATTCCAGGCTCTCAACACTCATGCTGAAGAGCTTCTTCCTAACAGCCAGTCTGAATCTCCCCATTTTTAGCTTTGTTCCATTTTCCCCAGTTCTTATCATTCCCTGACAGCCTAGAAAGTCCCTCCCCAGCTTTTCTGTAGCCCCCTTAAGATACTGAAAGGTCACTCTTAGCTTGCCTGGGAGCCTTCTTTCCAGGCTGAACAGCTCAAACTCCTGCAATCTCTCCTCACAGCAGCGCAGCTTCAGCCCTCTGCTCATCCTCGTGGTCCTTCTCTGGACACCTTCCAGCACGTTCATATCTCTCTTGTACCAGGGGCTCCAGAACTGGCCATGGCACTCCAGGTGGGGTCTCACCAGTGCAGAGTAGAGGGGGAGGATAACTTCCCTCACCCTGCTGCTCACATCGCTCTTGATGCAGCCCAGGATCTGAAATGAAGTAAGTGGTAGTGAGGAGGGGGAAAAAGCCCAAACAACAAAACACAACCACCCCCCAGGCATTAGTGTTATGCTTTTGTGCAGCACCTAACAGTTTGGGTCCTTGTGGGTGCAGCTGTGTGCCAGTCTCTGGTGCAGGCTGTGGGTGCAGCTGCATGCCTGTCTCTGGTGCAGGCTGGGGGTGCAGCTGCGTGCCAGTCTCTGGTGCAGGCTGGGGGTGCCACTGCGTGGCGAAGGCAGAGCTGAGCTGTGAATCTCCCCCAGCCTTACATAAGCCATATCAGCTACATGTGGGTGCTGGGGCTGCTCTGCAGTTGGTTTATTGCACTCACATGCAGCTTTCATTATATCTTACAGCCTTACTGCTTTTTCTGGGGCAGGGAGGATAGAGGAACCAATCCAAACCTAAAATTAGTCAATTGAGAATTCAAGTTTGTTTTTCATTTGTTTGCAGTTAAGATGGATTTGGGCTGGGGGACGTTTGCTGAGGGGAGCTCACAACAAAGATGAGTGATGGGGGTCCACTGATGTGTCTTCTCCCTCCATGTCTGCAAAGCCCTTTTGCAGTCACACCTATGCCAATGTGACACTGAGGTCTTGATCTTTTATTGAGGGTTTTTCTCTCCTGGCTCTTCTTGTTTGTGGTGGTGATGAATTATCATCAGCACTCACCAACACCTAAATGTTCAGTGCTGGGGTGGCAGATCTGCCTGTGGTGTTCCTGCTTGCCCCATCATCTCTTCATGCTAGAGTGGCTGGTAGGACAAGCTCCAAGAGAAGAAATTAGCACAGGACACTTGTGTTGTAAATGCTATCCCTGGAGCCTTCCTGGTGCTGGTGTGCTTTGGTGGTTATTTCTGATGTTTAGTTAATGACAATTCTGTGCCATCATTGTGTGCTGTCAGTGCTCAAGTCAAGTTGTGTTCTTCAGTCTTGGAAATGGTTCTGCTCTTGGGTGAGATGGCAGTGGTTTGGTGTGTGCCATGGTGATTGGTGTGTGTGCTCCAGCTTGAACTGCAGCCTTGATTTTGACAGAGTGCCCACTCCCTCTTGGATCACATTCATAGAATCACAGAATCAACCAGGTTGGAAGAGACCTCCAGGCTCAGCCAGTCCAACCTAGCACCCAGCCCCATCCAGTCATCCAGACCATGGCACTAAATGTCCCATCCAGTCTTTTCTTGAACACCTCCAGGAATGGTGACTCCCCCACCTCCCTGGGCAGCCCATTCCAATGCCAATCACTCTCTCTGCCAGGAACTTCCTCCTAACATCCAGCCTAGACCTCCCCTGGCACAACTTGAGGCTGTGTCCCCTTGTTCTGGTGCTGCTTGCCTGGCAGAAGAGCCCAACCCCACCTGGCTACAGCCTCCCTTCAGGTAGTTGTAGAGAGCAACGAGGTCTGCCCTGAGCCTCCTCTTCTGCAGGCTGCACACCCCCAGCTCCCTCAGCCTCTCCTCATTGGGTGATTCTGTGCTCCACAACCTCCCTGGGCAACCTATGCCAGTGTCTCACCACCCTCACTGCAAACAACAACTTCTTAACATCCAGTTAAGAAGAAGTTTCAATCTTCCCTCTGCCAGTTCAAACTCATTCTTCCTCCTCCAGTCAATAGTCCCTCCCCAGCCCTCCTGTAGGCCCCCTTCAGATACTGAGGAAACTTTTCCTCCTCATCTGCAGCCTCGTTACACCACTACCTTTTTGCCTAATCTATAGGTCTTCTTACTCACATTTTTCCCATGCAGTTCCTGCTTTTTCTGATGTCTTCCTGCCTTTGAAGAAGCTGCTGGGAAGGACAGCAGTGACCTTACCCAGCAATAACCACATTCACTCACATCCTGTTGCTGATAGAAGCACGCCCCGGTGTGCTTTTGCGGCGCATCGCTTCCAGCAGCAGCTCCCTTCTTTCTTTCTTTTAAACCTTGATAAATCCCCCTGTATAAAATCTAATTTGAGGTTTATAAGGAGAGATTTGAAGCAGGAAATGACATCTGAGTAAAAACTGTGCCACACAAATCCTGTTTGTGATGTGTTACCGACTCTGATCTCGGCCAGGCTACAGTAAAAGTACACTAAGAACAAAATTGCTTTGGTGGTTCAGTCCTTCAGTGTGAACATAACTTTTATAATACTGGCTTGATATGTATTTTTATAGGCCTAGTTGTTCCATATGTGCTGTGGAGCATCTCTTTGGATCCCTCTAGATTGGCTTGAACCCCTGCACTAGTGTTCCTAACAGGAACTGCAGGAGACCAGGCGGTTGCATCTGCCCTAAGTCGCTTCTGGTGATGTTTTGCTGAGACATTGAACATATGTCTAGGAGCTGTACGAGTGCCCCTTGGGTGGAGACAGGCTCCACTGTGAGCTGACAAAGATTCCTCATGCCTGGGCAGAGAGGGGAGGGAGAAAAAGCACTGCATATCTTCCTTCCTCCCACCCCCTTTTCCTCTCTGGCATCCAATAAAACCATGTCTCATATGGTGGAGTATGTGGTTCCTGATGAGCTTACTGTCTCCATACCACCCAGGATGGGTCTGGTTCTTATTGTGCATACTTAGCCAGTGTGCAAAGCCAGGCCCCTTTGCTGAAAACCACAGATTTCAGGGCCCAGTGACTTGCCAATTACACACCTACTGCTTTAGGCAACAAGCTTGCAGGGAAGGTGTCACTTTCTTCAAGCGATCTGTGCAGCTTGGGATGGAAAAGGAGATGGTGATCTCCTTTCCTTCCTTCAAGTGAACAGTCCTGCTCTGATCTTGGCTTCCATAAGCTTCCCACATCTCTCCTGCTCTTGCAGTTTCATGCAGAGGAGTTCATAGACTCAGAGAATCTCGATGCTAGCCCTTGTGAAGTGTATAATAACTGCCCTGTCTGCCCGTGCCGCCGTGGAGGGGCAGCGCTGGCACTGCCGCTGTGTGATGGGAAGTACAGCTAAGCACCACAGAACAGCTTAGCAGCCCACAGACATCTTGCAGGCGCCAATGTACTTCAGCAGCCAGTGTTTTCCTGAGGATTAGGTTAGGTTGGTTGATAGAATGCCCTGGGTGCATACAAGAACCATTGTGTGTTACCGGCCGGCACGCCGGGGCCGCTTCACGCTAGCTCTGATGTGCCAACGTGCAATGAAAGGCAGCCACAGTGACTCTTCAGATGTCCAAGGAGGCTGATGACAAGTGCTCTCACTCAGACCCCTGCAATAAAGTCACCAGTGGGTTGCGGTGTTCCCTCTGTGGGCAGTGCAGTCGGATGGTGCCACAGCTGGCAAGACAGGCTGGCCACAGCTGATGGGAAACCCTGCGAGGGCTCTGGAGTGGAGCTAAGAAGAAATTAGAGCCATGGGCAGAAACAGTTAGATAAACAGAGATTATGCTGGAGATATTTGTCTTTCATTTTGATTGATGCCAGCTGCACAGCCAAACCTAAATAAATTAATCTTGCCTAATACAAACAGAGAGGCATTTATCCCACAAGAAGAGGTGGTGCTGGGGGAGGGATGGGATGCAACAGCACAGCAACTCCAGGATGGGAGTTTTCCTTGATTTTTCATGAGCTTGCTGTTTCCTTGGAGTATTTGCTCCACTGTTGAGGATGATAGTGTAAAAAGTTGGCTGTCCAAAGCACAGGAGCCGTTGTCTAGGTACAGAATCATAGGATCGGTCAGGGTTGGAAGGGACCACAAGGAGCAGCCAGTTCCAACCCCCCTGCCATGCCCAGGGACACCCTACCCTAGAGCAGGCTGCACACAGCCTCAGCCAGCCTGACCTGAAACACCTCCAGCTCATGGGGCCTCAACCACTTCCCTGGGCAACCCATGCCGGCCTCTCACCACTCTCCTGCTCACCAACTTCCTCCTCACCTCCAGCCTTGCTCCATTCCCCCCAGTCCTGTCACTCCCTGTTATCCTAAAAAGTCCCTCCCCAGCTTTTTTTTGCCCCCCTTCAGATACTGGAAGGCCACAGGAAGGTATGTAGTGCTGCCTTGAAAAGGAGGAGGGGAGGGGAAAGGGCTTGATGTGTACTGCATGCTCCCAGTGTGGTGGTGGGTGCACCCTAAAGAGTTCAGTAACTATTCCTATTGGCCTGGTAAGACCTTTCATGGGAATCTTTAACATCAGTTCCTGACCAGACAGAAAGATTTGTGGGCACAGCCCAAAAGGAAAAATGAAAATTATTTTCCCCTCTTGCAGATTAAACCAAAAAAGATTTAGATTGGTTTTGGGTCAGAGCAAACTCTGAGCTTCAGGAGTATCTTTCTCTTCTGATGGTGAAATGCTGAACTCCTTCCTCTCAGGCTGAGCAGAGTAAATCCAGACTGACATCTACAAGCAGGTCTCTCAGGGTTGTCCTCTCTCAGCCAGGTGGTTTTGGTGTAGAGGAAATGAGGAGCTGGAGCACTGGGGAGCAGCTGTAGGAATTAGCTCTCTGAAGCAGTAAATCCATAGCCCTGCAGCTCACAGGTACTGCAGGGGGGCATTTTCTTTCTGCTTTGAGCCACTGTAGTTTTGCCTAGTGAGGTAAATAAAGCTTAGCAGCTCCCTGCAGCTGTGATTTGAACTCTCCAAAGCAAAAATAGCTTGTTTTTAAAATCAAGTTTTAATACTGCTCTTAATATACTCCTTCCAAGAACTAGAACCTGCCTTCTTTGAAAGTGCTGCTGGGGTATTGCCTCTGCAAGGCAAGCACATTAATACATCCCATATCTAAGTCTCTGCCACAACCCCTGAGCTCTTGTGTTTTCACCTTCCCTGCCTTTCCAGTATCCTTGTGCTCCACCATGGTGTGTCTTGTTCCAATTAAAAGCTTTACTCTGGTGGCTGTGGGAGAAATCTGGAATGGTTTTGCTTTGCAGTGAGGTTTAAACCTGTACACTTCCACTGTTTAGTGTTAGATACTGAAGGTAATGTTACATAACAAGAAGCAACCAAAACCTGTGTCAGAGGGCAAAGGGAAGTTGTCACTGGTCAGAAAGGTTGATCTTTGTAAGCAGTTGCTGATGGTGCAAACCATCAGTACTGAAAGACACAGGCACATTCCCTAAGCCCAAGTTATTACTAGTAGGATGGTCACTATGTGCAGGCAGTGAAATGAAACCCGGGGCTTGAAAAGCATCTGGGGCTTGGAAAATCAGCTGGGTGGAAATAGACCTCCAGCAGCAGAGCTCTGAGGCTGCAGGGCCTGGGCAGTGTGGCTCCTGCCACTGCTTGGCTGTGCTGAACCCCAAAGAGCAGCCTCTGGACAGGAAATAGCCAAGGGATGCTCGCAGGGGTTTCTGCAGCCTCGGTGGCTCTGAGAAAGGGACCAGCTTCCCGTCCCCGTGGCAGGAGCTTATCACCATGTGGAAGTCCTGTGCTGACAGCAAATAAAACTATCTCTGCAGATAACTTTCCAGCTGACTCTTCCAGTTGCTTCTGTGCTCTTCTTAAAGCGAGCACAGATATTGTGAGCTCCAAATGATTTCTCTTTTATAGAAGCCTTGACTTTCATCTGATGCTCCCTTGGGCTTGGGAAGTTTGGATTGGTTTATTTTAAGGACAACTGAATGTCAATCACAATGGAAGCTGCAGCACAGGAGGTTCCACCTCAACACAAGGGGGAACTTCTTGACTGGAAGGGTCCCAGAGCACTGGCACAGGCTGCCCAGAGAGGTTGTGGAGTCTCCTTCCCTGGAGACTTTGAAGGCCTGTCTGGCTGTGCTCCTCTGTGACCTGAGCTAGACTGTGTGGTCCTGCTCTGGCAGGGGGGTTGGACTCAATGATCTCCTTGGGCCCCTTCCAACCCCTCACATCCTGTGATCCTGTAATGTGTAACACTATGAGAGTGGTAAAAAGCTGATGGCTTAGTGCTTCCCTTTCCCCTTTTGAAGCCTTGGAGAGTGGAATGTTGCTGTGAAGGCACAGAAAACAGTCTCACATAAGACAGGGCTGGGAGTCAGAAAGTCTTTCTGGAGATGAAAGGTCAAAAGCTGGTGTTCAGAGGCAGGACAGCAGAGTAAGTGTCATAGAGACATTTTTAAGAAGCCTGCCTGACTTCAAAGGCCAGACAGCTGGGCTCAGTTCGTGCCACAGGGTCACTTCCTCTCTGAATTGCTAAGATGCACTAAGAAATCCTTTAGAGAAATCCATGGTGCAGTGCCAAATGGTGAATACTCTTAGGATCATCTTTGTTGTTTGTTTGTTTGTTTGCTTGTTATTGTTTTTCCTCCTTATAAAAATATATTGTGGGAGAAAAATATTGCTTTTCAGGGTCTTTTTCTTTCCTTCAGTTTTTGTAGCCCCTGGTGAAACTTTGCAAGTCTTTATTCTTCCACGTGGAGAGAATGTTAGGTTGGTTTGTTCTGTTGTCGTGTCTCGTTGGAGTATCTTAGTCCTTGTTTGTAACTAAACCTTGTTTGCATTTGTTTCTTAGCTCACTGTGCCCCCTCATGTCTGTGCTTAGGGGTGTGTGGTTGGGAGCAGACTGAGGGAAGGAAGGGCAGACAGTGGGTAACTGTTTACCAGCCTCTGCAAGGGGCCTGAGGTGAGTCTCCCCTTGGATGTACCAATATAGAATCAGAGAATCAGTCAGGGTTGGAAGGGACCACAAGGATCAGCCAGTTCCAATCCCCCTGCCATGGCCAGAGACACCTCACATTAGATCAGGTTGCCCAGAGCCTCATCCAGCCTGGCCTTAAACACCTCCAGGGATGAGGCATCCACCACCTCCCTGGGAAATCCATTCCCAGGTCTGACCACCCTCATGCTGAAGAACTTCTTCCTAACATCCAGTCTGAATCTCCCCGTTTCCAGCTTTGTTCTGTTCCCCCCAGTCCTATCCCTGCCTGACAACCTAAGAGGTCCCTCCCCACATTTCTTGTAGCCCACTACAGATACTGAAAGGCCACAATAAGGTCACCTTAGAGCCTTTTCTCCAGACTGAACAGCCCCAACTCCCTCAGTCTCTCCTCGTAGCAGAGGTGCTCCAGCTCTCTGCTCATCCTTGTGGCCCTTCTCAGGACACCTTCCAGCACATCTATGCCCTCCTTGTAATAGGGGCTCTGTATCACAGACCCCTCACTTGCATCAAAGACCCTGCACTCTTCACCAGCTTTGCCCTGTGCTTGCTAGGCCAGGAACACTTTGGATGCTGTTGCACAGCTTTGCCCTGTGCTTGCTAGGCCAGGAACACTTTGGATGCTGTTGCTACAGAAGGATGCTGTTTTATTAGCATTTGAACAGCAGCAGCTATTTGAATTCCCAACCTAGAAGCAAAGGAAACAGAACCAGTTCTTACTGAGAAATCCGGGGGTGTTCAGAGCAATGAAACCAGGCTTCTTGGTGAAGGGCTTGGCTTGGCACAGCCAGCATCTGACAGTGCAGACAACAGAGCTGCTTGTGGAGGAGGCTTATTTCAGGCTAACATTTTCGTGGAGATAAGTTGTCTTTGTCTGTTCTGCCCCCTCCTAGATGCTTGC